>NC_079191.1:192184011-192787761 GCF_029499605.1 Hyla sarda | reverse complement strand
TTGTAATGTCCTGAGTCATTTTCTGTTGGGAAAACTTGTGACCCCTGTCTACAGATCTCAGTCTGATTGAGTATCTGTAGGATGTGCCAGATTTTCACAGGACACCTTAGTGGTCTTGTGCAGTTCATGGTCAGAGCTTTTTTAATGGAACAAGTGAAAACGTAATGTCAGTCATATACAGTATATTGGATGACCGAATTTTCCTTTTTAAAGGGGTACTCCGGTGAAAAACTTTTTTTTTTAATCAACTGGTGCCAGAAAGTTAAACAGATTTGTAAATTACTTCTATTAAAAAAATCTTAATCCTTCCAGTAGTTATTAGCTGCGGAGAGGAGATTATTTTCTTTTTGGAACACAGTGCTCTCTGCTGACATCACGAGCACAGTTATATAAGCAAGAGTGGGCTATACTTTCAATTCAATACATTCCAGCACTCACGGTTGGATGATTCTTTTTTTCTTTCTTTCCTTATTTCGGATCTTTTCTGTAGTACAAAACAGTAGTAAAAAATAGGATGTCGGCACACATCCATGGGGAATATTAAAATCGGATACTCAATATGGAAAATTATTATGTGTTTGTACATAGTAGAGGAAAGACTATTGGTAATAAAATAATACGAGGTGATATCTCAAGAAAGAAAAAAGATTTTCAAACCTTTTTGGGAACAAAGAAAAAAGGTACATACCAATGCTTATCATGTCCCCATTGTAATAATATCATAAAAGGAGAAAATATTTACCATCCAAAAAAAGGGTCTAATATTCCATGTCGCGACTTTTACACATGTAACACTGAAAATGTTATATACATGTTGAAATGCCCGTGCGGATAAAAATATATAGGTCAGACTAGTAGAAAAATTTAACTAAGGATTGCAGAACATAAAAATAATATTAGGAAAGCATTAACAACAAAAAAGGTAGGAGAATCTACTAAGTATAGCGAGACTACAGTAGCGAGACATTTTTTAGAAAATAATCACAATGTGAACGAGCTCCGATGGCAAATATTGTAGCAAATTCACATAGAAGCGAATGAAGCACAGAACCGCAAGCGTCTCTTGCAAAGGGAAGCCTATTGGATTACTTTTATCGAAACGACTTCCCCATCAGGCTTAAATGAAGTCTGTAGTTATAAAGCTTTTTTGTAAAATATTTATTCTAATGTCGGCGGTATAGATTAGTAGTCTCACACAATATGTCATTTTATTAACCCCTTAAGGACGCAGGACGTAAATGTACGTCCTGGTGAGGTGGTACTTAACGCACCAGGACGTACATTTACGTCCTAAGCATAACCGCGGGCATCGGAGCGATGCCCGTGTCATGCGCGGCTGATCCCGGCTGCTAATCGCAGCCAGGGACCCGCCGGCAATGGCCGACGCCCGCGATCTCGCGGGCGTCCGCCATTAACCCCTCAGGTGCCGGGATCAATACAGATCCCGGCATCTGCGGCGGTTTGCGATTTAAATGAACGATCGGATCGCCCGCAGCGCTGCTGCGGGGATCCGATCATTCATAACGCCGCACGGAGGTCCCCTCTCCTTCCTCCGTGCGGCTCCCGGCGTCTCCTGCTCTGGTCTGTGATCGAGCAGACCAGAGCAGGAGATGACCGATAATACTGATCTGTTCTATGTCCTATACATAGAACATATCAGTATTAGCAATCATGGTATTGCTATGAATAGTCCCCTATGGGGACTATTCAAGTGTAAAAAAAAATGTAAAAGTAAAAGTAAAAAAAAAGTGAAAAATCCCCTCCCCCAATAAAAAAGTAAAACGTCCGTTTTTTCCTATTTTACCCCCAAAAAGCGTAAAAAACATTTTTTATAGACATATTTGGTATCGCCGCGTGCGTAAATGTCCGAACTATTAAAATAAAATGTTAATGATCCCGTACGGTGAACGGCGTGAACGAAAAAAAATAAAAAAAGTCCAAAATTCCTACTTTTTTAATACATTTTATTAAAAAAAAAATTATAAAAAATGTATTAAAAGTTTTTTATATGCAAATGTGGTATCAAAAAAAAGTACAGATCATGGCGCAAAAAATGAGCCCCCATACCGCCGCTTATACGGAAAAATAAAAAAGTTAGAGGTCATCAAAATAAAGGGATTATAAACGTACTAATTTGGTTAAAAAGTTTGTGATTTTTTTTAAGCGCAACAATAATATAAAAGTATATAATAATGGGTATCATTTTAATCGTATTGACCCTCAGAATAAAGAACACATGTCACTTTTACCATAAATTGTACGGCGTGAAAACAAAACCTTCCAAAATTAGCAAAATTGCGTTTTTCGTTTTAATTTCCCCACAAAAATAGTGTTTTTTGGTTGCGCCATACATTTTATGATATAATGAGTTATGTCATTACAAAGGACAACTGGTCGCGCAAAAAACAAGCCCTCATACTAGTCTGTGGATGAAAATATAAAAGAGTTATGATTTTTAGAAGGCGAGGAGGAAAAAATGAAAACGTAAAAATTAAATTGTCTGAGTCCTTAAGGCCAAAATGGGCTGAGTCCTTAAGGGGTTAAATATTAGTCCCTTTGGACACTATACACATAGAGAAAATAATACTAACTTTACCTTGGCAGTACTGATTGAATTCAATACAGGTGTGAGACTCCTATATCTTCCTTCCGATTTCCAGGATCTAGTACTCTTCCTTCCGATTTCCAGGATCTAGTACGCATGAGTAAGGGGGAGGTCCCCCGAAACATCGCGTCATGACCCTGATGGCTCCCAGATAGTGAACACGGACCTCTGCTATACTGGATGTGTGCCGACATCCTATTTTTTACTACTGTTTTGTACTACAGAAAAGATCCGAAATAAGGAATAAAAGAAAAAAAAGAATCATCTAACCGTGAGTGCTGGAATTTATTGAATTGAAAGTATAGCCCACTCTTGCTTATACATGCGTTTTTGGTGGAGACAGGTTTAGTGTAGTCAGGCTTTCTGCACAGTCTACACAGAGACTCTTTCTTTGAAATCACGAGCACAGTGCTCTCTGCTGACATCTCTGTCATTTTAGGAACTGTCCAGAGCAGCATATGTTTGCTATGGGGATTTTTTCCTACTCTGGACAGTTCCTAAAATGGACAGAGATGTCAGAAGAGAGCACTGTGGTCATGATTCAGAAGAGACCTCTGTGTTCCAAAAAGAAAAAAAAGTCCTCTGTAGTATTCAGCAGCTAATAGGTACTGGAAAGATTAAGATTTTTTAATAAAAGTAATTTACAAATCTGTTTAACTTTCTGGCATCAGTTGATTTTAAAAAAATAAAAAAGTTTTCCACCGGAGTACCCCTTTAAATATCAGTTTCCAAAAAATACTAAAGGTGGAGCTCAACGTTAATCTAATACATAGCTTTTGGCATTACAGATTATATTTAACCCATACAATGATCTTTTATCATCTGTAAATGAGTAAGATCGGAACATACTGTATGTACACAGGTTAAAGATTTAGATGTCCCCTAGAGTTAAGTATGTGTATTCTGTTATGTTGTATAGTAACAAGGCAATTGGATGCTATTGGTACAAGTGGTAGTGGATGTGCCTGATATTACTGCTGTGTTCTCCTATGTGCCATGGAATTGCAAACATGCTTCTGTGTAATCTTGGGCCCTGTGATTATAAACCTTGTGGTTATTTGGTATGTGATCAATGCAGAATCACCCCGGTATAAAATGTTAAACTATAAACCAGACACTAGTTAATGATCAGGTCAAATTTTAAGAATTCCAATGTTGGCAGAAAAAAAAAGTTTTCCTTTTGTTTCACTCAAAACAATAACATCAAAGAGAACTTCCCATACTTAAATGGACTCTGTGAGACACAAAAACTTTTTATATGTTGTACATCTTGGCAAAACATTAACCTTTCAAATATACTTCATAAGGAAATGTTATTTTCTTTTTATAGAAATCATGGTTTATAAAATCATGGCTTTGTCCAAGCTGAAGCACAGGCATGGACAAAGTCCAGTAAGTGAGGGTGGGCTAGCACTCCTGTGTCTGATAAGACAGGAGGGAGCACAGAGGAGTACTATCAGACAGGAGAGAGCACAGATGAGTCCTATCAGACAGGAGAGAGCACAGAGGAGTCCTATCAGACAGGGGAGAGCACAGAGGAGTACTATCAGATAGGAGAGAGCACAGAGGAGTACTATCAGACAGGAGAGAGCACAGAGGAGTACTATCAGACAGGAGAGAGCACAGAGGAGTACTATCAGACAGGAGAGAGCACAGAGGAGTACTGTTAGACAGGAGAGAGCACAGAGGAGTACTATCAGACAGGAGAGAGCACAGAGGAGTACTATCAGAAAGGAGACCGCACAGAGGAGTGCTATCAGACAAGAGACAGCACAGAGGAGTGCTATCAGACAGGAGAGAGCACAGAGGAGTACTATGAGACAGGAGAGAGCACAGAGGAGTCCTATCAGACAGGAGAGTGCACAGAGGAGTGCTATCAGACAGGAGAGAGCACACAGGAGTGCTATCAGACAGGAGAGAGCACAGAGGAGTGCTATCAGACAGGAGAGAACACAGAGGAGTACTATCAGACAGGAGAGAGCACAGAGGAGTACTATCAGACAGGAGAGAGCACAGAGGAGTGCTATCAGACAGGAGAGAGCACAGATAAGTACTATCAGACAGGAGAGAGCACAGAGGAGTACTATCAGACAGGAGAGAACACAGAGGAGTGCTATCAGACAGGAGAGAGCACAGAGGAGTGCTATCAGACAACATATAAAATGTTTGGGTGCCCATTTATTTTTTTTAGTTTTTTTTCTACAGAGTACCAGTGATGTGGTCCTGGCTGTATTTTATATGTCAGCATTCCAGTGTCCTTCACCTTCTAGGGTGTATTTCCATATTCCATTATTATCCTTCCTTTTATCCTCAAACAGTTTGATCTGAGTGGTCACCGTGTAACACTACCTTTATCTACTTTCACTGGCCACAACATATTGTAAACCAGACTCCATATAATCTATCATTTATAATGAAATTCAGCATGCATCTCTTTGACACTTCCCACTGGAGCGTTTTCATTAAGGTCATACTCCACCATGACTGCTTTATCTTTTCCAATAGAGCAGGTCGTCATAGCAATTGTAATACCAGTGAATAATACGAAACAAACAGAGCTGAACTCAGTAGAATGTCATTCAGGGTTGAAGCCTTGGAACTTCCTGATCTGATGACTTTATGTACTTTTTGTGGTATGAAAATAAAATTTTTGAAAGAATTTCTGCTGGTCCTTAATGTAATCCAAATACTTTCTAGGTCCGCTTCTGCACTGGAGATGTGTTGTGAGCCTTTGGCACAGATTCATTTCAGCCAGATGTAATACAGCTCCACTGATGTCTGTGGGGTCCATAGGTGTCGATGGTTCTGCCATAGTCTATATATATATATTTATATATAAAAAGAGAAGGCCTGACTTATCAACGCTCAGCCTAAACCCTTGGACCTAGAAAGCTGAATTTTTTCAAAGGTGTTGTTTTTAAGATGTAGACGAGCAATAAGAAAGGATTTTTTTAAATTAAACCCTTAACCCCTTAAGGACTCAGGGTTTTTCAGTTTTCGCACTTTCGTTTTTTCCTCCTTACCTTTTAAAAATCATAACCCTTTCAATTTTCCACCTAAAAATCCATATGATGGCTTATGTTTTGCATCACCAATTCTACTTTGCAGTGACATCAGTCATTTTACCCAAAAATTCAAGAAACGGAAATGTCCTATTCTGACCCTTATAACTTTTTAATTTTTCCACGTACAGGACGGTATGAGGACTCATTTTTTGCGCCATGATCTGAAGTTTTTATCGGTATGCTTTTGTTTTGATCGGACTTTTCGATCCCTTTTTATTCATTTTTTAATGGTATAAAAAGTGACCAAAAATACGCTTTTTTGGACTTGGGAATTTTCTTGTGCGTACGCCATTGACCGCGCGGTTTAATTAATGATATATTTTTATAGCTTGGACATTTACGCACGCGGCGATACCACATATGTTTATTTTTTTTTTTTATTTACACTGTTTTATTTTTTTTATGGGAAAAGGGGGGTGATTCAAACTTTTATTAGGGAAGGGGTTAAATGACCTTTATTAACACTTTTTTTTAAAAACTTTTTTAAAACTTTTTTTTTGCAGTGTTATAGGTCCCATAGGGACCTATAACACTGCACACACTGATCTCTCATGCTGATCACTGGCGTGTATTAACACGCCTGTGATCAGTGTTATCGGCGCTTGACTGCTCCTGCCTTGATCTCAGGCAAGGAGCAGTCATTCGTCGATCGGACACTGAGGAGGCAGGTAAGGGCCCTCCTGGTGTCCTGTAAGCTGTTCGGGACACCGCGATTTCAGCGCTGCGGTCCCGAACAGCCCGACTGACTAGTCGGAATAGTTTCACTTTCACTTTAGAAGCGGCGGTCCGCTTTGACAGCCACTTCTAAAGGGTTAATACCGCACATCGCCGATATCGGCGCCGGGATCGACGCGGTATGATGTGGGATCGCGGCGCGACCCCGCTTCATATTGCGCGAGCCGGCGAAGGACTTAAATATATGTCCTGCGTTGTTAAGAGGTTAAGGGGATGAAAAAGGGGTTGAAAGTTTGTATGGAAGTCCGTCCTTTTTTAAGCTAAACGCATGAAACTTTGTTTTTAGGCTAACAATTAGAGATAAAGAAACACGTGTTTTAATGTTTTCTGAATTTCCACCCCTGAAGGGGTGAAACGGGGGTTCAAAGTTTGTATGAATTAACCCCTTTTCTGCAGAACGCTGGGTATACCTGGCGCTGTGGCACGGGAGGGTTATGAAGCGAGCTCAGGAGCTGAGCTCGCATCATACCTGCACGGTCCCGGCTGCTATCAGCAGCCATGACCGGTGGCTAATGCCGGACATCGCCGTTTCGGCAGATGTCCAGCATTAACTCTTTAGATGCAACGGTCAAAGTTGAAAGAATTCGGGTTGTTTGGATGCCTGTAGACTTTACCCATAGCGGCCTCATTACTATAGGATCGTAAAAAGTAGATCTATGTTACCCCAAATTAAACGCGAGCGAAGCTGCGAGCAAAAGCTAATCTAGTATAAGACAGTCCTATCATTTATCTTATTAGACATTTTGTGTTCTGGCCCTCATTTATCAGGCATTTATTTATACAAGTAGCTGTATACAATATTACATAATGCTCATTCCCAGTTTCGTTAAAAACAACTTGATAGTGTTATACATTTTATAAGATGATATTAGACTGCCATCTAGTGGTTTTATGTTAGCAGGTTCACACTGTTCTAATGTGTTTTTCAGAAACGGATTTTTTTTCTGTAGCTGCAGCACTTTGCTATAACAACATAAGTGACTCTTATGGCCCTTCCTTTAATGTTATACAAAGTCCAGATGATACTGTAAATGAAAGTTAAATTGAGTATTTTTTTTCTTTTTACATAAACTTCCACCCCAAATGGTGAGGTTCAGGCAACAGCTTGGTCTGTCCATGAGAGTCAATACTAACTTTTATGAACACACTAACTTTAGTTTTTTGGGGATCGGTAGTAGCCTGCTGGAATGTCACAGACACTCTTCGAAATAAGCAGAAGGCACAACAAGTTTAGTGGTTACGCTACCTTTAATGGTGCAATATGTCTGATGGTTTCTCACACACTTGGTGGGTAAATAGTCTTTAAAAGTTGAACCATTGCAGAACATGTCACAGTCTCTTGCCAGATCTCAGAAGACTGTGCTCTACACCACTCATTTCTCAGAAGTACAAGTAAAACTAGGTTCACATCGTCATTGTGCTCTGTCCCGTTCTGGGTCCGTTGGTTTTGTTTGGTCCGTTGGGAGGGGGGGGCAGTTGCCAACAATGTTTACCACCTTCATTTTAGAATAGAAGCACAGCACACCAATGTAACTTATATTGTTCAATACAGACACATGTTTACGATAAAGTGTTTGTGACAAACACATGTAGATGTGCCCCTTTGTTTTTTCACCCCAACAATCTATGAGTGTTGCTTGGACCAGGCTGTGATGCCACCATTCCTTTTGAATAATGCTCAACTTTCTTTGGCTTTTGTTGGTCTGGTCACAGTGTACAGGGCTTCCCAGCTGATCACAACACTAGCTCTCTCCCTTGGTGACAACGCGGGTCCCACACCTTCTCAGTCTTCAGTAACCTCTTTACCTTTCTGTAGCCTGTGGTATGCTCCTCAGTGGCCCACCTACACATTAAAAACAACCATTGTTAAAAACAACAACCATTGTTAAAAAAATTAGTGCAGGACTTAAGACCAATGACCATAGAAACCTGTGCCTGGTATCATCAACTTACATAGGATATGGTGACATTGGTGTCCTATTCAAGGACTGACAGTCTTTTCTATATGACTCTGAATAAAGTGATGTATATACATCACCAATAATACTTTCTATCGGACTGCTTTCTACTCTTAGGTGTCCAGTGGGTCTGACTGGTGACTGTCATCGGTCTCTGCATGGAATGTCATAGGGGAAAGGCTGCTACTGAGTAGGACTGTCTACTGGAAAGTACAGGCATATAGATGAATAAATTACATATTATGCTGTATCTTTTCCCACAAAACTATGGGGGAGATGTATCATTTCTTTAAGAGCATTTTTTTTTGTCTATGTTCAGGCGCAAGCAGCATATTTAGCCACTTTTATGCGTCTTTTGATGTAGACAGTTTCACTCTTTTTGCCTACCCGTAGAACTTTTTCTTTTTGACCATGCAGTGATCACGTATTTATCATTTGCGACTTTTGTCAAAAGTCGCTATTTTGTGCGCAAAGGTACTTATTTAGGCGCAAAGCTACACCACCTACCAGTAGACGTGAGAATCACTTCTATCTTACGCAATTCAACCTTTAACCTCTTGTGGATGACAGCGTCCCACTCCCCTTCTATGACACGCGCTCAGGAGCTGAGCGTGGGTCATAGCTGGGTGGTCCTGGCGGCTATCTGCCAACAGGACCGATCTCTAATGCCAGACATCACCGATCACGGCGATGCCCGGCTTTAACCCCTTAGACACTGCAAATTTGATTGTAGTGTCTAAAATGCAAGTAAAAATGTCTAGGCAGCTTTGTGAAAGTAAGTAAAAACACCCAACCTGCCAAATTTAGGACCCGGGAAAGTCACAAGCGTCTAGAAAAAGTGTATGTGGTAGAGCTTTTCCCACCACAGCAGAGCTGCAGAAAATTCATCATCCTGCTGCACCTTCTTGGTAAATAAGATACACGCTAGTCAAACCCACCACCCAAATAAACGTGGGAAAATAGCTCTACCGTAGACATTCTTTGATAAATCTGGGCCTTTATATCAATTGACTCCTGCTCTATATCATGATGCTGTACATATAGCTGCAAGTGCAGTGTCAAGGGTTCCCATTAAAGGGGTACTCCGCTGCTAAGCATTTGGAACAAACTGTTCCGAACGCTGGAGCCGGTGCCGGGAGCTCGTGACGTCATAGCCCCACCCCCTCATCATATCACACCTCACCCCCTCAATGCAAGTCTATGGGAGGGGGCGTGACAGCCGTCACGCCCCCTCCCATAGACTTGCATTGAGGGGGTGGGGTGTGACGACACAAGCTCCCAGCAACGGCTGAGCAGCGGAGTACCACTTTAAGTATATAATGTTTTTTACTTTCAGGTCCTCTATGAAGCTGGCCTTACAGTCCGAAGCACAATACACAAATAGTGGAGATATTATTATTTTTTCTTTAACTCTCTATATAACCTAGAGGGTAAATGTTTCCTGGTAGTTAGATTACATGTTTTAGCGGCCTTGTAAAGTGTGCACACTGCCTCGGTTTAGCAAGCTTTCACGCTGTCAGCTAGGTGATATGAATAGCTCTTTATGGGAAGCATTGCAGGCGTCAGTGAATGTGGCCGGAGCAGCAGGAACAGGTAGTACAGTGACTTGGCAGCTTAGAACACACAAGTTATTGATACTTGAAAGCGGGAGAGTTCCCACGCCCACTTTGTTTCTCCTTTATGACTCCTTCCACGTGACACGTCACTAGAGTGGCACTTGCTACTTCAGTCCTGTGTATTTTACTATTGGCTTATTTATTTCAGTGTAAGCAGCAAACTATAAGGAAAATGGGAAAAAGTTCTGCTCTCTGATTGTTGACACTGCGCAAACACTATTCCATTCTGCAGCAGGCACATTCCTCCCCACTCTGGCTTTTGTGTTTTTTTCTGGCACCAAGTGTGTTTGCTTACGCCACACAGAGACCTTCAATATGCCACACAATACGCTGTTTGTGTCCAGATGCCACAGTGACAGCTCCTGAATTTTAGATGTTTTCTAAAACCTCTGCTCCTAATCCTGGTGGCATCGGAGGATGTGTCCACTTGATCAACTCCTAATAAAACATTCAGTCAATTATAATGAACAAAATCCAAAGAGGAAACATTCATAGGATATAGTTCCTTGATTCCTAGTGACCTTGTGGTTAGACAGTAGTCAAAACATATTATTGTTATCTTAAGGGAATAGTGATGTTACTGTAAATCTTAGGCATGTACTATTAAAGGGGTACTCCGGTGGAAAGCATTTTTTTTTTTTAAATCAACTGGTGCCAGAAAGTTTAACAGATTTGTAAATTACTACTATTTAAAATCATTATCCTTCCAGTACTTTTCTTTTTGAATTTCTTTTCTGTCTGTCGATGGTGCTCTATGCTGATACCTCTGTCCATGTCAGGAACTGTCCAGAGCAGGAACGATTCCCCATAGCAAACCTATCCTGCTCTGGACAGTTCCTGGCATGAACATAGGTGTCAGCAGAGAGCACTGTGGTCAGACAGAAAATAAATTCAAAAAGAAAAGAACTTCCTCTGTATCATACAGCAGCTGATAAGTACTGGAAGGATTAAGAATTTTAAATAAAAGTAATTTAAAAATCTGTTTAACTTTCTGGCACCACTTGATTTAAAAAAATATATTTTTTTTCCACCGGAGTACCACTTTAAGCAGTGTGTGGAGTAGATTATATAATGGCACCGTGTCCCAGTATAAATGACAAGAATATTTAATCAGTACGATTGTGACATGAAGAATTTTAGCTTTATCAGTCTCCATAGATAAGTGATGATGGATTTTTACTGACAAACCTTTGTAATCTGTAAATGTAATCAGATAAACCGGTGGAGCTTGTTTTTTTTGTTTTTTTTTTTTAACCCAAATATAGATAAAGTGTAGGAAACTTAAACTACTAGATGGTTCAGGAGGTAAAAAGGAAACAACAGCAATGTTCAGATGTCATTGATCAGAATCCTTGATATATTTAAAACAGAAAACAAGTGATTTGTGTCAGATTTCAGTCACTCAGTCACATTACACTGATATCTGTCTATGTACCAGGAATCTGAAGAAGGTGACTAGTCTTATCTTTTCACTAAGAGGGGAGGGGGGGGGGGGGGGGGGGGGGGCTTACATATTTAAAGGGGTATTCCAGAATTATTATTTTTTTTGACTACTCCGGTGCTTAGACATCTTATCCCCTATCCATGATCTTACACGCGGCACCCCATCTGTAATCAGTCCCCAGAGCGTGTTCGCTCCGGGTTTGATTACGGGCGACCACAGGGCGTGTGGCGTGTGACGTCACGCTCCGCCCCTCAATGCATGCCTATGGGCTTGCATTGAGGGGCGGAGCGTGACGTCACACGGGGGCGGAGCGTGATGTCACACGGGGGCGCAGGCGTGACGTCACACGCCGCCCGCCCTGTGGTCACCCGTAATCAGACCCGGAGCGAACACACTCTGGGGGCTGATTACAAATGGGGTGGCACGTGCAAGATCACGGGGGTCCCCAGCGGTGGGACTCCCGCGGTTAGGCATCTTATCCCCTATCCTCTGGATAGGGGATAAGATGTCTAAGCACCAGAGTACCCCTCTAAAGTTAGTGTAGTTCATAATATAGTGTCCGTACCTGTGTGTGACAGTTTTCTCACAATTCTGTGATTTTCACCCCAATTTTTATTTTTAACAGCCTGTCTGCGTTAGTGGGGGGAAAGATCGCTGGGGGGAGAGAGATCAATCTGCAACTAATGCAACAGCTGGAGGCACCCTGATTGAAAACCACAGGTCTTTTAAATTGATGCAGCTCATTTATGTTTCAATGGGTGGGGTGGCTGATGTGGAGGGAAATGGAATTATGGGATTTGTAGGCAAAAGAAGAAAACTCAAACAGGAAATACCAGTTCACAAAAAGCTAGCCACAGTGTTATGGTTTTCTCATGACATATCCATTTAGCCCCAAGACAAGCGCAGATCCTTCCTTAGCATGTCCATTACTGCCTGCCAGGTACGTACCAAAATCACCTTATGGTGGAGAACCCCTTTAATGTCCCAGGGCATGTATACACTGCTGGACACACTCTCAAGAGATTCTGCTGTCTGTGCGTGACTAGTGCTGAATACAATGGTCTTGACATTAAATGTGTGTGTACCCCCCCCCCTTCGCTGTCACTGCACCAAACATAGCTCATGTTATGATAACGCTCGTGAGGTATGTGATCAGCACATGTAAAGGTTACAGTTACAGTCAGTACTTTGCTTTGCATTTGCTGCTGTGTATTTTCATACTCATTGAAGTAAATGGGTAGCAAAATATGCAGCTGATTTTTCTACCTATTGACTTCAGTATGTAAATGCTTAGCAAAATATGACACGTGTGACCCTAATCCTAATGTCATAGAGAACCAGTGGCTACAGGTCCTCTTTAACACTATGGGGGAGATTTATCAATACCTGTCCAGAGGAGAAGTTGCTGAGTTGCCGATAGCAACCAATCAGATCGCTTCTTTCATTTTTGAAAAGGCCTCTGAGAAATGAAATAAGCGATCTGATTGGTTGCTATGGGCAACTCAGCAACTTTTCCTCTGGGCAGGTTTTGATAAACCTCCCCCTATATCATTACATTGGCTGCTAATTCTAAACTTTTACCATCCCTATAACATATCAGTTAAATTGGTCTGATATCATAGGATAACTTTCTCACCCTACTGTAAGCCATCCAGCTGTTCACATTCTGGAGACCTCAAACATTGGAGTTTGTAATGTATTCTTAGAACCAATGTTTAACTTCGGGTTGACAATTAACACCGCATAATGTGAAATAGAGAGTCAAAACACGACCTAAGTACTGTGTTAGGAATAAAGCCTGTGAATAAGGAGGACACAAAGTGAAACGGCACAATTCACCTTCATGATCTATCCACAGTCAGGTCTGTTTGTAACCCTTTCAGTTCATTCTCTCCTAACCGTATCCACCTCCCCACTGAGAGGTCTGACCCCGAGCAGGTCTCCTCTCCATAGGCACAGCATTTTGCAGTAATGCCCATGTCTCTATTTGGTAAATGATAAGGTTAAAATCCTTTTACTAACTTTGCCTTGCAAGCAGTAACACGGTTTTCTCTTCCTTGTGGTTTATCATTTTGTGGTCAGTGTAGTAGATATTTTAGGAAATCTTGCTGTGCAGTGCAGTGAACCCCTTGTCTGTACTTTACAGTGGTTATACTTGAAATGATACATTGAAGCTGTCGCCCGTGTGTGAGGTTTTGTTTGGGTGTTGCTGGCAGGCGGAGTTTTTCTCGTCACAAAATTTTCCTTCCTGCTCTGCAAAAGCTAAATGTGCTTTAATTTGCCATCAGGAAGGGTAGGAAGAATGATGTGGCATCTGCATAGTAGAGAACAGGATCTGAATGCAGTGCTGGTAACGCTCATGTGTTGTATGGGTCAGTATGTGCCATGCTCTGCCTTTGTACTGCTTGTTGTATAGTGCCTCTCTTTGCTGGACCCTAGTGGAGCGCAGGATGTGTCAATGACTATTGTGTGTACCACTAGCTAGACTTTATGGGGAGATTGCTTCACTTTAGAAACAAAGACCCCCTGGTCCATCTAGTCTGACGTTATATTATTACTTTTATTTTATCTAGGATAGATATATTATTTAGGATAGATATACTTTTATCTCAGCAGATTTACATTCACTTACTTTAGACTTCCTAACTATATCTTAGGATAAGTTTGTTCCAATCATCTACTATTCTTTCATGTTTGTATCAGTTTGTATCATTCTGACTAGTTATGGGATTTGAATGCCATTAACCCCTTAAGGACTCAGCCCATTTTGGCCTTAAGGACTCAGACAATTTAATTTTTACGTTTTCATTTTTTCCTCCTCGCCTTCTAAAAATCATAACTCTTTTATATTTTCATCCACAGACTAGTATGAGGGCTTGTTTTTTGCGCGACCAGTTGTCCTTTGTAATGACATCACTCAATATATCATAAAATGTATGGCGCAACCAAAAAACACTATTTTTGTGGGGAAATTAAACGAAAAACGCAATTTTGCTAATTTTGAAAGGTTTCATTTTCACGCCGTACAATTTATGGTAAAAATGACGTGTGTTCTTTATTCTGAGGGTCAATACGATTAAAATGATACCCATTATTACATACTTTTATATTATTGTTGCGCTTAAAAAAATCACAAACTTTTTAACCAAATTAGTACGTTTATAATGCCTTTATTTTGATGACCTCTAACTTTTTTATTTTTACGTATAAGCGGCGGTATGGGGGCTCATTTTTTGCGCCATGATCTGTACTTTTTTTTGATACCACATTTGCATATAAAAAACTTTTAATTCATTTTTTATAATTTTTTTTTTAATAAAATGTTTTAAAAAAGTAGGAATTTTAGACTTTTTTTTTTTTTCGTTCACGCCGTTCACCGTACGGGATCATTAACATTTTATTTTAATAGTTCGGACATTTACGCATGCGGCGATACGAAATATGTCTATAAAAAAAATGTTTACGCTTTTTGGGGGTAAAATAGGAAAAAACGGACATTTTACTTTTTTATTGGGGGAGGGGATTTTTCACTTTTTTTTTACTTTTACTTTTACATTTTTTTACTTTTTTTTTTTACACTTGAATAGTCCCCATAGGGGACTATTCATAGCAATACCATGATTGCTAATACTGATCTGTTCTATGTATAGGACATAGAACAGATCAGTGTTTTCGGTCATCTTCTGCTCTGGTCTGCTCGATCTCAGACCAGAGCAGGAGACGCCGGGAGCCGGACGGAGGAAGGAGAGGGGACCTCCGTGCGGTGTTATGAATGATCGGATCCCCGCAGCAGCGCTGCGGGCGATCCGATCATTCATTCAAATCGCGCACTGCCGCAGATGCCGGGATCTGTATTGATCCCGGCACCTGAGGGGTTAATGGCGGACGCCCGCGAGATTGCCGGCGGGTCCCTGGCTGCAATCAGCAGCCGGGATCAGCCGCGCATGACACGGGCATCGCTCCGATGCCCGCGGTTATGCACAGGACGTAAATGTACGTCCTGATGCGTTAAGTACCACCTCACCAGAACGTACATTTACGTCCTGCGTCCTTAAGGGGTTAAAGGGAAACTAACAGATGCATCACATGCACTAGCCTTTGTACAGGATAATATTTTGGGCGATGCTGATTCTAACACACTTTACCTTTTCAAATCTGTTGTGCTGTTCTAGAGATATATTAAACTCTTAAAGGGGTACTCCACACCCCTAGACATCTTATCCCCTATCCAAAGGATAGGGGATAAGATGTCAGATTGCCGGGGTCCCGCTGCTGGGGACCCCCGGTATCTCGGCTGCAGCACCCACCTGTACAGCTTCCACCTCACACCGGCAACGCTGGAGGCTTCGGATCCCGACCACAATGGCGGATGAGCTTGATGTCACGACTCTGTCCGTCACGCCCCCTCCCATAGACTTGCATTAAGGGGGCGGGGCGTGACGTCACACTCGTCCGCCATTGTGGTCGGGATCCGAAGCCTCGGGCGTTGCCGCTGTGAGGTGGAAGCCGTACAGGTGGGTGCTGCAGCCAAGATCCCGGGGGTCCCCAGCAGCGGGAACCAGGCGATCTGACATCTTATCCCCTATCCTTTGGATAGGAGATAAGATGTTTAGGGGTGCGGAGTACCCCTTTAATATGGAAACCATCTCCTTGGTGTACAGGGGGCATTCCCCAGCCCCTTTGTGCACCATTCCACCCTCCCTCATTGGCCCTGTAAATATGTATCTTCTTCTTTCCAGCATGTCACCAATACATACTTTATGCACACGATCACTTATGGCCCTGACCACAAGTGCGTATGCGTTAGTGCTCGAGGTCACAGCACGTATTGGTGGTTTGCTGGAGGGAAGAAAATACATATTTATGAAAGGGGCTGCATTACAAGGCTGGGGGGGGGGGTTATATTATTTTAAAGAATACCCTGTAAATCCAAGACTAATCACATGTGTAACTTTGCTTTTCTGCACACAGCCGGTTTGATAACACAACGATGGCTTTCTCTAGCTGTCGCTGGGCCTATACCTTTATGTGTTTTTTTTTTTTCTTTTCCATTCCTATTGAATTAAATAGAGTGTGCTGTAAGCGACCCCTAGAGGCAGCTAAAAGCAACCAGAAATTCATCTAGTATCTTTCTGTATAAATTAAAGCAGGGGAAAGTGGGGGGTCAGGATCCTGCCACCCTCATAGATAAGCTAATTGAAGGGACAGTGGTATTCTGGAATCTTCATCATTTATCAGGCTCAAGTGTATATTTTGTAGTGGCTGTGCATGGCCCCTCCTCTCAGCGGCCCCTCCTCTCATCTCTAGTGTCCAGTTAATTGGTGTGTTGAGACCCCCACTGATCTTTAAAATTAGCCAGGGGCTGTACGAGACAGGCTCTAGTAGAAGTCTGTGGGACCTGTCTCAACAGATTCCTTTGAAAGTTTCACTATCATTTAAGAAGGATTTTAGAATGATATGGGAGAAGTGCTTAGTTGAGTGCTTGTTCTTCCTTTCTTTCTTCTGCAAGGAGAAGAGAGTATGGGAGGAACAAAGCTCAGCTGAGCCCCCCCCCCCCCCAATTTAAATGATTGAACGATTTTAAGGTTATCTACTGTGTGTAACAGTCTATATTTTACCAAAATGTCTTGTTTGTTTACAACACTAATACGGTACATTCTGTTCACACTGTATAAAGTTATAAAACAAACACAGGTAATGCTATTTTTTTTAGAATATGCTCAATAAAGAATGCAGCAGGTATGTAGAAAGAACTTGGCACTCACCTGATGACCGTTGCAAACATGGAGGCTTTATTTCATTAAACGATACAGGACATCAAAACAACAGATTTTCTGTCCTGATGTTTTGTTGTCCTATATTGTTTAATGAAATAAAGCGTCCATGTTTGCACCGGTCATCAGGTGAGTGCTACGTTCTTTCTACATACCTGCCATTTCAGTTTTGGTTTCAATACGGGAGCACCTCCATACTGACCACTGTGAACACAACACAGAGCTGTTCCCAATCATACCCTGGAACACACCTCTTTAGTGCCGAGATAGCTTGCCTCTCTTTTTTTGCACCTCAATAAAGAATGCAATGCACGTCTACACAATGCAAGTTAACTGTGCGGAAAAAGTACGCTGCTGTTGAGCAAGGACTACATGACTTGGGGCCGCATGTTGTAAGATCACAATGTCATTCTGCTATCACTTGTGATATCAGCAGTGCGACATTGTGATCTTTTGTCACGTCGTCAAAACTCCCCTTGAAGTCCGAGCCTTAAAGGGGTACTCCACTACCCTGCTTCCGGAGCTCCACTCCCCAGCGTCCGGAAGTTTATTGTTCCGAACGCTTTGTGCGGGCTTCCGTGTTCAGGGCCGCCCCTCGTGAGGGGCGGCCCTGAACACGGAAGCCCGCACACAGCGTTCGGAACAATAAACTTACAGATGCTGGGGAGCTCCTTTAAAGGGGTACTCCGCTGCTGTCACGCCCCCACCCCCTCAATGCAAGTCTATGAGAGGGGCGTGAAAGCAGCGGAGTACCCCTTTAAAGGGGTACTCCGCTGCCCTGCTTCCGGAGCTCCACTCCCCAGCATCTGGAAGTTTATTGTTCCGAACACTGTGTGCGGGCTTCCGTGTTCAGGGCCCCCCCTCACGAGTCATGATGTCATGAGGGGGCGGGGCTATGATGTTACGAGCTCCCAGAGCCGGCTCCAGCATTGTACAGTTTGTTCCAAACGCTGAGCACCGGAGTACCCCCTTAATGGGCCCAGTAAGAGTAACGCTACATCATGTCTGTAATATTACCCAAGTAACTGCAGGCTGCACAATCTCAGCTGTACATGTAGATTAATGTGAGGTCCTAGCACATTTTGTTTGAGGTATTCAATGAACTAGCTTTCTGTGTCTCATGTTAATTAAATTAAGTAAAATGTATCTATTGTTGTGTTTTTTTAATCAACCTAATTTTCTTCACCTCATCTATACAATGTCTCATTTATTTAATAATTAAATATATAAATATATTTTTTTTGTATTTTCAGATGAAAGAGACAAAGTACAAAAGAAGACATTTACTAAATGGATTAACCAGCACCTAATGAAGGTAAGTTCGGTATAGTAAGGCATCGTGATGCTTTTTACCTGCAATTTTGCCGTGATTTTTGAGAAATTGCAGTAAAATAACGCATCAACAATGTGGAAAAACTGCTCCATGTAAATACCATAAAAAAAGGCTGCTTTTATACAGTGCAGTATGTGCCTGATGTGTCAAAACTGCATTTAAAGGAGATCTGTAGTGCAATATAACTTATCCCCTATCCGAAGGATAGAGGATAAGTTATAGATCGTCGGGGGTCTGAGCGCTGGGGCCCCCCGGGATCTCCTGGACGGGGCCCCAGCAGTATGCTGGAAAGGGGGCGTTCGGTGTCCGCATGAGGCGGCGGCCAACACGCCCCCCTCCATGTACCCCATAGAGATACATGGAGGGGGCATGTCTGCCGCGGCTTTCTGCTTCACTTCTTGCAGACTGCTGCAGCCCCTTCCAGGAGATCCCTGGGGGCCCCAGTGCTCGGACCCCCCGCGATCTATAACTTATCCCCTATCCTTTGGGTAGGGGATAAATTATTTTGCGCTGGAATACTCCTTTAAACAGTATCTAAGTTTTGCTTGGTTCATATTGCGTTTTGATTTCAGTTTAACTGATGTGTTTAACATATATGTTTAACGGATGCATTTCAAAGTGCTTTTTTGGCTCGCTTTTTGGCACATGTTTAACGGATGCATTTTTTTGAACATGCGTTTTTGATGAATTTTCTATCAGTTAAACATATTAGTTTCTGTCAAACATTGGGTGGTTCAGTGGGTGGGTGGGGACTTTTGGTGGGTGGTTCAGTGGGTTTTCCTTTGTGCTTTACTGTTCTAGAGAAAGGTGCTGAAATGCTTTCTTCTGTGTATTTCATAGTAAAGTCTAGAATTACTGATTTTTGGTCACTTCATATAGCAGTAAAAAAAGCAATCAAAAAGTCCCATCAAAACAAAAATGGTACCGATGAAATCTACAAATCACAGTGCTAAAAAGAACCCTCATACAGCCCTGTATACAGAAAAATTAAAAAGTTATAGTGGTCAGAAGAGGATCATTTTATGCATACTAATTTTCAAACAAAAAGTTATAATTTTTTTAACGTAGTAAAATAACCCAAACACCTATATAAATTGGGTATCATTTTATTGTATAAACCTACAGAATAAAGATAAGATAAAAAAAAAATTCAAAAAAAGTGCATAGTGTAGAAACGGAAGCCCCCAAAATTATCAAAATGGTAGTTTTTTTTCTCTCAACTTTATAACTATATATATATATATATATTTTTTTTTTTTTTTTTTTTTTTTACCGTAGATTTGGTGGTAAAATGCTTGTCAAAACAAAATGCAGAGTCCCAGGTTATATAATGAGCCCCAGGGTATGTAATGAGTCCCAGGGTATATATCCATATACAAAAACCCTTTGGGGATAAACCACTCCGTATAACTAGACCCCTTAAAGGAGAAATACGTGATTGAAAATTTTATAAGTTTCAGATCGCGGGGGGTCCGACCGCTGGGGCCCCCCACGATCTCCCGTACAGGGCCGCGGCTCTCTGCATAGAGAGCGCGTGTCGACCACTGTGCGAGGCGGCGGCTGACACGCGCCCTCCATTTACTGCTATGGGAGAGCCGAAGCGCTGCCCATAGCAGTGTATGGATGGGGCGTGTCGGCCGCTGCTTCGTGCAGTGGTCAACACGCCCTCTCTAACCAGAGAGCCGCGGCCCTGTACGGGAGATCGCGGGGGGCCCCAGCTGTCGGCCCCCCCGGCGATCTATAACTTATCCCCTATCCTTAGGATAGGGGATACATTTTTCAATTCCGTAGTTCTCCTTTAATAATGTACTTTTATTGTAAGTCTTAAAATTGTTTTTATAGAACTATTTTCTCAAAATCTGTGTAGTGGAATAGTTGCTCATAGCAACCAATCATAGTTACATAGTTACATAGTTAGTACGGTTGAAAAAAGACATACGTCCATCAAGTTCAACCTGGGAATTGAAGGGTATGGGTGTGGCGCGATATTGGGGAAGGGATGGGATTTTATATTTCTTCATAGGCATTAATGTTATTTTTTGGACAGACCCTTTTAAAAATTAACCCCTTAAGGACCAAGCCCATTTTAACCTTAAAGGGGTTATCCACGATAAGGTGATTTTAGTACGTACCTGGCAGACAGTAATGGACATGCTTAGGAAGGATCTGCTCTTGTCTTAGGGCTAAATGGCTATGTTGTGAGATTACCATAATACTGTGGCTATCTTTTGGTGAACTGTTATTTCTGTTTGAGTTTTCTTTTTTTGACTACAAATCCCATAATTCCATTTTCCTCCCTCCCACACGTCAGCCACCCCACCCATTGAAACATAAATGAGCTGCATCCATTCAAAAGACCTGTGGTTTTCAATCAGGGTGCCTACAGCTGTTGCATTAGTTGCAGATTGATCCCTCTCCCACCAAGCGATCGCTCCACCCATTGAAGCAGACAGGCTCCCTGTCATCAGCTGACTAGTGAGTCAGGTCTCGGCTGCATTGCAACTTGGGAAAAATCCGAGACAACAGTCACTTTGTATGCTGTTAAAAATAAATATTGGGGTGAAAATCACAGAAGAATTGTGAGAAAACTGTCACATACAGGTACAGACACTATATTATTAACTACACTAACTTTACAGCCCCTGTAGCATAGTCAAATAAAAAAAATTCCTGGAATACCCCTTTAACCCCTTAAGGACGCAGGACGTAAATGTACGTCCTGTTGAGGTGGTACTTAACGCACCAGGACGTACATTTACGTCCTGTGCATAACCGCGGGCATCGGAGCGATGCCCGTGTCATGCGCGGCTGATCCCGGCTGCTGATCGCAGCCAGGGACCCGCCGGCAATGGCCGACGCCCGTGAACTCGCGGGCGTCCGCCATTAACCCCTCAGGTGCCGGGATCAATACAGATCCCGGCATCTGCGGCAGTTCGCGATTTAAATGAACGATCAGATCGCCCGCAGCGCTGCTGCGGGGATCCGATCATTCATAACGCCGCACGGAGGTCCCCTCTCCTTCCTCCGTGCGGCTCCCGGCATCTCCTGCTCTGGTCTGAGATCGAGCAGACCAGAGCAGGAGATGACCGATAATACTGATCTGTTCTATGTCCTATACATAGAACAGATCAGTATTAGCAATCATGGTATTGCTATGAATAGTCCCCTATGGGGACTATTCAAGTGTAAAAAAAAATGTAAAAGTAAAAAAAAAGTGAAAAATCCCCTCCCCCAATAAAAAAGTAAAACATCCGTTTTTTCCTATTTTACCCCCAAAAAGCGTAAAAAACATTTTTTATAGACATATTTGGTATCGCCGCGTGCGTAAATGTCCGAACTATTAAAATAAAATGTTAATGATCCCGTACGGTGAACGGCGTGAACGAAAAAATAAAAAAAGGCCAAAATTCCTACTTTTTTAATACATTTTATTTAAAAAAAATTATAAAAAATTTATTAAAAGTTTTTTATATGCAAATGTGGTATCAAAAAAAAGTACAGATCATGGCGCAAAAAATGAGCCCCCATACCGCCACTTATACGTAAAAATAAAAAAGTTAGAGGTCATCAAAATAAAGGGATTATAAACGTACTAATTTGGTTAAAAAGTTTGTGATTTTTTTTAAGCGCAACAATAATAGAAAAGTATGTAATAATGGGTATCATTTTAATCGTATTGACCCTCAGAATTCAGAACACATGTCATTTTTACCATAAATTGTACGGCGTGAAAACAAAACCTTCCAAAATTAGCAAAATTGCGTTTTTCGTTTTAATTTCCCCACAAAAATAGTGTTTTTTGGTTGCGCCATACATTTTATGATATAATGAGTGATGTCATTACAAAGGACAACTGGTCGCGCAAAAAACAAGCCCTCATACTAGTCTGTGGATGAAAATATAAAAGAGTTATGATTTTTAGAAGGCGAGGAGGAAAAAATGAAAACGTAAAAATTAAATTGTCTGAGTCCTTAAGGCCAAAATGGGCTGAGTCCTTAAGGGGTTAAGGACCAGGCCAATTTTATTTTTACGTTTTCGTTTTTTCTTCCTTGCCTTCTAAAATCCATAACTCTTTCATATTTCCATCTACAGACCTATATAAGGGCTTGTTTTTTGCATGACCAATTGTACTTTGTTATGAAACCTCTCATTTTACCATAAAATGTACGGCGAACCCCCCAAAAAAAAATTTTAGGGAGGGAATTTAAATGAAAACCACAATTTTTAAAATTTTGGATGGTTTTCTTGTCACACTGTACACGTTACGGTAAAAATGACATGTGTTCTTTATTCTGTGGGTCAATAGGATTAAAATTATACCATGGCTAGATACTTTTATATTTTTGTACCGCCTAAAAAAAAATCTAAGACTTTTTGTACAAAATCAGTAATCTAAAATCACCCTATTTTGACCACCTATAACTTTTTCATTTTTCTGTATATAGGGTGGTATGAGGGCAAATTTTTGCACCGTCATCTGTACATTTTATTGATACCACATTTGCATATAGAAAACTTTTAGATAATTTTTTAAACATTTTTTTAAATAAAATGTGACAAAAAAGCAGCATTTTTGGACTTTTTTTTTATTTTTTACGTTTACGCCATTCACCATATGGGATCATTAACATTATATTGTGATAGTTCGGACATTTACGCATGCGGCGATACCAAATATGTTTATAAAAAAAATTTTTTACTCTTTTGGGGGTAAAATGGGAAAAACTGACAATTTTAATTTTTATTGGGGAGGGGATTTTTCACTTATTTTTTACTTTTTATTTTTACATTTTTTTTTTTTTTTTTTTTTTTTACACCTTTTATGCACCTATAGGGGACTATCTATAGCAATCATTTGATTGCTAATACTGTTCAGTGTTATGCATAGGACATAGCACCGATCAATATTATCGGTGATCTTCTGCTCTGGTCTGCTCGATCTCAGACCAGAGCAGAAGACCCCGGGAAACGGCCGGGGCCAAGTGAGGGGACCTCCGGCCGCCATGCTGGATGATCAGATCGCTGCGGCAGCGCTGCGGGCGATCCGATCATCCATTCAAAGTACCGCACTCACGTGATCTGTATTGATCATGGCATCTGAGGGGTTAATGATGGACATCCGCGTGATCGCGGGTGTCGGCTATTACCGGCGGGTACCCGGGTGCTGCTAGTAACCGTAACCTGCCGTGTATGACGCGAGCACCGGTCCGATGCTCGTGGTCATACACAGGGCGTAAATGTACCTCCTGGTGCACAAAGTACCGCCAAACCAGGACGTACATTTACGTCCGTGGTCGTTAAGGGGTTAAAGAAGCAATCTGATAGGTTGCTATGGGCAACTGGTCAACTTTTCCTCTACACAGGTTTTAAATAGTTTATCCCCCATAGACTGTAGGGGTAAGTGCAAGAAATTTTTGAGACTTGCGCTTAAGCTAAAGTGAAGGAAGGTCACTGATGTGTATGGCAGATGCTAAATTTCTCGGGGAACATTCAGTTTAACTATGTGGTTACCGTAGTTATTTAATTGTGATTAACATATGTAGGTCAGTGGGGTAAGTGGATAGAAGTCAATGTTAAAGTAGATTGCCAATAAATCAATAAAAGAGTACCTGTCTCCAAACTAAACTTTTAATATATTGTTCCTTATGTAATTATAAGACACTTTGCTATTTACTTGCTGTTAAAATTCTCAACCTTTATATGCTTTTATTGTGATTGAAAAAACGGCCAATAGGTGGCTCTGTTCTGTTCCCTGCCGCAAGTCAGTTAGTTTGGTAGTCAGTTAGTTTGGTGTCCTCCAGGCCTAGAAGGAAGTGCGTTTGGGGCATGGCGAGGCACAGCTCGCAGGCTTCAGTGATATTCAGCCTGCTGGGGAACGCCCACTTTCTCCTGCCGGGAGCTCACACAATGTGAACAAGGGGAAAGGTAAGGACAGAAGGGGTGTTAGGAGTAGTTAGGAAGTATAATCTGTGTTAGTTTAGAAAATATGGTTTGATGACAGGTACTCTTTAAGCTAACATGGAAGCAATAAAACAATTTAGGGCTTCAGTGGAACAGCTGGCTTAGGCCTCTTTCACACTATGAAATAGTTCCGTTTAGGAACTTCCGTCACAAGTTCCGTCACTATATCGGGGAAAACCTGCCGTTACAAAACCCCTGACGGCCGTGACTAAATTGCATTGCAGCCTATGGGGTTTTGTAACTGCCCATTTGCACCCGTATATGCCCGTAATTCATTACGGACCTGATACAGTGACGGAACATCATGGCGGAAAAATTACTGCATGCAGTAATTTTTCCGCCACAATGTCCCGTCACTGTATAATGCCCATAATGAATTACGGGCATATACGGGTGCAAACGGGCAGTTACAAAACCCCATAGGCTGCAATGCAATTTAGTCACGGCCGTCAGGGGTTTTGTAACGGCAGGTTTTCCCCGATATAGTGACGGAACTTGTGACGGAAGTTCCTAAACGGAACTATTTCATAGTGTGAAAGAGGCCTAAGCATTCTGTCAAAAACAGTCTGGTTTTTCCATAGCCACCAGTCACAATTTAGCTATCATTTTACCAGGGCTATCTGATCAATTAAGGGGGTGCTCCAGGAAAGTATATATGTACATTAAAAAAAAAAGCGCCAAAGTCACCACACTACCTGAATATGTTCCCTGTAAATGATCCTACCTGATATGCATGGCTCCTTTGCCCCTGTTGTCTTCCTTGGCTGCTTGATATTTTCTAAAATCTTTTCTTCCTCACCATGCTCTGGGGATGTTTCTGCCAGCAACGATGGTGAACAGACAGAACAGAGTGATGACGTGGGCCATCAATCACGCTAAGGGGGGCAGGATTAAAGCCAGAGCAGGTGGGACTAGCAGAGGATGACTACTTATGGGCTGGTGGGGGGGACACCTTTCAAACTTATCCTTACCATCGCTTCTGGCAGGAACGTCTCCCAGGCATGGTAAGGAAGAAGATTTTACTGCAACATGTTATGTATGGTAACATTTCATAACAGGTTTTGTTTTAGTGCAGATTTTGACTTCCCTATTGAAGTCAAAAGAGAATACTGCCAACAAATCCGCTACTAAGATGCATGCTGACCGACAAAATCTCTCACACTACTGTACAGAGGCTCCATAATCCCCCCCCCCCCTGGTTTTTGTGTACTTGGCAATACATGTCAGTATTTGAGGCATGTCATTAATTCTAGAACATAAAATCACTGTGGCCAAGCCGCAAACAATGACCAGCGGGTGACCATGGAACTCTCTGCATGTAAGGTCTGAAAAATAATAATATTTTCTATCCATATGCAGCTATTACTGGAGTTTTCCCAAGAAAACGCAAAAGCATTTTATAACCATAGTCACCAACATGCCAAAGTGCATACATCTTTTTTTTTTTTACTCAGTTTATTGATACATTTATTTACATTTATTTATTTATATACATTTATTTACATTTATTTATACATCACTAATACAGTTCCACGAAAGAAGGATACATTAAAGAAAAAGTAAAAACAGAAGAGTACATAGAAAGCGGCATAATATGCAAGTCAATAAACACCTAGCTATGTCGGCACAGATGGTGTCAAATAGAGGATGTACATCACAATTAACTCAACCCACACAAATAAACTGCGCATAACCAACCACTGTAGTGGAAACTAGCGCAACCAGTGGAAAATGGGGTGGATGAGGGGAACACACTAACATTAGACAACACAAACCACAAGACACACACTGACAAACGTAACATACAACACTAACACTACGGTCTCTGCCCCCCAGGCAAGAGAAAGGGGTAGGGCAGTGAGAAGGGCAAAAGGGGAAAGGAAGGAGAAGGAGCGACCAGAGAGCGAGAAAAGGAGGGTGGCAAGGAAAAAGAAAAAAGGAAGGAAAGGAGAGAAGAAAAGAAACTAGGTAGTGGCGGTACTCAATTGATCCCTAAGTGCAATAAACCTGGAGGCCGTATAGGTGGCCCGGGGGTGAGCACACCAAGCACCCCAGATATTATGGAATTTACCGGGACACTTGCGATGTTTGTATACCAAGTATTTGTAATCCACTTTCGTATTAACTAAGGAGCGCCAGCCGGTCAGGGTAGGAGGCTTCGGGGCCATGCATTTCAATGCAGTTGTCTTACGAGCAAGGAATAGAGATTCCTTGAGAAAAATACGGTCATAATGGGGCCATGTGTCTTCATCAAGCAGTCCCAGTAGGCAGTGTTTAATGTCCAGTCGTAGGGGCCCACTCACCAGAGAGTCCAGGAAGTTCACTACCTGAGCCCAAAAGGAGTGGACCTGCGGACAAAACCACATCAGATGTAGAAAGTCTGCGTCTGAAAGGCCACACCTGTGGCAATTGGCGGATGTATGTCTACCCATCTTGCTTAGTCTGAGAGGGGATAAGTACGACTGATGGAAGATATATAACTGTGTCAATCTGTTATTAATGGCAGGGGACACAGACATATGAGAAGAGAGCGCCTCATCCCACTCCTCACTAGTGAGGGAAGGGACTACTCGCCGCCATTTAGATTCAACAGTCAACGGGTCCCCCCTCATCTTAGCATTCAGCAGAGCAGTATACAAGGAGGAGATGAGTCCCCTCGGTCCCTGAGTGCGGAGGACACCTATTATAGGGAGAGTAGAAAAATTAACAGCAGGATCAGGAAACTGAACAGAGTAGGCATGGCAGAGCTGGAGGTACCTGAACTGTGAGTGATTCAGTAGAGCATAAGTGGCCTGGAGATCAATAAACGGCTTAAGCCCCCTGTCATCTCTAACGTCTCCCAGGGTAGTGATCCCATGGGACCTCCAAAACTGCGGATCCAGGGCATCTGAGAAATGAGGCAGTAAGGGGTCAAACCACAGTTGCCTATCCAGCACCACACCAGTGGTGACAGGTAGTGTGGGTGTCAATAATGTCCTCCAGATGCACAGGGGTCAGGGACGAGGAGTAGGAGAAACACACCAGGTAGGCAGCAGGTGGCGAGAAAGGGATCAGTGAAACGGGACAGGCAGGGGGCAGGAGGGAGTCCAAATGAGGGGAGCGGAACAGTTCAGGACATCGGCCCTCAGAGGACCGTGGGGTAACAGGTCAACGGGGCTCAGTTACTCACTGTCAGTGTGCCCAAAGTCCAGGATACCGCAGTGGGTGCAGGTCAGCAGGGTCCTTGCAAACGGGGGCAATAGAGTAAGGCAGGTAAATCCGCTCCATGTCAAGCTCCGGGCCTAGGGGCCGCCCTCCGCCGAGAGGCCCACTCCTCAGCCTCCCGGGGATCCTGGAAGAAAATAGCCCGCTCGCCATCCACTACACACAGCCTGGCAGGGTAGATCATAGAGTAGGGCACGTCCATATCCTTAAGTTTACGTTTCACCGCCTGAAAAGTAGCCCTCCTTTTCTGCAGGTCAGGGGAGAAATCCGGGAAAATGGACACAGGGGCCCCATTGTGAGTAATCGTTGGTAGGCGGCGGAGCAGCCGCAGCGCCAGGTCCCGGTCGTTGCAGTTCAGCATGCGGGCCAGCAGCGGTCTCGGAGGAGCACCCGGAGGCAGGGGGCGCATGGGCACCCGATGAGCGTGCTCCACCGCGAAGGCCGAGGAAAATGGCGCGTCAGGTAAGAGTTCTTTGAGCCACCTCTCCACAAACACTCCAGGGTCAGGGCCCTCGGCACGTTCAGGCAGGCCAATTATCCTCAGGTTATTCCGGCGAAGCTGGTTTTCGAGGTCGTCGGCCTTCTCCCTCCACTGCTGCGCCGAGCGATCAAGTGACTCCACCGTTGCTGAGAGCAGGGACACCCGGTCCTCCACCGCGGAAATGCGATCCTCCATTTGGCGCACCCGGTCACGCAAGGTGTGGAGGTCCTGCCTGATGAGGCCTATGTCTATCCTCACCTCCTCCAGCATAACGGTGAGGGAGGTTTTGCAGGCCGTGATGGCGGACAACAGTTGCGTTGAGACCTCTTGCAGTGTTGGTTCTCGCGGTGTCCCGGCAGAGGGTGTCCCCGCTGCGTCCGTCGTGGCTGAGGAAGGGACAGCGTCAGAGGCCTGTGAGGATTCGGCACCATCTTGCGAGGTAACATGCGTGTAGGTTTTTAACTTCGCCGCGGCCGCCGACCCGCTTTTGTTGGCTGGCATAATGTTGCTAAGGGACCCACTTCGGTTCCGAAGCCTCTGGGGGAGAATCCAGGAGTCCAGGATGAGTACAGGATTATGGAAAGCACAGATTCAGTGCGGAGCTACACCACCATGCGTCCGTGCTGCTCGGCAGTCAGGCCACACCCCCAAAGTGCATACATTTACACTGCATCCATCAACATGTACGGCTCTTTTCACACCATTTTTTTGTGATGTCTAGTGAGGGCATACATCAGGGATATACTTCAAAATGGATACCTCCGCCATATAGCTATGACAAATGCAACTTTATGGCATAGACACCCATGTTAAAATAAACATACACTACCCTGTGGAATACAGCATAGGTCTGCTCTATTCCATCAGAAAACAGAGGCCAAACTGTGTGGTAGACACTGAAGAAGCATGTTTTTGTGTCTATGTGACCATAGCAACATCCAGATTCATGAGATCATTATGTGTGAGTCATGAAAGATTCCTACCAATTTTTTTCCATATTACACAACTGTCTGTTCACAGCCCCAGGCTCATAGTATATGCTGCACAGTGTAAGAAATGTTTGTGGAGGCCTGACATGCACAAGGTATTGCAGAAAAACACCACGTTATTTAGTAGTCTTTTTATTGGAATTTTTGTGTGCATTTTTTTTTACCAAATACACAAAAATAAATAAATAAATAAAAATAAAAAACCACTGGACTTGATTTACTAAGAGTTATGTGTAGTTTTCTGTGTTTTTTTTTTTTCCCCTGACGGACAGTTTGTCATGGTATGTACGAATTTTTCCCTATGTTTTGCCCGTTTCTCTACATTTTGCTTGTTTTGCATTGTGTGTGTGAAGAAAGCTGAGGTACATGACTTGATAAATCCATTCCCCGCTGTATTGTGGCATTTATATGGTGTTTTATGGGTCGTCAGTGGCTTTTTTTCATAAGACTTGCAAAACAACAGTGTGTGTGTGTGAAGGAGCTCTTATATGTCAAATTTCATAAATATATGTGAAGAATTGCCTTTGGTGTTCAGTGATATTTTCTAAAAAAAAAAAAAAAAAAAAAATATTTTATTACATTGCTGATAACTATAACTAGGAGTATTACTTGAAAGAGGTCCAGAAAGACACAAAAAATTACAGTGGACTGTAAGGTCTCATTCACATGGCAAAATATCGCCCCACAAAAATTCTGGGCGGACATTCTATTTGTGGTATGTGAACAGGATCATGAACCACTCAGACATGCACAGTCTGAATAGACTGTGATTCATACAGATTCCGCTGAAAGAATTTAAATTTACACCGGAATTTCTGCGCATAATTTTTAAGCTGGATTCCACTAAAAAATTCTGCCATGTAAAGAGGCACTAGTGACTCGTTCACATTGTGGATATTCTGCCAGCTGAATGTTGACTTGCAGCATGTGCTGCCGAAATCTGTGTGGACATGTGTCATCTCAATTGGGATGTTGGATAAACTTTTCTACAGGGAGGGGAGGCTGATTTGTGAGCAACAGCTATTGTGTATACCTCGTTATGTATTCACTTGTGTCACCTTTAGCATAATCCTTTTTGTGTTGATAAGGCGGACACTAGTGGGTAATGATCTGTACGGAAGTAGTAGTCTCTGCTTAGTTTTAGGTCTAGGGGCCAGAATGGAGACTACAAGATTTCAGAATTATTTTAAAATATAGATATTAAATCGAAAATTAGAAAACACAATCCCAAAAATCTGTAAAAAAATATATGGTTAACATAAACACTTGATTTCAACATTTGGTCATTTGATGACTCATTGCCTTTAACCACTAATGGCTGTACAAGAGTAGGTCAGTAAAAGGTGTGGGGTGACAACAGTGTGGAATAGCAAAAGAGTGCATGATAAGTCTAAACAAAGGGTTTGCTGGTGTCTGACCACAACCTGCAAATTTGCATAAGGCCAGTTTTCCAGACAGTTTATTTCTGGCTTTTTTTTTGGACAACTACCACTGCAGTTTTTGAGCCTAAGTAGATCCAGCAGGAAGGAGAAATGTAAGTCCTTCTTTCATATTTCTCATTCCATGAAAACTTGAAAAAGAAAAAAAAAACTTTGTTCATTAGCATGTTCTCACTCCTATAAAGTTTTTTCTTTTGTGCAGTTCTGGCTTTTGATCACTTTTTATAAAAAATTTTGGGGGATGTAATGTAACAAAAAGTCAACAATTTTGGTGTTTGGAATTTTTTTGTGTTTTCTCCATTCACTGTACAGGATCAGAAACATGATCATTTAATAGTTAAATTTTTCTTTTTTATACAGTGTTTTATTTGAACAATGGGAAAAGGGGGTGATTTGAATATTTATTAGGGGAGGGATTTTTTAAAAATATTTTTTAATCCATTTTTTTACTTTTTTTTTACACACTTTTTTGGCCTCCCTATGAGCCTATCATAAGCCATCATTAGATGGCCTACATAGATCAATGGCATGCTATTGCACTACATTGATCCATGAAATCTGTGCTTGACTGCTAAGGGCTTCCAAAGGCAGCCTTAAGCAATCACAAAATCAGGGAAGATGCTGAGGACAAGGTAAGGCCACGGGCTTCCCTAGCAACCCATAGCCCCCCCCCCCAGCGCTGCAATCTATGGGACCACTAAACACCAAGGAATATTTAATGTTTATGTTACGGTGAGCGCTCCGGTCTGGCGCTCACCTCCTTGCTTCTCGCCTGCCTCCATCTCCTGCTGCAGCCGGCTTGGATTCACATCATGGGACGCTCACCAAATGCCCCTTCTGCCTTCTCCTCTGCTTCTCTGCTCCGGCGAGCGTGTCCCCGTTCCCTAGGGCGCACACTCCGGAGCTCGGAAATTTAAAGGGCCAGTATGCCCAATAATTAAGTAATCACCCATGCCTCAGTTATAAGTTCCTCCACCTCCCACACTTCCCTGCCAGATCTTCATTGCCCCTAGCCTGAGATTAAGCATTCCTATTGTCTGTATTTTGACCCTTCAGCTATGTTATTTGACTACGCACCTTTTGCCACCTGCCCTGACCTTCTGCTAAGTCTGACTACGCCTGTGCCTCATCCTTCTGTACCTCGTCTTGACCAGTTACCTGTGTGGTCGAGTCGTATCGGGGTTAGTGACCTGGGTGTCACCTGCCGCAGCAAGCCCATCCTGCCTTGCGGCGGGCTCTGGTGAAGACCAGCGGCAACTCTGCTCCCTGATATGGCCCGTGTCATCTGCCATACAGGTTGGAGGATCCACATCCAGCAATGCTAATACTACTACCATTGGCGTTACAGCAAGATCCGGCCATGGATCCCACTGTGGTTCCGCTGGCTGATAATCCGGATCCCGCCTCAATAGTGGCTCTCAAGTCACAGCAGTTGGCCCAGAAGGCACAACAGTTAAACCAATTGTCCGCCATGATGCAACAGTTTCTTTCTGCTCAACAACAACTGCAGCAGACACAGCCTCCTCCTGCTCCAGTGTTGCCTTTCGCTCCTGCAGTCGCCTTGGGATCTAAGCTCCGCTTGTCTCTTCCTGAGAAGTATGAGGGGGATCCCAAGTATTGCCGTGGTTTTGTGACACAGTGCTCCATGCGCATAGAACTTATGACGGAACAGTTCCCTATGGAACGAGCAAATGTGGCCTTTGTCCTCAGTCTCTTAACTGGAAGGGCCCAGGCCTAGGCAACCCCGCTATGGGATCGCAGTGATGAACTCACTACTAATCTCCAGGCTTTTCTTTCAGAATTCCGTGGAGTCTTTGAAGAACCTGCACAAGCTTCCTCCGCTTTGCTGAGTCTTTCTCAGGGTAACTCCTCTATGGGTGAGTATCCCATCCAATTCTGTACCCTAGCATCAGAGTTATCCTGGAACAATAAAGCTCTTTGCACCACTTTCAAGAGAGGACTTTCTAGCCCTGTCAAGGATGTCCTTGCTTCCCAACTACATCAAGAAAGGGAGTCTGCACTACCTCGGCGCTTTCCTCGCCTTGCACCCGTCTTCCAGCAACCACCGCAAGCTTCTATGTTGCCTCCCACTGTGGAGGCTATGCTGGTGGATCGGTCTCTCCTGACCCTGCAGGAAAGAACCCGCCTTTACTTCCCGAAATCCAGGCCATGTCTAAATACATCCAAGAAAATCTTCAATAATGATTCATCAGAAAGTCGTCCTCCCCTGCTGGAGCCGGATTCTTCTTCGTGGAAAAAAAAAGACGGATCTGTGCTACCTTGCATCGACTACCGTGGCTTGAATAAAATTACTTTCAGAAACTGCTACCCACTTCCTTTGATCTCAGAATTATTTGATCGCCTGCGTGGAGCGAGGATCTTTTCCAAACTTGACCTTCGTGGGGCCTATAATTTGATCCGGATATGTGAAGGAGATGAATAGAAGACCGCGTTCAATACTCGTGATGGACATTTTAAGTATATTGTCATGCCTTTCGGACTCTGTATATCTCCAGCAGTCTTCCAGGAGTTCGTCAATTACATATTTCGTGAACTCCTATACTCCTGTGTCATGGTCTATTTGGATGACATTCACATCTACTCGACCAATATCCATATTCACCGCTCTCACCTCCAAGTTTTACAGCGTCTTCGAGACAATCATAGCGGGTCGGGCCCGGCACCTAGCAACGGTCGGGACCCGTGGCTAATAGGGCGCGGCACTGATTGTGGTGCCTCGCGCTATTAACCCTTTAGACGCAGCGTTAAAACTTGATCGCCGCATCTAGAGTGAAACTAAACTGCTGCCGGTTAGCTCAGGGGGCTGTTCGGGATCGCTGCAGTGAAATCACAGCATCGCGAACAGCTCTAGGACATGAGAAGGGTTCACTTACCTGCCTCCTGGTGTCCGTTCACCGAATGACTGCTCAGTGCCTGAGATCCAGGCATGAGCAGTCAAGCGGCAGAATCATTGATCTATGTTATCCTATGGGATAATAAAGATCAATGTAAAAGATCAGTGTGTGCAGTGTTATAACCCCCAATGGGAGCTATAACACAGCAAAAAAAAAAAGTGGAAAAAAAAAACGTTAATAAAGATCATTTAACCCTTTCCCTAATAAAAGTTTGAATCACCCCACTTTTCCCATTTAAAATAAAAAAACTGTGAAAATAAACATGTGATATCGTCACGTGCGGATGTGTTCAAATTATTAAAATATATCGTTAATTAAACCGCACGGTCAATGGCGCACGCAAAAAAATTCCAGAGTTCAAAATAGCGTATTTTTGGTTATTTTTTATATCATGAAAAAATTTATAAAAAGTGATCAAAAAGTCTGATCAATACAAAAATGGTACCGCTAAAAACTTCCAATCACTGTGCAAAAAAATTAGCTCTCATACCACCCTGTACGCGGAAAAATATAGATTTTTGGGATTTTTGGGTAAAATGACTAATGTCATTACAAAGTAGAATTGGTGGCCCAAAAAATAAGCCATCATATGGATTTTTAGGTGCAAAAAAAAAGGGTTATGATTTTTAAAAGGTAGAGAGGAAAAAACGAATGTGCAAAAATGGAAATACCCTCGGTCCTTAAGTGGTTAAATGACGGACATCGGAGCTGATAGCAGTGGACATCTCCCAGTTATGACGCAGACCCGACCCGTGGGCCCGCGTCTTGTCTGCTCACCTGACCCGTACATGTATGTCATGGATTGGGAAGGGATTAAGTATCCTGCAGGAGCAATTGATGAATGTAAGAAATGGATTGGCGATTCTTGTTTTTTCCCCGATTGTGAACTGTGTGTGTAATAGCTGACTAGAAAGGATACCAAAGACTTAATTATTTGGGTAGAGAAATTAAATGAGAATAGGCTAGTTCTTTAGGACTTAAAGTTTACCTGTCAAGAGCAAAATTTTTTTTTTTATATATATAAAATAGATAATACCATAATGTATACTGTTGAAGAGAGGATTATGAATATTCATGAAGGGGAGTGTATCCCAGGGCCAGTGCTGGTGGGTAGAATGGTGCACCAATTCTCTTAAAGTTTCACTTAAATGGAAAAAAATAGGTAAAAAATAAAAATGCAGCTGAGGCATATATTATTGCTTACAAAAAAATTTATTTAAATTTTGGGGGTGTGGGGTTAGTCCTTACTTTTTCGTTGAGAATTGTTAGAATGCAATTGCTTTCCATCAGCTCTTTTTAGTCCTTTCACCTAATTCCCTCCCACAGCAATCCTGTTACAGAGCATCTAATTTCAAAACAGATGTCGTGAGTGAGGTTGCAGTACTTAGTATTCATTCCCTGTCTGTTCTTCTGCTTGTTACATTGTTCAAAAGACAGTATGCTGGAAAAACACCCCATTATTCCTATTGTGCCAATAAAGATGTATATGTATATATGACAGTAAGGCGATCATATAGGCTGGAGGGGCTGGTCAGCGGTGATGTCTTGTTTTAGGAGAGAGAGGAGCTGAGGAGCTGGAGACAATTGAAAATGAAAAAATCGACATAACTTCCTGTTGGTGTAAGTCATGCAGAAACATTCTGAAGCCAGTAAATTTAAGTGATAGCTGTATTTTTATACAGTTTTATGATACCAGAATACCATTTTAAAGTTCTATAAATATATATATGTTCTGTCTCCTTAATTTACTGCAGGTACGGAAGCATGTAGGAGATCTTTATGAAGATCTACGAGATGGACATAACCTAATCTCTTTATTAGAAGTACTCTCTGGAGATACCCTGGTAAGTTTTTCTTTTTTTTTATTATTTGTTTTAGGGTAAAAAGGTACAGTTTACATTTATTATACATTTCATGAGCTGTCCCCAAAGTGAAAATTTTACTTATTTGGTTCCATTTTTTCCTCAGATTATATTATATTTATTAAGTGTATTTTTAACCTCTTAAGGATGAAGGGCGTACCTGTACGCCTTGCGCCCACGATATAATGCAGGGTCATGGGCTGACCCTGCGTCATATCGGGTCGTTCCCAGCACCTAGTAACAGCCGGAACCCCTGGCTAATACCAGACATAACCGATCATGGTGATTTCCGGTTTTAAAGGGGTACTCCGGCACTAAGACATCTTATCCCCTATCCAAAGGATAGGGGATAAGATGCCTGATCGCGGGGATCCCACCGCTGGGGACCCCCATGATCTTGCACACAGCACCCCGTTATAATCAGTCCCCGGAGCGTGTTCGCTCCAGGTCTGATTACTGGCGATCACGGGGACAGAGCATTGTGATGTCACAGTTCCACCCTCGTGTGATGTCACAGCTGTCACGCCCCCTCCCATAGGCTTGCTTTGAGGGGCGGAGCGTGACATCACACGGGGGCGGAGCCGTGACGTCACAATGCTCCGTCCCCGTGATCGCCAGTAATCAGACCCACCGCAAACATGCTCCAGGGACTGATTCTAACGGGGTGCTGCGTGCAAGAGCACGGGGGTCCCCAGCGGCGGGACCCCCGCGATCAGGCATCTTATCCCCTATCCTTTGGATAGGGGTAAGATGTCTTAGCGCCGGAATACCCCTTTAACCGCTTAGACGCGGTGATCAAAGTTGATCGCCACGTCTAAAATGTAAAATAAAATGCATCCCGGCAGCTCAGTCGGGCTGATTGGGACCACCACGGTGGAAACTGCAGTGTCCCAATCAGCTTAAGATACAGCATTCCTCCTTGGCGTCCGATCATCGATTGATTGCTCCAAGCCTGAGATCTAGGCTGGAGCAATCAAGCGCCAAAAACACTGATCAATGCAATGCTATGGCATAGCATTGATCAGTGTATGCAATCAATGTATTGCATGATATAGTCCCCTATGGGGGCTATAACAGTGTAAAAAAAAAAAGTTATGTTATTTAACCCTTTCCCTAATAAAAGTTTGAATCACCCCCCTTTTCCCATAAAAAAAACTATATAAATAAAAATAAATATAAACATATGTGGTATCGTCACATGCGTAAATGGTGTACACGTAAAAAAGATACCAAAGTCCAAAATAGCGTATTTTTGGTCACTTTTTATACCATAAGAAAATAAATAACAAGCGATCACAAAGTCCGATCAAAACAAAAATGGTACCGATAACAATTTCAGATCACGGTGCAACAAATTTGCCCTTTTACCGCCCCATATGCGGAAAAATAAAAAAATCATGGGGGTCTGAAGATGACATTTTTAATCAAATTAATTTTCGTGCATGTAGTTATGATTTTTTCCAGAAGTAAAACAAAATCAAACCTATCTAAGAAGGGTATGATTTTAATCGTATGGACCAACAGAATAAAAATAAGATGTAATTTTTACCAAAAAATGTACTGCGTAGAAACGGAAGCCCCCAAAAGTTACAAAATGGCGTTTTTTTTTCTTCAATTTTGTCCCACAAATATTTTTTGGGGGGTTTTAACGTAGATTGTTTGGTAAAATGACTGATGTCATTACAAAGTACAATTGGTGGAACAAAAAACAAGCCCTCATCTGGGTCTGTAGGTGCAAAATTGAAAGGGTCAGGTTTTTTAAAAAAATAAGTAGGAAAAAACGAAAGTGCAAAAACGGAAAAACGCTCCGTCCGTAAGGGGTTAAAGCAAAATAAAACACAATCTGTCCACTGATGCAAAATTGATAATGGGCCCCCACTAATAGTGTCTTCTTATGTAGCAGCCCCCAACCCACTGAATGTATACATCCCCCCAAAAAAATTAATTTGAGAACTACAAAATGTGAAATACTCCTGAGTATAATTGGAGCAATATATACAAAAAAGAGAGACAAATGGCGCTCTATGTCCCTTTACCAGGTAGGTCCTTTCGGATACAGGAAAAGCCATCTCTGTGCCCTCACCTGGTAGTGTCACGATCTGGGTGTTGCATCGATGATGTCTTATATCAAATCAATGTAGAGCGACCAACACATTTTCCAGGAGGCAGACAATATTCAACTGCGATCCAGGCTTGGACATGGGAGAAGAATCAACAGGAGATGATGCTGCACCTCGGCCAAGGAAGTGAAGTAGACAACAAAATTTTTTTATATTTTGTCCAGCGCCAGCCAGGAGATGACAACTTTTCGCAATTATTGGGGACAGTAGGCAGTGTAATAAATAAAATGTATTTATTTTCAGTACAATAAAAACTGCGTTTTAAGGGATATCTCTCATCAGGTCTCATTGATCGATGAGACCTGATAAAGAGGAGAGATGCCCCTTGAAACGCATAGTCTTTTATTGTACTGAAAATAAATACCTTTTATTTATTACACTGCTTACTGTCCCTATACTTGGGAATAGCTGATATCCACTGGCTGGTGCTAGACAAAATATACATTTTTGTTGTTGCCTGCTGCGTTGCCTTGGCCGTGGTGAAGCACTATCTCCTCCTGTAGGTATTTGGATGCTCAGAGACGGTTTTAGGTGTCATAATATGCCTGTCTGGACAAGTCTTTATGGCCATTGCTATTGGCATCTAAAGAGCTAAAAAAAATCTAAATGGACTTAACTTACAGATATTTACATGTTGGTAATATTAGTAGTATAACTAGATACCTTGTATTACAGTATCATAAGCATTTTTTGTTGTGTACCCTTCTAGTTCCCATTGCTTTTAACCCTTTCTATGGTTACCCCCCCCCCCCCCAATCCCACCTCCTCCAGTTTCATTATTGTTTTATGTTATAACCATGACTTCCTTTGCCTTGTTTGCCTCCTTTTCATTATGTTCTTTTCATACTCTTCTCTTCATTTGTGGTCTGTCTTGTGTCTTTGCCGTGCCTTCTTTTTCTATCTGTTGTGTTCATTAGCCGAGGGAACGAGATTTTTTGAAGACCTTACGGTTGGTGAGTCCCTCAGAAGCATGCGAGTTTGATCAGCATGAGGAGGTGGATGATGAGGATAAGGGGGTAGGTGTGACCCCCATAACAATACTAATTCATGTTTAGGTTTGCAGTGACACTGTTTTTCACACAAATAAGTTAACTTGTTATTAAAATTGTAGAGCTAACTATGCCTAGTGATTCCTGCTATTTAAAGAGAATCTGTCAGCACAGCATGTCTGTTTTAGCAAATACTTGTATTCCCTATGAAATAACAATGCTGAAGCAGAGTTTCTGAGCACTATGTGGGAGATTTATCAAAACCTTTCCAGAGGAAAAGTTGTCCAGTTGCCCATAGCAACCAATCAGATCGCTTCTTTCATTTTTAACAAGGCCCCTGCAAAATGAAAGAAGCAATCTGATTAGTTGCTTTGGGCAACTCTTCCTCTGGACAGGTATTGATAAATCTCCCCCTATATGTTGTGCATTTTCTCTAGTATTCTTCTTAGAATATACAAATACATTGACACCTGGGTTGTCACTTACCATTCCCTCTTTCAATAAGAAGTGTTCTTACAAAGTCTGATGCTGGATAGTATTAAACCTATGTAGGGACACACGCAGTTGACAAGGGCAATGGTATTCATATATTTCCAGGAAGAATAACAAATAAATGGAACAAAGAAGAGTTCTATTGTTACCCATTAACTATTTTCATACTATTTTCATTTTCAGCTGTTATTAGCTGTTTTAAAGTGTATCTCTAAAGTTCATCTACCATACATTCTCCAGATTGGTTGTACAGTCCACGCCGGTTTGTTAGGTTGCCAAGGCAACCATGCAAAATCCTGTGAGTTCTGTGCATTAGTCCTATTAATTAGAAATGGGCTTATGCACGGGACTCACGTGTTTTTCATACAGTTGGCACTGCAACTATATCGCAAAGCATGGACTGCAATTCTCCATGCTGGATCTGAAGAACTTTTGAGTTTCTAGAAAACCAAACATACAATTTTCATCATTTTTTGCTTCCAAGTGCCTCCCTTGCTAATCTGTGCTGTGGGGATGGTCTCTAGTCCAAATCACCCTACTTCCCACTCTGCCAGATAACATTACAGTCCCCTCTTATTTTTACTGCAGAAGGATTCTTCTCAGCTATATTGTCATGATATTACAGAGACTTTGGTTCTGCCCTTACAAACAAGGCAGAAATGTTTATTGGCTAATCTGCACTAAACAGAGGATCACTGTGCAGAGACCTGGCCAAAAGGGAAATAACAGCATATCTGTCCACCAGCATTCAGTTTATTAGGTGCACATACACATTTAACACCAGGTGGTGTCATACAATACAAATAAATGCCATAATCTTTCTCTGGATCTTTTTCAACATAAATAATATAAAATATAATTTATTGTTTTATGATTTATATGAATAAGATATTTAAAGAGGATGTCCCACCAACAATGCTTATCCCCTATCCAAAGGATAGGCAATAAGTAGTTTGATCACTGGAAGTCTACTGCTGGGGACCCTTGTGATCTTGAGTGGGGATCACAATTCTCCTGTCTAACTGGAGTGGCATCATGGGTGCACACTGCTGCTTCAATTATTTTCTATGTGACTGCAGTGCATAATGTATATGAACAATGCTCCATTCAGAAGGGAGATTCCAGACTCCACTTCATGAAATCCCATTGATTATGTATCTAATTCCCTAAGTGTTGTTGGTGGGACAGTCCCTTTAGTGAGAAGGTAGCAAGTATTTACTAAAAGAGACATGCCTATTTTACCAGTATTTATCAATAACTTACTATAGCTGGTAACGATAGCAGGGATCATTAGGTCCCTTCTTCTTTTTGGCAGCCATATGATGGCTCATTGACCCTTCTATATAAAAAATATGGAACAATATGGATGTACATCATAAATCTTTTTTTTACAGTTCCATTTTTAGTTTTGTATTGTATCTGTTTTGTTCCATATTTTGTCTTTTAAGCAATGTATGAGTAAAGAGCATTGCAGCCGAGTTAGTGCCACCTCGTGTGGTCTTAGAATTTGGACATCAGTAGTTTTATGTATTAGTGGTATAACACAGGAAGGATAAAAGAAACTTAATAGAAAATAAAATAGATGTTATTTGTAGTAATACATAATATTATGAATCTGGTAACTGTTGGGTAAATCCTGTGATGGTGTTATATTGTATTGCTACACAAGGCATTCACTTCCTGAGCAGATCTGTGGTAGAGATCCTTTGGCTGTAGGTCTAGGTGCATTTTCGTTCTATGACTGTGAGATAATCTGGATGATGCTAGTGTATTGTAGATGTAGAAGCAATGGAAGGCAAATTTGCTGGTTTGTATTTTTTTTAAAGAGTATTATGTGTTCCAATAAGCAAGTCAGATTATTCACAGTCAAATAGCTTGACTCTTGCTGCATCCCACACCCCAGTCCTCTTTATTATACAAGCAGTTTGCTTTCACCAACTTTTTCTTCTCCTTCCCTCGCACTTCCTATTTGGCTGTATTCTTTTCTGTCTGCTCACATATATCTTGTATTAAATGATTTTCTTCACTTGTTGTTGCTTCTGCAAATTACGTAAGAGGTGTGTGAAAAAACAGCCACCTCCTTCTCCCATAGTTTTGTACCATTGGACCTTGGAGACGATGAGGCGAAAGTCAGTATTAACACTGCTTACACATTAAATGTGAACATAGATCGCACAAGTGGAATTCATTGACAAGTTAGCCTTCACTTTCATAAATCGCACAAATGGAATTTATCAAATATTTGGCTTTCATAAGCTTCCAAGGTTGTTTCTAGAAATTTGTTTCAGCTAATTTCCCAAATTTTTTGAAAAATGTTGATTTGATCTGAATAAATTTACGGCGAATTGATATAATAAAGTGTGTGTTTTTTTAACTTTTTTTTCTTAATTTTTTTACATTTTATAGGTAGTAGTACTACTCCCGGCATGGAACAGGCTGTTCCATGATGGGAGTAGTACCTGTACTAATCGACAGATCGCCCCGGGGTCTTACACCCGTTGCAATCCTGCTATATAAGGTATAGATGCGGGCGGCCGGCCACTCTTCTGCGTGATCCTGCACTATGTTCTGCGATGTGAAGTTCTTTACAACACAGATCCATATTTCCCGCAGAGAGCTGTGATTGGCCAAATGGCTCCAGCCAATCACAATTCTCTGCAGGAAATATGAATAATAGGTAGATATATATACACAGTGGGGATCAAAAGTTTAGGCACCCCAGGTAATAATTTGTATTAATGTGCATAAAGAAGCCAAGAAAAGATGGAAAAATCTCCAAAAGGAATCAAATTACAGATTAGACATTCTTATAATATGTCAACAAAAGTTAAATTTTATTTCCATCATTTACACTTTCAAAATAACAGAAAACAAATAAATGGCGTCTACAAAAGTTTGGGCACCCTGCAGAGTTAATATCTTGTACTGCCCCCTTTGGCAAGTATCACATCTTGTAAATGCTTTTTGTAGCCAGCCAAGAGTCTTTCAATTCTTGTTTGAAGTATCTTTGCCCATTCTTCCTTACAAAAGTCTTCCAGTCTTCTTTGAGATTTCTGGGCTGTTTGTCACGCACTGCTCTTTTAAGGTCTATCCATAGATTTTCAATTATGTTGAGGTCAGGATATTATGAAGGCCATGGCAAAACCTTCAGTTTACGCCTCTTGATGTAATCCCCCGTGGATTTCGAGGTGTGTTTAGGATCATTATCCATTTGTAGAAGCCATCCTTTCTTTAACTTCAGCTTTTTCACAGATGGCATCAAGTTAGCATCCAAAATTTTCTGAAATTTTATTGAATCCATTTTTCCTTCTACTCGTGAGATGTTCCCTGTGCCACTGGCTGCAATATAACCCCAAAGCATGATTGATCCACCCCCATGCTTAACAGTTGGACAGAGGTTCTTTTCATTAAATTCTATTCCCCTTCTTCTCCAAACGTACCTTTGCTCATTCCGGCCAAAAAGTTCAATTTTAACCTCATCGGTCTATAGAACTTGTTTCCAAAATTCATCAGGCTTGTTTATATGTTCATTTGCAAAGTTCAAACACTGATTTTTGTGGTGAGGATGTAGAAGAGGTTTTCTTCTGATGACTCTTCCATGAAGACCATATTTGTACAAGTATCTCTTTATAGTGGAATAGTGTACCACAACTCCAGTGTCTGCCAGATCTTTCTGGAGGGATTGTGCAGTCAAACGTGGGTTTTGAATAGTTTTTCTCACAATCCTGCGAGCTGTTCTGTCTGATATTTTCTTGGTCTTCCAGATCTTGCTTTAACTTCCACTGTTCCTGATGACTGCCATTTCTTAATTACATTCAGAACAGAGGATATTGACATCTGAAAACGTTTTGCTATCTTTTTATAGCCTTCTCCAGCTTTGTGAGCGTCAACTATTTTCAGTTTCAGATTTCTAGACAACTGCAAAGAAGAACCCTTGGTGCTGATTGTTGGGGCAAGGTCAGATGAGTCTGGGCATTTAAAACCTTTGAGATTGACATCACCTGGTCTTCCCAGATGATGATTGGGAGCAATCCATGACACTGGCAGGTCTCAGCTTTGCAAAGGGGCAGTGCATGCTATAAATTCTGCAGGGTGCCCAAACTTTTGCAGAGGCCATTTGGAGATTTTTCCATCTTTCCTTGGCTTCTTTATGCACATTAACACAAATTTTTACCTGGGGTGCCCAAATTTTTGATCCCCACTATATATATATATATATATATATATATATATAAACATATACACACATATATATATATATATATATATATATATATATATAAACAATTACATTGACGTGATCTAAGGTGATACAAGGTGCTCAACCCCCAAGTGCAGTTGTGCACCTACGTTGGAGTGGAGGACCTGCACCTATGAATCACAGTATGGTTTCACTACTGTGGTTAATGTAAACAATGACATTAGCTAACCCTCAAAACTGATGTAAAACTGAGACATTAGCCAGTATATCCTTATATGAAGGACACACTTGAGCCCGCTCACTACGCCAAGGTTTCTCAGATGGTGCGGGACCTATCCACTAACCTACCTGGCCAGATAAATAAAACCAGGAACCAAAATACGGCAGACATAGGTCCGACCTGCAGATTGCTCCTCAGTCACCTCCAGTGTGGACTAGGCACACATAGAATGGGAGGGAATAGACAAGCTAAAAGCCCCACCCCTGGTTGGTTCATTTATAGCAGGCCTCACAGGTGAATCCCTAATGCTACCCAGCAAGATAAAAGGGTACATTAGTATAAGCCTTTGACTCAACCCCAAGTGCAGTTGTGCACCTTTGCTGGGGCGGAGGTCCTGCACTTATACACCGTTGCTAAGGGCGATATCCCCAGCAAAAATTGAGATTTGAGATTGACATCACCTGGTCTTCCCAGATGATGATTGGGAGCAATCCATGACACTGGCAGGTCTCAGCTTTGCAAAGGGGCAGTGCATGCTATAAATTCTGCAGGGTGCACAAACTTTTGCAGACGCCATTTGGAGATTTTTCCATCTTTCCTTTCCATCTTTCCATCTTTATGCACATTCACACAAATTTTTACCTGGGGTGCCCAAACTTTTGATCCCCACTATATATATATATATATATATATATATATATATATATGCAAATCAAAAAATGTTGCAGTATCTTGTAATACCTTTTTTATTGGACTAACAGCATTTTGTAGAGACAAGCTTTCAGGATTCCTTCCTTTATCAAGTCCAAAGCAAATCTAAGCTCACAAGTAGAAGACACAGGTTACATTTCACAAATATGCAGGGGTTAAGACAATAGATGGGGAGAATTCACACTAAGATGGGCCATAAATTGTCCTGTTATGGGAACATAGACTAAATAGATAAGAATGAGTAAAAGGGGGAGGGAGGGGGGAGCAGGGGAGAGACTGATAATTCTCCACATCTATTGTCTTAAAGGGTACCTCTCATCAAATAAACTTTTGATATATTTTAGATTAATGAATGTTGAATAACTTTCCAATAGCATGTTAATGAAAAATATGCTTCTTTCTATTGTAGTTTTCCCGATCAGTCCTGTCAGCAAGCATTTCTGACTCATGCTGGAGTCCTAAACACTCAGAGCTGCCAGCCTGCTTTGTTCACAGCCAAACAGGCTGTGAACAAAGCAGGCTGGCAGCTCTGAGTGTTCTCCTGTGTGAAAAAAGCAGACTGGCAACTTATAGTGTTTAGGACTCCAGCATGAGTCTGAAATGCTTGCTGCCAGGACCGGTAGTGGTCATTTCTTCAAAGTGGAAAATGAAATAGAAAGAAGCATATTTTTTAATAACATGCAATTGTAAAGTTATTCTGCATACATTAATCTATAATATATCAGAAGTTTTTTTGATGAGAGGTACCCTTTAACCCCTGCATATTTGTGAGATGTAACCTGTGTCTTCTACTTGTGAGCTTAGATTTGCTTTGGACTTGATAAAGGGAGGAATCCCGAAAGCTTGTCTCTACAAAATTCTGTTAGTCCAATAAAAAAGGTATTACAAGATACTGCAACATTTTATGATTTGCATCTGCATCACTGGACTAATACGGCTACTCAAATTTAATATATATATATATATATATATATATATATACACACATATATATATATATATATATATATATATATTATGCAAAGTAGCTCATCTCACCACCTTCTCAGGTAGCATGCCCTAAGATCAGCTCTGGCTCCAGTTAAAAAGTCTCAGAAACTGATTGGGATTAATGTCTAGCCAAAATTCTCCCCAGAAAGGAAGAAGACCCATCTGCAGACAGTGGTTTTGGGGTGTTTGCCCCTCGTCAGTACAGAGCAGGGTGTTCTGGCTTGGCTGAGGATGAGAGGCCTGAGACTAGCTAAAGGGGTCAAATATTTTCCTCAGGGAGAGAAACCCGAAACAGCTGTCTGGAGATGGGTCTTCTTCCCTTCTGGGGAGAATTCTGGTTTGGCATTAATCCCAATCAGCTTCTGAGTCTTTGTAACTGGAGCCAGAGCTACCTGAGAAGGTGGTGTGATGAGCTGCTCTGCCTTTTACACCGGAAGCGGTGTTCCTCTCCCTGAGGAAAATACTTGACATATATATATATATATATATATATATATACACCTATCATTCATATTTCCCGCAGAGAGTTGTGATTGGCTGGAACCATTTGACCAATCACAGCTCTCTGTGGGAAATATGAATCTGTGATGTGAAGAACATAGTGCAGGATTGTGCAGAAGAGCGCCTGCCCGTATCTATACATTATATAGGAGGATTGCAACGGGTACCAGACCCCGGAGCAATCTGTCTATTAGTACAGGTACTACTCCCATCATGGAACAGTCTGTTCCATGCTGGGAGTAGTGGAACTACCTAAAAATGTAAAAAAGAAAAAAAAAGTTAAGACACACACACCCACTTTATTAAACACATTATTAAAATAAATTAATAATAAAAAGCTTAACAAAATTAATTTTAAAAAGATATTATTTTTACATTTAAATGGCCCCTTTCTAAATTTTTATGATTGTCGGCTACATTTTTAGGTCCCTGCCGCCCACATAAATTGGTTCCTGTTTAAAAATTAATGACATTTGTCTTATAGAAAATAAAAATGTTGTTAAATACATTTTTTAACTGCAAAAACTCAGTGGAATCTTAGCCTTAGAGTAAATGCAAAATGGAGTGAATGAAGAAATTCGTTATTTCGAGTGGAAATCCGGTCAGAATCAAATTTTTCATGAAATTCGAACGAATTCGAATTTGTCCGATTCGATTCGCTCATTTCTAGTTGTGTCGTCTAGGGTAATTCTGGCACCTTGTGATGAATATATCACCGAAATAGACCAGTCAACGATCTGGAGTGTCTAACTCCTGTTCAAATAAAAACCATGAGGTATTAACATGGGAATCACCGACAAGGAAACTCAAGTATGTATAATTATATTAAAACTTAAGCTTTATTAGCTACATATATTACTACCAGCACAAATAGAACATATAGAAAAAAAGTGATAAACAAATAAGACACCAACTAATAGTGTATGTCTCAGGGGAGCACGGACCAAGGAGCATCCACAGTGATATATAGATGGAGATATTATCAGATAGAGTTCCCATACTAGTGTAAGTAGTATATCAATCTTAGTCATAGTGTAGGGTATAAGAAAGGAGCCAGGTGAAATCGGAAAAAAGGCTCTTAAGGGAAAAGTGCACTCTAACTCTAGAGGCCCGTCCCTCTGTCCCTGCCTTTTGAGGAACCCACCTCCTTAACAGGGTGGTCTCAACCACGGTGCCATTCCCTGACCTATATAAGTGAGGGGGGAAAAAAAACAGTAGATCATAGATATACAGATTGATATTAGGAATGTTCCTAGTCCGTGACTGCCAGGGCACTACAGCAAATTCCCAAAAAAGAAAACCAAAAATTTGCCTGTGTGATAAAAACTGATTACATTACATCTAACAGCAAGCAAGAAACTCGGAATAGATCCCAGTATAAACTTCCGACGTGTTTCCACCGTCCAATAATGAGGGGTTCATCAGGGAACCAAACAGAAAATACGAAAGTAATCAGCAGATACAAAAATATGCTTAATATCCAATACTTAACTACACAATAATCAAAATCCACTCATAGGTACCTGAATATGACAGGGGACCATTACATTATGTATTCGTGCTGATGCAATGGCACAGAGTTGTCATTAGAAATAGTAGAAAAAATCCAGCTCACCGTGTGCTCGTCCTTCACCCGGACTGTGCTGTGGGCAGGCACTATGGCAATATAGCAAAGAAGGAAAGTTGTCCAGCGAGGGACTAGTGCAAAAATCTTCTTTATTATTAAAAGCCAGCAAACAGGATACAAAGTGATGCATTTCAGGTGTCCATCTGCACCCTTAGTCGTACATCATATTTACGACTAAGGGTGCAGATGGACACCTAAAACGCGTCACTTTGTATCCTGTTTGCTGGCTTTTAATAATAAAGAAGATTTTTGCTCTATTCCCTCGCTGGACAACTTTCCTTCTTTGCTAGAGTTGTCATTAGATCCATATTGCCTCACTGAAGTCGGATACCAATTCCAATGACATAATAAAGATATGCATAGTGCATGATGGTAACAGTACAACTATGTTAGCCAGAATGCATAGGCATAGTGCAATGGATACGTTAGCAATAATACTTCTGTGTTTGCCTAAATAATGCAGCAGCCACCCCAATGTTATAACGAATGCGCATAAAATATCAAGATATCCTTTCCTATACCCTACAGTACAACTAAGATTGATATACACTATTATGGAAACTCTATCTGATATCTTTTAATATCTTTTACTATCTCCATCTATATATCATTGTGGATGCTCCTCGGTCCATGCTCCCCTGAGATATACACTATTAGTTGGTGTTGTATTTGTTTATCACTTTTTTCTATATGTTCTATTTATGCTGGTATTAATATATGTAGCTAATAAAGGTTAAGTTTTAATATAATTATACATACTTGAGGTTGCTTGTCGGTGATTCCCCCTTCACCTTCTGATGAAGTCAGTGAACTAAAATGTTATCATATTATAGAACTACAAAGGTTCAAAGACATATTGCTATAAAACACATTCCTAAACAGTTTATGTTGTAGAGTTGTATGATATTTTAGAATGAAATAAAATTCAACCATAAGTATAATATTCACATATTACAATTGTCTTTTTCTACATATTTTATTCTGCCATATATCTTTTTTTATGTTGACGTCATAATTGTGAACGCTCTTTTTTTTAACTAGCTACTTTTAATATAACAAAATAGTAATTCTAAAGATATTTCAAATTGAGCAGTTTCACACCAATACTGATATTAATCTGAGCATTATAGAGCACTATAACTTTAATATTTATTTTTTATTTGTATGTTTGTACATTTACTATGAGAAAATGTATCAATATCGTTGTAAGCTACACAAACATCATCCTACAACTTCCTAGTGAACACATCACACTTTGAATGCACAGATGCAAAGTCAGTAACCCCCTTGGAATGACCTAGACTTCTCCATTATTGACAAAAACAATTAAAAGAAGAAGTCCCATTGGTAAAAAAAAAAATTCTATAATGCCCGGGCTGCCTTAAAATAATCCAATAAACAGGAGTTACCTGCCTCTGCTTCCCCAGTGTCCAGTATCTCGCTCTTTCCTCTGCTGGCGTCTTCTTCATGGTCAGGCTGTAGTCAGTGAGTCACAATGCCTTTCAGCAACTCACAGGCCATAGCGATGTCCGCCTTGGCCGACGATAGGCTGCGCGGCATTGTGATGCACCGAACCTAGGTGACCAGTGCCATGGTTCAATGCATTACACTGCCACTCAGCCTATCACTGGTTGAGGTGGAACAGCGCTGCGAACGACAATTTCCTGACAGGCATTGTGACATGCTGACCACAGCCGGACCATGAAGAAGATGTCTGTGGAGGAGTGGAGCGGGACACTGGGGGAGCCGGGGCAGTTGAGTCCTTTTTATTGTATTATTCTCCTTTTCCTTTAAATAACACCCATGCTTTTTTACTGTTCATGTCTTTTACTGAGCACATTGCGTAGACATCCACAGTGCATGGAATAAAAGTAAGCGAACAGCTAATTGGTAAAAGGTATGTCAGCTAAGAAGATGAGATTGGCGGTATGGGTTTCATAGGCGCCCTGTCTATTGAACAAAGGCACGCAGTGTCTGATTACTCACAGTGCTGTTCTTCTCATTAGTGTATAAACCAATAATAAGGCCAATTTTATTACAAAAGAACAGCAAATGTTGACTAATAATGACCACCTATCTAGAAGAGCACCAAACATAAATAGATATCAAATGAATAATCTTTATTAGACATATACAATTACATAAAACATAGTTAAAAAAATCAGCAACAGTCAGAAAAATGTGCTGAGATCAGATGCGTGCTATTCTCCTTAGGACGCCCAAAAAATCGGTCATTATGTAGTAATAGACATGCAGTCACAGTATTTGGTTGGATGAAGGTAAAAAACTACCTAATCATACCACAGAGTACACAGGGATCTAAGGCAAGAAATGTAAACAACAGGAGAAAAGGAAGAAGAGGAGAATAAAACGTATCTGATCTCAGCACATTTTTCTGACTGTTGCTGATTTTTTAACTATGTTTTATGTAATTGTATATGTCTAATAAAGATTATTCATTTTAAATCTATCTATGTTTGGTGCTCTCAAAGATTAGTGTGAAATTGATTTTTATTCCGACTAATTTTTTGGAAGACCTGTTATAGAGATTTATGAGACTGGAAAGGCTACAAAGGCATTTCTATATAGATGCGATAAGTAAAAGGAACACTGCACAAGAACACAAAAACTCATCCCAATTGTGAACTCAAGCTGAAGAGATGCTGGGTGGTGCAACGAGACAGTGACCCAAAACACACAAGTAAATCAACTAAAGAATGGTTTAAATGAAGATTTGTGTTTTTGGATTTCCAAGTCAGTGTCCTAATAAGCAGTCATGTGACCCTGAAAAAGGGTTGTTAAATTCGCCTTTTCTAACTCTGGATGTAAAAGACCTGAGCAGTACAACTATTTGTATGTTGTTAGCTTAGTCACATTGTGTTTGGCTGTAATTTTAAAGTGTGTGATAAAAATCAGACCACACTGCAGAAATCCAGGGAATTCCAAAGGTTTCACTTACTCTTTTTCTTGCTACTGTACATCATATAGGACTTATATCACACTCCTGCTCTGATCCTACAATGTTCTAATGTAGACATTACATTCAGGCTGTTGTCCTACAAACATCCAACATAGATGTCACAGCGTGGCACTTAAAGGGGTACTCCTCTGCTCAACATTTGGAACAAACTGTTCAGAATACTGGAGTCGGCGCCGGGAGCTTGTGACGTCACAGCCCTCCCCCTCATGACGTCACACCCCACCCCCTCATGACATCACACCCCGCTCCCTCAATGTGAGTCTATGGGAGGGGGTGTGATGGCTGCCACGCCTTCTCCCATAGACTTGCATTGAGGGGGTGGGGCTTGACATCATGAGGGGTGGGGCTATGACATCATGAGCTCCCGGCTCCAGCGTTCGGAACAGTTTGTTCCAAACGCTGAGCATCTGAGTACCCCTTTAACCTACAATCTTCCAGTATGGGTGTCATACTTACACCCTTATCCTATTGTGTTCCAACATAGATATTGTACTATAACCTTTATCCTGTAGTCCTTTACCTTCTGATTTTCATCCTACAATTTTATATTATAGATATCACAGTCCAACCCTCATCCTACAGTGTTACAGAGCAGACATGACATTCTAACCCTCAGCCTACAGTCTTCCAATACGAACATCACACTTTGAGCTCATCCCCCAATCTTTCTGTATCAAAAATGCTGGGAGCCGTGCATGAAGACTCCATTATAGTAACAAAAAAATAAACCAGTGACTGGACTTTGTAACGGCTATGTTATTCTTAAGGGTTAACAGTCCTTACTGGTTTACTTTTGAGTTAATAGTGACACATGATATATGTGCTTTGGCTTTACTGTGTTTGTCATAGTAGTATATGGCTGCAGTATCACAAAATTGCTCCTAGTATCATGCTTTTAGGAGAAGGTATCATATTCCCAGAGGGGTCAGGAAGTTGAGGTATTTGGGTTCGTTTGGTCCCCACCAGGATAGCTGGTGGTTTAACTGGTAAAATATTTGTTGAGTTATAGAGTAAAATTACTTGACTATTTGATGCTAGTCCAAAAGTGTTTTTTTATCCTAGCTAATAGGTTTCTACAAGCTCACACTATTAAAGTATACTGTATAATGTACTTCTAGCCTGCCACCTTACATCACATGACAATGGCAACCAGTGTGTCCGGATTGACATGTCTTTATACACCAATGACACCAGATATGGTGGAATAGAGATAGAGAAAAATTATATGAAATATGTTTTAAGGTTGTTGTTTTTTTCTATATTGAGAGTTGTAGGAACTTAGAGCTCTTTAATGAAGTGACAAGAGTATAATGTAGTTTCTGTGTTGCATATGTTACAATTTTTTTCCTCTTTTCTTTTCTTAGCCCAGGGAAAAAGGCAGAATGCGCTTTCACAGACTACAGAATGTACAAATTGCACTTGATTATTTGAAAAAGCGTCAGGTAATGCTTTTCTATATACATTTAGTGTGTGTGTGTGTGTGTTACATCTGTTGTTTTTGTACTTTAAGGATAGGTCATCAATATTAGATATAAGGGTGTCCAACTCCTGGTAGCCCAGCAGATGAGCTGACCCACAGTAAATGCTGTGCCCATTTATTGTATGCTTGACACAGCCCTGTACTTTAGATATTGGCAGTGTCTGGTATTGCTCAGCCAGAGGCATCATTTAAAAAATCTGGACCCTAATAGGAAACCTATAAAAGTAATACATAATTTATTGTCCTGGTCTCTTCATTTAGGAAGAGCTCTGTAGCAGAAGTTATTCTGATACATTTTGTAGCCCAAAATATTGAACCAACAATGGTTTTGATGTTGCATATTTTAAAAGATTGATAAAACGACAAGAGTCTATCAAGTTCAACCTATAACCCTACTGTGTTGATCCAGAGGAAAACAAACAAATCCTTAGTGTAGGCATATCCCAATTGCCCCACAACAAAGGGAAAAATCCTCCCGATTCCAATATGGCCATCAAAATAAATCCCTGGATCAGCGTTCTGCCCCATAAATCTGGTATTCATAATTTGTAATTTTTCAAAAAAATAAAATAAAAATTCAGTCCCTCCTTAAAGGGCTTGTGCGCTGCCCTTATTTTAGGAGCTCCGCTCACAGCGTCCGGAAGTTGTCCGTGTTCGCAGCCGCCGGGCGTGACGTCACGCCTGGCCCCTCACGACGTCTTGCCCGCCCCCTCGTGACGTCTCGCCCGCAGACTTTCGTTGAGGGGGCGGGCGAGACGTCACGAGGGGGCGGGCGAGATGTCGCGAGGGGCCGGGCGTGACGTCACGCTCGGCAGCCGCGAACACGGAAGCCCGCACACAGTGTTCAGAGTAATGAACTTCCGGACGCTGTGAGCGGAGCTCCAAAAGTTAGGGCAGCGCACAACCCCTTTAAACTTGTAAATCTGTAGAAAACTGTGTTGGTACTGTAATTCACCCATACTAATAATTACGGTACCTTGATCTCCCTCCTTTACGACTGCTCCAGTTCAATCATATGTGGTCTGATTTTTCCTTATGGAATATGATGGTGCTCACTTTTAACAATAAGATACTCTTAAAGGAGTATTCCGGCCATATACAGTGACCCCCCGACTTATGATGGCCCCGACATGTGATCATTTCAACATATGATGGCCTCTCAGAGCCCATCGTATGTTGAAGGCAGCATCGACATATGATGCTGCTGTGTGTCTGGGTCATCGTACAAACAGCAATCTGACAGCGCTGACAACTTCAGCAACAGACAGATAGTTGTTTAATGTGCCCCGTGTGCCCTGTTCTGCCTCCTGTTACTCACATGCTGTCCTGCTAACTCACGCAGGCTTCCACTGTGAGCTCTGTGTAAGCCCCGCCCCCCCAGTGCAGCCATAGCCAATAGCCTTGTGCATCTTGCTGCAGGCATCCAATGAGCTGCTGGCTGCCCTCCCCTTCCTTTCCTATAGAGCTGTAGTCAGCAGGATCGTAATGGAGGACATTCTGTCCCCCCTGAAGGTATTTAAAGAACTGTACAGTACTGTATGCGATGTCACACATCACATACAATATATAGGCACACTATACACCCCATACATCAATGTTTCCCTATCAGTGGGCCTCCAGCTGTTGCAAAACTATAACTCCCAGCATGCCCAGACAGTCAATGGCTGTACATGCATGCTGGGAGTTATAGTTGTGCAACAGCTGGAGGCACCCTGGTTTGTTAAACACTCCCCATACACTCCACATACAATGGTCATCCCAGAACCAATTAGCAGTTTCCCATAGAGATATGTAATCAACATACAATGGTACCAAGGCCCCAGAACCAATTACCATTTTCACATAGACATATGTACTCGACATATGATGGTTTCAACATATGATGGTTCTCCTGGAAACAATTAATATCATATGTTGAGGGACCACTGTACATCTTATCCCCTATTCAAAGGATAGGGAATAAGATCTCCGTGCAGCACATGGCATTCTCTGCCGGGCTGCTGCTCCAGTCTCGGAAACCTCTGTGTTTCTGGAACTGGAGACGTGACATCACGCCACACCCCCTCGTGATGTCACACCATGACCTCTCTATTCACACCCCTGTCACACCCCCTCCGATAGACCTAAATGGAGAGGGAGTGGTGTGACGTCTCAAGGGGGTGTGGCGTGATGTCACGTCTTCAGTTCCCGGAAACACAGAGGTTTCCAAGACTGGAGCAGCAGCCCGGCAGAGAATGCCGGGTGCTGCACTGAGATCGCAGCTAGCCTTTCGATTGGGGATAAGATGTCTGTATCCGGAATACCCCTTTAAAGGGGTACTCCGGTGCTTAGACATCTTATTCCCTATCCAAAGGATAGGGGATTAGATGCCTGATCGGGGGGGTCCCGCCGCTGGGGACCCCCGTGATCTTGAACGCAGCACCCCAGTTAAAATCAGTCCCCGGAGCGTGTTCGCTCTGGGTCTGATTACCGGCGACCACAGGGCCGGCGGCGTGTGACGTCACGTCTCCGCCCCCCGTGTGACATCACGCTCCGCCCCTCAATGCAAGCCTATGGGAGGGGGCGTGACACGCCCCCTCCCATAGGCTTGCATTGAGGGGTGGAGCGTGACGTCACGCGGAGGTGTGACGTGACATGCCGCCGGCCCTGTGGTCACCGGTAATCAGACCCAGAGCGAACACGCTCCGGGGACTGATTTTAACTGTGGTGCTGGGTGCAAGATCACGGGGGTCCCCAGCGGCGGATAGGGATAAGATGTCTAAGTGCTGGAGTACGCCTTTAAACAATCCATAAGCAGTGAAATTCATGCAGCCCTCATCATCAGTATATTCATCCTTTTTGCCTTTTATTTATTCCTGCAAAATAGTCACTCTATTCCTAGAGAAGCAAAGATCCACTTCCTATGGCGGTTTTGTGTAATAACCATCTTGCATGGAGCTTTGCTATTAGCTGTGTTATAGAATGGGGGCCCAGTGTTTAAAACCTACAGGACAACATTAGCCTGGAATTTGTCTGGTGTCCTGTGTGTTAGGAAATACATGAATAAATATTTCCAAGCTTCTAGATGGTCTAGATGCATGTGATGTATTATGGTTTTATAACTATTTTGTCCAGCTATGTGGAAAATGTTTATTTCCATTCATGTTATGTCTTTTTCCTAAACTGTTACATTGTTTTGCAGGTGAAGCTAGTGAATATAAGAAATGACGACATAACAGATGGGAATCCCAAATTGACTTTGGGCTTAATATGGACCATCATTCTGCACTTTCAGGTAAGACATTATAGTGGCTTGAAACATCATTCTACAGACTCGCGGTATCAGAAAATTGTACCTGGGTCATGTTTATGTTATGTGGTGGCTAAAATAATATCATTCGCTATCAGGCATTTTTTCCACTACATGTAGCTGTAGCTATGGGTTCCTTCCTGTGTGGTGGACAGTTCCTCTAAGGGACAGCAGGATAGAAGTCGGGTCTACCCTTAGTGTGATATTGTGGTCTGACTTTGAATGATAATAGAATTATTATTTTTAGAAGTGTTATTTGCTTCCTGGCTTATGTGTATTACGTTTATAATTATAGCCTAAAGTAACTCGGCTACACTTGTATTTTCTTACTGTTTGCATTAAAAGAAAAAAACTTACGTTTTTCTGTAAAGAATCTTGCACCTTTTCCATACCTGTTTAAAAATCTATGTTCACAAAATCAAAAATAACCTTTTGTTTAATGGGGTTTTCTGTCCTATTCAAGAAATACAGCACTCCCATACATTAAATAGGAGCTCAAATAGGATCCCAGTCTTTATATAGTGTGAAAAAATTCTGCACTCAATAGGTTTTCAAAAATATTTGATTCTTTATTTGCAATCCATACATATCATTTGTGAATGTTTCGGCCTTTAAAGGGGTATTCTAGGCAAAAACATTTTTTTATATATCAACTGGCTCCAGAAAGTTAAACAGATTTGTAAATTACTTCTATTAAAAAATCTTAATCCTTCCAATAGTTATTAGCTTCTGAAGTTTTCTGTCTAACTGCTCAATGATGATGTCACGTCCCGGGAGCTGTGCATGATGGGAGAATATCCCCATAGGAACTGCACAGCTCCTGGGACGTGAGTCATCAGAGAGCAGTTAGACAGAAAACAGCAACTCAACTTCAGAAGCTAATAACTATTGGAAGGATTAAGATTTTTTAAAAGAAGTAATTTACAAATCTGTTTAACTTTCCGGAGCCAGTTGATATATAAAAATAATTTTCGCCTGGAATACCCCTTTAAGACCTTCCTCAGACTTCTATGTAATATCCAAAGTAAACAAAAACATTGCTAAAATGGGTAAGGGAAATAGAAAATAATTACTTGGGTCCTAAGCCTTGGTTAAAGGGGTTGTGCGCTGCCCTGACTTTCGGAGCTCCCCTCACAGTGTCCGGCCCCTCGTGACGTCTCGCCCGCCCACCCCCTCGTGACGTCTCGCCCGCCCCCTCAACGAAAGTCTATGGGAAGGGGGCGCGACCGCGGCCGCGAACACGGAAGCCCGCACACAGCGTTCGGAGTAATGAACTTCCGGATGCTGTGAGCGGAGCTCCGAAAATTAGGGCAGCGCACAACCCCTTTAAATAGAAAGGAACTGCAAAGGACTATGCCAAGATTTTTGTATGTGAAATATTTGTACTAATATGTTTAATGTATGGATGAATTAACAGCTTTGGATAGCTCCTGCCATCTCTCCCTCATCACGTCCTGCAATTTATAAAATAACCACTAGATGTCAGCACCAAATCCTTTATCATGTGTCTGACACTGAGTTTTAATAGCTTGCCAAGCATGAAAATGAAATAGAAGAAAACAATGAGGCGCTGGACACATCTGTGTTGTGGTCTCCATTTATAATGGAGGATATAACAGTGTGATGTAACCAGTGTGACTATTTGTCCTGGGTGATTGGGGTTAATGGATATTTTTACTGCTTGCATTGAGATACTTTCGAACCCATACAGCAAATGTGAAATCAGCCTTAAAAAGACAAACATGTTCTCTAATGAAGGCAACCCTTGTCCTTATCTAATATTTCTCCTCTAGTAGAATGCCAGATTTACCTGTGAACTTTTATAAGCATTGCAATTATCCACAGTGAAAAATAATGAAAAGTATCCCTTTTAGAGAAGGTAGACTGCTTGTTCTCTGATGCCACCTATTAGAGGTAGAATTCCTGCAAGGCAATGATCAACCCTTTTAAATAGGTTGCCCGGGAATAAAATAGTTTTTTTTTTTGTTTGTTTGTTTCTTTTTTTTATGGTTGTGGACAGTGGAAAAAAATAAAATAAGTGATAGATACCTCCCCTGATCCCCTACAGCTTTGGTTTTGACCCTCCTGGTTTCCTTCTCATCACTGCCTCTTCCTAGTTCCTGACAATTGGATGTGTGACTGGAACCAGAAAGCATCATTAATAAACAGGAACCATGACCATCCGAGCTGCAGCTGTCTGGGATTATGGTAGACGAGTATCACTTATTTATTTATTTATTTATTTTACACCAACCCCAGCAATATATATATTTATCTCCCTGGATAACCCCTTTAAGTGTCTTGTCTAAGGCTACCTCTAATAGGTTGTGCCAGAGAGCAAGCTTTCTTCTTTCCTTAGAAGGGCTACTTTGCATATTTTATTCCCACTTTGCATTGCACTGCCCACTGTAGGTTTGCTATAGGGATTTGCTTGTACTCTGGACAGTTCCTGACACAGACAGAGGTGTCAGTAGAGAGCACTGTGGTCAGATTGAAAATAACTCCAGAAAGAAAAGAACTTCCTGTGTAATGGTACAACTTCCTGTGTAATGGTAATGTGTTTACCACCGGAGTGCCCCTTTACAGCCTTCTCCCCTGTGCAGAGCTCCACTCTGCAGAGGCTCAGCACAGGGGAGGAGGTGTTCATAGGAAGATGCCAGCTGGATGTTATCATGAACAGGAAGCTTGGGAATCTCTCCTGTGCACCAAGTAGGTCATTTCCATGTACTGAAGAATCGGGATTGTGGTGGAACAGGTTAGTGCGGGTGAAACTGGGGACAGATTCTTTTTAAATTTCACCCAAATTCTTTTTAAATTTCAACAAATTATCATTTTGGTTAAAATCATGCAATGTCATCAACTTTAAAAATTACATGTCACCAAGTAAACTTTTCTAAACTAACTCTGGCTATGTTCCCTAACTACTCCTAACACTCCTCCCACCCTTACATTTTTTTAGAGCTTTAAAAAGCTCTGTATCATAGCTTTCTTTTTGCTCATAGCTTCCTTTTTGCCTGCAGGCATAACATCAGCCTGCTGGGGACCACTTTCGCCCTCACATTGTGGCAGTGCTGTGATGAATAGAAGACCTCAGGCTCTGTGCAGCTTTCAGTCTGTGCATCTTTCAGTTAGGCTCTGTGCAGCTGTCAATCAAGCTTAATGCAGAGAAGCACTTCCTGAGGTTCCCGGAGGATACCAAACTCACTGTATTAATTGTGGCAGGGAACAGAACAGGGCGTTTTTTTTTATTACAGTTTAAACATATTTATATTGGTAATTTTAAAAGAAAACGTGAATGGGAAAGTGTCTACTAGTTACACAAAGAAAACTATGTTAAAAGTTTTATTGAGTGACATGTACACTTTAAAGGGGTATTTTGTAGAATTTGTTTTAACTGTTCTCAAGACGCAGTTAAATGCTTCCTCACCAAAACCGCTTACCTCCTTGATTACTTTCCTGCTATCTCATTGCTGGTCCCTTGCTGCACTCCATTCATTGTGTGTTTGTCGCACAAGGACCTTCCTGCTGAGCCGAAAAGTAGCAGTAGCGGATCCTTGTGCGACACAGACAACAAGGAAGTGCACCAACACTGAGAAAGCGGGCATGGCCGGGGAGGGAAATAAATGAATATAGTTTTTTTTCTATATTTAGTTGTGCCCTGAGCATCTCCGGAATGCCCCTTTAATCTAAGGTGTTAACTAGTGATTCTAAGAGCTCTTAGAGCCGAATCATATAGAAGAACCAAGTTAGCATGCTGTGAAAAGAATAAAGATGGCTGGTCCCCCCATACACATGTTTGTTAGATGCCGCTAATCGTTCATGTTACCTCTCTGGGGAAGGCGCAGCCAGAAAGCACAGTTGGCAGCTTATCACTCGCAGAATAATAGGGACAGGTGGGGAAAATCCAACATGCCGGACCCCTAAATCATCTGTCGGGAAGTATTGGCAGCTAGAATACATTACGCATACATAAAGTCTACTGCTGAGGAAATTTACGTATCATTCTCGAGGTAAAGCTTTGCCCACATTTATTGACCTAAGGCAACAAAGATCGTGGAGAATGCTACCTTTTTGATAGAAGCTAAAAACTGAACAGCACATTGACTTAGTATGCTGTGAATGTGAGTCAATAGCGGCAGCATTTATTTGCGATGAGATCACTCTCTGGAGCAGGGCTTGGTCCTGCGAATTCATGCATGCCCCTTGGCATCAGTAAGTTTTTTATATATGGGCAGACAACCAAAAGTAGATTTCCCACCAAGCTTTGGTGCCATATTAGTGCAGTAGTCATTGTATCATTTACTGAGCATTGATGCCAATAAATGGTAAAAAAAAACTATTATACCTGTTGTTACATAACTTGCTTACAGTTTTATTTTTAACAAGAGTAAATTGGTAATGTATTGTATAAGAACTTATAGTTAATGTGATAGGAATTGATGCTCAATTATATTTTCGGTGCACAGTCTTCAGATACACCAGGAACATTTCAGCATAAACATCAGCATACCCATATATTTTAAGTGGCAGAAGTATGCCTGAAGGGCTCGAGGATCTACTGTTGTACTGAAAAGCACAGCTGCCAGCAACTTTTAGTAGAGTTGTATACATGAAAATTTTTTTTTTACCTTGTGTTATACCTTTAATGATAGCAGATTACATATATATATATATATATATATATATATATATATATAACAATATAAATATACAGATGGATAAGTCAACACTAGGGATGTAAGAAAAAATCGATTCCCGCGATTATCGCGATTTTTCACTTGCCGATACTGAATCGATTCAAAAATATTTTGAATCGATTCAGTATCGGCAAGGGAAAAATCGCTTTAGTGATGTGGAATTTGTATCTCCTGATGCACAGAAAGCATGTCCCGGGCATCAGGAGATACAAGTTCCACATTTTGTCAGCCGGATCTGACACGGCGGCGGCGCTCTGGGTGTACGGAGCGGGCTCCGACTCGTGCCCGCTCCATACTCTGCGGCCCCCAGCTGATTTCAGTATCCGGGGGCCGCTGATGCTTCACCGCTGCTAGTATCCAGCATGCGGTGCTGTGCAGTGTGTATGGAGCGGGCTCCGGACTCGTGCCCGCTCCATACTCTGCGGCCCTCGGCTGATTTCAGTATCCGGGGGCTGCTGGTGCATCACCGCCGCTAATATCCAGCATGCGGTGCTCTGCAGTGTGTATGGAGCAGGCTCCCGACTCGTGCCCGCTCCATACTCTGCAGCCCCCGGCTGTTCTCAGTAGCCGGGGGCCGCCGCTAATAGCCAGCATGCAGTGATCGCCGCGGCTGGTTATTAACCCTTTAGATCGCCGCTGTCAAAGCTGACAGCGGCGTCTAAAGGGACATGTGTATGCTCTCCGTGGCTCTGTCATTGATAGATCCTGGCTGGACCAGGCTCTATCAATGGATCGCAGATAAATGGAGTTCAATAGAACTCTATACATCTGTCTGAGGAATCTAATGATTCCTAAAAGACTAATAAAGTGTACAAAAAAATAAAAAAATAAAAATAAAGTTTTAATAAAAGCGTAAAAGACATTGTTTTTTAAACAGATTCGGGATATATCGCAATGTATCGTCACCTAGACGGTATCGCGATATATCGGGATATATCGAATCGCCACACTGGTATCGCGATTCGAATCGAATCGCCAAATTCTTGGCGATTCACACCCCTAGTCAACACTAGGCAGAATGGTTTCATATGTTCACACAAAAAGTGCCTAAAACACTTAAAGGGGTTATCCAGGAAAAAAAAATATTTATATATCAACTGGCCTCAGAAACTTAATCAGATTAGTAAATTACTTCTATTAAAAAAATCTTAATCTTTTCAGTACTTTTGAGCTGCAGAAGTTGAGTTGTTCTTTTCTGTCTAAGTGCTCTCTGATGACACCTGTCTCGGGAACTGTCCAGAGTAGAAGCAAATCCCCATAGCAAACCTCTTCTACTGCAGTGCAGTTCCCGAGACAGACAGAGATGTCAGCAGAGAGCACTGTTGCCAGATAGAAAAGAACAACTCAACTTTAGTAGCTGATAATCATTGGAAGGATTGAGATTTTTTTTATAGAAGTAATTTAGAAATCTGTTTAACTTTCTGGAGCCAGTTGACATAAAAAATGATTTTGCCTGGAATACCCCTTTAATAAATGTTATACATGGCATGTGCACCCGAATTCTGTCTCACTTTTGGCATTAAATTTAAACTGCCACAATATATAACTACATCAAATTAGTAGAATCTAACATTTCATGACATCTACAAATTTCACTATATGGAAGAGGTAGTGTCCAGTCCTTGTTGCCAAGTCCTGTTGAAATTGATGAGGACATACATGGAGGGGACAGAGCATCTGCACCATATCCTTATAAGTAGCCGGTAGAGTACAGAAATTGAACTACAAGATTTGAACTCCGTGGTGTAGAATTCCTGTACTTTTGCATAAAGTATATATTCTTGTTTCCGGTGCGCTCATTGGCTTGGTGGTTGATGCTCTATATGTGATGGGCTTATCCCCCAGTAGCTCTCTGGTGGTAAACATCAGACAGTGTGTCAAGTTAATGTGGACCTTAACCATGAGATGTTTTCTACAGTGCATTCGAAATGTCTTCTGATCCTGGTACTTTTTTTTTTTTTTACCAAATTTCCCCCTTCAATGTTAACTCAATTTCCCATAAGAATGTGAAAACCGAATTTTAGAAATTTCTGCACATTTATTAAAAAGAAAACTCATAATGTTCGCATGGAAATATGTATTCTGACCCTTTACTCAGTCCTCAGCTGAAGCAATTACACCCTACAGTCTCCTTGGGTATGATGCCACAAGGTTTGGTTTCTTGTCTATGTTTTATATTGCAACAATAAAAGCTGGAAAAGCCATCCTAGTGTTGGACCAAGCTTCTTTTCCAAGGTTTGCACACCTGTATTTGAGAATTTTTTAACTATTCTTTTCTGAAGATCCTCTTAAATTGAACATCTCTGGAAAGACCGGAAAATGGCTGTCCACAGATGGTTTCTTCCAACCTGACTGAGCTTAAAGGGGTACTCTGGTGAAAAACTATTTTTTTTAAATCAACTGGTGCCAGAAAGTTAAACAGATTTGCAAATTACTTATATTAAAAAATCTTAATCCTTCCTGTACTTATTAGCTGCTGAATACTACAGAGCTGTCTGCTGACATCATGAGCACAGTGCTCTCTGCTGACATCTCTGTCCATTTTAGGAACTGTCCAGAGTAGAAGAAAATCCCCATAGCTTCTCTGGACAATTCCTAAAATGGACAGAGATGTCAGCAGAGAGCACTGTGCTCATGATGTCAGCAGACAGCTCTGTGTTTCAAAAAGAAAAGAATTTCCGCTGTAGTATTCAGCAGCTAATAAATACAGGAAGGATTAAGATTTTTTTAATAGAAGTAATTTACAAACTTTCTGGCACCAGTTGATTAAGAAAAAAAACGTTTTTCACCAGAGTACCCCTTTAAGCTCTGTCAGGTTGGAAGAAACCATCTGTGGACAGCCATTTTCCGGTCTTTCCAGAGATGTTCAATTGGGTTTAAGTCAGGACTCACAGAGTTGTCCCTAACCTGCTTTTGTGTTGTGTTGGCTGTGTACTTAGGGTCATTGTCTTGGAAGGTGAACATTTGGCCCAGTTGAGGTCCAAAGAACTTTGGATCAGGTTATCATTAAAGAGGCACTGTCATTAAGAAAAACTTTTTATATTTTGTAGTACTACTGATAAGATAACTTTTTTAAATATACATTTATTTTAAAAAAAATAATAATTTTACTAAAAAAATCCAAAATAAATATGCAGACAGACTACTTTGTATTTTGCAGCACACTGAATTCCGGCTGTAAAGTGTGTTGGTATCAGTATAGGAGATCACCACTGCAGCCTTCAGCTATTACTAAACTACAACTCCCATGATGGGAGGTGTAGTTTTGAAACAGCTTGAGGTACAATCTTTGTAAAACTCTGTTTTAGAGCTGTATTCTCCAGTTGTGTGCATCCAGCTCTTCGAAAATTACAGACAAAGGAAGTGTGGGCAGGGATTTGGGCAGGGAGTTGTAGTTTTGCAATAGCTAAAGGCAACACTGCTCTAACACAGTGCTTTACAAACATTGCAGCTCCAGCTGTTGCAAATCTACAACTCCCAGCATGCTTGAACAGCCAAAGCTTTCTCTGACTCCTGAATGACAAAGAAGCTGATCAGACATTCAGTAGTCTGTGAAAGCCGAATGAATCATATAGTGAGAGCTATGCTGATTAGCATCCAGCTTTACTAGGAACAGATAGAAAATGTATGCATAAAAACTACTGTGCAGTGATTTGAAGATAGCCAGGCTGCTACCATACTCAGAGTAGATGAGTCATCACAGTAAGGGAGAGAGATGGACACGCCCCCTCCATAAGACAAGAACATACAGCAAGTGAGAAACAGAAATGCTATTTGCTTTAAGAATACAGAACGCTTTAGGAATCTCTGTACTTTGCTTCATTCAATTTTCCCCAAACCCTAGTCACCTTGTCCCTGCCACTGAAAAACACCCCCACAGCATGATGCTGCCACCACCATGCTTAACTGTAGAGATGGAATTGGGCAGGTGATGAGCAGTGCCTGGTTTCCTCTAGGTATGACGCTTTGAATTGAGGCCAAAAGGCCAAACAAAAAATTATTGTTTTTGACAATCTGAGAGTCCTTTTTTGCAACTACAGATTGGTTTTCATATCTTTTTTTATACTGAAGAGAGGCCCCTCTCCCATGAAGCCTAGATTGGTAGAGTACTGCAGTAGTGGTTGACCTTCATGAAGTATCTATCTGCACACAAGATGTTTGGAGCTCAGCCATTGGATTGTTGGTCACCCCTCTTATCCCTTCTCCCTTTGTTTACATAATTTGGTGGGGCAGCCAGCTCTAGGAAGAGTCCTGATTGTTCCAAACTTCTTCCATTCAAAAATTATGGAGGCAGCTGTTCTTTGTGAACTTTCAGTGCAGCAGATCTGTGCATCCACACAATCCTGTTCTTTGAGCTCTACAGGCAGTTCTTTTCTTTCCTCATGGCTTGTTTTTGCTGGTATGCATTGTCAGGTCTGGTATGAGAGCTTGTAAAGATAGGGCTGTATCTTTCCAAATCATGTCCTGATAACTGCACTTACCACAGATGGACTTTTATCGAGTTGCAGAAATAACTTAAAGATGATCAAGAGAAATTAGAGGCCCCTAGAGCAAAATTTCAAGTTTTATCGCACAGGGTCTGAATACTTATGTCCATTTCCCCCTTACCACCATACTCTCCCCCCCCTCGAATGAATTATCAGCCGCAGTGCACTGGGGAACTAATATATGACCCGCGGGCACTGTCCGGCTTTTCCTCCCCCCAACTGAATGAATGAACTATCACCCACAGCGCTGTCCCCACTTCGGGGGACTAGTCATGTTACCCGCAGGCGCTGATCTCCTTTTCCTCCTGTGAGCCGCGTCGCTGGAAATGAACGAGTTGTGAGCCACGGGTGCAGGACGGAGAGCGGAAGCTGTCACCTCCCCCTGCAAGCACTGAAAGCCAGTGGGCCGCGGGCGCTGCAGAACTCAGAAGGACACAGCTCATTTTCACCTTAATTAGTTTTTTTGCAAATCTGACCACTGTCACTTTAAACATTAATAACTCTGGGATGCTTTTACTTTTCATTCTGATTCCGAGATAGTTTTTTTCATGACATATTCTACTTTATATCAGTGGTACATTTTCATTGATACTTTAAAAAATTTGAAAATGTTGCCTTTTTTTTTACTTGGACATACCAAATAAATTATATATTGATTCACGTATACAATATGTCTACTTTATGTTTGCATCATAAAGTTGACATATTTTTACTTTTGGAAGATCAAAGTTCAGCAGCAATTTTCAAAATTTTCACTAAATTTTCACTAAATTGGAATTTTCTAGGAACCAGTTAAGTTTTGAAGTGGATTTGAAGGGCCTTCATATTAGAAATACCCCATAAATGACACCATTATAAAAACTGCACCCCTCAAAGTATTGAAAATTACATTCAGAAAGTATGTTAACCCTTTAGGTGTTTCACAGGAATAGCAGCAAAGTAAAGGAAAAAATTCTAAATCTTAATTTTTTACACTAGCATGTTCTTGGAGAGAAATCCCCCTAAAATTTGTAACCCAATTTCTCTCGTGTAAGTAAATACCTCATATGTGGATGTCAAGTGCACACTGCGTGTGCACTAAAAGGCTCTGAAGGGAAGGAGCGACAATGGGATTTTGGAGAGTGAATTTTTCTGAAATGGTTTATGGGGGGCATTTCACATTTAGGAAGCCCCTGTGGTGCCAGTAGAGCAAAAAAGAAACCCGACATGGCATGCTTTTTTGGAAACAACACCCCTCAAGGAACGTAACAAGGGGTACAGTGAGTCTTAACACCCCACAGGTGTTTGATGACTTTTCGTTAAAGTCTGATGTGTAAATTATCTTTTTATTTTCACTAAAATGTTTGCTTTTCCCCAAATTTTACATTTTTACAAGGGGTAATTGGAGAAAATTCCCCCACCAAAATTTGTAACCCCATCTCTTCTGAGTACGGAAATACCCCATGTGTGGACGTCAAGTGCACTGCAGGCGCACTACAATGCTCAGAAGAAAAGGAGTTACATTTGGCTTTTGAAAGCAAATTTTGCTGAAATGTTTTTTGGGGGACATGTCGCATTTAGGAAGCCCCTATGGTGCAAGAACAGCAAAAAAAAATAAAAAATCTCACATGGCATACTATTTTGGAAACTACACCCCTCAAGGAACGTAACAAGGGGTACAGTGAGCCTTAACACCCCACAGGTGTTTGACAACTGTTGGTTAAATTTGGATGTGTAAATTATATTATTTTTTCACTAAAATGCATTTTTTTGCACAAATGCTGGTGTTTCCCCGAATTTTTCATTTTCACAAGGGGTAATAGGAGAAAAAGCCTCCCAAAATTTGTAACCCCATTTCTTCTGAGTATGGAAATACCCCATATGTGGATGTAAAGTACTCTGCGGGCGAACTACAATGCTCAGAAGAGAAGGAGCGCCATTGGGCTTGTGGAGAGAGAACTTGTTTGAAATGGAAGTTGGGGGTCATGTGCATTTACAAAGCCCCCCGTGGTGCCAGAATAGTGGACCACCTCACATGTGACCCCATTTTGGAAAATACACCCCTCACGGAATTTAATAAGGGGTGCAGTGAGCATTTCCACCCCACTGGTGTTTGACAGATCTTTGGAACAGTGGGCTGTGCAAATAAAAAATAAAATGTTTCATTTTTATGGACTACTGTTCCAAAAAATCTGTCAGACACCAGTGGGGTGGAAATGCTCACTGCACCCCTTGTTCAATTTTAGACACATTCTCTCTCCAAAATCCCAATGGCGCTCCTTCTCTTCGGAGCATTGTAATGCGCCATAGAGCATTTTACGTCCACACATGGGGTGGTGTTACAAATTTTGTGTGTTTTTTTTTCCTATTACCCCTTGTGAAAATGAAAAATTTGGGATAACACCAGCATTTTAGTGAAAAATTTAAAATTTTTCATTTTCGTGTCCAACTTTAACGAAAATTCTTCAAACACCTCTGGGGTGTTTAGGCTCATTATACCCCTTGTTACTTTCCATGAGGGGTGTAGTTTCCAAAATGGGGTCACATATGGGTGTTTTTTGCGTTTATGTCAAAACCGCTGTAACGATCAGCAACCCCTTTGCAAATCACCTCAAATGCACATGGCGCTTTCACTACTGAGCCTTGTTGTGCGCCCGCAGAGCATTTTACGTCCACATATGGGGTATTTCCGTACTCAGGTGAAATTGTGTTACAATTTTTCAGGGTGTTTTTTTGCCGGAAGGCCAGAGTGGGTGTCGGGAGTATGTATCTGAAGTGGGGGGCCCTGACATCTGCGGTGGGATTGGGGCCCCCGGAGGCACAAAAGGGCATGCTGGGAGTTGTTTTTATGCACCAGGAGAAGGCACAACTCCAACTCCCAGCATGCCCATTGGTAGTTTGTGCATGCGTGGGATTGTAGTTATGCAATAGCTGGAGGCACACTTTTTCATAGAAAAAATGTGCCTCCAGCTGTTGCATGACTACAACCCCCCCCCCAGCATGCACAAACTACCAAAGGGCATGCTGGGAGTTGTAGTTGTGCCAATCCCGTCGCCGATGTCGGGGCCCCCCACTTCAGGTACACACTCCCGACACCCGCTCTCGCTTTCCAGCGTAGGGGCAGAGTGGGTGCCGTTAGGGACACCCCCACAGCAGGTGTCCTGATTCGTTGGCCGCTAATGGCCGATGAATAAGGCCGATCGTGAGGTGGCACCAGTGCCACCTCACTCCTGCTGCTAAAGGGTGATAGGTGCTGTGTCGGACAGCACCTATCACCCTTTTTTTTCCGGGTCACCGGGTACCCGATTGACCCGGAATCACCACAAATTGACGATATGAGTTGACCGGCGATTTTCGGCGAGCGCCGACATGGGGTGGGGGCTCAGGACCCCCCAGGGGATTTCAGCAGGCATCCCGGTCCTCACCCGGCACACGGTGGGGACATAAATTCCCACGGGCGTACAGGTACGCCGTGTGTCCTTAAGTACTAGGATGTCAGGGCGTACCTGTACGCCCTGTGTCCTTAACAGGTTAAGGCAGTAGATGGCACAGGAAGCTACTTATTCTTTCAGAGGAAGTTTGATGAGATGTGTATTATAAGACATAAGGGTTTTATGTGGTTTTGTAACTTTTCTATGACTTTTTCTGTATTTTTTTACCAGCTCTTAGCTGTACTTTTCTGCATACCTTGTATCAGGGCTTTTCACATGAAAAAGCACTTCATTTGCAGTATTGTATTCACCATAAGGGAACAGTAAAATACTGGAATCACTAGTGTTAGTTATTCCACAAAATGTGCCATGCATACTTGTTCCCTTCTGTTTTCTTCCAGGTTTTTTCCTTTTAAGGGATACAAAGCTTCAAATGTTACATTGTATTCTTTTATTCCATTTTGCCTTGGGATCAGCACCTAACAGGAAATGATAGCATGCACACAGACAACCATTCAGTTATGGGTAAACTACGAAATGTTCAGTTAATTCCATGCCTGAAATAAGCTGATCATTTTTGTAGTGTTCTCCACGTTATATAGATATGGAAAGAGGAATTCACAATTTTAATCATATTTTTGGCAAATAGGATCTATTATTTATACAGTTCACTAAAAAGCAAGATATGGGGTCCCAAATGCCGCGCAGCAAGAGAGACTTACCCAAACTAGGGCAGTAAAAAGAGTAGAACAGTAGCAACCAATCGGTATCCAGCTTTCATTTATCAGGGACTCGTGTACAAATGAGAGCTGGAATCTGAATCTTGCATAGGTAGATGATTTAGTAAAGCATGAGTACATTGAATATTTACTTCAATCAACTTTGTTGATAATAACACGGAGAACCACTTTAATAGTCTCTTGTTTTTTTTTTTTTTTTTTATCAAGTTAATACTTAGCTATTTAGATTACCATTTACAAGTTCTAAATTCTCTAAATTTCTTGGTCAGGTTCAGGAACTTTGTTACATGTCTTAATGTGCTGATTCGGCCAGAATTCACTGACAGCTTGCCTACATATTTTTCTAACATTGCACCTGTCTCCTCGAAAACATTTTCTTGTAAAGATCCTACAGGGCATGCTCCAAGGCTTTTTCTTGTTACTTCTTGATCAATTATTTTAGACATTGGAGAATCCTTCTACTTTTAATAGATTCTTCGTCAAGAATTTTAAAGTTGTCTCCAAGCCAAGCTGCATTTTTTTTTAGTCCCCGTTCTAGTTACCATTGAAAAGCTATAAGCAATGTTGAAAAAAAAATAATAATAATACATATTTCTACAATGTGAGCTGTATGCACATTAATACTGTTTGGAACCACCTCTTATGGTTCCCTCCCACAATGAGGCAGGAGACAGAGAATTGTCGGTGTGTATAAAAGGTCCGATACCATGGATAGTCAGAAGGAAGCAGTGGGAAGCCTCTTATGAAGAATCTTAAAAGGGTTATCCAGGAAAAACACTTTTATGTATATATATATATATATATATATATATATATATATATATATATATTAACTGGCTCCAGAAAGTTAAACAGATTTGTAAATTACTTCTATTAAAAAATCTTAATCCTTTCAGTACTTATGAGCTGCTTAAGTTGAGCTGTTCTTTTCTGTCTAAGTGCCCTCTGATGACACGTGTCTCGGGAACTGCCCAGTTTAGAAGCAAATCCCCATAGCAAACCTCTTCTACTCTGTGCAGTTCCCGAGGCAAGCAGAGATTTCAGCAGAGAGCAGTGTTGCCAGACAGAAAACTCAACTTCAGCAACTGATAATTATTGAAAGGATTAAGATTTTTTAATAGAAGTAATTTGCAAATCTGTTTAACTTTCTGGAGCCAGTTGATATAAAAAAAAAGTTTTTTCCTTGAATACCCCTTTAAGTCTTATTGCAGAGTTGTTTTGGGGATTTTTTGTTAGCTTTTTAGGGTTTTTAGACCTTTTTTCATTTACCAAACACAATGGGGGACATTTAACAAAGCATTTAGTAGTTGTTTTTTTGCTTAAAATTGTTGCAAAAAAGTCGTACGTGCGACTACCTCTCTTTATGTTTCTGTGACTTTTCTTAAGCAAAAAATAAAAATCTTGCTTACCAAAGCAAAAAGTGATTTTTGACTTGCAGTGGTCAGAGATTTATCAAGTGCGAAAGTTGCACAAAAATTGGATTTTATAAAAAAAAACTACTAAATTTACTCCAGCTCAGACATGGAGCAGAAAAAGCCACTACCTAAGCAAAAAAAAAATAAAAAAATTGTCTACGTGAAAGAAATTTATCAACAGGCTGAAACCAGTTGATAAATAAGTCGCACATAAGTAAAAAAAATTGTAAAAAAAAAATTACTAAAAAAAAGGAATACATAAGCAAACATTGATAAATGTCCCCCTATAAAACCCCAAATAAGCACAAACAGTTTTTTCATGGAAAACATTGAGAGGAAATCTTATTTAGCAATTTTTTTTTATAAGAAACTAAACAATGTTGGTAGGTGTATATTTCCATTTAATGCTTAAAGGGGTATTCCGGGCAAAAACATTTTATCCCCTATCCAAAGGATAGGGGATAAGATGTCTGATCGCGGGGGGCCCGCTGCTGAGACCCCCCCCCCCCCCCCCCCCCCACGATCTCCCTGCAGCACCCGCATTCTATGCGGGGACTGAGTCTCTAGTTTCGGAAACCTCCGGGCTTCCGGGACTGGGGACATGACGTCACGCCACGCCCCCTTCATTCATGTCCCCTCCCATAGACATGAATGGAGGGGGTGTGGTGTGACGTCCCCAGTCCCGGAAACCCAGAGGTTTCCGAAACTGGAGATTCAGCACCCGCATTGAATGCGGGTGCTGAAGGGAGATCGCGGGGGGTCTCAGCAGCGGGACCCCCGCAATCATACATCTTATCCCCTATCCTTTGGATAGGGGATAAAATGTTTTTGCCTGGAATATCCCTTTAAGTTTGATAGGTTCCATTTCCCCACTTGCCCCATGCACATGGTACACCTACCTGGTAGAGAGCTACATGGCATCCATTTGCAGCCAAACTTCTTTAGGTACTGTATGCACAGAGATGTTTTTTCCCTAAGGACCAATGCTTCTAGGGGAGAAAAGCGCTTTACATACTTGTGGAATGCAATGGAGTATGTTACAATTTCTCTCGCATTCATACCGAAAAAAAAAATTGTTTTGCATTCCTTGTACACTTGAATAGGATCTATACAAAATAGAGTATTATTGCTACTATGTCCACGATGCTCTAACTAAATGTTGTAGTACTGTACAATTCCAAGACCTCACTATGGCTGTGTTTCTGTTAGTTGTAAATATTGTCTTGTCTGCTCACATTAAAGGAGAACTCCAGACCATAACAATTGTCCCCCATAGTGCCGGCAGTAAAAAAATAAAGATGTACATACCTTCCTCCGCTCCCCTGGGGCATCCGGGACCGGCTCCGGTCTCCGCCGCGATCCACTTCCTGGTTGCCGGTGGTCGGATGAATCAGCCAATCACCAGCCGCAGCGCAGTCCGACTCGGCCAGCGATAGGCTGAGCGGCAGTGTTCAGAAGTGTTCTCACACTGCCACTCAGCCTATCGCCGGCCGACAACCAGGAAGTGGATTGCGGCGGAGACCGGAGCCGGCTACCGGAGGCCCCAGGGGAGCGGAGGAAGGTATGTACATCTTTATTTTTTTACTACCGGCACTATGGGGGACAATTTTTATGGTCTGGAGTTCTCCTTTAAACAACATGAAAACATTTACAAAGTTTGGTTTTCAAGATTTTAAGTTTACCTTCAAAGAAATGAATGCTCAGTAACATGAAGGTCATCAGTATTCTTCTATTATGCTATTCAATAGTATAGTAAAACCCCTTTGGCTCAGATGTCCTACTCGCATGGTTTTTATCCAAAATAGCCTAAAACTCAGTTAATGATCTGTTACTGAATGTAACATGGAGAGAAAAAAGTCCCACATTCCAGCAATGGAAAGTATTTGGAGGGCTTTTAAAGATCTGTAGAAAAGCTATAGTGAACTTCTAGTGTAGATACAACCAAATACAAGGTTTGGAGCACTTCATGCTTCCTTTCCTTTTAAGTTGCATTAATGAAATACAATGGACTTTAGCACGATATTCAAATGTTTTCGAGTTTCAGCTGTAGATGTCTTAGATGAACCAAAATAAAGCTCTATCTATACAACCTACTAGTATATATATATATATATATATATACAGTGGTCCCTCAACATATGATGGTAATCTGTTCCAAATGGACCATCGTTTGTTGAAACCATCGTATGTTGAGGGATCCGTGCAATGTAAAGTATAGGACAGTGGTCTACAACCTTCGGACCTCCAGATGTTGCAAAACTACAACACCCAGCATGCCCGGACAGCCGTTGGCTGTCCGGGCATGCTGGGAGTTGTAGTTTTGTAACATCTGGAGGTCCGCACGTTGAAAACCACTGGTATTGGAGGATATACCCACGTATCCCTGCCGCTCCGGACCGTCACCGCTGCCCTGGATGTCGCTCTCCATCGCTGTCGCTGTGTCCCCGGGGTGTCCCCGGGGTGTCCCCGACGCTGCGGCAAGGCCTTCCCCGGCATCCTCGCTCTCCGTCGCCGCAATTACGTCGCTATGCACACCGCTCCTATTGGATGATGGGACGGGGTGCGCAGCGACGTGATGACAACGATGGAGAGCGACGATGATGCAGGGGATCCCGAAGAGGACGCGCCGGAGCCCCGAGGACAGGTAAGTGATCGTCAGCGGATCACACCGGGCACCGGAAACGGCTATCCAGTGGCAGCTGAAGCAGTCTGCGCTGCCGGATAGCCGTTTAGGCGATGGCCCCGACATACAAAAGCATCGTATGTTGATGCTGCCTTCAACATGCGATGGCCTCTGAGAGGCCATCGTATGTTGAAATGATCGCATGTCGGGGCCATCGTAGGTCAGGGGGTCACTATATATATATATATATATATATATATATATATATATATAAAAATATGTCTTAGATGAGCCAAAATAACCCATTCATGATGATCATTCATTTTACCACATTTAACATTGAAGCCTACATAACAAATGACTTCTATAACCCCTGGGGATCAGCTGCATTTGGTTATATATTTCCCCTGCTGTGGCTGCATCAGTGTGGATTTGAAAAAGTGAAGTCTTTATGAGACAGCCCCTTTAAAGGGGTACTCCGCTGCTCAGCGTTTGGAACAAGCGCCGGGAGCTTGTGATGTCATAGCCATGCCCCCTCAGGATTTCACACCCCACCCCCTCGATGCAAGTCTATGGGAGGGGGTGTGACAGCTGAGCAGCGGAGTACCCCTTTAAAGGCTATGGACTTACTTGACATTTGTATATCATAACACAATAATACAGTGCAATAATGGCTGAGCGCATACCTTCTGTGAGTTAAAATAAAAGAAGAAAGCAATGCTCATCTTAAACCGGGAAATCTGCATCAATTCCTGACTATTCATAGAATTTGCTGCAGTTTAGAAAACAAACTTCAGTCTTTTTGCATTTACATTTCCTTTGGTGCTTTATTTTTCAAACTTGTGCATACCTTATAATGTATGAAGCAGTTTTGAGGGTAGTTCCCATCCTATCTATATCTTGATGATATGGTGTGTCTGGCATAGCACCTGCTCATCAGATCAAGATGTGATTGATGCAGGAATAATTTGTATCTTCATAATGAAATTAATGGCTCCCATGATAGATCCTCAGGGCTAGATAACCAGAATTACTTCTTTAGATTTCATTTTAGATCTTTAATTGTGTTTGTATTGAGTTTAGAATCTCAATTAGACTGTGTATTAACATGTAGAAACACATGCAGAATACTCTGTGTGTTACTTACATATTTTAAGCCAGTAGCTAAGTGCTACAGTTTACTCCCCTGGAGCTAAGGAATTCATACAAGAGCTTGCAAGAAACAAGGTTAACATAAATTTACCTTCAGTTTTTTTATATATTTCTTGAATGTTTGGCAGATTTGAACCTTTAATGTATTGTTAATTTTTGAGTCACACAATAATGCAAAACATGTATCCCTGTGATATTGCCAGACAACATTAAAAGAAATTAGCAGAATGTTGACTTTACTTGGTTGTGTAATAGTAAATTCACGTAAAAAAAAAAAAAAAAATTGTAGTTTTACCTGCGGATGTATACAGGTACAGTACTAGGTAAGTGGATGGGATTTTTGTAGATTTCAGTATAACAGGATGTACAAAGGTTGTGCCTGGTACTGCAGCTTAGCCCTGTGCTCTATATTCTGTGCTCTATATTCTACCAATCATGCATTATTGAATATAAGCCTATCCTGTCACCCCTGCTGATCAGCTGTTTAGGGAAGCCATAGTGCCCAGTTGTACATAATGCATGAAGCAGGAATCCCTAGCTCCATACATTGTGTAGTGGGGGTGTCATGGTACTGTCAGATCTCACAAAAATAAATAAATAATATGTTACTCAGTACCTAATCCTGACCATGTAATTTTTATGCCTCTATCCCCTATATTTATTATAACTATACCTCTTTTCATTAGCTCACAGTGTTAGGAATCCTCTCAGGGAAACGGGCATGTCCCTCAATGTGGTGGTGGGAGGTGATTTGTGTGCCTGCTCATGCAGCCTTGTCCATGAGTCATCTCTTGTCCATGAGTCATGGACAAGCCTAATGTAGCTGCATGATTGGTTAATGTCCCAGTAGGTATGGGTACCCCTAGTGGTGGGATTTTTTGGAGCTGTTTTCTTTATTAAATATTCAAATGATGCAGTTATTATCTCACACATTTGCAGATGTTTTAACTGTATATTGCATGTTGCAAGTTGCACTGGGTTATCCACTGTGCTCCAGTCTTTGTAAAACTGTAGTAGCAATCACAATAACACGTGCTGTGTAACTTTCTTTCTGAGAAAATTTCTTTAGGACTGGTTTATAGACAGGTGGCTATTATGCATATAGTCAGTATACTTGACAGCAGCTCAAGATAAAGACAAAAAGACAGGCCAATTTGCTTAAAATCAAAAGGGCTTTTACAATTCAGAACCCAAAGGCACAAATACACTTTTATACCTAATACAGGTAAAGCAAAGTTCTGTCAGCTCACCCAGGGTGCTTGAATCAAAGCTGCTCGCAAACTTTGCAGATGTAGTCAATAGCATAGGAGAAACGGCAAGAAACACAGCGCTTCAGAAATTCTGTAAAAATAGAATCTCACTTTATTGAGACATCTATAAAACAGGGCTGTACATAATCTCTGCAGGACAGGTAAAAGCTAGAAATGTTTCGGGGGGGGGGGGGGGGGGGGGGGTTAAGCTCACTCCTTAGTCATAAGGTTATGACTGAGGGGTGACATTCCCCCCCCTTCCCAATAAAAAAAATCTACCGCCCTGTTTTATAGATGACTCAATAAAGCGAAATTCAATTTTTCAGAATCGCTGTAGTGCTGTTTCTGTTATACTTAATATATCCCCTGGCACAATACATGATTCTGAAGAGCACCAAAGAAAGTCTTGTGCTGATACTTCAAAAGAGTATTCATGCACCCACCTACCAATTGTGATCATCACATGACTGGGACAGATTTCGACTGCTAATCTTATATATATATATATATAAACAAAATAATTTTACTACGTATCCGAGTATATAATTATCAGGATAGAGTCTTTCGTGTATGGTTGGTTGTCAGAAGTGATTCTATAATAAATTTTGTATGATAGGAAAAGTCTTAGAACTGATCAAACACATATGTCAGAACTTAAAAAAAGGAGATTTTGAATATTTTGAGAAAAATATAAATGTGTGAATTTAGTACATGCCATGTGCTCCATTTTAGATGCAATTTGTGGCTTAAATCTCAATAACTTTTTAATATTTACATGAATGCGATATTCCAGTGCAACTCTATACTCCTCTCCCAGCAATAGTGTGGTGACAGTAAATGGTTACTTTTCTCCCCCTCTAAGTAGGCGCTCCGTTTTCACAGTATTATGCCGGCTCATGACCTCGTCACATTGCTGGTTCACACAGCGGAAGTATTGTGGACTAAAGGTAACTTTGCAAGTGTAACTCTATGAGATGCTCAACATAGTGTCCTATCGGGAAAACAAAGCTCCGATAAAGGGGTGGTGGGGCAGGTAGCCCTGCCGTTTATCCCCACCATGTTTATGCTGGGAGAGGAGTATAGCATTGCACAAAAAAAAAAAAACAGGTAATCAATTTATTAGTGTAACATAAATATCTCCGTAATCGACATATATTAACCCTATGTGGAGTTCTCCTTATGTACATATTTTGAAAGGTTTGGGGTATTGCTGCTGCATATATATCAAATATTCCAGTAACCAGCAGCTTGATTTAGAGCTGAGCCAGACATCTGGATCATGAAGAGTTTCTGGAGTGCGGCTATCTAATGACGGGGTAGGCCCCTTAATGTCATCACCTTCATTTTTCCTGACAATCTATGTTGAACTGTATTGGATTCTAAATATACACTGTATAAAGCTATTGTAGGAGATTTATTAGGTTGTTTTATATTGAGATTTTCTTTGTTGCCTATAGCAACCAATCAGAAATCAGCTTTCATTTTTACAGAGCAATATCGGAAATGAAGGCGGAGCTATGATTTGTTGCTATGGGCAACACAGAGAATCTTCCTATAGGACAACTTAATAAATCTCCCCAATCCTCCCTATATGTGGGTAACACGTAGAACGTTTGCACTGCCTATTATAAAGAGAAAGTTGAATGCGTTTCTTCAGATCTAATTACTAGTTACCAAAGCCATAGCAAAGAAATGGACGTCTTTAAATAGAAGCCACCTGCTCTTTACTGTCTAATGTATGGAGTAGGCGCTAAAATTAGATGTCACCTTCAGCTTATGTCACTATTAAATGGTTTCCTAAATGATGATTGATTCCTTCTATAGAGTTTCACACTAGATTGTCACAACTGCCAGAAATAGTATTACTGGTTTACCAGCTTTGTTGTGGTATTAGCAAGAGATTTTCAAATGAAAGATTATTATTAAGTTACAATATTAATTTGTTTGGATCGACCCTTGTAACAAATATTATAACCTGAGACGAGAACTTTGTGCAAGTGTAGTAATTGACATAGAGACCTAACATAACCTAACATAAGGAACACAAATTGAATTAGTTATATAAACATATGTAAGGTTATACAGTGGTCCCTCAAGTTACAATATTAATTGGTTCCAGGTCGACCATTGTATGTTGAAACCATATCTCTATTGAAAACTGATAATTGGTTTTAAAGCCCCAAAATGCCATCCAAAAAATAGGAAAAAGTGAGGATTAAAGAAAAATATGTTGATAACTTATACAGATAAAGCTAGACCTGATAAACAAAAGTAAGAAAGATCTGCTGGGAGCTGTAAATCACTGTCCAAGAACAGGAGCTTCTTCGGGGTCAATTGCATTTTTTGCTCAATTTTTTTACACAATTTTCGGTAGAACATCTTTCAAAGTTCTCTACTGTTTGGTGCACCGTACACCACTTTTTGCTGTGGAGCTGTATTTATTATTTGCGCAAATTAAATTTAGAAGTTTTTTTTTCGCAAAACCTACACCACCTAATAGGACATGTACAAATGTGTCAGATTCTAGAGCACAAAGTTTAAACCAATCTTTGCAGCTCACTGGTTTCTATAATTGCACAAAAGTCCTGTGCACCCTTTTGGTAAATTTTGAGAAACGATGCAAACAGGAGTAAAATCTTTAATACCTTACATCTACATTGAAAATTTTCCCCCATTGTCCCAAAAAATTTAACTGGAGTCACCCTCACCTGGTATCCCAAGGAGCAGCTAACCCTGGCACAGGTAGAGAGTAGTGCAAAACATGTAGTACCTCCTTGTACTGGAGAGAGGTGCTATTACACAGCCAGTCAGTGCATGCACTTGAGTAATACAGGTGTTTTACCAGGTGAAATGCCCATTCTTATTGGATAGTTCTTCCAGCCATTGACACATTACCTAGATCTGGACTGTTTCTGGCATTGTATGTTGAATATGGTTTCAAGTTACAATGGTCAAGTGGTCTGTTAAGGGAAGGACTTTCTTCAGGGCCCTGTACAATATGCATTCTGTACAGTAATATTCAAATAGAGCCATCTCATCAGGTATCCAAAAGGACAGTACAGAGTATTTTTCATGGTATACAGTACATGTAGTACTGGTACATAACAGTATACTACATGTGGTACAGGTAGAGAGCTCTACAGTACATGTAGTACAGGTAGAGAGCAATACAGTTTATGTAGTACAGGTGCATAAAAGTAGAGTAAATGTAAGATGGGTAGGAAGCAGAATAATAAATATATTATCAATCAGTGATACATGTAATAGAAGTAGAGAGCTGTACAGTACATGTGGCACAGTTTAAGAGCAGTACAGAGCATGTTGTGTAGTTAAAGCAGCAGTAGTTAATTATATATAGTACAGGAAGTGAGCTGCATACTACATGTAGTACAGTTAGTAAGCTGTACAGCACACATAGTGCAAGTAGAGAGCTGTACAACACATGTGGTACATGTGATGAGCCATACAGTAGTACAGCAAGTGAACCATTTGGTACAGGTAGAGATCCGTATAGTACATGTAGTAAAGGTAGAGAGCAGCGCCGTACATATTGCACAGGTAGAGAGCCATCCAGTACATGTCATACCGATAGAGAGCAGTACTGTATATGTAGAGATATGATGCTAGGTGGCTAATAGGTGCATGCTTTTCAGTGATAAATGATCCACTGATCAGCTGTACAGCCATATCCCCCCCCCTCCCCCCATGGTGATAAGCCCACCTACAGGCATTTTACCAGTGCAATGTACATGCTGATGTACATACATGAAACATATGAGTATAACAACGTCCACCAGGATGATCGTGTATCTCAGTAGAGTCACTATGGTGTTAGTCGGGGCCACATGTAACACCAACAACAGTAGGTTTACCAGTAGAGCTATATTAAGCCTGGTGCACAAAGGTGCAAAAAGGTCTTCCCAAAATCGGTGTTTGAGTGTGGGCAAGTAACTAACCTATGCAAAAATCTGTTAGCTCTTATTTATGATGTGAGCTGCAGACACCATCAGACAGGGGACAGGACAGCAATATCAAACATACTTTTGTTAGTGTTGATGGGTTTTTCACAGCTTATAAAATTATGATTTCCCCTGGGACCGTGTCATTGGCACTGTCATTATGAAAAACTTTTTATATTTTGTAGTACTACTGATCAGATGACGTTTTTAAATATACATTTATTTAAAAAAATGTAAATTTGACTAAAATATGATGGGAGTTGTAGTTTTGCAACAGCTGGGGGTACAGTCTTTTTAAAACTCTGTTTTATAGCTGTGTATTCTCCAGCTGTGTGCCTCCAGCTCTTGCAAAACTACAGACAAAGGATGTGTGGGCATGCTGGGAGTTGTAGTTTTGCAACAGTTAAAGGCAACACTGCTCTAACACAATGCAAAACTACAACTCCCAGCATGCTTGAATAGCCAAAGCTTTCTCTGTCTCCTCAGTGACAAAGAAGCTGATCAGACATTCAGGAGTCAGTGAAAGCTGAATTACATGCATAATGACAGCTATGTTGATTAGCATCCAGCTTTAATAGGAAAAGATAGAAAATGTATGCATAAAAACTACTGTGCAGTATTTGCAGATAGCCAGGCTGCTCCCAGACACAGAGCAGATGAGTCATCACAGTGAGGGAGAGAGATGGACAATCCCCCTCCATAAGGCAGGAACACAAAGCAAGTGAGCAACATATAAATGCTATTTGTTAGGGATATATAGGTCCAAGACACATACAAATGATATGTACATGATCAGGATTAGGTATTGAGTGACATATCACTTTTATTTTTTGCACTATGACAGGTACGTTTTTAGTGCTTCTATTTATGATATAAAGTCTCTGTACTTTATATCATGAATAGAAGCTGACAGATTCTCTGGGTCAGGGTAGGGACACACATGCCATATTTTGCTGAGTATTTGCTGCTTCATTTTTTCCTACCCATTAAAGTCAATGAGTAGCAAAATCAGCTGCGTATTTTCTACCCATTGCCTTCAATGGGTTGGTAATTACACAGTAGCAAATACAGCATGTGTGACCCTAGCCTAAGGGTATGTTCACACGTGCATATTTTTGCTGCCCATTGACTTTAATAGGTAGCAAAATCTTCTACAGCAAATCTGCAGCAGATCTTCAGCAAAAATATGCACATGTGAATGTACTCTAAATGAAAACATTTTGGACATGCATGATCACCTCTGATCACTCCCATTCTTCCTGCAAATGGGGTTCACAGAGGTGGAATTTTGCTTTCCTATACAGTGGACCACTGTGAATAATGTATACTTTTTTTTACATTGTGATCAGTGTATGCCACTATTCCTATACTGTGGCATATATAATGGAGGTATAAGTCAGGAAATACAAGGTATATTTCTAATACATAGTCCAGGTGCATTGTGAACAAAACCAAAAACCATACATGTCTGAAGTTGGAATCTCCCATTTTTTTGAAGGGATTATCCTAAAATTAAGAATGATCACCTTCTCAAAAGACACAGTAAGTGACAAATATCTAATCTGCTGATCAGACCAGCGCTTCTAACCAGGGATAAGTCACTTCTCTTTAAAGTGTGTGTTTACTCAGTACTGTCACTTGTCAGAAATCAAGCTCCACAAAACTAGATCAACCCATTCTGTGTAATTGATTCATACAAATGTGGAATGACCCATCCCCCCACCCCCCACAAACACATATAGCAATGGAAGTGCTATATATATATATATATATATATATATATATATATATATATATCTCAAATACAGAATGTGCTTTGCATAGTGCCAGATATTATCTAGCTTCCACAATCTGTGCCCGCTGTAATGATGTGTGCCTTTTGCTGAGGTCACACCCAGCCTGCTTTTAGATGTGCATCATGTAGGGCCACAAATCATAGGTCAGCCCCTTAATATAATATGTACCTACCTTGCTGCACCTATTGATGGGTCCATGTCAGAAATTTTCCCATTTGTCAGTGTATATATATATATATATATATATATATAACAATGGCGCAGCACTCCAAAATTGCAAAAAAGTGTAAAAATGTATTCCTTCATGTCAAGATTCAAAGCGACGTTTCAGCTCCCCAGTGGGGAGCTGAAACGTCGCATTGAATCTTGACATGAAGGAATACATTTTTACACTTTTTTGCAATTTTGGAGTGCTGCGCCATTGTTTTCTATTATATGGACTTTGATCGAGTCGGGGCGCTGGCATCGGGCATCTAATGGTGAAGTAGTGCTGCATTGTTTCTGAATATATATATATATATATATATATATATATATATATATATACTTGCGGCAGAGAAATTTCTATAACTGAAAATTCAGTTCCATGCATGGAGTTGTTTGTTCGACAGGGTTATGGATTTGTGTAAGCTCCATGTAGAGCATTGAGATCTAACATCTAAACGTACATTTAGAACACCCCATTCAGATGCCACCCTGTTAGCCGACATCCAGGTTATTCTATGAAATACTCAGTTGGCCAACTTCAAAGAATGACATATTGTCCGATATTAATCTCTGCAATACTACCCATGAATAGACATGATTATTTTCTTTCTCATCCCCATCTGTAGTCAATGTAGGGCTGCAGTGCTATCATTTTACTTACATAAGAATTACAGTCCTATCCTTTGGAGATGGTTAACCCCTCACCATACAACGGAAACAATGAAAACCAATTCAATCAGTTAAGAGAGAACTAAGCTGTTTACCTCATTATCTTTTTTATTTGTTCCCAGTAATTCCACCTAATGGTTCCAAAGGTTAATATGAGTCATGCTGTGTGACAGGGAGCTACAAGGGAATGAGGGAAAACGAAAATGCATCTGGCACTTCTCGGTCACATGCCTGTATGGGCCCTGCCTGCGAAAGCTAATCTGTTGTACTTCATACTTTAGCACAGAGGCCGTTATATGTTCGTCTAAGAGGATTGGTGGCCAGAAATAAGTCAGTGTCTAATCAGACCCAGGCCTGGACTGGGCACAGTGCCATGACATTTATTACGTGTGCATTTCTCAGCTACCAAAATGGCTGCTTCCTGCAGAGCTGGGGAGTGATCTCCGAGAAGAATCAGGATGCTTAGCTGACTTAGTAGCTCTGTGCAGCAGATCTGATCTACTTTTGATATGTGACCTATCCCCCATACAAATGGGAAATGTCTGTGGATGTGTGCGAGCTGAGAAGGAGGAATACTACATTGATCCAGCAAAGGCTCCTTTCACTCCTGCTAAGAATTCGTCAGGCAGGAAGTTTTTCAGAAGAAGAAAATCAGACAAAAGGAAAGAAGCAGAGAGTTGTGATGGAGCTGAGGCCACAGGCACTGTTACAGAGAAGAGAGGAGATGGCTACAACCCAGAGGATGTTCTTGTGTCTGTTATCTGTCCTTACTCCAATAGTCCTACTACTAGAGAAGAGCCCGCCAAGCATTGCTCAAGTGTCAGGTCCTCAGTCAAGGACAGCCCTGTGCCATTACATTGTGAATCGCACACCCTAAACACCAAGCCGAGTGCACAGAAAGGAGTTGTTTCCCTGGAAAACTTTGCTGCAGTCAGAGAACTTTCCTTCCCAAACATTCCAAGTAAAGTAACATTCCTTGCGTATGTGGATGCTTGCTGTACGAGAAAGGCTTCGAGCCTGTCGTCCATTGACCGAGTTTCAGCACAGTGGGAAAGTCATAACGGTTTCTTAGCTGAAGAACCACAGAAAAGTGATGTGAAGGGGGTGAGAAAAGTGAAGAGCAGTGGTTGTGTAGTGTATGCCAGATATTTCACAGCTGGGGAGATAACAAGGCCTTCCTTCACCGCAATTGTACCACATGTGCCAAAAGATGAACAGGTTCACTACGTGCCTTCACCATCCTGTCAGGTAACGAGAGCAAGGCACTCAGCCAATAATTCTGCTATTCCGGTTCCTTTATTTGATACTTATGTCTGTTCCAAATGTTTTCCAAATGACAGCACAAGAAGTGGTTAATGTCAGCTTTCAGAGATCATAATAAAGCTATTGGGAGCAAATAAATCGGAGTGGCTTAGACCTTCACACAGTCACACATGAGAGGTTCCCAGCAGCTGAACTTTGCTCTGGTATTTATGGAAGACTTCTAAGGATTGAAGTAGTTGCATGGCCAGTAAAAGAGGCACATTATAGAAATATAAAGGCTGTAAAACACAGTGGGGGTATTTATCAATTTTGCCTGTTGACAGTTTCTTTTTACCCTTTATTTTTCACTTTGGTTTTCGTGGACATGCACCAAATTTATCATTTGGTGCAAATTGTTAGTAATTTTGGCTCAAATGTTCCCAGAGCAGCCATTTCGGAGTCCCTCCTGCAGTATATCAGCAAGCGACATGAGTTATTTTCTTTTGTGGGGTTTATGTATATATATATATATATATATATATATATATATATCATGTGAAATGGATTTTATTTTCAACTTGGGTAGTTTTTTTTTTTTTTTGTTACTTTAGTGCAGTGGTCTTCAACCTGCGGTCCTCCAGATGCTGCAAAACTACAATTCCCAGCATGCCCGGACAGCCGTTGGCTGTCCGGGCATGCTGGGAGTTGTAGTTTTGCAACATTTGGAGGTCCGCAGGTTGGAGACCACTGCTTTAGTGCTTACCTTTCCTGAACCTGTGCGGCCATGTCCAATGCTGGCTCAACGGAGGGTGAAGGTTCCTCAGAGACAACTATGTCGCAGGATAGTATTGAGCAGCCCTGGAGGCGTCGCTGCTTTCCCCCCAAAAATTTTTTAATGTATTTTGACGCCTTTACATTTTCTGACATTGCTAAGTGTGTTTTCCATGTGCAAAATTTCTTGGCGGGGATTTGCACCCAAAAAAACGGGATTTGCGCCAAAGATCGATTGGCGCAAATGATGAATTACTGACTAAAGTTAAAATCACACACAGGACCGTGTGATTTTGAGAAAGTTGTAAAAATTACAGTGGAGAAGATGGGCCAAACTTTGGCGCAAAAATACACTGCGCCAAAGTATTGCGCAAAAGTTACGTGAAAAAAACAACACATAAATCCTTTGATAAATACCCCCCAGTGTCTCCGCAAGAACACTGGCATTGTGACTGAGCAGTGTCCTTGTGCATACCAGAAAAGTCCGTGTATGTGCATTCGGTGGCACTGCCTGCTTAGTGAGCTGTAATTCAATGCTGCATGTGACAGCACTCCTGTTGTGTGGTTATAGTTACACTATTTTTATAGTGCAGAGGTAGGAATAGTCTATCTTTTCCATGTAAAAGCTACAAAGAAGTCCCTCGATTGAATTTAATATAGTTAGCTTTGACTTGAGACAGAGCATTCTGCTTTGGTGCTGCCTAAGAAATCAATGTCTATAAACTGAATGTTCTAAAAATAGATTTTTTTCCAAGGACAGCTTTATGGTCATTAACCCCTTAAGGACGCAGGACGTAAATGTACGTCCTGGTGAGGTGGTACTTAACGCACCAGGACGTACATTTACGTCCTGTGCATAACCGCGGGCATCGGAGCGATGCCCGTGTCATGCGCGGCTGATCCCGGCTGCTGATCGCAGCCAGGGACCCGCCGCGGGCGTCCGCCATTAACCCCTCGGGTGCCGGGATCAATACAGATCCCGGCATCTGCGGCAGTGCGCGATTTGAATGAATGATCGGATCGCCCGCAGCACTGCTGCGGGGATCCGATCATTCATAACGCCGCACGGAGGTCCCCTCTCCTTCCTCCGTCCGGCTCCCGGCGTCTCCTGCTCTGGTCTGTGATCGAGCAGACCAGAGCAGAAGATCACCGAAAACACTGATCTGTTCTATGTCCTATACATAGAACAGATCAGTATTAGCAATCATGGTATTGCTATGAATAGTCCCCTATGGGGACTATTCAAGTGTAAAAAAAAATGTAAAAGTAAAAGTAAAAAAAAAGTGAAAAATCCCCTCCCCCAATAAAAAAATAAAACGTCCTTTTTTTCCTATTTTACCCCCAAAAAGCGTAAATTCTTTTTTTATAGACATATTTGGTATCACCGCGTGCGTAAATGTCCGAACTATTCAAATAAAATGTTAATGATCCCGTCCGGTGAACGGCGTGAACGAAAAAAAAAAAAAGGCCAAAATTCCTACTTTTTTAATACATTTTATTAAAAAAAAATTATAAAAAATGTATTAAAAGTTTTTTATATGCAAATGTGGTATAAAAAAAAAGTACAGATCATGGCGCAAAAAATGAGCCCCCATACCGCCGCTTATACGGAAAAATAAAAAAGTTAGAGGTCATCAAAATAAAGGGATTATAAACATACTAATTTGATTAAAAAGTTTGTGATTTTTTTTAAGCGCAACAATAATATAAAAGTATGTAATAATGGGTATCATTTTAATCGTATTGACCCTCAGAATAAAGAACACAAGTCATTTTTACCATAAATTGTACAGCGTGAAAATGAAACCTTCCAAAATTAGCAAAATTGCGTTTTTCGTTTTAATTTCTCCACAAAAAAGTGTTTTTTGGTTGCGCCATACATTTTATGATATAATGAGTGATGTCATTACAAAGGACAACTGGTCGCGCAAAAAACAAGCCCTCATACTAGTCTGTGGATGAAAATATAAAAGAGTTATGATTTTTAGAAGGCGAGGAGGAAAAAATGAAAACGTAAAAAATTAATTGTCTGAGTCCTTAAGGCCAAAATGGGCTGAGTCCTTAAGGGGTTAAAGGGGTACTCCGGTGAAAACCTTTTTTCTTTTAAATCAACTGGTGGCAGAAAGTTAAACATATTTGTAAATTACTTCTATTAAAAAATCTTAATCCTTCCAGTACTTATTAGCTGCTGAATGCAACAGAGGAAATTCCTTTCTTTTTGGAACACTGATGACATCACAAACACAGTGCTCTCTGCTGACATCTCTGTCCATTTTAGCAACCATGCATAGCAGATGTATGCTAAGGGCAGCATGGTGGCTTAGTGGTTAGCACTGCTGCCTTGCAGTGCGGGGGACTTGGGTTCAAATCCCACCAAGGACAACAATAAATAAAGCGTTATTATTATTATAAGAATGTCAGCAGAGAGAACTGTGGTCGTGATGTCATCAGAGATTATTCTAAAAAGAAAATAATTTCCTCTGTAGTATTCAGCAGCAAATAAGTACAGGAAGGATTAAGATTTTTTAATAGAAGTAATTTACAAATATGTTTAACTTTCTGCCACCAGTTGATTTAAAAGAAAAAAGGTTTTCACCGGAGTACCCCTTTAAGGTTTCGTCTGTCTTCACACTTTTCAGTCATTGTTGGTTAACCATTAGAGTAAGATTACATGTAATGGAAATGCTTATTTTACAGTAGTTGTGAAGCTGATAAAATAAAAAAGAAAGTAAAAAATGTATTCATACATTGCAGAAAACGTCTGCACGCTGTCCAGATTTCTAATCAGCAGTATGTCAGTCATGGGAAAACTAAATCCAAATGGAATATGCAGTGTTGTGGATTTTGCTGTGAAAGAGCTGCAAGTGGGGATTGTTAAATGTGTGTCTATCAAATTTCATTTGCATACTCCATATGGCTATCCTCAGCAAATAATTTGCATCAAAATACACACTGAGGACTGAAACTCCGCTATGGAAAATCTGCAACATTTACAAGATGTGTGGGGGTACCTTTAGGGCCCCATTCACAGGGCAGAATTTCTGAGCCGAATATGACTGAAAAATTCTGCTCTAAAATTTTATTGCAGCAGACCACCATTGTTTTCAGTGGGATTCTGCTGTACAATGCATGCAGCAGAATTTTCATTGCAGATTTTTTTCCCGCCTAGAAATTCTGCCATGGGAATTGGGCCTTAGACTTGGTTTCTTGGCAGCAAGAAGGAGAAGTATAAGTCCTTTCTTTATATTTCTCATTTCTTTTGAATCCACAAAAACAAAACAAAAAAAACTACCAAGTAGAAACCCAGCCTTAGGGTAACTTATTACATGTGCTTTAGAATATCCACAGCTGCCTATTACAGTACCAGCATTGTGAGTGGAATTTCTTTTACACGCTATGAAGAATATCTGCAAAGAATATGCAAAATTTACCTGTGGAAAGGTGCTTAAAATGTGCAGTAGATGAATTTATGTTGCAGATCTGCTGCAAATTTTTGTGGATTTGCCCCATTCAGTGGAGCATTAAAAACCCTTAGTAAGGTTGTTGTGTTGTGGATTGTGTGACAGAAATGCAATTGCAGCAGCAAATCCACAGCAAAATCTGGATGATAAGGTGTGGATTGGTCTCTGTGGATATAAAGGGGTACTCCACTGGAAAACATTTTCTTTTAAATGAACTGGTGCCAGAAAGTTAAACAGATTTGTAAATTACTTCTATTAAAAAATCCCAATTCTTCCAGTACTTTTCAGCTGCTGTATAATACAAAGGAAGTTCTTTTCTTTTTGAATTCCCTTTCTGCCTGACCACAAGTGCTCTCTGCTGACACCTCTGTCCATGTCAGGAACTGTCCAGAGCAAGAGAGGTTTGCTATGAGGCTTTGCTCCTACTCTGGACAGTGCCTAAAATGGACAGAGGTGTCAGCAGAGAGCACTTGTGGTCAGGCAGAAAGGAAATTCAAAAAGAAAAGAACTTCCTGTGTATTATACAGCAGCTAAGTACTGTAAGGATTGGGATTTTTTTTAATTTACAAATCTATTGCTTCTTCGTTTTGCTTCTTAAAGGAAAACTGTCAGATATTTTCTCCCGCACTATCCACAGTACTGGTGGATACTGCAGGAGATGCTGATTAAAACGAGCCCTACCTTACCTGGATCCGCCTGGCTGTTCGTCCGCAATTGTAGTCTTATTCTATGTGTATATCTTGCTGTAACTGGCACGGGCGGGGCTTCTGCAGGTTAACTGGCACTGATGTAAGCATATTCATCCCCCCTCCCCCCCAATTCTCCCTCTCTTCGCCGCTCCTAACTGGAGGGAAGGGGGATGACGTCAGTGCAGAAGCCCCGCCCGTGCAAGTTACAGCAAGATATACACATAGAATAAAACTACAATTGCGGGCGCACGGCCGGGCGGATCCAGGTAAGGTAGGGCTCTTTTTAATCAGCGTCTCCTGCAGTATCCACCAGTACTGTGGATAGTGCAGTAGAAAATATCTGACAGTTTCCTTAAAAAAAATTATCACATATTCACTTGACGTGTGAAAATAGTTTGGAGTCCACCACCAGAAATATAATGATGCTATGAATGGGACCCTGGTGCCCTGTTTCCCCAGTGAGGAGGAGCTTGTATGGAGGGGTGGTCAGGCATGCATTCTATTACTCCTTACAAACTCTATGTAGCAAGATCTAAAATGTAGAAAGTTTCTGCAAACAGTAGGGATGGCAACATTTTTTTAATTCTGGCAAAGCAGTTCACACATCTTGACCAGAATATAACGTAATGCTTTGACTACCTCTATGGCAAGAAGTGTGTTTGCTGGGAAGGGAATTTGTGTTCAAGGCCTCTCCAGCCATCACTACGGTAAAGAGTTTGGGAGACAATTTTCTAGATCATTGGTCTACGATCAGTGTCTTAAAATCCATATGGCTCACCACACTCTACTGGGTTGCTTGCCATGGCTGTTCTGAGTTCTGACTATATAGCAATTGACATTATGGCAGAAATATCCTATACATGGATCAGTGCCATTTTTTGTATAATATCAGCATTAAATTTAACCACATAATATGTATCAGTAATGTTTCCAAACTCGTAGTTTTTTGCTAATTTTTTTTGGTATAGCATCCTACTAATTGAATGTGGCTCATAAAGGATAAAGGTTTGACCTTTGCCCTCCATTAATTGTTTCCCTGAGTCATGTACAGAGAATACCAAATAATTTGCCAAAAGTATAACATTTTTAGTTCCTTATCTCTTATTTTTATAATTTTTATACCCATGGATTATAAAACATTATAGAACTCTCTTGATACCTTGCAAATATAAAGTTATAGATAATAAGACAAATTTACATTTAGCTAATGCTATGGGTGTTCTAGACATGTTCGATTTTTTTCGACATGAAATTTTCTATGTGGATAAAGCAAGAGATCTTATTTCAACTAATGAAAGCAGGGAAAAAGTACAAAAATATAAATTGAAGTTTTATAAATTAAAGAAATATGATATTGTTCTAAAAAAAAGTTCAATGTTTTAGTGTGCTTTTATAATTTTTTTTCTGGTATTGTAGTGCAAATATGCAGTGTATTTGAACAGCCAGGACTGCAGTTGCAATAAGTATTTATATGTTATGACTGTGGTAAAGAAAGCATTGTCAATGTTTTCTCATCTTTTTGACTGGTTTATTACTTTATTGAATTGAATGTTTGGATTTGAAAACTTTATAAACAATGCATTCAGAAAGTCTTCAGTCTCTTTCACTATTTTTAGTAACCATCAGTGGAACCATTTTCAGGTTTCTCCATTGATGTTCAATTGGGTTCAAGTCAAGGCTCTGGCTTGGCCACTTAAAAGTGTTCTCTGCCCCTAGACATATTATTCCCTATCCAAAAGATAGGGGATAAGATGTCTGATCGCAATCTCTCCTGCAGCGCCCCGTGTCATCTGCTGCACGGAGCGAACTTCACTTCGTGCCTGATGACGGGCAATACAGGGGCCTGAGTATCATGATGTCACATCCCCACCCCCTTGTGACTCCCTGCCCCCTCAATGCAAGTCTATGGGAGGGGGTGTGGCGGCTGTCACATGCACTTCCATAGACTTGTATTGAGGGGGCTGTGCATGACGTCATGAGGGGGCGGGGGGGTGACGTCACGATACTCAGGTCCCTGTATCGCCCGTCATCAGGCATGGAGCGAAGTTCGCTCCGTGCAGCAGATGACACGGGGCGCTGCAGGAGAGATTGCAGGGGTTTCCAGCGCACGGGACCCCCGCGATCAGATATCTTATCCCCTATCCTTTGGATAGGGGATAAAATGTCTAGGGCGAAGTACTCCTTTAAGGACATTCACAGAGTTGTCCCTGAGCCAGTCCTGATTTGTCTTGGTCTTGTGCTTGGGATCATGTTCTTGTTACAATGTGAACCTTTGGCATTCTAAGTCAGTTTTCTTTATTGAGAGTATCTCTGTACTCTTGAAGTGTACTTTCAAAGGAAGACAGAGGCGTGAGGAAGATATGTGGATGGTGAAATGGTTGATGGTTTGTTGTATTGTTTTGTTTAAAAGTAAAAATCTTCTGTTGCACAATTGTTGGTCCTTGACGATGCAGTTGTATTGCGCTTTGCTTTTCTTGTACGCTTGTTTTGACAATAAAAATAAGTTACAAAAAAGAATATCTCTGTACTTGGCTTTATTCAGCTTCCCCTCCCCCCAACCAGTCTCTCTGTTCCAGCCGCAGAAAAACACCCCTAAAGCATGATACTGCGACCACCGTGCTTCATTGTAGGGATAGTATTGGACAAGTAATGAGCACTGCAAGTTCAATCTTGATTTCACCAGACCATACAATCCAGTTTTGCACTCTCTGAGTCAAGTCATTTAGGTCTTAACTGGTGGCTTTCATGGTTTTTGTTGAGGAGAGGTTTTGTTCTAGCCACTCCAGGATCTTTGGAGCTCAGCCAGAGTAACCATTGGGTTCTTGCCCACCACTTTTACTAAGGCCCCTTTCCCCTTATTATTTAGTCCTGGTTGTTCTAAACATTTTTCATTTAAGAATTATAGAGGCCACTGTGCTCCTGTGGATCAGTTCAACTGACATTTTTGGTAGCTTTCTCCAGATCTGTGCTTCCATATAAATCTGTATCTGAGCTCCATAGGCAGTTCTTTCTACCTCATGACTTGGATTTTCCTCTGATATATATTGTCAGCAGTGAGAAATGGGAGACTCCAGAGCTAATTCTCAAGTGTCATAGCAAAGGGTCTGAATACTTAATGTCCATGTGAAATTTAGTTTTTCCTTTTTTTTTATGTATTTGCCAGAAATTTCTAACATGCTGTTTTGTGAAAGAATCGGAAGGATTTCTTAAAGGAGTAGTCCAGTGGTGACTCAGTGGTGAGCACCTTATCCCCTATCCTAAGTTGCAGATCGCGGGGGGATCTCCTGTACGGAGCCCCGACAGCCCGCGGGAAGGGGGCGTGTCGACCTCCGCACGAGGCGGCGGCCGACACGCCCCCTCAATACAACTCTATGGCAGAGCCAAAGCGCTGCCTTCGGCAATCTCCGGCTCTGCCATTGAGATGTATTGAGGGGGCGTGTCGGCCGCCGCTTCGTGCGGGTGTCGACACCCGCTATCTGGGCCGGGAGCCGGGGCCCAGTACAGAGAGATCGCAGGGGGCCCCAGCGGTCGGACCCCCGCGATCTCAAACTTATCCCCTATCCCCTCAGTTGACATTCTAAATTTTGGAGGCATGGATTTCTGATGGTTTTTCTGCAAGATTTGAAAGAACAGATGCAAGCTGTACCTCAATTATGTAATGGCTGGGGATGTTATACTGAACAAGGTTATAGTTGTAACTTACTCTTTTCCAGATTTCTGACATCCATGTTACTGGAGAGTCAGAGGATATGTCAGCCAAAGAGAAGCTTCTTCTTTGGACACAGCAAACTACTGAAGGCTACGGTGGAATTCGGTGTGAAAACTTTACCACATGTTGGCGAGATGGGCGACTCTTTAATGCCATCATTCATAGATACAGGTGAGTTATTGTGTATGTAGCAGTATTGCTAAAAATGACTAATATAGGCAGCTATAAATATTTGACAATAATATAGTAAAAAAGCATATGTAGAAAAATGTACACAAAAGTTTTTTTTTTTTTGGTCCCAGATTAAATTGCCATCCATAACTATGGTAAATTCCAGTAAATCTGTGAAATCAAACACTCCCTAGACTGGTAGGCTTTCCCATTCCATTTTCTGTGGGTATGGGAAGTGACAATCTATGTTGGCCAACCTCAGCAGATTTAGTAAAACAGAAAAAGATGCAGCCCTACTAGGTATAGGGGAAGCAGGAAAAATAGAAGGAATAAGAAGAAGTGTCTAAAACATAAATAAATAGATTGTATTTATTGAATAATAGTCTCAATGATGTTCTATGTTCTTGCCACAGACTGAACAAAATATATTAAAAGAATATTAAGACATGTATTGTACATAAAAGATACATAAAATTTGCACTGTTGCGGGAAATGGATTGTTAAAAAGTCTTGGATTTAATAGAATAGAATATATTCGGGCTATAGGATTAATAGGAAATAGCAGTTTTGGGAGCGCTGGAGGCTCCTGAGTAAATGCCCACTGTAACAGCTTGTGCGCGTAGACTGGGTAAATGAGGAACAAAGTTAGAAGATCAGGCACTTAGTGCCTCTTACCGGCTCCTGGCGGAGGACGATTGCCGGCATACGGTAGCATTTGCAGATGTATTTGTGGTACGTCCCCTTTGACCCGACGGCACGGGAAGATGTAAGAGAGACGCACGGAGTCCGGTGGTGGTGATGTCCTGGATGCCTCTCAGTCCCGGTAGCACGGGAGCAGGTGCGAGAGGGGTCTTATCTTCTAACTTTGTTCCTCATTTACCCAGTCTACGCGCACAAACTGTTACAGTGGGCATTTACTCAGGAGCCTCCAGCGCTCCCAAAACTGCTATTTGACCCTGTTAATCCAATAGCCTGAATATATACTATTAAATCCAAGACTTTTTAACAATCTATTTCCTGCAACAGTGCAAATTTTATGTATCTTTTATGTACAATACATGTCTTAATATTCTTTTAATATATTTTGTTCAGTCTGTGGCAAGGGCCCTGCCCAGACTGTAGAACATCATTGAGACTATTATTCAATAAATACAATTTATTTAGTTACGTTTTAGACACTTCTTCTTATTCCTTCTATTTTTCCTGCTTCCCCTATACCTAGTAGGGCTGCATCTTTTTCTGTTTTACTAAACATTCTTTTGGCACAAGGGTAGGTGCAACGCAGTATCCTCGGTTTAGGCTTTCTTACTACTATATTTGCGTTGAGCTCCTCCCCTTTTTTATATTTGTGTACAACCTTAGCAGATGCCACTTTTTTCCCCATGAAAATTTGATTGGAAACTCTTGTCTTTTGTCCTATGTAAAAGCAATGAATATTCTATATGATTTTTCTTTCTAATGTATAAGCAATTGTTGTTATTTGGATCTTATTTGAATTATGGCTTCTTATTTGTGTGGTTTTGCTTGAAATTGGTTGTACATGATTAAAAAAAAACTTTCTTTCAGAAACAGAACAATACCAGTTTTTATTTCAAGCAATGTGGGGTTTCTCCAGTGGTTCCCTTTTAAAATATCACAATTTCAGACCAAATGAAGTTCAGATAGCTAAGCTCATTTGTTATTTACTTGACAAACTTTGGCATTGAAAACTTAAGAGGTTATTTGGGCACTAAAATTTTTTTTATATTTGGCTGGGAGTGGCATTAAAAAAAAAAAAAATACATACTTACCTACCTCAGTACCCCACAGGTCCTGATGTGACATCATTTCCTCATTTGCTCATCACTCTGCTGCCTACTTGCAAGATGGACTTGTCTTGGCAGTGATGTCCTGCTCAGCCAATAAAGGTCTGAGATGGGATAGCACTGCAGTCAGTGATTGTCTGAATGGCTTTCACTTCCAAAACAATTCCATTTTTAAAATAAATAGTAGCAGGATGAGTGGAGGATCGAATTATATCACACCAGGAGTTTGAAGACAGAGGTAGGAAAGTTTGTTTGTTTTCCAAGCCACCTCAGCCAAATATAAATCTGTTTTGGTGCCCAGATAACCCCTTTTATGGTTACAATGACTTAAAGGAGTACAACACATGTTAGGATTACACAATACAGGTGAAACACACAATCTTGGTTGTTTCAACACTGACAAGGGCAATATGGCTTCAAATAGAGTCATAATACTGAGGAAATACATAATGTTATTTTATACTCTTGGAAACATGAGAATTTGGACTTGACTGGCTGCAGTAAGCAACTTGTCTCCTCCTTTAAAATACTTTAATAATTCCCCCCCACCTCCATTGTGTTATGTCTGAAAATACCTCCTCTATTTGTCTGTGCTTGATGCAACAATTACAAAATGGATATCACACACCAGATTGTAGATTTATGACTTCTAGTTCAGATGTTTATAAATATTCACCAATCTGGCACCACAATAGGACTGACTTGGCCAAGAGACAAAAGCATTTTGTCTCTCATAAGTCCATGTGTTTTATTATAATTATTATAATTGTGTTCTCTCCAGAATGAGTAAGAATATGGGCATGTGGTGGAACACACCAGCATTTAGTTTTCTGGGTATGTATGTATCCATATAAATTAGGTGATGCAGTAGACTGATGACTATAGATGGAGATGAGTCTAACTAGGTACCATACCTAAAATCCCATAGTCATTGAGAAGTGTCAGTCCCTCCTATGCTGAACCGAAAACCTCTGGACAAATGCATCAAAACACTGAAACTGTTCTGCAAGAAATCATAAATGTATAAACTACACAAAGCTGTTTAATTGGACATAGAACTTTTTTATTATTTTTTTTTTATAGAATATATCTCATGTATTAAGACACACCTGTCAGATCCCACAAAAAAAAACTAAATAAAACTGTTATACAGTGATCCTTCAACATACAATATTTTAACATACAATGGTCTTTTCTGGACCATTGTAACTTGAAACCAGACTCAACATACAATGTTACAGACAGTCCAGATCTGCAAAACATGTCAATGGCTGGAAGAACCGACCAATCGGAATGGGAATTTCACTGGTAAAACCCACTGACTGTCTGGTAGCGCCGCCTACAGTACAGGGAGGTACTCCATGTTATGTACCACTGCAGGGATGTGGAATTCCTATCGCCCGACGCCCGGGACATGCAGTTCCGGGCGCCGGGCAGTTAAATTTTTCCGTCCCTTAGCCTGGCTTCATGCAAGCAGGGCCGGACCTGACAAGCGCTGCGGCACCCTGCAGTCTGTATGGAGCGGGCTTCTGACTCCTACCCGCCCCATACTCTGCAGCCCCCAGCTGTAAAAACCTGCGTCCTCCGAATTCAGAGCAGGGCGCGGGGAGATAAGAAGCTGTGTACATCTTATCTTCCCTGCTCTGCCTTCTTTCTCCCCGTGCAGACCTGCGTCCTCTGCCTTCGCTCCACACAGCTCTAGCTTCAGAGACTTGAGGGGAGGAGCGGACGCAAGTCTGCACGAAGTGCAAGTTTCCAGCCTGCATGCAGCGCTTAGCAGTCTGTATGGAGCGGGCTCCGGACTCCTGCCCACTCCATGCTTGGCAGCCCCCCGGCTGTTTTCAGTAGCCAGGGGCCGCCACTAATAGCCAGCATGCGATCGCCACGGCTGGCTATTTACCCTTTATATTGCCGCTGTGAAAGCTGACAGCGGCGTCTAAAGGGACATGTGAATGCTCCCGGGTGGGCTAGTGGGGTGGATCACCCCCCGGCAGCATGATCGCGGGCGGGCGATCCACTGTGCAGGTAGCTGGAGGGCTTACCTCTGCTTCCTGCTGTCCCGTGGATCTGTCATTGATAGAGCCTGGCTGGACCAGGCTCTATCAATGGATCGCAGAGCACAAAGATCAATTGAGTTCAATAGAATCTATTCATCTGTCTGAGGAATCTAATGATTCCTTCTAAAAGTCTAATAAAGTGTTAGAAAAAAAAGTTTTAATAAAAGTTTAAAAGACACACCTTAACCCCTTCCTTGTTAAAAATTAAAATGACCCCCTTTTCCTATATAAAACCATGCAAACATAATAAAAATAAACATATTTAGTATCGCTGCGTGCATAATTGTACAAACTATTAAAATATAACATTATGTTGTTGTTCTTCATCCAGTATCCCCCATTCTGGTTTATTTTTGTGTTATTTACTTGTACTTCGGTTTCATTTGCTCGAGCGGTGCACACTTCACCCGGACCCACGTGGTCACTGTGACTGTGTTATGTTTTTGCATTATTTGCTCTATGTACCTTGATTTCCTTCTGTTAAAACTTAATAAAGTTCTTTTTTGAATTTGAAAAAAAATATATATAACATTATGTATCCCGTACGGTAAATGTAAAAACAAATACCAAATCACAGAATTGCAATTTTTATAATATCTCAGAAAAAAAAAGATAAAAAGCTATTAAAAAGTCAGATCAATACCAAAATGGTACCGATACAAAAAAACAGATTATGGCGCAAAAAATTAGCCCTCATACAGCCTGGTATGCAGGGGAAAAAAAGCTACAGGGGTTAAAAAATGGCAATTTAAAAAATTCTTAAATTAGTAAAACATGATGTAAACTATACAAATCTGGTATTGCTGTAATCAGGCGATCTAAAGTATGAAACTACTAAATGGCGTAGAAAAGAAAACCACCAAATCTGCAAAATTATCTTTTACCATTTCAATTTCACTTCACCTAATATATATATATATATATATATATATATATATATATATATATTGGTTTGGAGAATATGTTATTGAAAAATTAGAAAGGTATCATTATAGTTTGTAGTTATGGCTATTATAGTTCGAGGAGGAAAAAATTAGAGTGTAAAAGCGAAAATTGGCCCGGACAAGTGGATCGTCATGAGGTACAAGTAGATTTTGCTCCATTTTAGTCCTGTGGACAAGTAGTTTTAAAAAAAATAATAATAATTTCCATACCCCTGTATTGTTTACCTGTGCCAGGGATAGCTGTTCCAGGTGGGAGCGGCTTCATTTTACTTTTTTTGGGCCACTTTGTGTACTGTACAGGACCCTGAAGAAGCTCCTGTCCTCTACATAGACAGTGATTTATAACTCCCAGCAGATCTTTCTTACTTTTCTATGTAAGGATTTGCTTTATCTATATTAGTTATCTACTTATTTTTGTTTAATACTCACTTTTTCCTATTTTTGGATGACATTTTGGGGGCTTCAGAACCAATTACCAGGTTTCCATAGAGTTATGGTCTCAAGATACATTGGTTTCAGCATACAATGTTCATCCTGGAACCAATTAATATTGTAACTTGAGGGACCACTGTATGTTACTTAGATCCGTAATGGGTCCCAGTGGTCGAACTTCCCATGATCAGACACTTATTCCCTATCCCGGTTATAAATTGTCAAACTCTGGAGTACCCCTTTAATGGTAGTCTCTTTATCTTAAAGGGAATCTGTCACCTAAAAATCAGCTGTAACTGCTATCACTGTTATGTAGCACTTTAAGGTACCTGTAATTAGCTTGTCTGTTGACTCAGTACTGAAAAAATGCTTTTATTTGTGTGAAGAGTCAAAGAGGCGTGTCAGTGCCCCAGGATTTAATGCCTTTCCCTGCTTGCTTCCACTGCCCTTACCTTCTATGATTGACAACCAGGGCTCTGAACGTCCTGGCGATATTCCATCCATTTGCAGTTCATACATATTGCTCTGCACACACAGTGAGCTTGCTGGATGCAGAGGTGGCACCATCAGTGCTCTGCGAGCATTGGCTGTCAGTCATAGAAGGAGTAGTGGATGTAAATAAGGAGACGAGATGCAGCCTGGGGCACAAGCCTCTGTTACTTTTCAGTTGGCCAAATTAAAACTTTAGTTTTTGTATTGGGGCCACAGACAAGCGAATTACAGGTATATTCGAGTATTAGCCGTTCCGAATATAAGCCGAGGCCCCTAATTTCACCTCAAAAACCTCGGAAAAGTTATTGACTCGACTATAAGCCTAGGGTGGGAAATACATCATCCCCCCTGTCATCATCCAGACCCCGTCATTAACACCCCCGTCATCATCACCCCATCATCATCTACCTCGTCATCATCCCCCCCCCCCCCCATCATCACCACCTGTAAATCCCTTTCAGTGGTCTTTAACCTGCGGACCTTCAGATGTTGCAAAACTACAACTCCCAGCATGCCCGGACAGCCGTAGTTTTGAAGCATCTGAAGGTCTGCAGGTTGAAGACAACTGAAAGGGATTTACAGGTGGTGATGATGGGGGGGGGGGATGATGACGAGGGGGGAGGGGGAGGGTTAGTCTTTCCGGGATGTCCACCTGGAGGCCCTCTTCCCCGGGAGGCCCCCTTCTCCGCTCCGGGCCGGCCACGAACTAGTGACGTTGCCTTGACGACGACGCGCAGTTACATCCCAGCTCATGAATGTCCCTGCGCGGTGGTGTCAATGCAGCGTCACTAGTTCGTGGCCGGCCCCCAGCGGAGAAGAGGGCCTCCCGGTGAAGATGGACAGCCCGGAACGACTAACACTCCCCACTGGACGGTCCCTGCAGCATAGATGGCCGAAGATGGACTGCCCAGACCATCCCCTCACAGCTAAGCCACCCCTCACAGTTTACTCGAGTATAAGCCGAGGGGGGCGTTTTCAACACGAAAAATCGTGATGAAAAACTCGGCTTATACTCGAGTATATACGATACTTCTACTCTTATTCTTACTCTTTACTTATTCTTTACTCTTGCTAGCAGTGCTACATGACCGTGCTAGCAGTTATATAGTGGTTTCTAGATGACAGATGCCCTTTAAAAAAACATTGAAGTACTTATAAAAAGGTGACAATTAAATACTCAAAGTAGCATGGAGATGTTTAGTTGTCTACAGCAGACTCTGTTGCTGAGCTGTGAACCTATAAAAAATACCTTCCGAATAATTACAATGTTGTTTGTTAATGTGTTAAGTGGCATGTAAGACATAACTCTGCATAAACATGCCATAACAAAGAGAACATTGTGAGTCGCTAAATCCAATTTCTTTTGGTGTTGTTTATTTTGTGTAAAGTGCCCTGTAGCAATCTGCAGGTCTGTTCGCTTTTTGTGCTCTTTGATTAATAAAGTAGAAGCTGATATTATATTGTGGTAATGGGGGTATTATATTATATGAAAAAAAATGTGTCTATAGGCTTGTGACTGAGCACGAGCACACTACATTTATAAATGACACTGTTTAAACTTGTTTCCAGCGCTCAGGCCTGTGCATGACTTACATTCCTTCTGACTGGAGCAAAGAAGGCTAGAACATGCACCAACTGCTGAGGACCTAAAGGGTGCACAGGGAGGAAAGCTTGCCTCCTAATGACTATATAAGCTCAATTATTACTTTCTTCTCATTAGGTTTACATCCTTTAATCTGCATGTCTTTTTACATGAAAACAAGGTTCAGCTCTCCTAAGGATAGAGAACAGGATACGTTCTCTAAAGATGGTTAGGAATTGTTTGTTCTCCTGAGCCTCTGAATAATGCATACACAATGGATCACACAGTAATCTCATACCTTACTAAATAAAACCGTTGTATACGGACCAATATTGCCCCCATACAGTGGTAGATATCATCCTTACACAGATGCTCTGCAGGCCGTGTAAGTGATTACAGTGCAGCAGAATCCAGTAACTTATGGGTGATGATTTCTCTGATTGGAGACCCTTCCTTCTATTGTCTCCTTCATCCAGCTCAGACTGCCATGAAAAGTTCCTTCAGCCATGACTGCAGGATTTGATAAAACAAATACTGTAGACTCCCTGCCATTTCAGCACTATCCCCACCACTATGCAATCCATATCCATAGTGCCCCAAACAGCAACTACACTTCACACAGAAATACTGCCTCATTTAGTGCCTGCACTTTAATTATTCCTATTTGTGTCCACACATAACTAGCTCCTTTTGTGCCCCCACCTGTAGCTAGGCCCCATCCGTGCCTCGACACTGTAGTTAGGCCTCTTCTGTGATTCCACAATCAAGTTAGGCCCCTTCTGATGTGCGCCCAATTCCTAAACGGGTCATTTGAGCATCTTTATTTTTTATCTATCTAACTAACTATCTAGACAAAGAATAAGTCAGCCAGCACTTTAGTTGATACCAAACTATTATATGGACCTGGCCTACAGGTGCATGCTACTAGGCTAGATATACAGCAACAGAAGAATGCAGCAGCACACTGCCAGCACAAAAATATAGGTGAAACATAAACATGCAGATAAAACATGGAGAGCTATACAGCTATGGTGTAATAGATGCAAATGTGAAACTATGAAATAGTGAGGCACTTAGCTCGCAGTCGGCGGAGACAAATTTGCGAGCTAAGTGCCTCACTATTTCATAGTTTCACATTTGCATCTATTACACCATAGCTGTATAGCTCTCCATGTTTTAACTGCATGTTCATGTTTCACCTATATCCTTGTGCTGGCAGTGTGCTGCTGCATTCTTCTGTTGCTAACTAACTATCTAGCTATCTATTTATCATCTCCAATAACGGAGTGCTAAAAAAAATGATGCCTGGATTACCCCTTTAATTAATTCTCTCTGTTCTCCCTATTGTAGTTAGACTAATTTTGCTACCATACTATAATCAGGTCCCTTCTGTGCCCTCAAACTTTATTTAGACCCTCTTTTTTGCCCTCACACTCTATTTAGGCTACTTGTGTACCAGCGCACATAAAGGGGTACTCCGCTGCTCAGCATTTGGAACAAACTGTTACAAACACTGGCGCCGGTGCTGGGAGCTCTTGACGTCATAGCCCCCCCCTCATGATGTCACGCCCCCTCCCATAGACTTGCATTGAGGGGGCGGGCGTGACGTGAGGGGGCGGGGCTATGACATCACAAGCTCCCAGCGCCGGCTCAAGCGTTCGGGACAGTTTGTTCCAAACGCTGAGCAGCAAAGTACCCCTTTAAGTAATGCTGCCCTTTGTGCCCACATGATGTAATAATCTTTAATAAGGTATTCTTCTGTGTCTTAACACTATATTTTTATTTAAGCTTACTTGTGCTCCTTCCCTTTAGTAAGGAGTTCCAGACCCCTTGGGGGGGGGGGGGTCAGTCCAACAATGTAGACCAGTTAATTAAAAATAGCATTTATTCCAAGCACAGATCAACGCGTTTCAGACCCAAAACGGGCCCTTCATCAACACTTTGTCCTGATAAAGGGCCCGTTTCAGGTCTGAAACACGTTGTTCTGTGCTTGGAATAAATGCTATTTTTAATTAACTGGTTTACATTATTGGACTGACCACTCCAAGGGGTCTGGCGCTTGGAACAAGTTCTGTTTTTATTCCCTTTCTGCTGCCTAAAATATTACAGAAGTGCATTTATTTGTCATTATGCGTAAACAATTGCTTACATGTATAATTCTGCAATGACATGTTAGTCTGTGATTTTTGCTGTTGTGCATCCCCCACAAATGCATATTACAGTGTGAACACAGCACCTAAACAAATGCAGATCTACCTTCATGTGTTCTAACCTTTGCTGTAGTTATAACCAATTTTGCAATTTTCATCTGATTCAACTATTTTTTACCTTCCATTTGCCAAAACTAAATCATAAACCTGGTGAATTTATTCACCAATGAATTCTAATGGACAGGGAATCAGCATTGAGCAAATCAGGTGACAGTTTTCCTCACTTCCAACAAAAAGCCTGTACTTTATTTCATACAGAATGTTATTCATCAGCCATTTAATAAATGTTTCCTGTAAATGATGCAGCCCAGCTGATTTTAAAGAGTTGATCTGCTAAAGAAGGACAAAGCTGCTTGCAAGAGCTTAAAGGGAGTCTACCACTAGTGTTTGCTAAGTTAAGGGGTTATCCAGGAAAAAAACTATATATATATATATATATATATATATATATATAATCATCTGGCTCCAGAAAGTTAAACAGATTTGTAAATTATTACTATTAAAAATCTTAATCCTTTCAGTACTTATGAGCTGCTGAAGTTAAGTTTTTCTTTTCTGTCTAAGTGCTCTCTGATGACACCTGTGTCGGGAACTGTCCGGAGTAGAAGCAAATCCCCATAGCAAACCAATTCTACTCTGTGCAGTTCCCGAGACAAGCAGAGATGTCAGCAGAGAGCACTGTTGCCAGGCAGAAAAGAACAACTTAACTTCAGCAGCTTGTAATTATTGGAAGGATTACGTTTTTTCAAATAGAAGTAATTTACAAATCTGTTTAACTTTCTGGAGCCAGTTGATATTAAAAAAAAAAGCTAAAAAAGTATTTTTTTTCTTGGAATACCCCTTTAAACTATTGGAATTGCTGAATAAAGGATGTTATTGTGAAATTAACGTTAGCTTTAGTATCTTGATGTGCTGCATCATTGTCTGGGAAAAGCTTATTATTGAAAATGCAAGCTACCTCTATGACCGCCTGGACCACCCATCTCCTCCTTCTCATTCTTCTAGGTCAGATGTTAGCTAAAGGAAAAATGTAAGGGGTTAAGGCAGACATAGATGTGCTCCTAGAGATATTCGCATCCCCAGTGACCTAAAGAGCTCATTTGCATATTGATGCAGCACCTTAAGATAATAAAAGTATAATTTATTACACAATAACATCATCTATTGAGCCTAACCAGCAGTTTAATTTTGCCCAAACTGGTGGCAGACATACTTTAATCTGCTGGATTAGTACACAGCTGCTTATAAAGGGATAATATGAGTCTCTTAACCACATACACAAAGTCAGCCTGCAGCAGCCACACCGCAGTTGTTAACTTTGGCAGATTTTACCTCTGTGTGGCAAAGGTTACAAACGGCAGTTTTTGAGCCAAAGCCAGAAGTGGATTCAAAAGTAATGAGAAATATAAAGGAAGGACTTCTCCTTGCAGTGGTAGTGTAACACCAACCCTATTGCTGCTTCTAGTCTCCTACTTCATGAAACTGGCATAAAGAAAGAACACAGCCCATAACTCCCCTCTGTTGTAGTGCCAGTTCCCTTTCCCCCCACAGTGGACTTCACCAGCTTAGAAGAGCTGTTATACCAGCAAGACCCTACTGCTGCCAACTTTAGCCTTCCTTTCTTATTACCAAATTAGAGAGGAAATATTTTTATTTCCCTAATTTATATGTACTCCTTTGTGCTCTCTCCTGTCCTATCAGACAGAGGAGAGCACAGAGGAGTGCTAGCCCACCCTCACTGGACTTTGTCCATACCTGTGCTTCAGCTTGGACAAAGCCATGATTTTATAAGTCATTGTTTCTATAAAAAGGAAATACAATTTTCTTATAAAGTATATTAGAAAGGTTAATGTTTTGCCTTTTTGAATCTAACAGTGGCCATTTAAATAAGATCATACAAGGCAGACTATACAAAAATAAAAACCCCTTAACGACAGCCAGCTCCCGCGATATCACATCGGGTTGTTCCTGGCGGCCATCAATGGCCAGGACCCACGGCTAATACCGGACATCACTGATCGCGGTGATGTCGGTATTAACCATTCAGACGCTGCGATCAAAGTTGACCGCCGCGTCTGAAGTTAAACCAAAACTATACCAGCAGCTCAGTCGGGCTGTTTGGGACCACCGCAGTGAAACCGCCGCGGCGTACCGAACAGCTTGCAGGACACGAGGAGGATCCCTACCTGCCTACTCGCTGTTCGATTGCTAAATGACTGCTCCGTGCCTGAGATCCAGGCAGGAGCAGTTGAGCGGCAATAACACTGATCAATACCATGTTAATGCATGGCAGTGATTAGTGTAGGAAATCAGTGTGTGCAATGTTATAGCCCCCTATGTGATTTAACCCCTTCCCTAATAAAAGTCAGAATCACCCCACTTTTCCCATAAAAACAAAAAAAAAACGATGCAAATAAAAATAAATATAAACATATGTGGTATTGCCGTGTGCGTAAATGTCCGAACTATAAAAATATATTGTTAATTAAACAGCACGGTCAATGGTGTACACGTAAAAAATTCCAAAGTCTAAAATAGCATATTTTTGGTCACTTTTTATACCATAACATTTTTTATAAAAAGCAATCAAAAAGTCAGATCAAAACAAAAATAGAACCAATAAAAACTTCATATCACTGCGCAAAAAATTTGCCCCATACATCCCCATATGCGGAAAATTAAAAAAGTTATAGGGGTCAGAAGAGGCTGTTTTTAAATGTATAAATTTTCCTGCATATAGTTATGATTTTTTCCAGAAGTACGACAAAATCAAACCTATATAAGTAGGGTATCATTTTAACCGTGTGGACCTACAGAATAATGATAAAGTGTCATTTTTACCGAAAAATGTACTACGTAGAAACAGAAGCCCCCAGAATTTACAAAAGGGCATTTTTTTCTTCAATTTTGTCGCACAATGATTTTTTTTTCCATTTCGCCATGGATTTTTGGTTAAAATTACTAATGTCACTGCAAAGTAGAATTGGTGGTGCAAAAATGAAGCCATAATATGGATTTTTAGGTGGAAATTGAAAGGATTATGATTTTTAAAAGGTGAGGAGGAAAAAACGAAAGTGCAAAAACTGAAAAACGCTGAGTCCTTAAGGGGTTAAAAATAACAACAATTCCATTATCAACTACAAAAAAACAGGGATTGAATTATGCATGCAAGGAATAGTGAATTAACCCCTTCCCGACCTATGACGTACCGGTAACCGGCAGATCCCTGCTGGTATCAGCAGCTGACATCTGCTGGTAATGACGGACATCGGAGCTGGCTCCCATGTCCGTCATTGAAATGGTTAAATGCCCTGATCAATAGCGACCAGGGCATTTAAACATTAAATGCTGGTAATCCCAAAGTGACCAATCTGCAGCTCCACGATGTAATCGTGGACTGCAGATGGGTTGCTGGGGAAAAATGGGGACTTACCAGTCTTTCCTGGTGCTCTGTGAGTTGGCGATTGCTTAAAGGAGTACCCCGCCCCTATACATCTTATCCCCTATCCAAAGGATAGGGATAAGATGTCTGATGGCGGAGGTCCTGCCATTGGGAACCCCCGCGATCTCTCCTATTGGTCACAGCAACTGGGATTTTTATTTTTTTTCCGTTAAGTTTTATTCTGAACATACCTCCTTCATCTTCATTACTAAATTTAGTACTAGTATAAAACATTCTACAGTGTTCTACTTGAAATGAAGCACTTTTTAAAATATGTAAACACATTTTCTAAGATTCTACATTTATCACACTAAATAGTTAATAATTATTTAAATACTAAGGCTTAAAAGGGACATAAATCCACCTGGTGTAACTTTTTATTATACAGTGGTAGACTAAAAAATTTGTTATTCCCCTATACAAGTAGAAGTAAAAGAACATGTGCTCCATAGGGTAATAATGACGATACCCGGTGTGAGAGAAGAAATAGATAACTGCTCACCCTGGGTGGTTGTGTAGATTCATACACAACAATGATAAGGGCACAAACAATGGTAGGTCGTCTGCTGCCCTCCAGTGAATAGTAGCAAGGAATGAGGAAGGATAGGCTTCAATGAAGGTAACCGGCTCACACGGCGCTGAGCGACCAGGACATGATGTGGAGGATAAAAGTGGACTTTAATAACCAAGATGCAATGCGTATGGTCCGGTCGGCTCATTTTTGCGCTGTATGTGCTTTTCCCCTGGACCTAAAACTGTGGTCAACCACGGTTTTAGGAGCGGTTGTAAAAGCGCATACAGCGCAAAATTGAGCTGACCGGACCGAACGTTTCACTCCGGCCGGCTCATTCAAATGAATGACATACGGGAGCGCATAGAAAGGCATACGGGAGTGCGAGGTTTTAGCTCCCCCCTGCCGTATGCGCTCCCGTATGGGAGAAAACGTGATGTGAACCCAGCCTAACACTAGAAGGAGCACAGGAGCTTATTGCCTACTGTCCTGTTATTGAGTTTGCTGCATAACGGTATGCATGTAGCTCCATAGTTGACCCTTTTTAACCATATTAACTGTAGGGAAGCCTTTCTGTCAGTTGCCCAAATTTTGCTATACACATGAAATAAATATTGGATCAACCCATCAATCTTGACAAAATCAGCCAAAAATCTGATTTGTATAGCGGCAGAAAAGTATTTTCAGTATTCACTATTTTAAGTGATAGTTATCTTATACAAGCAAGCAGAAGGCAAGAGCTAGATTTGAAGTTCTCAAGCACAAGAATTCATGAAGCATCACATTGTATGCAGTTCAATATGATTACCGTGGATTTTATTTAGCCCCAACACCACTGGTCTTTAGCTGTCATATAGCGATATACTAAGCTGTTGTTTGTCTTCTTGTTCACAACTTTAGCCATACCTGTAGCCTTATTATATAGAAATGCAGTAGTCTATAATGATGCATCTACTATTTCTTCTGTGAGCTAATCCTGTCTTATCCCTGCTTTGTGCTTGTTCAACTGTCATTCCATTTAGGGTATGTTCACACTACGGAGTTTGAACGGAATCTCCGCTCGCAGATTTCCGCGAGTGGAAATTCCATTCTTGCGGCCGCTGCCGAAATATTTTGGTGGTAGGACCGCACGTCACCATTGACTGCTATTTAGTGCTCGTTTACTTCCACTCTCGTTTATTTCCACTTTGAGCAGAACAATTTCAGCGGCGGAATTGTCCACCGCTGAAATTGCTCAGTGTGAACGGGTTTCGCGGAAACTCATTCACACTGATGTTTATGTTCACAGCGTGTACCGGTAATTCTGTAGTGTGAACATACAAGTGAGGATTGCATAAAGATTATGCATAATGCCACACATTGTAATACCCCCAAGTATGCTCTTTGGCTTAGTTTTTGTTATAACAAAAATTATTATAGTAGAATATGCATCAGCCCCATTCCGACCACTGGAACCCCCCGTGATCTCCCGTACGGGAACATGGCATTACCGCAGCTCTGCACGGTTAATGCGTGTGTTGACGACCTCACTGAGGTCGATGACACCCCCTCCATACAGCTCTATGGGAGAGGCGGAGATGCATGAATGCTGCATCTCCACCTCTCCCGTAGAGTTACATGGAGGGGGCTGCGGCCTACCCGCCTCCTGCATGGGAGAGTTGGTGACACCGGGCCTAGTACAGGGGATTGCAGGGGGTCCCTGCATTTGGACCCCCGCGATCAGACACTTGCGGATAGTTGAAAAGTGTCTACAGATCTCCTTTAAGGTCAATATATGGTTTCATATCAGAGCAATCTATGAAGTGGAAAGAACTTCCTGTAGAGCTCAGAGACTGGATTGTGTGTAGGCACAGATCTGGAGAAGGCTACAAAATATTTTCTGAGGCACTAACAGTTTCCAACAGCACTGTAGACATCATAACTCTTAAAGGGGTTTTCCGGTGGAAAACTTTTTTTTTTAAATCAACTGGTGCCAGAAAGTTAAACAGATTTGTAAACAACTTCTAGTACTTATTAGCTGCTGAATACTACAGAGGAAATTCTTTTCTTTATGGAACACAGAGCTCTCTGCTGACATCATGACCACAGTGCTCTCTGCTGACATCTCTGTCCATTTTAGGAACTGTCCAGAGCAGCATATGTTTTATATGGGGATTTTCTTCTACTCTGGACAGTTCTTAAAATGCACAGAGATGTCAGCAGAGAGCACTGTGGTCATGATCTCAACAGAGAGCACTGTGTTCCAAAAAGAAAATAATTTACTCTGTAATATTCAGCAGCTAATAAGTACTGGAAGGATTAAGATTTTTTTAATAGAAGTAATTTACAAATCTGTTTAACTTTCTGGCACAAGTTGATTTAAAAAAAAAAAAAAAAAGTTTTCCAACGGAGTACCCCTTCAACCCCTTAAGGACTCAGCGTTTTTCCGTTTTTGCATTTTCATTTTTTCCTCATCACCTTCTATAAATTGTAACGCTTTCAATTTTGCACCTAAAAATCCATATGATGGCTTATCTTTTGCGCCACCAATTCTACTTTGCAGTGACATTAGTCATTTTACCAAAAATCATAACAACATGCAGGAAAATGTATACGTTTAAAATTGTCATCTTCTGACCCCTGTAACTTTTAATTTTTCCGTGTACGGGCCGGTATGGGGGCTCATTTTTTGCGCCGTGTTCTGAAGTTTTTATCGGTACCATTTTTGTGTTGATCCAACTTTTTGATCGCTTTTTATTCATTTTTTTATGATATAAAAAGTGACCAAAAATACGCTATTTTGGACTTTGGAATTTTTTTGCGCGTACGCCATTGACTGTGCGGTTTAATTAATGATATAATATTATATTTTGGACATTTACGCATGTGCCGATACCACATATGTTAATTTTTATTTACACCGTTTTTTTTAATGGGAAAAGGTGTTAAATGACCTTTGTTAATTTTTTTTTTCACCATAGGGACCTATAACACTGCACACACTGATCTCTTATGCTGATCCCTGCAAAGCCATAGCTTTGCATGGATCAGCGAGATAGGGGCTCGATTGCTCAAGCCTGTAGCTCAGGCTTGGAGCAATCAAACCCCGATCGGATGCGGCGGAGACAGGTTAGGAGACCTCCGCCTGCGTCCCAGCTGATCGGAACTTCGCGATTTTATTGCGGTGTCCCGATCAGCCCGACTGAGCTGCCGAGAAGCGTTTCCTTTCGTTTTCAGACGAAGGTGTGCAAACCCATCCAGGTGTGCAAATCTTGTGGCATCATGCCATAGAAGACTGGAGGCTGTAATAGCTGCCAAAGTTGGTTAATCTTTTTCGGTACTGAATAAAGAGTCTAAATACACTGCTCAAAAAAAAGGGAACACTTAAACAACACAATGTAACTTCAAGTCAATCACACTTCTGTGAAATCACACTGTCCACTCAGGAAGCAACACTGATTGACAGTCAATTTCACATGCTGTTGTGCAAATGGAACAGACAACAGGTGGAAATTATAGGCAATTAGCAAGACACCCCCAATAAAGAAGTGGTTTTGCAGGTGGTGACCACAGACCATTTCTCAGTTCCTATGTTTCCTGGCTGATGTTTTGATCACTTTTGAATGCTGGCGGTGCTTTCACTCTATTGGTACCATGAGACGGAGTCTACAACCCACACAAGTGGCTCAGGCAGTGCAGCTCATCCAGGATGGCACATCAATGCAAGCTGTGGCAATAAGGTTTGCTGTGTCTGTCAGCGTAGTGTCCAGAGCATGGAGACAGGCCAGTACATCAGGAGATGTGGAGGAGGCCGTAGGAGGGCAACAACCCAGCAGCAGGACTGCAACCTCCACCTTTGTGCGAGGAGGAACAGAATGAACACTTCCAGAGCCCTGCAAAATGACCTCCAGCAGGCCACAAATGTGCATGTGTCCACTCAAATGATCAGAAGCAGACTCCATTAGGGTGGTTTGAGGGCCTGACATCCACAGGTGGGGGTTGTGCTTACAGCCCAACACTGTTCAGGACATTTGGCATTTGCCAGAGAACACCAAGATTGGCAAATTTGTCACTGGCAGCTTGTGCTCTTTACAGATGAAACAGGTTCACACTGAGCACATGTGACAGAGTCTGGAGACGCCGTGGAGAACATTTTGCTGCCTGCAACATCCTCCAGCATAACCTATTTGACAGTGGGTCAGTAATGGTGTGGGGTGGCATTTCCTTGGGGGGGGGGGGGCACACAGCCGTCCATATGCTTGCCAGAGATAGCCTGACTTCCATTAGGTACTGAGATAAGATCCACAGACCCCTTGTGAGACCATATGCTGATGCGGTTGGCCCTGGGTTCCTCCTAATGCAAGAAAATGCTAGACCTCATGTGGCTGGAGTGTGTCAACATTTCCTGCAAGAGGAAGACATTGATGCTATGGACTGGTTCCCCAGACCTGAATCCGATTGAGCACATCTGGGACATCATGTCTCGGTCCATCCACCAACGCCACATTGCACCACAGATTGTTCAGGAGTTCAAATTGTCCACCTCATCAGGAGCATGCCCAGGCAATGTAGGGAGGTCATACGGGTAAGTGGTGGCCACACACACTACTGAGCCTCATTTTGACTTGTTTAAGGACATTACATCAAAGTTTGATCAGCCTGTAATGTGGTTTTCCACTTTGATTTTGAGTGTGACTCAATATCCAGACCTCCATGGGTTGATAAATTTGATTTCCAGTGATCAACTATATAAAAACAAAAGTATTTCATACGATTAGTTCATTCATTCAGATCTAGGATGTATCTTAGTGTTCCCTTTTTTTGAGCAGTGTACCTATGTCATTCTGTTTTCACTTTATCATTATGGGGTATGGATTGCAGAGTGATACATGAAAACTTTTTTTTTTTTTTTTTTTAGGTTTAAGACCACAACAAAACAAAATGTAAAAAAGTGCAAGGGTCTGAAAACTTTCTGATTGCACTGTAGTTTTCATTCTTTTAATTTTATATGGAGGTACTAGAGCTGGGCTGTTTCCCAGTAGTATACTGTCTTTCCTTTACTTCTCTGGCCAAACACAGCACACATTTCTCTTTACTGTATCCTATGACATATTTAGGTTTTGTGCTGCCCTAGGCCTAGAACAAAACTCATATACTCTCGTAAGGGCTGGTTCGCATCACGTTTTCTCCCATACGGGAGCGCATACGGCAGGGGAGAGCTAAAACCTCGCGCTCCCGTATGCCTTTCTATGCACTCCCGTATGTAATTAATTTCAATGAGCCGTCCGGAGTGAAACGTTCGGATGACCGGTCGGCTCATTTTTGCGCCGTATGCGCTTTTACAACCGGACCTAAAACCGTGGTTGACCGCACGTTTCACTCCGGTAGATTTACTAAAGGTTCAGTCAAATGTGTCGTGCAAGGAGTATATATATATATATAGACGTATGGAATATGCCAGACTGTATAAATAACATTGTAAATGTATTGCTGCAGGTGAAACTGAGATTTGTGTTCACATTGGGATAATATTGCTTGACCTCCTTCAGCTCTTCAGTGAGATAACTATTTGATTTGTAAGCATGCTCAAACTGTCACAGTAAAAGTATCCTCATGCTATATTCCTCTTGCCTGGAGCAAATTATTTCTTTTAAGTATTGTACGTCTGACAAACTATCATAGGCTTTTTCATTAAAGTGTGTCTTTTATTCTACTCCTTCCAAACAACATCTGTTAGGCTGCATTCACACCACGTTTTGTATATACGGGTGCCGGATCCGCCGTGGGGGGGGGGGGGGGGGGGGATTGGCAAACCGGGCGCTCCCATACCCTGGCCGGATCAGCCCGTGACTCCATTTACTTTCATGATCCTACCGGAGTCAAACGGTGACTCTGGTTAGTTCAGTTTTGACCCGTATGCGGTTTTGGACCGGCCCTAAAACTGTAGTATCTGTCACCTGTATGTACAAAACGTGGTGTGAATGCACCCTTATTCTGTTATATGATTATCCTTTGCTGTACTGTAAAGTATGTTGCACATTCAGGAGAATTATCTTTTATGCACTAAAAATTAACAGTGTGGACCCTTTTCTGTGCTTGATAGTAACATGATTGTTCACACATTGATCAAGCTGTCAGTCACTGAGTGAGACTGCCTATTGGGCTCATAAACTCATACACTCAATACAGGCAATTAATACAATAACTACAAATCATGCTGAAGGCATCTTATTCCCTATCCAAAGGCTGTGGCCGCTCGTCACGCCCCCTCCCATAGACATGACTGGAGAAGGCGTGGCATGATGTCACAAACACAGCCTCCTGAAACCAGCGTTCTACACATACATGTTCAGAACACCAGGGTGCCAGATTTACCCATTTACTCCCTCCCTCCTGTGATCAGATAGATAGGGAATAAGATGTATAGGGGCGGAGTAACTCTTTAAAATGAAATATTAAAAGGTCCAGCTCTGAAATGCACAGCATTACAGACCCCTTTCACTGAGTCCTAAAAGTTACTAAGTAAATTCTGGGAGTTGTAGCAGTTTGTAATTATTCTTTTATATTGTGTAGAGGTGTTGGGAGCAGTATATGAGGGCATGCACAAACGGTAAACCAGAAGGTTCCAGATGGCCCACACAGTCCAACAGAAGATCCTTTCATCTACCGACATATACGAGGAGCTCCCACAGTTTCCTTGTCCACCATACAGACACAGGTGGCACCTTTATTACATATCCCCTTTCTCTGCCCTGACCATTTCCAGGTGCTTAGGTAGACAAAATTTGGTGTCACAGTGCCCAGTACATGTCTGGCAATTGACTAAGGTCGGGTTCACACTTGCACTGAAAACTTATGTCCGTAGCTTCCGAGTGCACCCAATACGAACTGATCAAGACTGAATTAGTCGGCGCTAGGACTGCTCAGACATTGTTGTTCAATAGATGGCAATGTCTGCAGAGCGGATTCCACCTAAAGGATGGACAAGTCCATTCTTTTGGCAGCAGAATTTCAGCGGCAGAATATCTACTACTGAAATTCCGTAGTGCACGACTCTATGCACTGTACAGTGGAATCCCACTGCCAGCAATGGGACTCTGCTGGACCAGAATTCTGCTCAGGAATGCCATATTGTAAACCTGGCCTTAGACTTCCAAAAGGTTCAAAATTTAAGATAGAAAAATAAGGGATGAATACTGTTTTTTTTTCATCCCTTATAACATATGTAAAGCAGTTTCTTGTTTTAACAAGATATATCAGATATACATGGTATACCAGTGACAATCTAATCTGGTACCACTATACCGTACTATTATTTGTTTGTTTTTTGCCCTAGATGCTACTGTAGGTTATAGTCACTAGATTTTGGAGGGGGGACATCGATCCAGGGATTCATTCCAATTGCCAGACTTGAAGTCAGATGGGGATTTCACCCCCAAAATGGGAAATACTGGCTTCCACCTCATAGGGCTTTTTGACTTCATGTGGATCAACACTATAGTGTTTAGGAAAATGTAGTAGTCTCTGCTTTCCTAAACATAGAGTTGCATGTATGCTGCACTGTATCCATATTTATAGAGTCAGAATCAATGAATGGGCAATGTATTTCACGTTATGCCATCTGCAATGATATACATTGGCGCTTTCAGGTCGTATAGCTTGAACCCTATGTGCACAGCCTCAATTGCTTATTGCCCTCATTTTTTTGCATTTGTATTCAGCACCCACAAACAGATGGTTGCAGCCAAACACTTGTTTGTACCTATTTTTCTTTGATGTATTGTACAAAAGGCTACAGAATAAAGAGATGAACTAATTGTGGGTGTGGAACGTGAACAAAGAACTGCTGTATTCTAACAATCGATTGAGTAGATGAAATGGCTGTGGTCTGGATATATGATGTTACAGATCCCTGTGGCATGGGATCAAACCCATGTAGAATACTGGCGTAACTTCAGCTCACTGTGTTCTGTAGTGATAAAGAAAAAACTCAAACTTATATTTTATCTCAACTTTATCTCATATCTTCTAACTTTGCAATAACAGAGAGATTAAAAAGGACGAAATCATATATTTTTTATTGCTAAACATGGAATTGGATCCTTCAAACCTTGTTTTTGTTATCTTCACATCATGTCTGTTATGCATAGACACTGCCTACAATAGTCCAAATGTCCTTTTGCCTTACATTTGGAGAGAAATTTTTCACTGTATTGGTGGTAAAGGGAACCTGTCGCTAAGTTTTAACGAGTGGCGACGCATAATAGAGGTTAATATCACGTGTCCTACCATGCCTGGATATCTGCTGGTACAACTAAAAATGTGTAAAAAACTACTTTTATAAATGTCAAACGCAGTGTGTAAACAAAGCTTAAAGGGGTACTCCCGTGGAAAACTTTTATTTTATTTTTTTTATTTTTTTAGCAACAGGTGCCAGAAAGTTAAACAGATTTGTAAATTACTTCTATTAAAAAATCTTAATCCTTCCAGTACTTTTTAGGGTCTGTATACTACAGAGGAAATGGTTTTCTTTTTGGAACACAGAGCTCTCTGCTGACATCATGACCACAGTGCTCTCTGCTGACATCTCTGTCCATTTTAGGAACTGTCCAGAGCAGCATATGTTTGCTATGGGGATTTTCTCCTACTCTGGACAGTTCTTAAAATGGACAGAGATGTCAGCAGAGAGCTCTGTGTTCCAAAAAGTAAACCATTTCCTCTGTAGTATTCAGCAGCTAATAAGTACTGGAAGGATTAAGATTTTTAATAGAAGTAATTTACAAATCTGTTTAACTTTCTGGCACCAGTTGATTTAAAAAAAAAAGTTTTCCACGGGAGTACCCCTTTAAGTAGTCAGTTGGGCATGCGGCTTGCTGAAGTAATCAGTAGGCTCCCTGGACTGTAATGATGTCTATTCAGGTTCAAATAAAGCCTATCTAGGTATGATTGATCAGCATAGTCAGGGCCTGATGTCATTGCTTACAGCAGGGCTGTCAATCATGTCTGGATAGGCTTCATTAGAGCCTGAATAGTTGTCATTATGGCCTGGGGTGCCGTGACTATGTCATCAAGCAGCATGTTTGGTAACTACTTTAGCCTCATTTACATATTGTGTGTGTGTATAAAAGTAGTTTTCCCCACATTTACAGATATGCCTGCAGACACCCAGCCATGGTGGGACACATGATATTAATCTCTATCACATGTTGCCACTCGTTTTCTACTTTAAGGCTTGGGTTACTTGGGTTTTTGTCCTGCGTTTTTTGGTTTGAAAAAAATGCAAGAAAAAACGCCTGAAAAAACGCCAGTTTGCATTTTTTCAGGCGTTTTTTCATTTGTGTGGAAATTGCATTTTTGGCCCCTTTGGCGGTTTTTTTTGGTACCCAAAATTTGTTGGGTACCAAAAAAAAAAAAAAAAAGGATGCAGTAGTGATGGAAAAAAAAATTATTTAGCAAAATTTTTTTTTTTTATAACAAAATTTTTATTAATTTTTAATAAAGTGTGTGTGTTTCACTTTTTTTTCCCCCTCTCTTTTTTGAAATTTTTTAGGTAGTACTACCACTCCCAGCATGGAACACAATGTTCCATGAAGAGAGTAGTAGTACCTGTACTAATAGACATATCACCCAATGCGATCGTCCACAATATAGCAGAGATGCGGAGCGGCTCTATACAGCACTATACTCCAGCTGGCCAGTGATGGGAATAGAACATCACTCATTCATATTTTCTGCCCAGAGTGGTGATTGGTTGCAGCCAATCACAGCTCTCAGAGGGAAATATGAATGAGTGATGTTCTATTAACCTCTTCAGGACATAGGGCGTATGGATACGCCCTGAATCCCGAGTCCTTAAGGACCGAGGGCGTATCCATACGCCCGTGGGAATTCCGGCCCCCACCGCTAGCCGGTTGGGGACCGGAGCCGGATGCCTGCTGAAATCGTTCAGCAGGCATCCCGGCATATCGCCCATGGGGGTCATTATGCCCCCCCATGTCGGCGATCGCCGCAGATCGCTGGACAATTCAGTCCAGCGATCTGCGGCGATTCCGGGTCAATCGGGTCTCCGGTGACCCGGTGACCCGGAATTACTGGCTGTTCGGGGCCGTCTCTGACGGCCCCGAACAGCCAGAGCCTGCAGGGGTGAGGTGGCACTGGTGCCACCTCACGATCGCCCTGATTCGTCGGCCGGATTACCGGCCGACCAATCAGGGCGCCTGCTGCGGGTGTCACTCCCGCACCCGCTCCGCCCCTCTTCCGGAGGACGTGAGCGGGTGCGGGAAGACGACCCCCGGTGCTGGGGACCCCGATCCCCGGCGCCCCTGTTGGGATCGGGGCCCCAGGAGCAGCTGCGGCGGCGGGACTGACCTGCAGCGTCTGGATCGTTGGAGGTGAGTGACAGCCTCCTGCTGTTGCTTAGCAACAGCTCCCAGCATGCAAAAAGGGCATGCTGGGAGCTGTAGTTATGCAACAGCAGGAGGCAGACCACCACAACTCCCAGCATTCCCTTATGGGCATGCTGGGACTTATGGTTTTGCAACAGCTGGAGGCACATTCTTTCTATGGAAAAGTGTACCTTCAGCTGTTGTATAACTACAACTCCCAGCTTGCACAAACAGCTAAAGTGCATGCTGGGAGTTGTAGTGGTGCATCTGCTGGTTGCATAACTACAACTCCCAGCATGCCCGTTGGCTGTCGGTGACTGCTGAGAGTTGTAGTTTTGCAACAGCTGAAGGCACACTGATTGTGAAACTCAGAGTTTTTTTTACCTAACTCAGTGTTTCACGACCGGTGTGCCTCCAGCTGTTGCAAACTACAACTCTCAGCAGTCACCGTACACCATGCACCGTACATGCTGGGAGTTGTAGTTTTGCAACAGCTGGAGGCACACTGGTTGTGAAACACTGAGTTAGGTCACAAACTCCGTGATACATAACCAGTGTGCCTACAGTTGTTGCAAAACTAAAACTCTCAGCAGTCACCGACAGCCAACGGGCATGCTGGGAGTTGTAGTTATGCAACAGCTGGATGTCCCCCCCCCAATGTGAACGTACAGGGTACACTCACATGGGCGGAGGATTACAGTAAGTATCCGGCTGCAAATTTGAGCTGCCGCAAACTTTCTGCTGCAGCTCAAATTGCCAGCGAGAAACTACTGTGAACCCCCCGCCCGTGTGACTGTACCCTAAAAACACTACACTACACTAACACAAAAAATAAAATAAAAAGTAAAAAACACTACATAAACACATACCCCTACACAGCCCCCCTCCCCTCCCCAATAAAAATGAAAAACGTCTGGTACACCACTGTTTCCAGAACGGAGCCTCCAGCTGTTGCAAAACAACTCCCAGTATTGTCGGACAGCCGTTGACTGTCCAGGCATGCTGGGAGTTTTGCAACAGCTGGAGGCACCCTGTTTGGGAATCACTGGCGTAGAATACCCCTATGTCCACCCCTATGCAATCCCTAATTTAGGCCTCAAATGCGCATGGCGCTCTCACTTTGGAGCCCTGTCGTATTTCAAGGCAAGAGTTTAGGGTCACATATGGGGTATCGCCGTACTCGGGAGAAATTGTGTTACAAATTTTGGGGGGTATTTTCTGCTTTTACCCTTTTTAAAAATGTAAAATTTTTGGGAAAACAAGCATTTTAGGTAAAAAAAAAAAAATTTTTTTTACATATGCAAAAGTCGTGAAACACCTGTGGGGTATAAAGGTTCACTTAACCCCTTGTTACGTTCCCCGAGGGGTCTAGTTTCCAAAATGGTATGCCATGTGGTTTTTTTTTGCTATCCTGGCACCATAGGGGCTTCCTAAATGCGGCATGCCCCCAGAGCAAAATTTGCGTTCAAAAAGCCAAATGTGACTCCTTCTCTTCTGAGACCTGTAGTGCGCCAGCAGAGCACTTTTCACCCCCATATGGGGTGTTTTCTGAATCGGGAGAAATTGGGCTTCAAATTTTTAGGGGTATTTTCTGCTATTACCCTTTTTAAAAATAAATTTTTTTTGGGAAAACAAGCATTTTAGGCAAAATTTTTTATTTATTTTTTACATTTGCAAAAGTCGTGAAACATCTGTGGGGTATTAAGGTTCACTTTATCCCATGTTACATTCCCCGAGGGGTCTAGTTTCCAAAATGGTATGCCATGTGGGGTTTTTTTGCTGTTCTGGCACCATAAGGGCTTCCTAAAGGTAACATGCCCCCCAAAAACCATTTCAGAAAAACGTACTCTCCAAAATCCCCTTGTCGCTCCTTCCCTTCTGAGCCCTCTACTGCGCCCGCCGAACACTTTACATAGACATATGAGGTATGTGCTTACTCAAGAGAAATTGGGCTACAAATACAAGTAAAAATTTTGTCCTTTTACCCCTTGTAAAAATTCAAAAATTGGGTCTACAAGAACATGCGAGTGTAAAAAATGAAGATTATGAATTTTCTCCTTCACTTTGCTGCTATTCGTGTGAAACACCTAAAGGGTTAAAACGCTGACTGAATGTCATTTTGAATACTTTGGGGGGTGTAGTTTTTATAATGGGGTCATTTATGGGGTATTTCTAATATGAAGACCCTTAAAATCCACTTCAAACCTGAACTGGTCCCTGAAAAATACTGAGTTTGAAAATTTTGTGAAAAATCGGAAAATTGCTGCTGACCGTTGAAGCCCTCTGGTGTCTTCCAAAAGTAAAAACTCATCAATTTTATGATGCAAATATAAAGTAGACATATTGTATATGTGAACCAAAAAAAAATGTATTCGTAATATCCATTTTCCTTACAAGCAGAAAGCTTCAAAGTTAGAAAAATGCGAAATTTTCAAATTTTTCATCAAATTTACGGATTTTTCACCAAAAAAGGATGCAAGTATCGATAAAAATTTACCACTATGTTAAAGTAGAATATGTCACGAAAAAACAATCTCGGAATCAGAATGATAACTAAAAGCATTCCAGAGTTATTAATGTTTAAAGTGACAGTGGTCAGATGTGGAAAAAACGCTCCGGTCCTTAAGGCCAAAATGGGCTCCGTCCTGAAGGGGTTAACATCACTGGCCGGAGTATAGTGCAGAGATGCCAGCGCTGTATAGAGCCACTCCACATCTCTGCAATATATAGGACGATCACAGCGGATGTCAGTAGTGATACCTGCTGTGATCTTTCCTTAACTGCAGGTACTACTACTCCCATCATGAAGCACACTCTGTTCCATGTTTTAAGCTGTACTACCTGCAGTTAAGGAAAGATAACAGTGGATGTCACTCCTGACACCCACTGTGATCCTCCTGTATAATGTATAGATGCGGCCGCTCTTCTATGTCCCCTGCACTGACGTATATATACACCTTTTCATATTTCCCACAGAGAGTTGTGATTGGCTGGAACCATCTGGCCAGTCACAACTCTCTGCGGCAAATATGAATAGGTGTATATAGACGTCAGTGCAGGGGACCATAGAAGAGCGACTGGTCGCATCTATACATTATACAGGAGGATCGCAACAGACCCGGGGCGATCTGTCAATTAGCACAGGTACTACTACTCCCATCATGGAACAGTGTGTTCCATGCTGGGAGTAGTAGTACCACCTAAAAAATAAAGAATAAAAAGTGAAAAATACATACACACTACAGTTTTATTCTTTTCGGCTACTTTTTAGTGCCCTGCCCGCACACATAAATTGATCCCTGTTTAAAAATTAATAAAAATTTTGTTATAAAAAAGATAAATTTCGTTAAATACAATTTTATTCCATCACTACTCTATCTTTTTTTTATTTTTATTTTTTATGGTACCCTACAAAATTTTATTAAAAAAGCTATCTCCATCACTTTTTTGGATCGCTAAAGTCCAAAAGAGAATAAAAAAATGCTTGAAAAAACGCCAAAGTTTAAACCCACATGGCGTTTTTCTTGGCTTTTTTTTTACTCCCATAGACTTCTTTTACTCCCATAGACAATTTCAGGGAAAAAAATGCCAGTGACTCAACATGCTGCAATTTTGCAAAACTGCCAAGGAGCTGAAAAACGCCAAAAAAGAGTGGAAAAAAAAAACCCGCCAAAAGGATTGAAGAAACGCCAAACTGAAAAACGCCAAGTGGAAAAAGAATTTAGCGATTTCTCATTTATTTGCAGCTAACATCTGGCAGCAGCGCTTTATGGCCGAAAAAACGCCATGTGGCAGAATTGGCGTTTTTCTTGGTGTTTAAAAAAAAAAAAAAAAAAAAAGAAACTTAGCTTAAGGAAGGATTAAATCATTCATTGGAGTCAATGCTCTGTGTATGCAGTTGACCTGCATGGACACCTGTTAAGCTTGTTTTTCCTTAATTATTTTGACATAGGGACAACTTCTGGACCTATATGGTAAAGTAATCAAAAATGAGGCAAGGGCATTGTTGAAAGCATTGAAAAAAGGGTAATGTTTAGTTTGGAGACGGTCAGTGCAGGGTATGTTTTTGCTGGGGGAAGACTCATTGCTTATAGAGGCTCATCCCTTTTTTTCAAATCATGTTGCTCTTATTCCAGATATAGGGAGAAAAAAAGACAACAGAAATAGGGAGAAAAAAATAGAATGCCTGTACGAAATGTGTAAAGGACATTGCTAAAGTTTTTTTTCTTTCTTTTGTAAAATTAGCGTCCATTTTATACCTGTTGTTATATATTATTTTTTTTGTTAATATTGTTTTTTTATATTAGTAAAAAAATACACACACACATATATATATTAATCAATGCATGCAGTGCTACAATACAATCTGAATAATTTCTGTAAAACTGTAATATTTACAGACATAATAACCTGCACAAATACCTCTAGTGGAGACGAGCAAAGTTAAAGTAATTTGATTCATCACGAACTTCTCGGCTCGGCAGTTGCTGACTTTAGCCTGCATAAATTAGTTCAGCTTTCATGTTCTCCAGTGGGCTGGAAAAGGTGGATACAGTCCTAGGAGAGAGTCTCCAGCCCACCGGAGCACCTGAAAGCCGAACTAATTTATTTAGGCTAAAGTCAGCAACTTCCGAGCCGAGATGTTTGAGACAAATCGAATTACTGTAACTTTGCTCATCTCTAACCTCTAGCATAAAAAGTGCTTTCTTTTTTTAGCACAAATACTGGGAAAAAAGTCCAATATATGTCAAAGAATTCACAGATAATTGGCAGTCCTGAAGGTTAAAATAAAGGCTTAAAGAGGTACTCTGGAGAAAACCTTTTTTCTTTTAAATCAACTGGTGGCAGAAAGTTAAACATATTTGTAAATTACTTCTATTAAAAAATCTTAATCCTTCCAGTACTTATTAGCTGCTGAATGCTACAGAGGAAATTCCTTTCTTTTTGGAACACTGATGACATCACGAACACAGTGCTCTCTGCTGACATCTCTGTCAATTTTAGCAACCATGCATAGCAGATGTATGCTAATGGCAGCATGGTGGCTCAGTGGTTAGCTCTGCTGCCTTGCAGTGATGGGAACTTGGGTTCAAATCCCACTAAGGACAACAATAAACAAAGCGTTATTATTATTATAATAACGTCAGCAGAGACAACTGTGGTTGTGATGTCATCAGAGAGCATTCCAAAAAGAAAATTATTTCCTCTGTAGTATTCAGCAGCTAATAAGTACAGGAAGGATTAAGATTTTTTAATAGAAGTAATTTACAAATATGTTTTACTTTCTGCTGCCACCAGTTGATATAAAAGAAAAAAGGTTTTCACCAGAGTACCCCTTTAAGAAAGCCCTTTAGGAAGTTCAGAATTTAATTAAAAAAATGCTGCCGCTAGGTGTGTAAAGTAATAAAAAACTCTGAAACGTTTATTGTAATCCAGCGTCTAATGAATATTTAAATTGTAAAATCCAATCTTTGTTTTTCTTTAAAAAATCTAACACAGAGCACATTAGTAGGGAATTTTTTTTTAAAGACAGAAACCTGCCAATATGCTGTGCTGGGTCAGGGCTATGCTGGGATTTTTTGTGTTGTTACCTGAGTGATTTTGGCTATAATGATCAGGCTATAGCTGAAGTCTAGAGCAATACTCTGAGTTGTATGCAAACTTGTGGCACTGCAAGGTGTTACAGTGTGGCCCCAGCCTTTCTATACAATGGAAATCTGTGTTAAATTGTTTAAAGGAGCACAAATAAATATTGGATTCCATTGTTTCCTGGATGCTGGATTACAGTACACCTTCCTCACTATCCTTCTACCACAGATCGGTAAGAGGATGACCACACAAATGAACATTGGAGGGCTGAGCTGATCAATATCACTGTTTTTTGAAAATAATAAAATACACCATACTAAATCCAGGGCCATCACTCTGGTCCACCCAATGACTGTTATAGTACCCTGATGATGCACTGTCCCAGCTTTACTGCTGACATTCTAATACAGCTTTAGTGATAGGTTGGATTGTGATTGAAATGTCTTTTGGAAAGCAGGGAGAGGCACCATGGCAGATTGAGGTGGCAGAACTAAACCCTGTGGAGGTGATCAGTGGGGATCCGAGCAATCAGACCCCCCACAATCAGACACTTATTCCCTATCTGTGGGCATAATGTTCTATATCTATATGTTTTATTTACCCAGAGAAGCCATTTAAAGTGTAACTCCGTTGATGTTATCTATTTAAATCTACCAGCAACTTTGTAGCTAAGGACTAAAGTGATGAGGATACAGATTTGCTTGAAGTCTCGTGGTAGTCTATATCAATCTGTATCCTGATCGCTTTAGTCTGGGACTATGAAGTTACTGGGAGATATAAACAGATAACATGCTGCCAGACCATCATCGCAGGTATCCTTTAAGAATGGTAGTATGTTGTGTGTATATGTGCACGCTCCTAATACGGCATTACCATTTGTCTGTCTGTTAATCTGTTCACGTTGCATCTTGCTACAGATTAAAACACCACATATTTCACATATTCACGTTTAAACGATATGATATTTTATTATTGCATAGTGAGTCATTCCAAACATTATTATGAAGCTAAGTCACATCTCACATAGTATATGAATAAGGATCAAAAGAATGTAAAGGTTTAGTATCTAATAGGTAATATATAACTTCCCACTTTTGAAATAATGTTGTACAGTTGTAAAGTTCTTGTCTTCTACTGAGCACATGGAGTTAGGGCACGTGTATAAATTCAGTTTTTTTTAATTGTAATTATTAAAAGCTAAGCCAGTGATGGACACAGAGTGTAACAGAGGAGCAGTCATACTCTTTCCTATATGTGCCCTGATTTATTATCAGTTCCTGGCTTTGTATTTTATAATTGCTATAAATAATCAAACCATATTTTCTAAACTAACTCATATTATATTCCCTAACTACTCCTAACACCCCTCCTTGCCCTTAAAAAATGTTTTTGAGCTTGAGTTTCTGGCAGGAGAAAGTTTGGTGCTCCACAGCAGGCGCGACATCTCTGAAACTGTGAGAGCTGTGCCTCGCCATGCCCCACACGCACTTCCTGAGTTTGGTCTCCTGCCAGGCTTAGAGGAGACCAAACTAACTGTTTGACTTGAGGCAGGGAACAAAACTGAGCCACCTAGTGGCTGTTTATTCAATCACATTAAAAACATATAAAGGTTGAGAATTTTAACAGCAAGTAAAAAGCAAAGTGTCTTATAATTACATAAGGAACAATATATTAAAAGGTACTCTTTACAAATCCGAAACACACCCTACACAACTAGTGAACCTCTGTGATAGGTTGTGTTCCCAAATTGCAGTTATATCTCCTATCGTTATCTGTTCCTTCATCAGGTACTGCATGCCGTTTTTTTGGTTGTTTAAAATATACTCAGGCATACAACACTGAAACAGTGATGGGAAGAGGCAAGGGAAATGCTGTTTAATCCCGTTGATAAGCCACAGTGTTTGTGCTAATAGGGCTAAAAGAGAGCAGAGGCTATACATATGGCAGCACAGTTTGATGTCTCATTACCTTTTAAGAAATCTTGTTATACACCATTCTTTCGTACATTTTTTTTATTGCGGTAGTATTGAGGGAGCAGTAATAATTAGGGGTGTGAATCGCCAAGAACTTAGCGATACGATTCGAATTGCGATACCAGTGTGGCGATTCGATATATCGCGATACCGTCTAGGTGACGATACATCGCGATATATCCCAGACAGATGTATAGAGTTCTATTGAACTCCATTGATCTGCGATCCATTGATAGAGCCTTGCCCAGCCAGGCTCTATCAATGACAGAGCCACGGAGAGCAGGGAAGCAGAGGTAAGCCCTCCGCTACCTCCACAGTGGATCGCCCGCCTGCGATTGCGCTGCGGGGGGGCATCCACCCCATTTGCCCACCAGGGAGCATTCACAGATCCCTTTAGATGCCACTGTCAGCTTTGACAGCGGTGATCTAAAGGGTTAATGGCCAGCCGCGGCAATCGCCGCATGCTGGCTATTAGTGGCGGCCCCCGGCTACTGAGAACAGCCGGGGGCAGCAGAGTATGGAGCAGGCACGAGTCCGGAGCCCGCTCCATACAGACTGCAGAGCACCGCATGCTGGATACTAGCGGCGGTGATGCATCAGCGGCCCTCGGCTACTGAAATCAGCTGGGGGCCACAGAGTACGGAGCAGGCACGAGTCAGAGCCTGCTCCGTACACCCAGAGCGCCGCCGCGTCAGATCCGGCCTGCCTGGCTCCACAAATGTGGAATTTGTATCTCCTGATTCCCGGGACATGCTGTTCCGGGCATCAGGAGATACAAATTCCACATCCCTAAAAGGATCGATTCAAAAATATTTTGAATCGATTCAATATCGCCAAGTGAAAAATCGCGATAATCGCGCAAATAGATTTTTTCTTACATCCCTAGTAATAATTGGTTTGTGCTTCAGGCAGACAAATATTAAGGGATGATCATCAGTGCCACATGCTATGGCTTAAGTTAATTTGTAGAGATATGTCATGTTTTCCCTTATCTTAAAAAATTAATGAATAAATACAAATTACATTATTACTTTTGCAAGCGCTGGAAAAGGCTGATAGGTCAACCCATTTATAAGGTGGGAGGGCCCTCCCAGAAACCCTTACATTTCCTCAATCACTCTCTCTGCCTTCTTGGAAGCTGTTACCTTATCCTGCACATATGTAATGATAACTGATCCTGACCCCCCTGTTAATAAAATCTTATATAGTACCACTGTCACATTTTAGTCCCATTTGTCCCATTTGTTACTTATAATCTAAATTATTCCTGGCACAATAACTTACAAAAAATTCCTGGAAACATGAATAAGAGGTTTTGCTTTTTTCTAAATTACCGTATTTTTCGCCGTATAAGACGCACTTTTTCTTCCCCAAAATTGGGGTGCAAAAGTTGGTGCGTCTTATACGGCGAATACACACCTATCGCAGCGGTCCCTGTGGCCATCAGCGGCCGGGACCCGCGGCTAATACAGGACATCACCAATCGCGGTGATGCCCTGTATTAACCCTTCAGAGGCGGCAATCAAAGCTGACCGCCACGTCTGAAGCGAAAGTGACATTAACCCGGCTGCTCAGTCGGGCTGTTCGGGACCGCTGCGTTGAAATCACGGCATCCCGAACCCTCAGTGTCTGCTCCGTGCTGGGATCCCCTGCATGGCCGGCACTCTCCTTCGACGTCATCACGTCTTCGCGCACGCCGTCCCATCATCCAATAGGAGCGGAGTGCGTAGCGACGTGATGACGGCGACGTGATGATGGCGACGGAGAGCATGGATCCCGGGGAAGAAGACGTCCGGAGCGTCGGGGACACCACGGGGACGCGGCGACAGCGATGTAGCGACATCCAGGGCAGCGGTGACGGGTACGGAGCGGCGGGGACACGTGAGTATTACCTCCTATACCTGTGGTCTTCAACCTGCGGACCTCCAGATGTTGCAAAACTACAACTCCCAGCATGCCCAGACAGCCAACGGCTGTCCGGGCATGCTGGGAGTTGTAGTTTTGCAACATCTGGAGGTCCGCAGGTTGAAGATCACTGTTGGGTTCAGAATCTTTTTTTTCTAGATTTTGCACCTTTAAAATTGGGTGCGTCTTATATGCCGGTGCGTCCTATAGGGCGAAAAATACGGTAATCCAGAACTTTAGTGACCAGTCACATTGACTAATAGACAAGTGAATTTAGGGGAATCTCTGCAGAATAACATTAAATATTAAAGACTCCCATACACTTTAGTCTCTCCTTCCCTTAGATAAGCATAATGCTTCTAATGTATGTATTAACCAAGTCTGCGTGTTCTTTCTGCCACAAACAGGAATGTTAGTTTATTCCATTTAAGAAAAATTATGAGGAAACTACATGTAAAAGTAACCTGTTTAATAGTATGGCGCCTGTGGTGTAATAGTATGGTGCAGGCAGGAGTCTGCAGTGGACCTGTGCCCATACTGATCCCGTAGGCACCTTTATAGTGCCCATGCGCTGAGCAGCAGGACATAACATAATGATGGAATTCAGAGAAGTCTTTCATCTCTATTGTATAATATTTTGTCTTGCTGTGGTTAAAGGGGTTATCCAGGAAAAAACTTTTTTTATATATCAACTGGCTCCAGACAGTTAAACAGATTTGTAAATTACTTCTATTAAAAAATCTTAATCCTTTCAGTAGTTATGAGCTTCTGAAGTTAAGGTTGTTCTTTTCTGTCTAAGTGATCTCTGATGACACGTGTCTCGGGAAACGCCCAGTTTAGAAGCAAATCCCCATAGCAAACCTCTTCTAAACTGGGTGTTTCCCGAGACACGTGTCATCAGAGATCACTTAGACAGAAAAGAACAACCTTAACTTCAGAAGCTCATAACTACTGAAAGGATTAAGATTTTTTAATAGAAGTAATTTACAAATCTGTTTAACTTTCTGGAGCCAGTTGATATATATATATAAAAAAAAAGTTTTTTCCTGGATAACCCCTTTAAAGCTCATCATGGTGTACAATCCTACTTAAAATGTGTCACAGGGAATCATTATGATGCAATCTAAAACCCATGTCCTGTGTCATTAGCCTGCCCCTTGAAATACCCTAGATTTGACTGTTGTTAGAGCATACTAAGCTATGCCCTTTAATAAAACCAACAAAAAAAAAAACCACAATTGTAACACCTGCTCTCCAGCTGGACACATGGCCGTGACCGCTCTCTGCTTACATCTCCGCTGCTGGTGGGGCTGGGATTCGCATCGTGGGATGCGCCCGGATGCGAATTCCAGCCCGTCACTCACCTCCTTCATCTTCCATCTCTCCATGTCCTCGCAGCCCCAGCGTGCGTGCCCCCGCCTCATAGGGCGTGAGTGCCCCGGAGCTCTTACTCTTAAAGGGCCAGTGCTCATATAATCAAGTGTCTACACCTGCACCCTGTCCTTAAATTTCAGTTCCTCCCTTGTTTCCCTGCCGGATCTTTGGTTACCTTGTGCCATAGTGAAAGTCCTGTGTACCTGCCCTGACCTTCTGCCACCTTGCCACGTCCTGCCAGTCTCCTTCTTTGCTATGCCACCTCCCAGTTACCTGTGTGGACGAGGCGTGCCAGGGGTAGCAACCTGGCACGACTCCGCTCCCTGGCACGGCTCACGTCATCATCCACATAGACTCAGAGGATCCACCACCTGCCGTGACCCATTAAAACAATCTTTTTACATATAATACATACTATTATATAATTGGTATTACCATAATATGTCAACTTAAAGATGGCTACTTCTTGTTGCTGCAATTAAATGAATGTACTAATAGATGGAATGACAATTGGCTTAGTTGTTTTATGTGGTTAAACTACATACAATATGCTGTAAAATTTGTTTGATTAGTAGATTAGTTTGTTATCATTCATACATATCCTTTCTTGGCTTTGTATTGTTTTTTATAGGCCGGACCTGATTGACATGGATACCGTTGCTGTTCAAAGCAACATTACAAACTTAGAAAATGCTTTTTATGTAGCTGAAAAACTGGGTGTTACTAGACTTCTGGATCCAGAAGGTCAGTGGGATTCTAACTATATAAAGGATAACAAAGAAATGCCTGTAACACTTCATTAAAACGCTGAACAACTTCTATTTGTTCTTTTATTTTTAGATGTAGATGTTTCTTCCCCAGATGAAAAGTCAGTAATTACTTATGTCTCTTCAATATATGATGTTTTTCCCAAGACTCCAGAAGGAGGGGAAGGAATTAGTGCAAATGTAAGTAGTGTGGATTTATATGTATACTAGTTTGTTTTAAGTTGTTTTTATTTGATTTCAGTGGTGTGTTACGATATAGCTCACAGACTTGACACATACCATTCTGCATACAGGGTTCTACTTGAAATATGTTCATCTGATAATAGGAATATTATGTGTGATGTTTTCCTTTTTGACTGGTATTAAACATACCCACTAAATAAACATTTGTATATAAAGGCAAACATCTTTTGGCAACCTACCTATTCTATTCCTATTACCTAGGTTAGGAGACTGTGTTTTTTTTTTTCTTTTTTAAACTTAGGCTTATGTTCACGTCTACCTGCGCTTTTGCATCCTAGAAAAAAACCCAGTATGTGCTTAGAAATAAACCAAAAGGAGATTTATTAAAACTTGTTCAGAGCAAAAGTTGACCAGCAGGCCATAGCAACCAATCAGATTACTTCTTTAATTTTTCAAAAGGCTTCTAGAAAAAAAAAAGGGAATCTGATTGGTTGCTATGGGCAACTGGTTAACTTTTCCTCTTCGCAGGTAGGTTTTGCTAAATCTCCCCCTATTAGTTTTCCTTCAGTTCATTGTACATTATGGATCCAGTATGGCTATGTCACATATACATATGCTGATGTAAACTACAAATGTACTGTAATGTTAGATTTGAACATAAACACCGAAATCAGGACATATACATTATAGTGTCATCCACTCCCTAAATGTCTAGACGTAGTAATAACATAATCACCGAAAAGTTTACCTAAGATCTACACAATAAAAAATAAAATTTATCAACCCATGGAGGTCTGGATATGGAGTCACACTCAAAATCAAAGTGAAAAAACCACACTACAGGCTGATCCAACTTTGATGTAATGTCCTTAAAACAAGCCAAAATGAGGCTCAGTAGTGGGTGTGGCTTCCATGTGCCCGTATGACCTCCCTACAATGCCTGGGAATGCTCCTGATGAGGTGGCAATGGTCTTCTGAGGAATGTCCTCCCAGACCTGGACTAAAGCATCCACCAACTCCTGGACAGTCTGTGGTGCAATGTGGTGTTGGTGGATGGAGCGAGACATGATGTCCCAGATGTGCTCAATCGGATTTAGGTCTGGGGAACGGGCGGGCCAGTCCATAGCATCAATGCCTTCCTCTTGCAGGAACTGCTGACGCACTCCAGCCACGTGAAGTCTAGCATTGTCAAGGCAAACCGCACCAGCATATGGTCTCACAAGGGGTCTGAGGATCTCATCTTGGTACCAAATGGCAGTCAGGCTACCTCTGGCAAGCACATGGAGGGCTGTGCGGCCCCCCAAAGAAATGCCACCCCACACCATTACTGACCCACCGCCAAAACCGGTCATGCTGGCAGCAGGCAGCAAAACATTCTCCACGGCATCTCCAGACTCTGTCACGTCTGTCACATGTGCTCAGTGTGAACCTGCTTTAATCTATGAAGTGCACAGGGCGCCAGTGGTGAATTTGCCAATCTTGGTGTTCTTTGGCAAATGCTGAACGTCCTGCACAGTGTTGAGCTGTAAGCACAACCCCCACCTGTGGATGTCAGGCCCTCATACCACCCTCATGGAGTCTGTTTCTGACCGTTTGAGTGGACACATGGCCTGCTTGAGGCCATTTTGCAGGCCTCTGGCAGTGCTCCACCTTCTCCTCCTTGTACAAAAGCGAAGGCAGCGGTCCTGCTGCTTGGTTGTTGCCCTCCTACGGCCTCCTCCACGTCTCCTGATGTACTGGCCTGTCTCCTGGTAGCGCCTCCATGCTCTGGACACTACGCTGACAGACACAGCAAACCTTCTTGCCACAGCTTGCATTGATGTGCCATCCTGGATGAGCTGCACTGCCTGAGCCACTTGTGTGGGTTGTAGACTGTGTTTCATGCTACCACTATAGTGAAAGCACTGCCAGCATTCAAAAGTGACCAAAACCTCAGCCGGATAGCATAGGAAATGAGAAGTGGTCTGTGGTCACCACCTGCAGAACCACTTCTTTATTGGGGGTGTCTTGCTAATTGCCTATAATTTCCACCTGTTGTCTGCTCCATTTGCACAACAGCATGTGAAATTGATTGTCATTGATCAGTGTTGCTTCCTAAGTGGACAGTGTGATTTCACAGAAGTGTGATTGACTTGAAGTTACATTGTGTTGTTTAAGTGTTCCCTTTATTTTTTTGAGCAGTGTATATTGCATATTACCTATAACAAATAAAATGCAATATAGTTCTTTGGTCTTGTTTTTTTTATCACTCACTTATTATAGGTAAGGGAACGTCACAGTGGTTGAGGCCAGCCTGTTAAGGAGCTGGGTCCCTCTATAGGTAGGGACAGCAGGTGGGGAGTCATTAGAACTAGAGGGCACAACATCCCCTATTCTTTCTTATTACATCCGGTAATTCCTATTTGTAGCTATACACAATATTCACCAGCCATCTAATCTTACATCTATCCTCTACACATATGTAGTTGGTATCTATTATTTTGAGACTGACCTGACGCTCCTTGATCTGCATGCCATGTGTATTTAAGTATAGGCAAATTTTTTAGGTGTTTTGCGTTTAATGATTTGATCTTAACGAGTATTGTAATAAAAGTTATGTTTCAATTGCCCGAACTATTGTGTAGATCGAGTATTGTAATAAAAGTTATGTTTAAATTGCCCGAACTATTGTGTAGATCTGAGGGTAACTTTGGTAATTCTCTAGATTTGAACATAGCCTGAAGATGGCCATACACATAGGCTGAAACAACATTCTGCAGTGTTTTAGGTTTTTACAAGGTTCGTTTTGGGTAAAACACTAACCTGATGTTAGTCTAGAGGGGTTATCATGGAATAGAAAAACAGAGCTAATTTATTTAAAAAACGGCTCCACGTCTGTCCCCAGGTTGTGTGTGGTATTACAACTTGGCTCCGTTCAGAACCGTGCAGATCCATACCCACCCTGAAGACAGATGGGTAGCAGTTTTCGGAAGAAATTATTTCTGTTTTTCTATTCTTTGATAATCCCTTTAAAGTGTAACTGTCATTTCAGGAAACTTTAGGCCTTTCGAAAGTTTTATTGGTGGGGGTTGGGGTGCAGAGATCCCCACAAATTGATAAAATCAGTAGAGAGAAGCGAGTTGATGAGTGCTCACTGAAGACAGACTACCTAGAAAGTTTTCTGAAAAAATAGTTACACTTAAAGCATCACTGTCATTTGTAACAAATTTTGACATGTTGACCAGACATGTCAAAAGTTTAAATTGCACCAGGTCTCGGTCCTTACATTTGCTGTGTTTATGAGTTATAGCCAGATGAAGTGCTCAACTCTCTGGCTGTCACTCAAACCAGACTCATTCCCTATTGACTATAATGGAGTGAATGAGTCAGATTTGGTGGCTGGTGAGGTAGTTGAGTTCACTTTACTGGCTAACAACTTGTGATTGCATTGGATTTTAGCACTGAGACCCAGTGTGATCTTAACTTTTGACATGTCTGGGCAACATGTCAAACGCTTTTTCATATAGAAATCTTGAAAGTGTAAAAATGTGGCTTTATTCAGTGGCATTTTTATCAAAATTCTATATGTTCTAGACTTTTTCTGGTGTTTTTCTCCATCAGCTTCTTTATGTAGCTTTTAACCCCTTAAGGACGCAGGACGTAAATGTACGTCCTGGTGAGGTGGTACTTAACGCACCAGGACGTACATTTACGCCCTAAGCATAACCGCGGGCATCGGAGCGATGCCCGTGTCATGCGCGGCTGATCCCGGCTGCTAATCGCAGCCAGGGACCCGCCGGCAATGGCCGACGCCCGCGATCTCGCGGGCGTCCGCCATTAACCCCTCAGGTGCCGGGATCAATACAGATCCCGGCATCTGCGGCGGTTCGCGATTTAAATGAACGATCGGATCGCCCGCAGCGCTGCTGCGGGGATCCGATCATTCATAACGCCGCACGGAGGTCCCCTCTCCTTCCTCCGTGCGGCTCCCGGCATCTCCTGCTCTGGTCTGTGATCGAGCAGACCAGAGCAGGAGATGACCGATAATACTGATCTGTTCTATGTCCTATACATAGAACAGATCAGTATTAGCAATCATGGTATTGCTATGAATAGTCCCCTATGGGGACTATTCAAGTGTAAAAAAAAATGTAAAAGTAAAAAAAAAGTGAAAAATCCCCTCCCCCAATAAAAAAGTAAAACGTCCGTTTTTTCCTATTTTACCCCCAAAAAGCGTAAAAAACTTTCTTTATAGACATATTTGGTATCGCCGCGTGCGTAAATGTCCGAACTATTAAAATAAAATGTTAATGATCCCGTACGATGAACGGCGTGAACGAAAAAAAATTAAAAAAGTCCAAAATTCCTACTTTTTTAATACATTTTATTATTAAAAAAAAAATTATTAAAAATTTATTAAAAGTTTTTTATATGCAAATGTGGTATCAAAAAAAAGTACAGATCATGGCGCAAAAAATGAGCCCCCATACCGCCACTTATACGGAAAAATAAAAAAGTTAGAGGTCATCAAAATAAAGGGATTATAAACGTACTAATTTGGTTAAAAAGTTTGTGATTTTTTTTAAGCGCAACAATAATATAAAAGTATATAATAATGGGTATCATTTTAATCGTATTGACCCTCAGAATAAAGAACACACGTCACTTTTACCATAAATTGTACGGCGTGAAAACAAAACCTTCCAAATTTAGCAAAATTGCGTTTTTCGTTTTAATTTCCCCACAAAAATAGTGTTTTTTGGTTGCGCCATACATTTTATGATATAAAGAGTTATGTCATTACAAAGTACAACTGGTCGCGCAAAAAACAAGCCCTCATACTAGTCTGTGGATGAAAATATAAACGAGTTATGATTTTTAGAAGGCGAGGAGGAAAAAATGAAAATGTAAAAATTAAATTGTCTGAGTCCTTAAGGCCAAAATGGGCTGAGTCCTTAAGGGGTTAAAACACTAGTAAAAACCCATGAAGAAAATGTCACACAATTAAAAGTCACCAAAAACATAGTTTAAACAGATATTTTTACATAAGACATGGGAAGAAATGTGTGTGAAATTGCCCTTAAATGGTAACTCTAACAAATTTTTGCTATTGCACTACTTATGGTAAATAAAAAATATTTCTAATATACTTTGTTTAAAAAAAAAATGAAGTTTTCTATTTGTGCTTAAAAAAGCTCAAGAGCACATTTTCCCCCATCTCATACACAGACTTTGGACCGAAGTCCAAACACAGGAAGTGCAGCCTGGAGTGCTGGGGGGGGGGGGGGGGGTCCAACCAACAGCATATGGCAGTCAATTGTGAGAGGAGCTATGGATTTTATGAGAGTGGACACCACCCTCAGCACTCCAGGCTGCACTTTCTGTGTTTGGACTTCAGTCCAAAGTCTGTGTATAAGATGGGGGAAAATGTGCTCTTGAGCTTTTTTAAAGGGTACCTTTCATCAAAAAAACTTTTGATATATTATAGATTAATTTATGCAGAGCAACTTTCCAATAATATGTTATTAAAAAATATGCTTCTTTCTATCTAATTTTCCACTTTGAAAAAATTACCACTAGGTGTCTCCCTACCAATCCTTTTTTTATAGATTTCAGACTCATGCAGGAGTACTAAATCTCAGACTGCATCCGGGACACAGACAAGCTCAGCACTGCTCCCTGGCAGTGAGCAGTGGTGAGTTTGTCTGTGCTCCGGCTGCAGTCTGAGATTTAGGACTCCTGCATGAGTCTGAAATCTATAAAAAAATGACTGGTAGGGAGACCCTTAGTGGTCATTTTTTCAAAGTGGAAAATTAAATAGAAAGAAGCATATTTTTTTGTAACATACTATTGAAAAGTTATTCTGCATACATTAATCTATAATATATCAAAAGTTTTTTTTTTGATGAAAGGTACCCTTTAAGCACAAATAAAACTTTTTTAAACAAAGTATATTAGAAATATATTTTTTTTTTTACCTTAAGGAGTGCAATAGCAAAAATTACTTTTAATGAGAGTTATCCTTAAAAGGATTACGCCACTGGAAAACATTTTTTAATACAACTGGTGCCAGAAAATTAAACAGATGTGTAAATTACTTCTATTAAAAAATGTTAATCCTTCCAGTACTTATTAGCTACAGAGGAAGTTCTTTTCTTTTTGAATTTCTGTTCTGCCTGACCACAGTGCTAGAGTAGGAGCAAATCCCCATAGAACACCTCTCCTGCTCTGGACAGTTCCTAAAATGGACCGAGATATCAGCAGAGAGCACTGGGGTCAGACAGAAAGGAAATTCAAAAAGAAAATAACTTCCTGTGGATCATAACAACAGCTGATAAGTACTGGAAGGATTAAGATTTTCTAATAAAAGTAATTTACAAATCTCTTTAACTTCCTGGCACCAGTTGGTTTAAAAAAAAATGTTTTCCAGTGGAGTACCCCTTTAAAGGAAAACTGTCACAAAATCCCCCCGCACTAACCAGAGGTACTGGCTGGTAGTGCAGGGGACACTGATCAATATGATGCCTACCATGCCCAGATCCGCTCGTTCTCTTCATTATTCCAGATATTCAAATGATCTTCTAACTGGCACGTGCAGGGTTACTGCTTTCATCTTGCACTGTGACGTCACCACTGCTCGGCCCACAACACCGCCCAGCTTATGCTTATTCATGCCCTCCCTCCACATCTCCCTCTCCTCCCCGCTCTGTATGTATCTCCGCTGCGCATGTGCCGGCTTCCTGTGTGCACCTGGAAGCGGCCTCAGCGCAGTACAGAGCTGGGAGAAAAGGGAAAGCATGAATATGCATAAGGCAGGCGGTGCTGCGGTCCGAGCGGCGGTGACGTCACAGTGCCAGATAAAGGCAGTAACCCCGCCCGTGCCAGTTAGAAGATAATTTGCATATCTGGAATAATGAAGATAACTGGCAAACGGTGGGGCGAATCCGGGCATGGTAGGCATCACATTAATCAGCGTCCCCCGCACTACCAGACAGTACCTCTGGTTAGTGCGGGGGGGGGGGGGGATTTGGTGACAGTTTTCCTTTAAGATAACTGTCCGATCACTTATATGGCCAGCAGCCTTACCACTACACCACAGTAGAGTGCATGCACGGCTCACACATGTTTTCATGGTGCATGATGTAACCTTGCTTATACTGGTATTCTCTTGTTTTAGGATGTTGAAGTAAAATGGATAGAATATCAAAATATGGTAAATTACCTCATCCAATGGATTAGGCACCATGTAGCATTAATGTCTGACAGAAATTTTCCAAATACTGTTGCAGAACTTAAGGTAAGAACTCATTTGTTTACACCATATTGTTTTTATCCTGAAACGTGTAAATCAATAACATTAAAAGAATTGTGTACATTGTTACCTAATAGATTGACTAATGAATTTGCCAATCCTACTAACCAGTTGTAAGCTATATTTATCTGAGGAACAGCCCTCACGATGAGCTGTACTTGGAAGTATAGTAAAGGCTAAATGTGATCCCTTATTGCCAAGTTTATTTATTATCTCAATAAGGTAAAAACAATATAATCGATAATACCAGGGATGCACAGCCTTGGGAACTGATACCACATTTTCCTTTCATGTGATTCTATACAGTTCCCCATCAGACAATATGAAGTAGCAATCTAGACACAGCCGACTAAAAATGATGCCCAGTGACAATTTGTATTATGCTCTTCCCTTCAGTTTTTTTTTTTATTGTTGTCTTTTAAAACAGTATTCTTATGGAATTCTGAGCAAGAGAGCAATCTGGGTAAACTGATGTGCTGTGATATACTAAGATTACTCCTCTATACAGCATTCTGGTCGAGTTCCAAACAAGAGAGCATGCAGCCCATATTATTTAACCCCTTAAAGACCCAGACATTTTACACGTTAGGACCCAGCCATTTTTTGAATATCTGACCACTGTCACTTTAAACATTAATAACTCTGGGATGCTTTTAATTATTCTGATTCTGAGCTACCGTATATACTCGAGTATAAGCCGACCCGAGTATAAGCCGAGACCCCTAATTTCAACCCAAAATCCCAGGAAAAGTTATTGACTCGAGTATAAGCCTAGGGTGGGAAATACATCATCCCCCCCTGTCATCATCCAGACCCGTCATTAACATCCTCATCATCATCCCCTTGTCATCATCCCACACATCCCCCCTTCATCATCCCCTTATCATCCCACACATCCCCCCTTCATCATCCCCTTATCATCCCCTTATCATCCCACACATCCCCCCTTCATCATCCCCTTATCATCCCACACATCCCCCCTTCATCATCCCCTTGTCATCATCCCACACATCCCCCCTTCATCATCCCCTTATCATCCCGCACATCCCCCCTTCATCATCCCCTTATCATCCCACACATCCCCCCTTCATCATCCCCTTGTCATCATCCCACACCCCCCCACCCCTTCATCATCCTCTTCTCATCATTCGCCCTCAGTGGTCTTCAACCTGCGGACCTCCAGAGGTTTCAAAACTACAACTCCCAGCAAGCCCGGGCAGCCATCGGCTGTCCGGGCTTGCTGGGAGTTGTAGTTTTGAAACCTCCGGAGTTCCGCAGGTTGAAGACCACTGCGGCCTTCGACATCATCCAGCCCCCTCTCACCCCCTTTAGTTCTGAGTACTCACCTCCGCTCGGCGCTGGTCCGGTCCTGCAGGGCTGTCCGGTGAGGAGGTGGTCCGGTGGGATAGTGGTTCCGGGCTGCTATCTTCACCGAGGGCGCCTCTTCTCCGCGCTTCCGGCCTGAAATAGAGGCGTTGCCTTGACAACGACGCAGAAGTACGTTGGCAATGAACGCACCTCTGCGTCGTTGTCAAGGCAACGTGACTATTCTGAGGCCGGGCCCGAAGCGCTTAGAAGAGGCCTCCCCGGTGAAGATAGCAGCCCGGAACCACTATCCCACCGGACCACCTCCTCACCGGACAGTCCTGCAGGACCGGACCAGCGCCGAGCGGAGGTGAGTACTGTACAGAAATAAAGGGGGGTGAGAGGGGGCTGGATGATGTCGAAGGCCGCAGTGGTCTTCAACCTGCGGACCTCCGGAGGTTTCAAAACTACAACTCCCAGCAAGCCCGGACAGCCGATGGCTGCCCGGGCTTGCTGGGAGTTGTAGTTTTGAAACCTCTGGAGGTCCGCAGGTTGAAGACCACTGCGAGTGGGGGAGTTCACTCGAGTATAAGCCGAGGGGGGTGTTTTCAGCGCGAAAAATCGTGCTGAAAAACTCGGCTTATACTCGAGTATATACGGTAGTTTTTTCGTGACATATTCTACTTTAACATAGTGGTAAATTTTTGTGTTAATTTGCATCCTTTCTTGGTGAAAAATCCCCAAATTTGATGAAAAATTGGAATATTTTGCATTTTTCTAACTTTGAAGCTCTCTGCTTATAAGGAAAATGAATATTCCAAATAAAAAAATTTTTTATTCACATATATAATATGTCTACTTTATGTTTACTTCATAAAATTGACATGTTTTTACTTTTGGAAGACACCAGAGGGCTTCCAAGTTCAGCAGCAATTTTCCAATTTTTGACAAAATTTTCAAACTCACTATTTTTTTTTCCACTAAAATGTGTGTTTCCCCCCCCCCACATTTCACATATTTGCAAGGGTTAATAGCAGAAAATACTCCCCCACTACGGGCGAACTACAATGCTCAGAAGAGAAGGAGTCATATTTGGCTTTTTGAGAGCAAATTTTGCTCGGGGGGCATGTCGCATTTAGGAAGCCCCTATGGTGCCAGGACAGCAAAAAAAAAAAAAAAAAACACATGGCATACCATTTTGGAAACTAGACCCCTTGAGGAACTTAACAAGGAATAAAGTGAGCCTTAATACCCCACAGGGGTTTCACGACTTTTGCATATGTAAAAAAAATAAAAAAACATTTCACTAAAATGTGTGTTTCCCCCCCAAATTTTACATTTTTGCAAGGGTTAATAGCAGAAAATACCCCCCAAAATTTGTAACCCCATCTCTTCTGAGTATGGAAGTACCCCATAAGTGGACGTCAAATGCACTGCAGGAGCGCTACAATGCTCAGAAGAGAAGGAGTCACATTTGCCAACTTAGAAGAAATGGGGGGGACATGTCGCATTATGATAGCGCCTATGGTGCCAGGACAGCCAAAAAAAAAACACATGGCATACCATTTTGGAAACTAGACCCCTTGGGGAACGTAACAAGGAATAAAGTAAGCCTTAATACCCCACAGGGGTTTCACAATTTTTGCATATGTAAAAAAAATATTTAAAATTTTTACAAGCAGAAAAGACCCCCCACAATTTGTAAATACATTTCTTTGGAGTAAGGACATACCTTTTTTTTTTTATGACAGCAGCTCGGCGGGTGCACAACAGGTCTTGTTATAGCGTGAGGTCAGTCAGGGGCCTTGAGCTTCATATGGAGCCAGGATGTTGGACCCCCCTCAAGGACTGTTAATGGGGGAGCACTGAGCTCTAAAATAGGGGAACACTTGGGGGACAACGGGCTGTAACTGGGGTAGACAGGTGGGGTACAGAGGCCCGTAATATGGGGTACAGTGGGCCAGAAAATTATAAATAATAATAAAACAGGATATGTTCCCAGAATGATGACCCAGAGCATAGCCAAAGCTAAAGAAAATATGCCCACCCCAAACCCTATTCTCTGAATCATCATTCTGGTAATGTGATGTGTGTGGCCGTCCCTAACCTGTTGCCTCAAATGCGCACCCGCTCAGGTGGAGAGAGAGCACTGCACATTTGAGGCAACATAAAAAGTCCCCGATGATAGTGACTAAGTGACCTATGACCCATTTCTGAAAAAAACACCCCCAGAGGTCTTATCCGTTTTGTTTTTTTCCAGGTTTTTTTGGGCAATTTAGTGGTTAATGGGGGTTAACATTTTTAATGTACTCTAGACTTGGTACATTGGTCAAATTATGGAAAATTCAAATGAAAAGGGAAAATTTAGCGCTCCATGGAAGTTTTTTATGCAGAGGCCCAGATTATCTGGGCAAGTGTCACACTGAGTGGTGGTGTCCTTCCGTATCCCCTTCCTGTGACACACTCTGCATCTTTTCTGGGATCGTCCCGTCCTTCCAGTGCGGGGGACCTCACCTGGAAAGTGCTGGCCAGGGATGATCCTGGCACCTATAACTCCAGACCCTTGGGAAGTCCGGCCTGATCTTTCCCGGTCAGCAAAGATCAGGAACCTTAGGGCTTCTTCTTGGTACTGGAGGAATGTCCCTGTGTTGCCAGTGTACTGGGATAGTACAAAAGTGTTGTACATGGCAACCTGTACCAAGTAGACCGCCCGTGTTTTCCGCATGGCGTTATATGGCTTGAGGACTTGATCTGAGAGATCAACTCCCCCCATATACCGATTATAGTCCAGAATACAATCCGCTTGAGGACTGGTCCCACGGTACCTCGCACAGGGACAGTGGTGCTGCCATTCCCATGAATAGTGGTGAGTATAAGGACATCCCTCTTATACTTCACCAACAACAGGTTATCATGGGTCAGAGCAGGGGACTCACCCTTGGGGATAGGCGTCTGGACCAAATTTAGAGGGAGGCCTCTCTGGTTCTTCCGCATGGTCCCACAAGCGGACGTGGATCTGGCGGAAAGGGATTTGAACAGAGGGATAACACCTAGCTAACACCCAGAGTGGGGGGACATTCTGGGGATTCAATACGAGATCTTTCATATACTCTAAATTTGCAAGTGTACCCAGAGGTACTCTCGCAGAGTTTGTAGAGTTTCACGCCATACCACGCCCGCTTCGAGGGAATATACTGGCGGAAGATGAGTCTCCCCTTAAAACTCATGAGAGACTCATCTACCGAGAGGTCCCTGAGCGGTACGTAGGCCTCCAAGAATTTGGCCCCAAATTGATCGATGACCGGCCTCACTTTATAAAGCCGGTCATAGGTGGAATCACCTCTGGGCGGACATACCCCATTATCTGCATAATGCAGGCATTTACGAATGGCCTCGGTGTGGTGTACTACTTTATATAACGGTGTGTGATTATCCCTCATACACCGTTATAATGGGGGGGGGGGAAACGCTGCGGCCCGAAAAAAGGGGTGGCGATTGCAGTGCTCTGAACCCCTAATAGGTCCCTGGTGACACTGATCACAGGACCCTAGGGGCCTATTAGGGGGTCAGGTGGGGGGGATTTTGCTCTCGTGAATTCGCGAGCGCTCTGCTGCGATCGCCGACATGTGGGGGTCCCGGGACCCCCTTCGGCGTTTGCATGTTATGCCTGCTGAACGATTTCAGCAGTCATGCCATTCCGATCTCTGCCGGGCACCGCGGCAGGGACCGGAATATACCATGACGTACATGTACGTCATGGGTCCTTAAGTACCGGGGTCCCATGAAGTACATTTACATCATGGGTCCTGAAGGGGTTAAATAGATGGGAATACTTCTATAACTCCTACCTTGCAAACCTTTGAAATACTGTATTCCATTTTAAGCCATATTTGTCTCAAATCGAATTTTTTTGTCCCGTCACAAAATCGCATACGGGGCAAAATTGAGCCGACTGGAGTCAGTATCTGACTCAGGTTGGCTCATTCAAATGAATGAGATGGGGGCAGGGTCTGGCTGGGATATGGGAGTGCCAGGTTTTTACTCCCTCCCAGCCGGATCTGAAACCCATATAAACGCAGTGTGAATCCAGCCTTACAGGAGTTGTTGAAACTTCTTTTTCTAAGCTGTCTGTCACTTATGGACATGGAATATATTAGTTTCTATACTCACCCACAGCCCCTTTCCCTGCCTATTGTGTATTCGCCCTAAGCGGCGTATTCAAAACCTACGAAGACAGTTCCTTCCTAACTAGGTTCTGGGGCGTCCAATCAAAATAACCAATTACAAAAACACAGTAAGAGGTCAGGGAAACAGTCAGAAATACAAAGGTAAAAACACACTATAACAATACTCAAGAAACACAAAACAAACACAAAGGATTGTCAACAAGCCGAGCTGGGAAACCAAGAGGACAGTAATATGCAGAGATGAAAGCCAGAGATAATTCCAAAGACAAAGCCGGGGTCACAAATACCAGATAATCAAGATGGATGCAGATGCAGGATGCAAGTTCTTTCACAGCCGAGCTGTATTAGCCCCCTGCAGGCTTAGGCTCCTTTCACACTGCCGCTAGTGCCCGGCAGTGTGACGGCCATTAGAAGATAGCGGGACAAAAATTTATGCTTGCGCCGTCTTTTTCTCCTATTATCTTTCGGCGGAATAACGGCTGCAATAATGGACGTCAGAGAATCGCATTCAAGTGAATGGGATCCTCTGTGCCCATTATGCCTCCCTTTGGGCTACGGGACACTAACGGCTGTTAAAGGCAAAAAAAAAAAAAAAGAGAGCCTTAATGGCTGTTTGTGGTGGAGCCCAGCGGCAGTGTGAAAGTAGCCTTATTTAGGCAGCTGAGCAGTTGTGGTGAAACATGGTATCTGATTCGCAAAAAAGACAAATCCACGGATATGTAAGAGTTTAACCACAGCAACCAAGCTCAGAACACAAACAGAACATTTAAAGAGACAAGGATCTTACACTATGCTTTATTGCTGCTGCTATACATGTACATGGATATGTTTCGAAATGTCTCTCTAGCTTGTCCAAAGCAGTGATATCAATTTAGGATTGTTAAAACTAATGACAGATTTTAATGGCTGGACATTTTGAGCAATAACATTAACATAAATAGAGTTTATTCATTTTGTTATTAAATTCATGTAACAGCCAATCCACAATCTTTTATAGCTGTGTCAAATAAATCGCTGGTGCAATGCTTATCTAAATGATCTGTTTTGTGTCATTTTTGGTTGCATTAACATTTGATGGGACTTGCCCATGCAAGGAGTTACTTTTTTAATAAAGTTTGGAATCTACATTTTGATCTGAATTAGGTTAGTTAGGTGATCTACCAGGGGCCCAGAGCCAGGAACATGTGGCATGTAAAGGATGCACGGAGTGGTGCATCAGGAGAATTTCCTGAAGTATACAACATGTTTCATGTTGAGAAAATGTATACCACGTGGTATATAAATGTAATAAAGTTCTCAATCTTGCTTTAACAAAAAAAAAAGGATTCTCATCTGTACCATCTTCCGGTGCTTCAATGACAACAGTGCCTGGTCCCTCTGATCAGCAGTTCCTTGTCCCATTTCAACATGCAGGAAATGCCTGCTCAGTCAGTAACTGGCTGCAACAATACCGCTTCAGCCAATGATTGACAGAGTGTGGCTTTGTGTCAAAGATACAGACCAGGTAGAGGTCAGCAACGGGATCCAGACACTGTTAAAACAGCAGCATTAGAGGATCAAATGGGGAAATAATTTTATTTTTTATTTAACACTTTCAAAAAAGATACTAATAAATATTATTTTTTTCAATTACATAATTTTAGATTTTTTTTTAGATTTTCTGTACTGTTCTGTACATGATAATGGGGGCTATCATCTTGTCTGAACAGAAGTTAACAGCATTCAGACATAGTATGCTTTACAGCAGTCAGATGTACTATAGGAAGTTATTGATTTGAGATATTTGTTGGCTTTTTGGAAGAGCTTTTTATCTATGCTCTGTGCAGAGTTCACTGGATTTCTCTGCACAATAATTCTCTCTGGTCAGTGTAAACATAAATATACACGCACACATAAAATTACACTTTCCTTTTAAAGCGTGCCTGTCATATCCCACAAAAAAAGTTAGTTACTCATTACCTTATCCTGATCATGTTCATATCATTTTATGTGTCTAGCACCTATATTTCTCACAAATACCTTCCATCTGTTGCCCACTTGCTTTGTCATCCTGTGCTTTGGAGGGGTTGTATCCTCACTCTGCATGTCTCATCTGAGGACACAACCCCTCTAAGTGCTGGGACTCTCCATCCAGTCACTGCAGGCTTCTCTGTAACATCCTCCTCCCTCTTCTGAATGCTGCAGTCTGATAGAACAGGAGTGAGCACAGAAGAGCGCTAGTCCCACCCTCACTTACTGGACTTTGTCCATGCCTGTGCTTCAGCTTGGACAAAGATGATGCTGCTGCCAGACAGTATTGCGTTCTGGATGGTATAGGGAGTTCTTTTTATTTCATAAGCCATGATTTCTATAAAAAGGAAATCTATTTTTTATGGAGTATATTAGAAAGGTTAATGTTTTGCCAAGATGTACAACATATAAAAAGTTTTTGAATCTGACAGTGCCCATTTAAGCAATTTGTGCCTCACGTGCCTTCTAGGTGCGCCTTTTTAATACATGGTTTTCTTGGTCATCACTTGTAACTGTATACTGCATATTCTAAAAGTACAAAAACAGTTAAATGTTTCTTTTATCTTTACAGGCACTTTATAACCAATACTTACAGTTTAAAGAGAAAGACATCCCACCAAAGGAAACAGAGAAGGAGAAGATTAAGCACCTGTACTCATTGCTGGAAGTGCGTGTTATATGCGTGATGTTAGTGCATTGCCTTTATGGATTAGTGAATCCCTTAACATTAAGACATGTTTTTATTTTCAGGCTTGGATTGAATTTGGACGCATCAAGCTTTCTAAGGGATACCATCCAAATGACATAGAAAAAGAATGGGGAAAGCTTATTATTGCTATGTTTGAAAGGGAAAAAGCAATAAGACCTGAAATTGAAAGGTATGCATAATGTTGTTTATAGTTTGCTTAATATACTAAAATGCTATTACCATAAAAAATGTAAGTATTAAATCAGGTGTTATATGTACACAATAACACATCAAAAATATTACCTTTTGGGGTCCGGTTTGTTGCTTTTTTATTGGCCTCTGTGACCAAGATCACAGTGGAACCACAGGTAAAGAAAATGAGAAATCTAAAGATGGATAGCTGTTATAAGTAAGGACATTATCAAGTGCGAGAAACGTATTGACAAAGATAATTAAAGGTAATCTGTCAATTCTATATTGTGATTGTGCTCAGAGCTACAGGAATGGGCAGATATCTGAAAGGATCTTTGAAACGTGTCTCCTAGCTTCATGGCTGTTATAATATTTTATAGTTATAAAATGATGTTTTCCTTCCAAGCTCAAGTGTCATAGAGGTGGTGCTGAGCTTCAGGTTGCAGGTCTTCCCCCCATGCCTTCCTGCCTGCATGATTGATGTACAGGGCTCAGTGCTGGAAACCAAATCCTGTAAATCAGTCATGCACAACATGGATGAGGTGCACAGGGAAAGCTAACAGAGATATGGCCTGCAGGGGGTGATAAATTTGCACAAAGGGTAATAAAAGGGGAATGCAATGGCACAGAGGGGATCAAGAGTAAATAATTTGGCACAGGGGTATTAAAGGGAAGGTGATTTGGCCCAAGGAAATTAAGTGGCAGGGGGATGGGGGTGTGAATGATGTGGCCAGCGGACATACTGAAGCAGGAGACCATTGCTTGAACAACAGTCTTCTGCTTCTGTGCTGGGGCTGCTGCACAGGGTGTAGTGGGGGCCAGGGCCCCTTACTGGGGTATTGACTGTACCCCCTGACGGCGACCATGTGTACAAGGTAGGGCCGGCACATAAGCCTGGTTGTCCCCTATTGGGAATGTTTTGTCCCCCTATTGGGAAGGTTGTGTCCCCTATTGGGAATGTTGTGTCCCCTATTGGGAATGTTTTGTCCCCCTATTGGGAATGTTTTGTCCCCTATTGGGAGTGTTTTGTCCCTTATTGGATTGTTTTATGCCAATAGCAGAATTCTTTTTACTTTTTAACATTCATTTTGCAACATATGCACCACAAACTGGTAGCAATAAAAAGAATAAATGTATACTACTCGTCCAACAAAAAACAACCTTTTATACTATTTATGTGCATTTGGAAAAATGTCAACGCTAATGAGCAGTAAAAGCTTGGAAGATTGATATATAGTTATGTTAGAAAAGTTCTATTATAACCTGTAACTTGATTTAAATCCTTGCTTATCTTGGGCTTAAGAGTCCAGTGGGCAGTCCTATAGTTATTTACAGCCTTCCATATATGATAATGTATACCGATTAGAACCTCCCATTGGACTACTAAACCCAAAAAAGAACAGAAATTTCAGTCAAGTTACAAGTTAATCAATATGCTCAGCTTCTCCTTATATTTACAGGGGTGGGGAAATGTAATAAAAATTGACTTGTCCAAGGGACTAAAACGGAGCAAAATCTACTTGTCCATCATGACGATCCACTTATCCTGGTACACAAAATAATTTTAACCAAAATAGTCTGCAAAAAAAGGTCTTTATTAGTTTATTTAGTTTTTGCACTTTTGTTTTTTCCTCCTCGCCCTTTAATTGCCATAACTCCTCTATTTTCCCATCTACAGACCCATATGGGGGCTTATTTTTGTGGGACCAATTGTACTTTGAAAGGACACCTTTTATTTTTCTATTACATACTGTATACTCCGAAACAAAGAAAAAATTATTTTTGAGGGGAAATTGCTATTTTGGGTTTTTTATTTTTTACGCCATTCACCTATTGGTCTGACTTACATGGTATTTTGATACTTTAGGTTGCCCTGATTACAACAATACCAAATTTGTTTAGTTTCCTTCATGTTTTTTTCTGACCCCTATAACATTTTAATTTTTCCGCATACTGGGCTGTATGAGGGATAGTTTTTTTGTGCCATAATCTGCTGTTTGTATCTGCATCATTTTGGTATTGATCAGCCTTTTTGATTGCTTTTTACTTTATTTTTTCTGGATATGATGTTTAAAAAAAACGCAGTTCTTTGGTTTGGTATTTTTTTTTTATGTTAACGCCATTGACCGTACAGGATATATAATGTTATATTTTAATAGTTGGGACACATACGCCAATACCAAATATGTTTATTTTAATTATGTTTACATGTTTTTTTTATAGGGGGGGGGGGTAATGTGAATTTTTAATATGGAAATATGGAATGGGTTAATTGTGTTAATGGTGTAATTGGGTGTTTTTGAACTTTCATTAAACTTTTTAATTTGTATATTTTTTTACACTTTAGTAGTCCCTTAGGGGACTTTTAGGAGGAATCATTAGTTTCCTCATACAGATTAATGCAGTTCTACGGAACTCCATTGATCTGTGTGATCAGTGCTCATTTGATTGAGCGTGCTCCAAACAGGCTCAAATACAGATGCACGGCAGCCAGGGAAGGAGAGGTAAGCCCTCTGGCTACCTCCACAGTGAATCGCCCCTTCGCGATCATGCTTAGGGGGGGTATTGGGTCTTGCGATCTACCCCACTGGACCACCAGGGACTGGTTAATGGTCCCTTTAGACGCCGCTGTCAACTTTGCATGCCGGGCTATTAACGGTGGACCCCAGCTACTGAAATCAACTAAGGGTCAACGGGTATGGAGCAGGCTTGAGTGTGTCAGGAGTCCGCTCCATACACCCTGAGCGCTGCCGGCTTGTCTGGCTGGAGCATCGGCTCTACTAGCCCGAAGCAGGGCTAAATGTCAGCGAAATTTATCTGCCTGGCATCCGCATATCCCGGGCGTCAGTTGATAGGAATTCCACTTCCCTGTATTTAACATGCTGCTGGTAGGTCAAACTGCTTTTACAATGTGACAGGTCCCCTTTAAAGGGCTGTGTCTTTAGGGTCTATTCACATGTACCGCATCCGCTGCAAATTTGACCCATGTAACTAGCTAAAAACTCTCATCAGACCTTCTGCGAGTTTTCTGCGTTTTGAACTCGTGGATTTCCAGGTACCTGCATATGTTCTACTCTGGCTAAAGATTGTTAATAAACTTTATTAAAATAACAGTGCAGCAAAATCACATAAACGCAAGAAAAATGCTAGTAAAATACCAGACTATTGAAATACTCCACAGAGATGAGAAACCATTGATTTCAATGGCACTTACATCAGCAACGTATTTTACAGTGTCAAATCCGCAGCGGATTTGTTACATGTGAATAAACCCTTAAAGGGGTACTCTGCCCCTAGACATCGTATCCCCAATCCAAGGATAGGGGATAAGATGTCTGATTGAAGGGGTCCCACTGCTGGGGACCCCCGCAATCTCTCCTGCAGCCCCCCAAGTCATCAGCTCTCCGGAGCTAGGTTTGCTCCGTGGCTGATGACTCACGATACAGGAACCGGCAGTTCGTGACTATTACCACGCCCCCTCCCATAGACTTGCATTACGGGGCGTGGAATGACATGATAAGGAGCGGAGCCATGACGTCACGAACCGCCAGCCCTTGTCATCAGCCACGGAGCAAACTTAGCTCCGGAGAGCTTATGATTTGGGGGGCTGCAGGAGAGATCGCGGGGGACCCCAGCAGCGCGTCCCCTGCAATCAGACATCTTTTCCCCTATTCTTGGAAAGGGGATAAGATGTCTAGGGGCGGAGTAACCCTTTAAGAGGCAAACAAGTTTGCAATTTATTTAAAGATATAGGGGGAGAGTTATCAAAACCTGAGTTGCCCATAGCAACCAATCAGATCGCTGCTTTCATGTTTAACAAGGCCTCTAAAAAACTGAAAGAAGCGATCTGATTGGTTGCTATGGGCAATATGGGTAACTTTTCTTTGGACAGGTTTTGATAAATCTCCCCCATAATTCCTATTATTTACTTGAGGTATAAGTTACATCTTGATCAATGTAGATGACATGTCATAGAGGTAAGAGGGTGTGTGTAAAACATGGGCTGTCCATTCAGCATATGTGTATGATACTGCAGCAAGGCGAGAGTAAGAGTCTTTTTGCACATGTTTTCATCTTTTTAACCATAAAGCTCTTTTTAGTACAAAGAGCATCCCACATGGATTTGAATTCCTTTATATAAAGCATCATGTGATGAATGACTTTAACTTCATAGCTTGCAACCTTTAACTCTGTCTGGCGTGCTGCAACAATTACTTTGCCAAACTGTGCGCTTGTTGTGCATGTTAATTGTTTCCTGGTCATGGCTGTTCTGGGATGTAAACATTGCTGGTGTATCAACACAGAGACTCGGGACTGTCTGATTGAGAATAATTGAAATATTTGGCATATCCATTTCCCACAGACGCCCAAATGAAGCCGATAAGCCCAAACTTGCTCAGTGTTAAAGCTAGGGAGGAAAGGCAAACTCGAACTGGTATATGTGGCTGCAGGCAAAATCCTTTGAAGAGCAATGTGAACATTATTTGCTGGGTTTTGAATCTACATGTTAGAGCCTATTTAAGAAAGGACGCTAGTGGTACTCTTAGCCAGTAGGGATATATTTTAGTTCCTGGAAGCTGTACATTCTGGAGGTTTTTTTACTCTTATCTTTTATCATACTGTCAGTTTGGAGGGGTGACTGAGGGTCAGTAGTATAAAAATGAACAGCACCTGTTATGGCTACTACAGTAGTGACTCTATACTCACAGGGAGCAGTCGTACTAGTGTTGGCTCAAATGAGAACTTACTGTCAGTTCACTGTGGTCCTACCATGATTAATTCATACATAAGTTTTGGTGGAGAACAGTCGGGCGGCACAAGGTATGTGTTATTATACACTTATTTAACCTGATATATATATATATATATATATATATATATATATATATGTATATATATATATATATATAAATGATACAGTGTATATATATATATATATATATATATATATATATAATTTATACAGTATATATATATTTATATATAGATAGATACAGTATGTATATATATATATATATATATATACATACATACTGTATATATATATATATATATATATATATATATATATTGATATCAAAATTGAAAAAAACGCAACACAGAAAGTGTCTTTAGTGCACAAAAAGTTCATTTGTTTATTCCATCATCAGCAAACTTGCTGATGATGGAATAAACAAATCAACTTTTTTTGCACTAAAGACACTTTGTGTGCTGCGTTTTTTTTTTCAATTTTTATGTTGAAGTTGGAGTCCTTAACCAAGTCTCCTGTGACTGCGTGCACCTTACTACTACTTGGATTTGGATTGCCAGTTGTGCTGCTTTTTTGGAAACTTTATATATTGATAGATAGATAAATAGTACACAGTATATCGTTTTTATATATCTATCTATCTTCTACTTATTTATTTAAATACACACACACAAAATGTTTTGCTTGCTTGAACATCTTTATACTTATGAGAAATTAGTTTTCCTCATGTTTGTCTTGACTATTTGTCCATTATTTACTTACTTTTAGACAAGAGATGCTGCAACAAATTGCAATCCGAGTGCAGAGAGATAGTCTCGGATGTGAAGATAAGCTGATACTAGCTCGGAGTGCTCTCCAAGTTGTAAGTAGTGCTGACACTTTCCTGCAGAACATCTTGACTGACAGTTTACTGTCTTTTAGTATTTTTTACATTTATAATTTTTTTTTACATTTTTTACACTTATCGTTGAAAAATGTGATATAAATTGCTTGGAATACAAATGTGTAAGCTCTGTTTTTCCTACTGTAGGACACTAAGCGGATGGAATCTGGAATCCAGTTTCAAAATGAATCTGAGATTGCGGGTTACCTAATTGAATGCGAAAATCTACTGAGACAACAGCTGGCGGATGTCCAGGCACTTGTGGAGGGAAAGTATTATCAGGCAGACCAGTTAGTACAGAGGTAATACTGGTTATTTTAGTAACAATTCTCTCTCTTATCTACATAAATCAGGTAATAGTAATATTTTTCATACACTGTAGTGATTATTGTTCTCTCCCTGCAGGGTTGCTTCTTTGCGGGATGAACTTTTCACGCTGAGAAATGAATACTCTTCAATTTACAGCACTGGACGGATGATTGCGTCTGATCAGACACAACTTATGATATCAGGAATATCACAAAGCTTAAACTCAGGATTTTCACAAGGCTTGAACCCTGTAATGAACTCTGCAATGTCCCACAATATGACACCAATGTCACCAACCGGCCTGGCTCCAAGTATGTCTGGCAGCATGTCTCCTGGTCTCCCACCTAATCTTGCTCCTGGTCTTACAACCAATATCTCTCATGGCTTTAATTCACATTTGACTCCTATGACACCATCATTTGCGCCAAACTTTAACCCAGGTTTAATCCAAAACTATGGAAATGGAATGAACTCAAATGCATTACAGTCACTCAAGCTCATGCAAGTCAAGAAACCATTAATGAAATCATCCTTTGCTGATCAAAATTTGCCCGAGGAAGAAATGAATATAAAATTTGTTCAAGACCTCTCCAGCTGGGTGGACGAAATGCAGGTAGTGTATCCATGGATAGACAAATATACTTGTATACCTACCTGCGAGGGACTAATGGGCGTTTTAACCTGCTGTATTGTCAGTGTAGTGTATAGAATTTTCCACCTTCAGCTGCATTTTATTATTGCGATTTGTTGTTGAATATGTTACTCTCATTACGGAGCAGCAAGATCAAATATTACAAATGTTGCTGTGAAAGATGGTGGTTGGAATAGTTACATCATAAGGTTGGCTGTGGTAATGCTTAACAGGGTTATCTCAAGATGAAAAGTTATCACTTATCATGTGCCTGATCCCCTGGAATCTCTTTTGGTCACAAGAATTATTGTTTTGAGTGCCCCGGTTTGAATGGAGCAACAGATGACTATGCTCCATTGACACTATGGGACTGCCAAATATAGCTGAAGTATGTACTGGCACTCCTATAGAGTTTGAATAGAGTGGCAGTGTGCATATTTGACAGTCGCTCCATTCGAAGAGGGGAACTTTGGACCCCATTCTTGTGATTGTAGAGGGTCTCAGCCATTAGCCCTCACTGATCACGCATTTATCACCTATTCTTTGTCATTTTGAAAAAACTCTTTTATTGATCAGCGCATAACATTTTATTGGAGATTGTAAGACTGATCAACATATGAAGGTGTCTTCATTTCTGTAATGCCAAACCTATGTTCTCCGACAGCTACAAATGGACCGAGCAGAGTGGGGTTCAGAATTGTCCAGCATTGAACTCCATTTACAGAATCACAAAAATTTCCATGCGATTGTTGAAGAATTTGAAATCAGTCTTAAAGAGGCAAAAATGAGCGAGGTATTGGTATAGTAACGTCTGCACTGTACAACTACACACTAGCTGCAGCACTTAGTTTTGTCTGATTTTTGTTTTCACAACTGCTCGCGCGCGCACACACACACACATATATATATATATTTGTTCAGCAAGAAAAAGTTCTCCTTTAAATTCTTGCTATGTCAGATCTTTCCATGTCAGAAACAATATGATAAACAGAACAACAGAACATTTAATCTTCCCCTCCCTGCAGCTTATGTTATGTCTGTGCTTGCTTACATTTTCCAGGTCTAACACTAGCACATTGTGAAATCTAATTACATTGTAAGCATATTATGCCTCCGGTTATAAGACTGCACATAGTTGTATACATTACTTATAATGTTACCTGAAACTGGTTATAGCTCTGCTGTTCTCAGATAATAATTCAACTGGGTTTTTTAATGTGCAGATAAAATGACACAACTAAATCTGTTCTGACACATCACTATTGTAGTATATTTGGACACTATATACACGTCTTTGTAATCAGAGATATATTTTTCCCAGTACAGAGGTTAAAGAAATAAAACATATACAAAGATTAAAAACACACAGTGTTGTTTGTACATCCATTGTTAAATACTGTTCCTATTTTATTTCAGCTGCAGATGGCAGGTCCTTCAAAGGGTTCTTATGCTGATCTTCTCAGCAAAGTAGAGGGCTCCTATTCAAAGTTACTGGTAAGGCGATTGCTAAATGTTTATGATCAATCACAGTAACCCGATAGCGATAAGCGACGTCCTCTGTCACAAATGATACTATAACTAGCTCCTATGAGCAGTGTATTAGTACGGCACTGGTGACCTTCACTACTGCATATGCCTCAGAATGTCCTGTTCGGGGAATAGTGGGGAGATTTCTTATTTCCATCTTCTTTCTGGCATAAGCATTACTTTCTGACTACGGTAAACTGTCAGCAAAAAAAATTACTGCTTCATGATTATATGCAATATTAGCAAAGCTTTTTTTTTTTTTATCTAGCTTTATTGATATCTACATTTTGCACAATATAGTCTCTAACTTAAAGAGAACCTGTAGTTCGCCTGACACATATGCTTCAGTAAACTCCTAAAATTACTCATTTGGATCGTCTTTTTTTTTTAGAATTGTGAGGTAGTATTTATATATTTTTTACTCTGTGAAGTACCGTATATATTCGAGTATAAGCCGAGTTTTTCAGCACTATTTTTTGTGCTGAAAACGCCCCCCTCGGTTTATACTCGAGTGAACGCCTGTCAATCCCTTTCAGTGGTCTTCAACCTGCGGACCTCCAGATGTTGCAAAACTACAACTCCCAGCATGCCCGGACAGCCATCGGCTGTCTGGGCATGCTAGGAGTTGTAGTTTTGAAACATCTGGAGGTCCGCAGGTTGAAGACCACTGCGGACCTTCGTCATCATCCAGACCCCCACTTTAGTTTTCTACTCACCTCCCCTCGGTGGGAAGGAAGAGTGAGCTGGTCCGGGCCATCTATGCTGCAGGGACCGTCCGGTGGGGAGGGTTAGTCTTTCCAGGCTGTCCATCTTCACCAGGAGGCCCTCTTCTCCACTCCGGGCCCGGCCCCGGACTAGTGACACACGAAAGCCGCAGTGGTCTTCAACCTGCGGACCTCCAGATGTTTCAAAACTACAACTCCCAACATGCTGGGAGTTGTAGCTTTGCAACATCTGGAGGTCTGCAGATTGAAGCCCACTGATTGAAGGGATTGACAGGCGGTGATGATGAAGGGGGGGAGAGATGATGACAGGGTGATGATGATGGGGGTCTGGATGATGACAGGGTGATGATGACGGGGGTCTGGATGATGATAGAGTGATGATGACAGGGGTGTTAATGACAGGGGTCTGGATGATGACAGGGGGGATGATGTATTTCCCACCCTAGGCTTATATTCGAGTCAATAACTTTTCCTGGGTTTTTGGGGTGAAATTAGGGGCCTCGGCTTATATTCGGGTCGGCTTATACTCGAGTATATACCGTAGTACTTTTCTTATTCCTAAAAATGTATAAATAAATTGACCACTGGGTGCTACCATTTCACTTGTTGTTGAGGTATTTTTTTACATAGTGTAATAGTGTCCAGTCAGTTCTGTCGGCATAGCAACATACCCTATTAATTAGTTAAGAAAAATGTTAACACCCAGTTTATTCATATATTTTCTGGAGGACCCATACAAATCGAAGTTCTCGATTTGAAGATGCTCCAAAACTGTTATATCATGGGGAATACATGTAGTTACTAACGCAGACAAGGGGAGCTGACAAGTCCTCCATAGCCAGTTTGCCACCAGTAGTGTACATGAATCAGATATCTACTGCTGGTACTCCAATGACAGTATAATGAGAATGCACTTCATTCACTATAATATGAACATAGGCAACATGAGGCCATGTAGGTTAATAAACAGATATTTGGGCAGTTGGCGATATATTGTTATTTATTTCTTTGTTTCATTTTATTTTTTACATTTGTTTTTATTAGAGTATATCGAGAAACCGCCAGAAGCACCTAGACTCCCTTTACAGCTTTGTCACCAGAGCCACAAGGGAGCTAATATGGCTGAATGAAAAAGAAGAGGAGGAAGTAGCATATGACTGGAGTGATAGAAACCAAAACATAACAGTTAAAAAGGACTATCATGCTGTAAGTGGTTCACCTCAAGCAAAACTCCAGCATTGGTTCATTTTGGTATATATTTACGTTGCTCTGTTTAAAGGGGTATTCCTAACATCACATGTTATTTGGATAAGAGATAGCAAGTTATTGGTGGGAGTCTGGCTGCTGAAACTCCCACCAATCAAATTGCTATGCGCTATTCTCTCGATAGGGGAATATTCCTTTAAAGGGGTACTCCAATTGAGGGGTGTGGCGTGATGTCACTACCCCCGCAGCCTGCACCCAATGCTGGGGCAGTGGAGTAGCCCTTTAATGAGCCCTTGTTTTACAAGTAGCTATGTAGAACAGAAATAGTCTACTAATATATAACACAAGCCCCTTTTTAGTATTACAAGGTTACCCAGGACCCAGTGTAAACAAACTGGATGCTTAGTCTGTGTACACATATAGAAGCAACTGTACAGAATGAAAGCAAGCCAAAACAGGATAACATGTGTATTATTCTAAAGCATCCAGCTAAGGCATATTGTCCCATATTTGTAATATTGGTCCTGATTTAAGTGGAGTGGAGTTTTCTTTGTGGGTTTTGTTTCCTGAGTTATTTTTCTATGGTATTTACTAATGTTTCCTTACATTTTGTACTTTTCCCTATGTTGTGGTTTTCCGGAGCTCAAATCCACCATATTTTCTGTAGTAAATATTTTCGGATTTTTTTAAAATGTCGGAAATAAGCCTCCTGTTTGTCGACCACACCCCTTTTTCAGGTTTTCTAAGAAAAATGGAGAGTTGGTCAGGTTTTTGAATTCTTGGCGCAAATTCTGGCACAGACACAATTTTTTTCACAATGCAACACATTTTGTGGCACAACCCGACAAAGCAGGTTGGGTTTACAATAGTAAGTCCGAGCCAATCTCTGAACTCTCTTTCTACAGGATTTAATGAGAGAACTTGACCACAAAGAAGAAGTCATTAAATCAGTGCAAGATACCGCAGAACAGCTGCTGCTCCAGAATCATCCAGCAAGATCCACTATTGAGGTGAGTGCGGTGAAGTTTGAGGCTTTTATTTATTTTCTATACAGGGATGTCCTATCATAACTTGTCTCTTATCCTGACATATCCTAAGATGTATGGCACTAGTTCTTACACAAACGTGAAAAATATGCATTTGTTCCATGACGGATGCCATCCATCAGACATTAACCAGGCTTTGGCCTATAGTCTTCATGTCAAACAAAAAAGTTTTTGTAAAGTATTTTTACAATTCATTTTTTTTTTGTTAAAATTAATTAAATACTCTCATGTTCATATAATCGAAGAATGAAAGATAGTTGTGTCAATATGACACAAACGAATCACGTTTTTTATTCAGTGTAATAAGACAAAACATAACTTCCGATCTGTTGCATGAGTCTTTTTTTTATCTTATATTAACTAGCTACCGTATATACTCGAGTATAAGCCGAGTTTTTCAGCACGATTTTTCGTGCTGAAAACACCCCCCTCGGCTTATACTCGAGTGAACTCCCCCACCCGCAGTGGTCTTCAACATGCGGACCTCCAGAGGTTTCAAAACTACAACTCCCAGCAAGCCAGGGCAGCCATCGGCTGTCCGGGCTTGCTGGGAGTTGTAGTTTTGAAACCTCCGGAGGTCCGCAGGTTGAAGACCACTGCGGCCTTCAACATCATCCAGCCCCTCTCACCCCCTTTAGTTCTGAGTACTCACCTCCGCTCGGCGCTGGTCCGGTCCTGCAGGGCTGTCCGGTGAGGAGGTGGTCCGGTGAGGAGGTGGTCCGGGCTGCTATCTTCACCGGGGAGGCCTCTTCTAAGCGCTTCGGGCCCGGCCTCAGAATAGTCACGTTGCCTTGACAACGACGCAGATGCGTCGTTGTCTAGGCAACGGCTCTATTCCGGGCCGGAAGCGCGGAGAAGAGGCGCCCCCGGTGAAGATAGCAGCCCGGACCACCTCCTCACCGGACCACCTCCTCACCGGACAGCCCTGCAGGACCGGACCAGCGCCGAGCGGAGGTGAGTACTCAGAACTAAAGGGGGTGAGAGGGGGCTGGATGATGTTGAAGGCCGCAGTGGTCTTCAACCTGCGGACCTCCGGAGGTTTCAAAACTACAACTCCCAGCAAGCCCGGACAGCCGATGGCTGCCCGGGCTTGCTGGGAGTTGTAGTTTTGAAACCTCTGGAGGTCCGCATGTTGAAGGCCGCAGTGGTCTTCAACCTGCGGACCTCCGGAGGTTTCAAAACTACAACTCCCAGCAAGCCCGGACAGCCGATGGCTGCCCGGGTTTGCTGGGAGTTGTAGTTTTGAAACCTCTGGAGGTCCGCAGGTTGAAGACCACTGAGGGCGAATGATGAGAAGAGGATGATGAAGGGGGGGGGGGGGTGTGGGGATGATGAAGGGGGGTGGGGATGATGAAGGGGGGGGGGGGTGTGGGATGATTACAAGGGGATGATGAAGGGGGGATGTGTGGGATGATAAGGGGATGTGTGGGATGATGACAAGGGGATGATGAAGGGGGGATGTGTGGGATGATAAGGGGATGTGTGGGATGATGACAAGGGGATGTGTGGGATGATGACAAGGGGATGATGAAGGGGGGATGTGTGGGATAAGGGGATGTGTGGGATGATGACAAGGGGATGATGAAGGGGGGATGTGTGGGATAAGGGGATGTGTGGGATGATGACAAGGGGATGATGAAGGGGGGATGTGTGGGATGATGACAAGGGGATGATGAAGGGGGGATGTGTGGGATGATAAGGGGATGTGTGGGATGATGACAAGGGGATGATGAAGGGGGGATGTGTGGGATGATGACAAGGGGATGATGAGGATGTTAATGACGGGTCTGGATGATGACAGGGGGGGATGAGGTATTTCCCACCCTAGGCTTATACTCGAGTCAATAACTTTTCCTGGGATTTTGGGTTGAAATTAGGGGTCTCGGCTTATACTCGGGTCGGCTTATACTCGAGTATATACGGTATTACTATTAACTAGCTTCTATTTCTTCCTCTAGGCCTACAAAGCAGCTACACAGACACAGTGGAACTGGATTTTGCAGCTCTGCAGCTGTGTAGAGCAACATATACGACAAAACACAACCTACTTTGAGGTATCTCATTCATTTCAGTTACATATTTTTGGACTGATGATAATTGTTAAACAGAAACTTTCTGAGAAGGAAACGTTTTAGCAGGCTCCTTACTGTTACCACAGGCAGAATTTTAATGTTAGATAACACCTGTATATAGGTAAGATGAGATCAGGCCACTGATTGGTTGGGTGACTGAGGCATACTTTAATCTATAGAACTATTCATATGGTCAGATACAATATGTTTGCATCCATAGTTGATCCCTATTTCATGCATATGTCACTGTATTTTCACTTATTTTGTCTTTTTTTCAAAGAGTAATTTATTTTCCTGTGTAGAATGCAGCCCATCCCTATTTACTGTACTGTAAAATTCAGATGCAATACTATTGAAATATTGATGGTATTTTTGGATCCGTATTAATCATTTTACCCTACTTTTGTATGCAACTGGCCTTACTGTCAAAGTGATTTTGCTCCTGTTTTCTGTATGCATTATGCTCCATTTATTAGTAAAAGGGGTACTCCACCCCTAAACATAAGATGTCTGATCGCAGGGGTCCCGCCGCTGGAGACCCCCGCAATATAGCATGCGGCACCCACCTGTTTCTGGTCTGGAAGCGCTGGAGGGTCTGGGTCCCGAATATGGGAATGGAAGTTCGTGACGTCATGACTCCACCCCCGTGTGATGTCACGCCCCGTCCCCTCAATGCAAGTCTATGGGAGGAGGCGTGACGGCCATCACGCCCCCTCCCATAGACTTGCATTGAGGGGACGGGGCGTGACGTCACACAGGGGCGGAGTCGTGACGTCACAAACTTTCGTTCCCGAGGTGGGTGCCACATGCTATATTGCGGGGTTCCCCAGCGTTGGGACCCCCGCGATCAGACATCTTATCCCCTATCCTTTGGATAGGGGATAAGATGTCTAGGGGTGGAGTACCCCTTTAAAGCTCTTGATTCGTATGGCCCCTGTACACTTAGAAAAATCCCTCACACTGCTTATGCATACATTTTTACAATAAGGCCTCATACATTGGAGTGGGTATTTTGGCCCAATACAAATCTCAAATACATCTGTATTAACGAGGCCTTAAAGGGCTTGTCTAGTGAAAGATTGCTTATCCCCAATCACTATTCCAGATTTCCAGTTATGAAGTATATTTGACTTGTTTTGTTTATATTATTGTAGTATTTCAGTGATGCCAAAGATGCCACAGATTATCTGAAGACCTTAAAAGATTCCATACTGAGGAAGTACAGCTGTGATAAATCCACCAGCGTACATAAACTGGAAGACTTAGTGCAAGAATCCATGGTAATGACTGCAAAAGCCTGTTTGCCTTTAAGATTTTTTATACATGTATATATATATGTTGTAAAGTGAGTTTTGGCTTTCTCAATGTGATGTCTGCTGATCAATTGAAGTTATATAATCTCCCTAGAAATGAAAAGATATTGCACTACACATTTTTAAGACGGTGTCTCAGATATATACAGGGCTGAGACAGCTGTCACTAGTAATGCAAACACACAGATAAAGTGACCAGCCATGGCTCCGGCAATCTCTCAGCCTACTAGCAGTTTCCTGCTTTGTGCAGAGAGAGAGAATGATGTCACCAGCCTTATTACTGCATAGATTTGGTCTGTAAACTAGACAACTAGCATTCAACATGGGAGACTGAAAAATCCTATATCTTGGAAATGATGTAAGAAAGGTAAATATAACTATTTGCAAACATGTTTATTTTGACATGCACTACTAGGATTTTTGAGATGGGAATGCCCCTTTAATTTTGTTTGAACATTCACTTTGCTTATATATATATATATATATATATATATATATATATATATATATATATAATGGTATGAGAAGTGATTTCCCATATTGAATAAGATTCTTTTTTTTTATCATTCAGGAAGAAAAAGAACAGCTTTTACAGTACAAAAGTACTATTGCCAGCCTTGTTGGAAGATCAAAGGCAATAGTTCAATTAAAACCAAGGAACCCAGACAATCCACTAAAATCATCTGTCCCAATTCGAGCTATGTGTGATTACAGACAGATTGAGGTTAGTATCTGGTGCACACACTAACATATACCCCAACCCTAAGCATGTTCAAAAAATGTCTTCTCAGAAGAACACACTTTAATTCTTGTTCACACCTAATGTTTAATGATCCCTTTATAGGGTTTTTAAAGGGAAACTGAGAGCAGCTTCACCTGCACAAACGTCTGTGTACGAAAGTTAAAGATAACTAGGTCTAATCTGATGCATTTTGTAAAAGTGAGAGAGAGAGAGTGAGATATATACTTACTAATACTGCCATATTTGTTTTGCCATGTTGCCCTTGGTTATGACCGTCTTAGAACATGCATTGAGATGGTCAAGCATGCTCAGTTCAACCATATGTTGCTCGTTATTCTATACTGTGTATACAAGCAAGAGGGATTATGGGAAAGTGTGTGCTCAGGGTCACAGGTCAGAGAGAAAGCCATGAAGTGATCAGATCCATTGGGGGAGAACAGTGATGTAGGACATTTTACCTACAAAATGCAGCCTGTTACTTAGGGCTGTCAGGCAGCATATATCTAACCAGTTTGTGCTATTATTGAGTTTTTCTTTATGTGGCTTTACACTCTAGTAATGCATACCGTCATCATAGTGCACACTATTAGTTAATTTTGCATCTCAACAAAATCGTTCTAATTACAGAATCATTGATCGATTGCATAAACACACAGTGATTTATGTAATAGAATACTGATGTTAGTTTAAAATCATTGTATTAAACACATTATGGAAGCCTTTGAAAGAATACAGCCACATATATCATTCAGATTTGATGCAGTTTCTGCACTATTTAATTTTGTTGACAAAGACAACTGATCTTTCATCTATAAGCAAACAAAACAATGAGGAGTTATTTTTCCATCTTTCCATTTAGATCACAATTTACAAAGATGATGAATGCGTGCTGGCGAGCAATTCACACCGCGCAAAATGGAAGGTGATCAGTCCTACCGGCAATGAAGCCATGGTTCCATCTGTGTGCTTTACAGTGCCACCACCAAACAAAGAAGCTGTTGACTCTGCAAACAGGTACAATCTACTATTAGGGTTTGAGTCCCTCATATGACTGAAAAGGCACTTGAGCATGCATGCTGTGTATTAATTAAACTCCATTAGACTTATCAAGATAGCTGAGAGTTTTACTGGGGTTCTCTACAGCAACTCTATAAGCTCTAACTTATAGAAAGCATACTTGACCTCCGCACCATAAAAATGAGTACTTAGATGCTCATGATCAGTGGTGGTACAAGCAGTCAGACTTCTAGCGGTTATATATTTATTTCCTATCCATAAAATAGCTGAACATTTTAATTTGTGGTCAGAACACTTTAATATGTCATAGTGAAAAACGTATCCCCTATCAGCAGAAGGTCCGACCACTGGAACCCCCAGCGATCTACTGTACGGGCCACATCCCCCTGGAGCAGCTCATTATGACCCCCGCCCAAAGTGAGGGCCGCCACGTCCCCTCCATATACCTCCATGGGAGAGCCAGAGATAGCCAAACGGCTCTCCCATAGAGACGCAAGGGTCGTGGCGCGCTGCTCCCAGGGAGAGCTGAGCCCCGTATAATAGATCGCGGGGGGTCCCAGCGGTCGGACCTCCTATGGATAGGGGATACCGTATATACTCGAGTATAAGCCGAGTTTTTCAGCATGATTTTTTGTGCTGAAAACGCCCCCTTCAGCTTATACTTGAGTGAACAAAAACCTAGCTGTGAGGGGATGGTCCGGGCCATCCATCTTCGGCCATCTATGCTGCAGGGAACGTCCGGTGGGGAGGGTTAGTTGTACCGGGCTGTCCATCTTCACTAGGAGGCCCTTTTCTCTGCTCCGGGCCGGCCCCGAACTAGTGACGCTGCATTGACGCCACCGCGCAGGGAAGTTCATGCGCAGGGATGTAACGGACGTCTGCTGCGCACGGACATCCCTGAACGTCATCGTCAACGAAACATCACTAGTCTGTGGCCGGCCCAGAGCGGAGAAGAAGGCCTCCCGGTGAAGATGGACAGCCCGGGAGGCCCGATTAACTCTCCCCACCGGATAATGAGTAGAAAACAAAAGGGGGGTCTGGATGATGATGATGAGGGGGATGATGACGAGGGGGATGATGACGAGGGGGATTGTTGACGAGGGGGGTGATGATGACGGGGTGGTAATGACAGGGTGAAAATGACAGGGTGATGATGACGGGGTGATAATGACAGGGTGATAATGACAGGGTGATGATGATGAGGGTGATAATGACGGGGGTGTTAATGATGGGGGTCTGGATGATAACAGGGGGGAATGATGACATGGGGGGATGATGTATTTCCCACCCTAGGCTTATAGTCGAGTCAATAACTTTTCCTAGGTTTTTGGGGTGAAATTAGGGGCCTCTGCTTATATTCGGAATCGCTAATACTCGAGTATATACGGTATGTTTTTAACTATGAGACTTCTCCTTTAATACATACAGTTGAAGTGTAATAATGTAAAGTAGTATCTGATCTCCCTCTAGTGGCAGCTTCAAACAGCCGGCTTGTTATCTTTTAAATCGGTGTCAATTTAGGAGGTATGGAGCACTTAGGGAGAATTAGAGAAAAAAAACATTTTAAAAAGTTATGCATACCCTTTAAAGGAATAAAGTAAGATATATTGTTGTAATAAAGCGTAGCTTCTTTAGTTTCCATCTATTTCAGGTTTCTGTATCACAAATGTTTGTGTAATTGGTTATATACTTTAACTGGACATTTCTATTAGTCACCACAAAAGCAATGCCTGGCAATTCTGAAATACGGTACTTAAATTATGAATGTGTATATATTGATACTGTTTATTATATGTTACCAATAATGTAATTTCTGAAAAAGTTGTATTAGTAACCCCAAGATTTTTAAAGGGACATAACTTTGCAATGTTTTTTTTTTCAGGGTTGAACAAATGTATCAGAGTGTTTTATCTCTCTGGCATGAATCCCATATCAACATGAAGAGTATGGTATCTTGGCATTACTTAATGAATGAAATTGAAGCCATCCGAGCTAGCAAGGTTTCTTCGGTATGTTTCATTATTTCTTTTCTGACAGGGAATCTGTCAGCTGCATTTCAAATCCCTAACTGCTGACGTTGTTAGATTGCTCTTAGGACAAGGTGGATGCATGGTACCTTTTATATATCTGTCTCTGCCCAAGTAACAGAAATATGCTTTTATTATCTGGTGCCAAGTGTCTAAGGGATGTTCCCAAGGCCCTGAAAGGCTGAGGGCTGAAGCATCTTTTTAATTCCCCTCCCTGTCTCTGCTTGATTGACAGTCAGTTGGAAGCCAAGCCCTGTTTCCAGATCTTGTATCTGTGTACAATTGGTATACACAGATTTGGAAACAGGGCTTGGGCACTGTAATATTGGCAGTGACTGTCAATCAAGCAGGTACAGGGAAGGAAGGGGGAGGGGCAGCGGAACATGAGCGGAATTACGCAAGGGGAATTACGCGCAGTGAACATTTTTTTTTTCTTTTTTTTTTTTTATTACCACCACATATTACAGAAAAAAAAGAATACAATATTTTATACAAATTTTAATCTTTCTTAAACTTTAAACTTTCCCTTAGCTACCGTATCTTTTACTATACCTCTTAATCTCATATATTCAAACCATGCCCCAACCCCAACTTCTCTACCCTTTTTTAACTCTTCCCATGTTTTAATCTTCCCTTCCTTATATATATCCCCTATTTTAATTACCCCCCATTGTGCTAGTGTTCGAAATTCTAATCTTTTTCCTCTACTGTGTTTTTATTATTCCAAATGAGGGCTATATCCAATATCCCAGTTATTCCCACCTCCCTTTTTACCATTTTCCACGTTCTTTTCAAGGCAGCTATTGTTATACAGTTTTTCCATCCTTTCTCTTCTAATTGCCCTGACTCCAGTAACTAGTAAATATCATCATATGATCCTCTACATCGTTCCATCAAATACTCAATCATATGAGATCTCCTCCAGTCCCTAATAAAGTATAATTGGGCGGCTAAAAAATACTTTTTCACGTCCGGAAACGCCATTCTCCCTTCTCTTCTGGGTAGACATAAATATTCTATCTTAATCCTCACCCTTCTTCGGCCCCATATCAAGGCATTGAAGATTGACAGCATTCTTTAAAAAAAAAAAAATTAATCACACGAAATGGGTGAAGCACTAAATACGTATAATATTTTTGGCAACATAATCGTTTTAATTAATATCATTCTGTCTGCTTTAGAAATTTTGAAGTCGCTCCATATTTTCATTTTCTTTTCCGCGTTCTTTATTAAGGTTCTAGGTTTAATTTATAATGATCTTCCAATTTACCTGAGATTTGTATACCTAAGTATTTAAAGTGCTCGTCTTTTTTAAATATTTTTATTTCGTTCTCTATGAATATATTATTCTCCCCCAATGACAGGAGTACTGATTTGGACCAGTTCATTTCTAACCCTGAGAAACTCCCATATTCCTTGATAATCTCCATCACTCCGATCAGATCCGACTGTTTTTCCAAAAAAAGCTGGATATCGTCTGCATATAAGGATATTTTGTCCTCTTTCCCCCTTGCACCAAACCTGCCAATCTCCTTCTCCTCTCTGATCTTAACAGCCAAACAGCAAACAGCAAGGAGGAGAGAGGGCATCCCTGTCTGGTGCCTCTCTGTCTGGTGCCTCTTGAGAGCGAAAATTGCTCCGATAATTTCGACACTCTTGCTTTAGGTTTGGAGTATAACAGTCGAATCATGTCTATATATGTTTTCCCAAAGCCACATTTTTCTAATACTGCCCACAAGAACTCCCACTCCACCCTGACGAAAGCCTTAGTGGCATCTAAAGACAGAATGGAGTGGGATTCCCCGCCCTGTAATTTTCCCATATCTATATTTGTAAGGACTCTATATATATTTTGTCAGGCCATTCTTCCCAGGATAAACCCGCACTGATCTTCCTGAATTAACTCTGTGATATTACTCTGTAATCTAATGGCTAATGCTTTGGCGAAAATCTTGATATCCGTATTTATTAACGATATGGGTCTATACGACCCCATAGCCTCTTTATCTTTTCCCTCTTTCAGGATCAATATTATAACCGCTTCCCGCATTGAGTCCGGTAATTTCCCGGTCACCATGCTGGTCTCAATCACTCTATGTAATGCCGGGATCAAAATTCTGCCAAACCTTCTATATACCTCAAAGGGTAGTCCATCGCTTCCAGGTGTTGTATTACCCCTAATCTGATCTAGCACTTTATTCAGTTCTATTCTAGTTAATTGAGCATCTAAGGTTTGTTTTTCCATTTCGAGGAGTCTATTTGGTCCAAATAATTTAGTGTTTCCTTTCTTTCCTTATTATATTCAGATCTATATAATAACTCATAATTTTCTCTAAATTCCCTTATTTCCTTTTTTTCTATACACCAATCTCCTTCTTTATTCCATATCCCAGAAATTCTTTGCTTAGTGTGTTGATTTGAGACAATTGCCATCAAATCTTGTTAGGCTTCTCTGCCCGTACAAATCTTTGCTGGGATTGAAAAATCAATTTATTTTTACTCTTTTCCAACATATATTCATTAAATTCATTTTGTAGCTTATTTAATTTTTCCTTACTCTCTTCTGATGAATTATGTGTATATTCCTTCTCTGTATCCCTAAGATTACTTATTAAGCCCTCCTCTTTTGATTTAAACTCTTTTTTTTTCCACTTATTGCTCTTATTATTTCCCCTCTTAGGTAAGCTTTACAGGTCTCCCAGACAAGCAGGTCACTTGCTGTGCCCCAGTTGTTTGCAAAAAACTCCCTCAAGTTTTTTTCTATTGTGGCATTCTCTATCAAATTTAACCAGTGAGGGTTAATTTTCTGGAGCCCATCTCTTACCTCTTCCTCTGTTTTTATCAGTACTTCTAGAGCCGCGTGGTCCGACAGACATCTAACCCAATAATGTATTTTTATCACCTTATTTAAACTTGAGTCATTTCCCAGACATATATCTATTCTGGACATAGTCTGACAGGTCTTGTTCCAACATGAATATTCTTTCTTTTGAGGGTTGTAAATCCTCCAAATATCGCTGAGTCCCAGTTCATTACATACTATCGCCAGAGGGGTGCAGCCCATCTCTCCTTTACTCCCGTTTGCCCTCCATCTATCTAACCTCTCATCTAGGATGCCATATCCCCCATGGCAAACACAGGGCATTCTCCGCAACTCACACAAAAATCAAATAATTTAAGAAGGACCGTGGATGAGAAAGGCAGAGGTATATATACAAATTCTAATACACATCTTAAATTTTCTAGTCTCCCATATAAAAAAACAAACCTCCCCTCGTCATCTACCCTTTTTCTAATTAATTCACAATTTAAGTTTCTACGGATTAACACCGAAACCCCCCGTGAATATGCTGTATGAAGAGAATGGTAATAATGTCCCCAAACATTACGTTTCAAAACCATTACTGTTTCTCTCGTTAAATGTGTCTCAACTAACCCGACTATACCTGGTGCGTGCTTCATAATAACTCCCATTACCGCTGATCTTTTAATTTTATCCCCAAGTCCTCGTACATTCCATACCACAGCCTTAACAGTCATCCGCGGTCATTCTCTTACAGTCCAGTTGAACACAATAAACACCATAGTGGAAGAGAAAAGGAAAAGAGAAAAGGAAAAAGAAAAAAAATAATTTTTGAGAAAAAAAAATCCCCTTTTTTTTTTTTAGAAAAAAAATAAAATAAAAAAAAGGTGAAAAAAACAACAACTTCCCCAGGGTTCCCTAAACCTCCCCCCCACACCCGGTGACCTGCCATCTTGGGCAAATCTCTAGCCTTACGTGATTGTCCCCCCCCCCCCCCCCCGGACCTTAACCACTATTTTTCAATCCCCGTGTGTCCATCCAGTCCACCGCTTCTACTGCGCTAGAGAAAAAGAACGTCTCATTGTTGTAAAAAAACCTTCAGCCTGGCTGGGAACATTAAAGCAAACTTGATTCCATTATGTGCAAGTCTCTTTTTAACTTCCCTGAAAGTATATCTCTTCTTCTGTGTTTCAATTGCATAATCTAGGAAAAGCATAATTCTATTTACATTGTATTCTATCTCCTTTTTTCCCCTCATTATTCTCAAGATGTTGTCACGGTCATTATCATTCAGGAGTTTAAGTATTATGGTACGTGGTCTGCCCCCTACTGGCGGGGGTTGGAACAGAATTCTATGCGCACGTATCACACTAAAGTGTTTAGAGAGGTTTTCCTCCCCACACTGCACAATCAACCATGTTTGGATAAAAGTTATCACATCTTTACTTTCCGCTCCCTCTGGGAAACCCAAGATTCTAAGGTTCCCCCGTCTGGAGCGGTCTTCGAATTCTATCACTTTTTGATTTAATAACTTGTTCTCCCCTGACATCCTCTGTACTTCAGATTTTAACTTATGGACCTCATCTTCCACACCCGACACTCTCGTCTCCACCTCTGTACACCTCTCCCTGACTTTCTTTAGATCTTCCCTGATCAAATTGATTTCCACACCGATAACCCCCACTTGATTGGACAGAACATCTATGGAAGTATTACATTTTGCAACTGCTGCTAATATTTTATCTAGGGCAGGTTGGGGAACATCCCCTTCCTTCTCCATTATAGAGCCATCTAATCCCAGATCTCCTGCATTGGTTTTATTTTGTCCACGATTTCTAGGCACTGCCCCCGGCGAGACAAAATATTTATCCACTTTCCCAGCTGCTTTAGCGTCCTTTGTTGGGCTATGTGTTTTATTCAGCTTGGGTGCCAACTTATCCTCCAGTTGTCGATATATTGTCCCACCCAGAAAGGGTCACGTGTATTTCATACGCTGCACCGGGAGATTCAGAAAAGATTACCAACTAAATATTTCCAATGGACACTTTCAGCTTGTTGTATCACAGGAGAAGCTCAGTTATCTGCAGACTATAGACCTGCTCCTGCAGTGCTACAGGTGTTTCACCAGGTGTCGTTTATACTCAGGAGAAAAAAATAAAATACACTGTCCCAATTAGGGTTTTCCACCCAAATCCAATTTTTATAGATAAATTCTTATTTCTTATGCAGAAGGACCTTCTTTATAGGCTTTAAACATACAAGGTGAACGTGGCAGCGTTCACCTCCACAGCTATAATCGCCACTAGGGGGATTATTTATTGAGCGAGCAAAACTTGCCCCCACACCTATTCTTTTAGTACAGTTTGTTCATTGTGGCAGCAGTTTCATCCTTATAACAACACAGATATGAGAGGATCTCACCCGAATATCAGCTGGGTCCCTGGAGCAGCCATGGATCAGCCTCCTCAGTGTGTCTTCCTCCAGTAGCTCCAGGGTCACACTCTCACTCTGCCTGCATTCTCAGCACAACACAGATCCGGGTTCCTCCCACTCACTGCCTCTTCGGAGCCTCCACTCCAGATCACAGTGTTGTCGGCACCTGTGTGTGCTGTTGTTTGTGTGGGGGCCACTACGCTCACAGTCCACTGCTCCCCGCTCGCTACTGCTGTGTCAGGTCAGGTCCCTCTGCTCCACCGCCATCCAGCACACTCACATCCCAGCTTTCAGCGCAGCTGAGCGGTGTCCCGGACCAGCAGCATGTGTTTGGTCCATGGAGGGGGCAGGAAGCGGGGGGGAGGAGCCTCTCAACCTATTCGCATCACCACGCGCAGTAAACATTAGCATCAGTGGGAAAGGGTCTTCCGCAAGACGCGTTCCCACTGACAATTCCGCTGCTGAAATTGTTCTGTGCAAAGAAAGAACATGTTCATTCTTTGCGCGGAAGTCGGAGAGCACTGCATAGCCATCAATGGTGACAGCGCAGTGCCGCGCGGTCTTACCGCCAAAGTATTTTCGATAGCGACCACTAGATGGAATCTCCGCTCGCGGAATTCTGCAAGCGGAGATTCCACAGTGTTAACATACCCTTAGACTCTTTTCAGAATGCTGTTTTTCTGGCTTCTAACGATACATCTTCAAAAACAGTTTGTTCACTTGCTACTTAGTTTATCTCATTCCTTGACAGGTGCCATTGTTACAACATAATGGACTTGACTTACTAAATATAAAGAATCCCATATGAAATAACATATCAGATCTTTGTAACTTAGCTTGCCACTACTTCTTGGTACTGCTCTCTGTTGTGTGTTGCCAAATGCATCAGACATTTACACTATTTGCTTAACCCCTTAAGGACCAGGCCATTTTATACCTTAAGGACCGGAGCGTTTTTTGCAATTCTGACCACTGTCACTTTAAACATTAATAACTCTGGAATGCTTTTAGTTATCATTCTGATTCCGAGATAGTTTTTTCGTGACATATTCTACTTTAACTTAGTGGGAAAATTTTATGGTAACTTGCATCCTTTCTTGGTGAAAAATCCCAAAATTTGATGAAAAAAATGAAAATTTTGCATTTTTCTAACTTTGAAGCTCTCTGCTTGTAAGGAAAATGGATATTCCAAATATATTTTTTTGGGGTTCACATATACAATATGTCTACTTTATGTTTGCATCATAAAATTTATGAGTTTTTACTTTTGGAAGACACCATAGGGCTTCAAAGTTCAGTAGCAATTTTGAAATTTTTCACAAAATTTTCAAACTCACTATTTTTCAGGGACCAGTTCAGTTTTGAAGTGGATTTGAAGGGTCTTCATATTAGAAATACCCCATAAAAGACCCCATTATAAAAACTACACCCCCTAAAGTATTCAATAAAACATTCAGTAAGTGTATTAACCCTTTAGGTGTTTCACAGGAATAGCAGCAAAGTGAAGGAGAAAATTCAAAATCTTCATTTTTTACACTCGCATGTTCTTGTAGACCCAATGTTTGAATTTTTGTAAGGGGTAAAAAGGAGAAAATTTTTACTTGTATTTGAAACCCAATTTCTCTCGAGTAAGCACATACCTCATATGTCTATGTTAATTGTTCGGCGGGCGCAGTAGAGGGCTCAGAAGGGAAGGAGCGACAAATGGTTTTTGGGGGGCATGCCGCATTTAGGAAGCCCCTATGGTGCCAGGACAGCAAAAAAAAAACACATGGCATACCATTTTGGAAACTAGACCCCTCAGGGAACGTAACAAGGGGTAAAGTGAACCTTAATATCCTACAGGTGATTCACGACTTTTGCATATGTAAAAAAAATATATTTTTTTTTTACCTAAAATGCTTGGTTTCCCAAAAATTTTACATTTTTAAAAAGGGTAATAGCAGAAAATACCCCCCAAAATTTGAAGCCCAATTTCTCCCGATACAGAAAACACCTCGCATGGGGGTGAAAAGTGCTCTGCTGGTGCACTACAGGTCTCAGAAGAGAAGGAGTCACATTTGGCTTTTTGAAAGCAAATTTTGCTCTGGGGGCATGCCGCATTTAGGAAGCCCCTATGGTGCCAGAACAGCAAAAAAAAACCACATGGCATACCATTTTGGAAACTAGACCCCTCGGGGAACGTAACAAGGGGTAACGTGAACCTTAATGCCCTACAGGTGTTTCACGACTTTTGCATATGTAAAAAAAAAAAAATTTTTTTTACCTAAAATGCTTGTTTTCCCAAAATGTTTACATTTTTAAAAAGGGTAATAGCGGAAAATACCCCCCAAAATTTGAAGCCCAATTTCTCCCGATTCAGAAAACACCCCATATGGGGGTGAAAAGTGCTCTGCTGGCGCACTACAGGTCTCAGAAGAGAAGGAGTAACATTTGGCTTTTTGAAAGCAAATTTTGCTCTGGGGGCATGGCGCATTTAGGAAGCCCCTATGGTGCCAGAACAGCAAAAAAAAAACACATGGCATACCATTTTGGAAACAAGACCCCTCGGGGAACGTAACAAGGGGTAATGTGAACCTTAATACCCTACAGGTGTTTCACGACTTTTGCATATGTAAAAAAATATATATTTTTTTTACCTAAAATGCTTGGCTTCCCAAAATTTTTACAATTTTAAAAAGGGTTATAGCAGAAAATACCCCCCAAAATTTGAAGCCCAATTTCTCCCGATTCAGAAAACACCCCATATGGGTGTGAAAAGTGCTCTGCTGGCGCACTACAGGTCTCAGAAGAGAAGGAGTCACATTTGGCTTTTTGAAAGCGAATTTTGCTCTGGGGGCATGCCGCATTTAGGAAGCCCCTATGGTGCCAGGACAGCAAAAAAAAAACACATGGCATACCATTTTGGAAACTAGACCCCTCGGGGAACGTAACAAGGGGTAATTTGAACCTTAATACCCTACAGGTGTTTCACGACTTTTGCATATGTAAAAAAATATATTTTTTTTTTACCTAAAATGCTTGTTTTCCCAAAAATTTTACATTTTTTAAAAGGGTAATAGCAGAAAATACCCCCCAAAATTTGAAGCCCAATTTCTCCCGAGTACGGCGATACCCCATATGTGGCCCTAAACTGTTGCCTTGAAATACGAAAGTGAGAGCGCCATTCGCATTTGAGGCCTAAATTAGGGATTGCATAGGGGTGGACATAGGGGAATTCTACGCCAGTGATTCCCAAACAGGGTGCCTCCAGCTGTTGTAAAACTCCCAGCATGCCTGGACAGTCAACGGCTATCTGGCAATACTGGGAGTAGTTGTTTTGCAACAGCTGGAGGCTCCGTTTTGGAAACAGTGGCGTACCAGACGTTTTTAATTTTTATTGGGGAGGGGAGGGGGGCTGTGTAGGGGTATGTGTATATGTAGTGTTTTTTACTTTTTATTTTATTTTGTGTTAGTGTAGTGTAGTGTTTTTAGGGTACAGTCGCACGGGCGGGGGTTCACAGTAGTTTCTCGCTGGCAGTTTGAGCTACGGCAGAAAATTTGACGCAGCTCAAACTTGCAGCCGGATACTTACTGTAATCCTCCGCCCATGTGAGTGTACCCTGTACGTTCACATTGGGGGGACATACAGCTGTTGCAAAACTACAACTCCCAGCATGTACGGTCTATCAGTGGATGCTGGGAGTTGTAGTTTTGCAACAGCTGGAGACACACAGGTTGTGAAACACCGAGTTTGGTAACAAACTCAGTGTTTTGCAACCAGTGTGCCTTCAGCTGTTGCAAAAGCTACAACCCCTAGCATGTACGGACAGCGGAAGGGCATGCTGGGTGTTGTAGTTATGCAACAGCTGGAGGCATACTACTTTGGCTGGGGATGCTGGGGATTGTAGTTATGCAACAGCTTGAGACACACTGGTTTGCTACTTAACTCAGTGTGCCTTCAGCTGTTGCAAAACTACAACTCTCAGCAGTCACCGACAGCCAACGGGCATGCTGGGAGTTGTAGTTATGCAACCACCAGATGCACCACTACAACTCCCAGCATGCACTTTAGCTGATTGTGCAAGCTGGGAGTTGTAGTTACACAACAGCTGAAGGTGCACTTTTCCATAGAAAGAATGTGCCTCCAGCTGTTGCAAAACTACAAGTCCCAGCATGCCCATAAGGGCATGCTGGGAGTTGTGGTGGTCTGCCTCCTGCTGTTGCATAACTACAGCTCCCAGCATGCCCTTTTGCATGCTGGGAGCTGTTGCTAAGCAACAGCAGGAGGCTGTCACTCACCTCCAACGATCCAGCCGCACAGGTCAGTCCCTCGTCGTCTCCACCGCCGCCGCTGCTCCTGGGGCCCCGATCCCAACAGGGGCGCCGGGGATCGGGGTCCCCAGCACCCGGGGTGCACGTCCCGCACCCGCTCACGTCCTCCGGAAGAGGGGCGGAGCGGGTTGCGGGAGTGACACCCGCAGCAGGCGCCCTGATTGGTCGGCCGGTAATCCGGCCGACGAATCAGGGCGATCGTGAGGTGGCACCAGTGCCACCTCACCCCTGCTGCCTCTGGCTGTTCGGGGCCGTCTCTGACGGCCCCGATCAGCCAATAATTCCGGGTCACCGGGTCACTGGAGACCCGATTGACCCGGAATCCGCCGCAGATCGCTGGACTGAATTGTCCAGCGATCTGCGGCCATCGCCGACATGGGGAGTCATAATGACCCCCCTGGGCGATATGCCCCGATGCCTGCTGAACGATTTCAGCAGGCATCGGGGACCGGCTCCGCTCCAGATGGTTGCGGGGGGCCGGTAAAACACATGACGTTCTCATACGTCATGTGTCCTTAAGGACTCGGAAATGGAGACGTATGAGAACGTCATGTGTCCTTAAGGGGTTAAAGAGTACCTGTCACCAAACCAAACTTTTAATATATTGTTCCTTATGTAATTATTAGACACTTTGCTATTTACTTGCTGTTAAAATTTTCACACTTTACATGTTTTTAATGTTTAAAAATGGCCACTAGGTGGCTCTGTTCTGTTCCAAACAGTTAGTTTGGTCTCCTCCTGGCCTTGCAGGAGACCAAACTCAGGAAGTATGCAGGGCATGGCGAGGTACAGCTCTCACAGGCTTCAGTGATATCGCGCCTGCTGGGGAACGCCTACTTTCTCCTACCGGGAGCTCACACAATGTGAACAAGGGGAAAGGTATGATACAGAGCTTTTTAAAGCTCGGAAAAAATTTTAAGTTCACGAGGGGTGTTAGGGGTAGTTAGGGAATATATTCTGAGTTAGTTTAGAAAATATGGTTTGATGACAGGTGCTTTTTAACCCCTTAAGGACTGAGCCCTTTTTCACCTTAAGGACTGAGCCCTTTTTCGCAATTCTGACCACCGTCACTTTAAGCGTTAATAACTCTAAAATGCTTTTACCGAATATTCTGATTTTGAGATTGTTTTTTCGTGACATATTCTACTTTATTTTGGTGGTAAATTTTCAGCGTTACTTGCATTACCTTTCTTGGTGAAAAATCCCAAAATTTCATGAAAATTTAGAAAATTTAGCATTTTTCTAACTTTGAAGCTCTCTGCTTGTAAGAAAAATGGATATTCCAAATACATTTTATTTTTATTCACAAATACAATATGTCCACTTTATGTTGGCATCATAAAATGGACATATTTTTACTTTTTGAAGAAATTAGAGGGCTTCAAAGTAGAGCAGCAATTTTCAAAAATTTCATGAAAATTGCAAAATTTGAAGGGACAGATGTTACAGAACTACTACACCCAGCATGCCTGGGTGGCCTAGGCATTCTGAGAGTTGTAGTTTGGCAACATCTGGAGGGCTACCGTTTGGGCACCACTGTAACAGTGGTCACCAAACTGTGACCCTCCAGATGTTGCAAAACTACAACTCCCAGCATGCCCAGACAGCCTATGGCTGTCTGAGCATGCTGGGAGTTGCAGTCTGGCCTTCCTAGTGGTTGCCACTGTAAAGATCACTTTACTTTCACTTTCATTTCTCCCCCCCACCGTCGATTCCCTACCTGAGCCGCGATCTCCGGTGGATGTCTGCGATGATCACCGGGCCCCACGCATCTGGGCCTCAGGTAAAGGCCTCCATCTTCTCCCCCCCGTTCTGCCCGACATCCAGGGGTGGGCAGAACGGGGGTTTCCATGGCAACCCCCTGTCCTGCGCTGTTATTGGTCAGAACTCAGTTCTGACTAATGGCAGGGGATAGGAGGAGATCGCAGCACTGCGACCTCACTCCTATCCCTTAGGATGATCGGGGCTCATCCCTATTTTCCGGGTGATCGGGTCACCAGAGACCCGATCAGCCCGGAATTGGAGAAAATCGCATGTCTGAATTGACATGCGATTTTCTCCGATCGCCGACATGGGGCGGTCTCAGGACTCCCCTCGGCGATGTGCCGGGATGCCTGCTGAATAATATCAGCAGGCATCCCGATCCAGTCCCCAACCGGCTAGCGGCGGGGACCGGAATTCCCACGGGCATATCAATACGCCCTCATCCTTAAGGACTTTAAAACGGGGGCGTATGGATACGCCCGCCGTCCTTAACAGGTTAATGTTGCGGCCTTCTAAGGACATGGACCCATTTACCGATACTGTCTACATCATTATGTTCAGCTTTAAGAGCAATCTCTTGTGCATGAATTTTCATACAGCTGAAATTTCAATGAACTTTTTCTTGCAGATTAAAACTTTGCTACCTGGAGAACATCAGCAGGTACTAAGCAATCTGAAAACTCGTTTTGATGAATTCTTGGAAGACAGCCAGGAGTCAAAGATGTTTTCTGTGTCTGATATAGCACAGTTCGAAAGAGAGGTCAATGTCTGCAAGCTGCACTATGAGGAGCTTCTAAAATCTGCAGAAAGAGGTATATTTATTAACTTATACCTGTCTATCATACCAATATGTTACAGACGTTTGACCTTAGCAATCGGTATGATTAAGAGGTTTAGAAGTCTAAAATGTGTCAGCAATTCCTATAGGATCCTAATTCATAAATTCATACATATCAACAGAGTTTATTGCAGGAAAGTGACATGAATCAGAGGGCAGGTTTATGGAACAATAAAAACATAAAGTCAATGTAGAATGTGCTTTCAATTCAGAAAAGAATTACTATTAAATTATTGAGAAAGATAATATATGTACATAACATATGTATTTCTGATTTTGTAACAGAGGAACAAGAAGAATCTATTTACAATCTGTACACCACTGAGATTAGAAACTTCCGTCTTCGTCTGGAAAGCTGCGAAGAACGGCTTATTCGGCAAATTAGAACTCCACTAGACAGGGATGATTTGCATGAAAGTGCACTGAGAATCTCTGAACAAGAGGTAGGTCATGCTGACCATGTTGACTGTCCCGCTATATTTTAACCCTAAGTAATGCTGTGCTGTTTACTACAACAAACAAAAGCCACCATGTAGCCATGTGGTGTAGAAGACAGAAAGAAGACCCTTGGAGTGGTGCTGCGAGTATCCAGAAGATGAATAAAAAAAATCAAACCAGAGTTGTGGGTAATGGAAAAACACTGGAGGATTTTATTGGAGATAAAACAATAAAACAGATTATGTGTTTTGGGGGGGCACCCCCTTCTTACTGATCTGAAGAAGGGTGTGGCACCCTCGAAACACATAATCTGTTTTATTGTATAATCTGTATAATTGTATAATTTTATTGTATAATCTGGTTTGATTTTTTTATTCATCTTCTGGATACTCGTAGCGCCACTCCAAGGTTCTTCTTTCTTTCTGTCTTCTACACCATGATGCATTTATCAGGACTGGTTCTCCTCCTCACAGCAGCGGTACCACCATTTTTAACCGACTATCTGGGTTGATATGCAAGTTTTTCACTTGCTCCAGGTTAACAGTCACTATCTAGGGAAGCTTTAAACCTCCCAACACCTTTACCTTCCAAGAGGCTAAATGATATCACACTAGGCGCCTTGGCGTGGGTCTCTCTTTCTGTTTTTTTTCTACAGTTACCATGTAGCCATGGCATTTGGTCGCCGAAAATCAGTCTTCATTTTTAATAAGGATGAATTGTTTAGTATGAACAATACCACTGTCTTCCTTCCATTGTGCCTCCCATTTCATATTTTATTGGCAGCTGTAAATCTTTTATATAGTTTATTAACCTTTTGTGCCCTGTTAGGTACAGCTGACAGACCCTTCTGACCTTTTCCTGCATGCTGTGTAAAACTTCTGTTCTTCCTCGTAGGAATACATATTAGGTATGAGCTTCTGTTATAACAGGAATATCATTAGTGTCAATTGGATAAATCAAAGAGTCCTCACAGTGAAAGCATACCATGAAGATAAAGCGGAAGCATTGCTGAATCTTACGCAAAGTGCTGTCTATCAGTATGCAAGGGTTAATAAAGGATAGCTTTAACATCTGCCTGCTTGTAAATGTCTTCTGAAATGAGAGGCACACTAAATGTGTGTGGATACAGTACAATACAGCATGAAATGTTACTTAGAACCTACAGCAGGTTCTATATGGGTTATTTTTATTTAAATATTTTATTATGCATTAAATGAGGTTTTACTTGCAGGTCCTGGGCTCATTACATACTCTTTTACAAAGCTCTCAATCTACCATGTGTAGTCTATTTTACTGGTGACTTTGTATGTAGAAGAGGACCTCCTCAGGCACCATGGCCTGGGTACCACTGCTGCTTTTGCATCCCCTCTTCTCTCCCCCTGTCTGTTTATAAAATACAGAATATATTGCACCATTGTTTTCTTGTATGAAAATAATATTTTTCAAAGGAGTTCAATATTCTTTTTTGCCTGCACAGAAATTAAAGAAAGATTTGGACCACTTGAAAGTAGATTTATCAGCAATTTCAGAGAAATGTGAAGAGTTCTTCAGCCAAGCTGCTGCCTCACCTTCAATTGATGCTCTACGATCCGAGCTCAGCATTGTTGTTCAGTCAATGAGCCAAGTGTACTCCATGTCTTCCATTTACCTAGAAAAGTATGTGGATTTATATATGGTTGGAATGTACTTATGCTTTTATCCTTCAAACATAATATATGTTTCTTAATGACTTATAGGAGAAGTCTAATGGGCAAATGTTTAAAGTATAATGCCCAGGCTGCCTGTATATAAAACAATAAACAGGACTCACCGATTTGGCTCCCTTGGTGTCCCAGTTCTTGCTCCGCCTCTTCTGCTGCTGTCTTTTTCCTGGTCTGGCCATGGTTAACGTGTTGCGCTGACGGTCAGCAAATCCCCAGCTGATGCGGGACATTGCTTCATCCGGTGATTTGCTGATGGCCAAGGCCAGACCTGGAACAAGACGGTTGCGAAGGAGCAAAGCGAGATACCGTGACACTGAGGGAGTGGTGGCAGGGGAGTCCTGTTTTATATGCAGGCAGCCCATGCATTATACAAATAAAATTTCCTTTAAAGAGGAACTGTGGCCAACCACTAAAAACTGAGATTGCATTACCAGTAAATTGCTTAGGCTCCCTGATCACACCCATTTCTATAGTTTCTTGATACTCCCTACCATTCCTGTGCAATAGTTTGACAATTCAGGTAATCAGTCAGACGGACGTAAACTTAATTTTAGGTCCATCAGGTGATAGGCGGGATTATGCAGTTACGGGTGTGAATGTTGTACATTGAGGGGCGTGTATGCCTAATACACCCCCCCCCCTGATTGTGTAATACCTCCAATCGCATAATATTTACTTCCATTGTTAAAATTAAGTTCACGCTGGGTAGGCAAATTTTAAACCCACATATCTCAGGAGTGGAAGGGCATATCAAGAAACTGTAAAAAAATGGTTTTGTTATCAGGGCACTCTTAAAGAGGTTCTCCAGGGATGTATATATGTTAAAAAAAAGCTCCAAACCACGACACTGTTGTCTTCTCTGGTTGCTTGATATTCTTTGCCATCCTCCTCTCCCCTTGACAACATCTTCCAGCAATCATTGCAGTTCTTCTCTGCCAGCCTCCACCCTCCTGCTTTGAGCAACAGAGATAGATTCAGTGTGTGATTGGCTGAGGCTGGACACACATCCCAATTCTAAGCACTAAACAGCATAACTCATCAGTGCAGGGCAAAAGCCATGTGGTCTGTGTCTCTCAGGTGGGTGGGGCTGCTTTCAGATAGGGATTTGGACAAAGACAGTGTGGATGCATGGATGATGTCATTCCCTCACTTTATGCATATAAGTGAAAACCAAAGAGGGAAAACTGCTCTATATAGATAATAAATGATATTTAGACAAATAAGTTAATGAGAGAGAAAGGACGGGCTATGGTTTTAGTTCCCTGGAGTACCCCTTTAAGTTATTTAATTACAGCATTTTTGTATTTTCATGCCATGAAATTTAGGTTTTATTATAATTATTTACACTAAGATGGTGGTGCGGTCAAATATTCAGGCGATTTATATTAACCTGATAAGATGCACTAACCATTAAAAGGAATATGTCAGGTCAGTACCAGGCACAAAGCGGCAGACATAGAAAGGTAGCTAAAAGGGAGAAAAAACAAACCATACCTTTATCTTCATGGATGGTTGTTTGCACATTCGTCAAATCAATTTTTTACCTTACAAGCTCAAGTGCCATAGAGGCAATACTGAGCTGCAGCATGCACACCTGTTTCCACCTCCTTACCTCTCTGCCCGCATGATTGATATTTAAAGGAAACCAAGCACTAAATTTTACCATTTATATAACGATTGGCAATGCGTTATATATGCTAAAATATTAATTCTCACCATCCGGGGGCTGTCAATCAAGCCGACTTGATTGACGGCCCACATCATCGCTCTGCTCCCTAGGCAGATGGAGCAGAGCAATGCAGGCTGTCAATCACGTCAAGGGGGCATTTTTTATGGCCAGAGCGACAGGACTAGGTGAGTACAGCTCCCCATCTAGGGTGCTACTTGGTGGTTGGGGTAACTTACAAACTTCATATCTCACCATCCCTGGCAAAAACCATCCCGGGGAATGGTTAGGATAAAGATTTCACCATACATAAGGTGTTGCCAAGCGTTAAGACAAGCCCTGTACATTAATCATACAGGATAGGAGGGGATGTGGGAGAAAGGAGGCGTGCATGCTGTTCCACTGTGCCTCCTTAATGGCACTTAAAACGGCTATCTATCAATATAAAGGTTTGATTTGTTTTCTCTTCCTATTAGCCAGAGTTTGCAGCTGTGCAACAGTTTTTTTTTTGTATTTTTTTTTGTGGGGGGGTCAAAACTTACTGATGGCCTATCCTTGGATTGTCAGATTGTAATAGCCCAAAACCTAAAGCAGAAAGCTTTGTGCGCTGAGTAGTAGCTGTGTTTGGTAACTCCATCTCAGTTCCCATTAAATTGAATGAGCTGAGCTGCAGTAACCAAGCATGTCCACTACATAGGTGTCTGTTATTGACTCTTATTTTTGTTTATGCTTGAGCCACAGCTCTGGCACACACCTGATCAGCAGAGGTGCCAAGTGTTGGCACCCCACCAATGTGATATTGATAAACTATCCTAAGGATAAGCTTTCAGTAAGTTTTGACCACAAAACCCCTTTAAGCACTATCAAAAGCTAATATACCAAATACAATTCAGTGGAAACAATAGGATCTATTTTGGTATCAGTTTCCCTCTGACATTTCAGTACTACACTAGAGGGAAAAACATCAGGTGTCCAGACAGATGTGACCATGTTCACACTGCAGAATGGATTCCGCACGAACGTTCTGCAGCAGCAGATTCTTATTGACTTTAATGAAATTCTGCTGCTTTGTTCACTCGGCAGAATTTCCTGATTCCAGAGTCCACAGAAACATTGAACATGTTCAATGTTTTTGCGCATTCCCCAAGAACTGCATTGCGGTCCTAGCATGTTAAGCATGTTGTACTGTCTGTGGGAGGTCCGCACATTCCTTGCGGATATTTCACCATGTGAACATAGCCTAAGAATTTAGATTGCCATTACTTTAAGAAGCCAAATGTTGTTTACATTTCTACTTCAACCCCATACAGGTTAAAGACTATAAATCTAGTGCTAAAGAGTACACAAGGAGCTGAGAGTCTAGTGAAAACATATGAGACCAAACTGTGTGAAGAAGATGTCATTACAGCTGATAGAAACTCGATTGATAGACTGATCGCCACCTTGAAGGTATGACTTCTATCATGTCTGGAATCACTCTTATTTTTAGCGTTATCTTTCATGCTGTTAGTTTTATTAAAAACGACTGTCATTTGTCATTTCTAACATAGAAATGGAGATCGGAGGTGGATGAAAAAAGAGAAGTGTTTCATGCTTTGGAGGATGGATTGCAGAAAGCCAAAAGCATCAGCGATCAGATGTTTAAAGTGCACAAGGAGCGGGATATTGACTTTGACTGGCACAAAGAAAAGGCAGACCAGATTGCAGAGCGGTGGCAGAATGTGCACGCTCAGATTGAGAACAGGTTTGCACACATTGGTTTTTGGTCTGAGGGTCTTTTAATCATCCAGCAGTCATTACTTAAATGATTGGTATAGCAATTTTGTGTGTGATCAGAACTATTCTTTGTTCATTTAATAGATTGAGAGACCTGGATGGAATAAGCAAGTCCTTGAAATATTACAAAGAATCTTTCTTAGCACTTGATTCCTGGATTAGGCAAATAGAAGAAGGACAAAGTAGGTTGCAAGATGGCATGCCCGATAGTAAGACTCTTTCCAGACTTCTGGACCAGCAGAAGGTAACCTGTGTGTTCATAACTGTGATGTTATACAGTGGTTCTTTGTTCACATATCGAACAGTATTAATTTTTGAGTTAATTAAAGTGATTTTCAAGGACTATACATTTTTTCCAAAAACATGGTACCTTAATAAAAAAAGCCCCTTACAATTGTTCCATGCCCCTGAGCTTAGTTTAGCAGCAACAGTAAAGGGCATTACATTACACCTTACAAATGTGTCAATACCTCACTTAAAGGGGTACTCCGCCCCTAGCATTTTATCCCCTATCCAAAGGATAGGGGATAAGATGTCAGATTGCGGGGGTCCCGCTGCTGGGGACCCCGGGGATCTTTTAGATAGGGGATAAGATGCTAGGGGCGCAGTGCCTTTTTAACCCCATAACGACGCAGGACGTAAATTTACATCCTGGTGCGGTGGTACTTAACGCACCAGGACATAAATTTACGTCCTGTACATGACCGCGAGCATCATGCGCGGCGGTCCCCAGCTGCTGATAGCAGCCAGGAATCCGCCGGTAATGTCCAACATCCGCAATAGCGCGGATGTCTGCCATTAACCGCTCAGATGCCATGATCAATACAGATCACGGCATCTGCGGGAGTGCAGTCAGAAAAATGCATGATCGGATCGCCCGCATCTGTAATGGCGGACGGAGGTCCCCTCACCTGCCTCCGTCCATCTCCCAGCGTCTTCTACTCTGGTTTGAGATCTGATCTAGCAGACTAGAGCAGAAGATCGCCGATAACGCTGATCAGTGCTATACCCTACGCATAGCACTGAATAGTATGAGCAATCAAATGATTGCTATAAATAGTCCCCTATGGGGACTATTAAAGTGTAAAAATAAAAGTAAAAATAATTAGAAAAATCCCCTCCCACGATAAAAATGTTAATTGTCCCTTTTTCCCCATTTTACTCTCAAAAAGTGTAAAAACATTTTTTTATAAACATATTTGGTATCGCCACGTACATAAATATCCAAACTTAAAATATAATGTTAATTATCCCGTACGGTGAACGGCGTGAACATAAAAAAAAAAAAATCCAAAATTGTTGCTTTTTTATAACATTTTATTCCCAAAAAAATTGATAAAAATGTATTAAAAGTTTTATATATGCAAATAAGGTATCAAGAAAAAGTACAGATCACTGTGCAAAAAATTAGCCCTCATACCGCTGCTTATACGGAAAAATGAAAAAGTTATGGGTCAGCCATATAGAGGGATTTTAAACACACTAATTTGGTTAAAAAGTTTGCGATTTTTTTTTAATGGTATAATAACAGAAAATTATGTAATCATGGGTATCATTTTAATCGTATTGACCCACAGAATAAAGTGTACAGCATGAAAACGAAACCTTCCAAAATTTGCTAAATTGCGGTTTCTTATCAATTTCCCCACATAAATAGAATTTTTTCGTAAAACTAGCTTTTGCCCCCGGCTTTTCTCGCGTTAAATTTGGGGTAACATAGATTTACTTTTTACGATCCTATTGTAATGAGGCCGCTCTGGGCAAAGTCTACGGGCATCCAAACAACCCGAATTCTTTCAACTTTGATCACCGTGTCTAAAGAGTTAAGGCCGGACATCTGCCGGAACATCTGCCACGGGTCCTGGCTGTTCAGCTCCTGAGCTCGCTTCATAACCCTCCCATGTCGCAGCGCCAGGTATACCCAGCGTTCTGCATCAAGGGGTTAATTCATACAAACTTTGAACCCCCGAAACGGTTTGAACCTTCACCTTTGAACACCTTCAGGGGTGTAATTTTAGAAAACGTAAAAAAATGTGTTTCTTTATCTCTAATTGTTAGCCTAAAAACAACATTTGATGCTTCTAGCTTCAAAAATGACAGACTTCCATGCAAACTTTCAACCCCTTTTTCACCCCCTTAAGGGTTGAATTTCGAAAAATTCAGCTTTCTAGGTCCAAGGGTTTAGGCTGGGCGTTGATGAGTCAGTGAGTCAGGCTTTCTCTTTATATACATATATAGAAGAGTGATGTCATTACAAAGGACAACTGGTTGCGCAAAAAACAAGCCCTCATACTCGTCTGTGGATGAAAATATAAAAGAGTTATGATTTTTAGAAGGCGAGGAGGAAAAAACGGAAACGTAAAAATTAAATTGTCTGAGTCCTTAAGGCCCAAATGGGCTGTGTTCTTAAGGGGTTAATGACAGTTTCTAATGGATCTTGTTACAATAGGCAGAAAATGGGCTGCCTGGAGAAAATAGCAGGCTATACTTTTGTCTCCTCCAAACAAAACATACCTGTTTGTGAAGCTGACCAAATGTAGTCACTAGTAGACTACATTTGGTCTTTTAAAATCTGTAGCCATGGTACAGTACGATAAATGTATACCGATTTTATGTGAATGAAGCGTTACTCATCCTTATTCTTCATTTTTTTAGAATTTGATTTCTGAAATTGAGATGAAGCAAAGCAAAATGGATGAGTGCCAGAAGTATTCAGAACAGTATTCTCTAGCCATTAAGGTATGCAATTTATATAATTTCCTCCCTAATATGTTTAAGTATTCAACATAAAAATCTAAAATGTATGCCAAACCTTTTGTTTTCAGCTTATTAATAAACTCTTTAAGACTTGATGTGTCTGTACACAGATTGCTGGGCAGTTCCATACTATGGGAGCATAAGGACTTCCCCTAGAAGTTTGGCTTTTAAAGGAGAATAACTCTGTACTTAAGACACACATAGGCCCTCATTTACTATTGTAAACCCGACATGTTGTGTTGGGATTTGCGCCAGATCTGTCTGCTCCAGAATTTGTGCCAGAAGTGAAAAAACCTGACTTACTCACCATTTTACTAAGAAAACCCCAAAAAGGGGCGTGGTTGCCAGGAAACGGGGGGGGGGGGGGGGGGGGTCTCCGGAAAGGGGCGTGTTCCTGCCATTTTCACAAAAAACTACATATTTCCTAAGGTTTCCACATAAAATGTGGGTGATTTGAGCTGAGGAAAACCCTACAGACCAGAGCGAGCATGTGTAAAAAAAGCAAAGTGTAGGGAAAGTGGAAAATGTAGGGAAACCTTAGTAAATACCGGGGAAAATAAATTGTAGGGAATTAAAACCCACAAAGAAACCTACACTCCACTCTTAGTAAATCAGGGCCACTGGGTGCATGCAAAGATCCATAATATGGCTGTGCAGATAGAAAATGCAAACGTTGGCAAATTTTGGTGTTAAAAATATCATATATTTTTTATTTTATAGGACTATGAACTACAGCTGATGACTTATAGAGCACTTGTAGACTCCCATCAAAAATCTCCAATGAAACGTAGACGCTTTCAGAGCTCATCTGATGTTGTTGTACAAGAGGCAAGTTATATAATATTAAGAGGGTAATCTTCTCTGCTGGACATTGATATTTCAGTCCTTTGGGAAATTTTAAGGTGCAAGCAACCAACAGCGCCCTACAAAAAATAATGTTATATGTTATATGTGTCTGGGTGGTCAGTTTTTGAGAAATATATAATACATATATAAAATATATATACATATGTATATATATATATATATTTATATATATATATATATATTCAGGTATTTTATATGAATTTATGTTATACATTTGTACATACAACACATTATATTTAATTTTTTATTTTTTATTGCCACTACAAATGGTAAATCTCAGTTGTGTTTGCATTGCAGTATATGGATCTGAGGACCCGGTACACTGCCTTAATGACTTTGATCAGCCAGTTTATAAAATTTTCTGGGGAAACGCTAAAGAGATTGGAAGAAGAGGAGGTAAGGATACAAGCTAATGCTCTAAGTCTATATCCCATTTTATTTGAGCTCTTTTCTCTTAAACTATTCACTGTGGGTGAAGGGAAAAATTTCTCGTATTCAGTTTTCTCTGTCTGCATTATGTAAATGTTGGTTTCTTCTTTGTTTTTGGTGAGTGGTCACTATGCATTGTTGTTTTCTTCGAAGTAACAGGTGTTAATAATTAAAACAGATCTCAAGAGACCGACATATTTTTGGTTTTACACAAAGTAATGACTAAAGTTAGAATGCACACTGTAAGCAATAAATGTTTTCCAATTCTGAATAGTAATTACGTTTATACTTTCATGCATATCGATATTTTATCAAAAGAAGTGCTTACTACCAGAGCTTGTGTTAACGTTATTAAAGGAGTTTTCTAGGACTTTCATATTTTTGACCTATTCTTACAATAGGTCATCAATATTACATAAGTGAAACCCAATTGATCAGCTGATTAAAGGGGCCACAGTTCAGGCAAGGGTCGTTACATTTTTATCGTTTACCTGTCACAGTACCATACGCAGTAGGGACTATTCCTGGCACTGCAGTTTAAGGTAAATAGGTCCTTTCGTTTAGACAGCTGCCCAATATGAGTGACAACAGTGTACAAGACTTGCAATAATTGGAAATGAATACCAACAATTGCTGGATTGTTCATTCTGCTGTTCATTCCATTATTGGCAGCACATCACCTGTTTACAGCTGTAAATATGCTACCTACAAATAATGATTTGCATAATCTTTGCCATCAGACGTCAAATGAGGGTTTTCTTGTTTATTAGCTGGCCCCTGTACCTTTTTGCAGGAGCCAATATTCATCCCATTTGGCTGATAATCACCTGTGTAAAAGGACTTTAAGCTACATGTAGTACCAGGCACAACCACTACAAAATGTACAGAGCAGTACATACATGGTAATGAAAAGACTGCAACACTTGTCTAAGTGCCACAGCGGGACTATTGGGCAGCGGACCCCAACTGGTCTTATATTAGTGGCCTATTCCAAGGTGATGCCTTAAGGTCACAATATTATGCTCCAATATGCCTTGCATCTGACGGATCTTATCTTTTTATCTTTACATAGTGTAAGCAACCCGAGAAGAGTTGCTTACACCAAAATGTCATGTTTTGTCTGTAATTTGGGATTTAAAATAAATAAATAAGTTTTAGCTAGAAATGAAAGCCAAGTTTTACTTATATTTTGCAAAGGATTAGGATCCTACTTGGGCACCTGATAAAAATTGGTAGTGCCGTAGTTATATTCTACTGTACTATGCTAGGGTAAGCTACCCATTCTAAAGTTCTAAAAAAAAAAAAAAAACTTAAATGGAACATTTCACCTGTTATGTGTTACGTTGCCCTTGCTGAGGGCTGCAAAATATAGAGCCAGACACAATGTTTTCAGTGATCTGTCCCCAACGCAATGTAGTGTGGATGATAGATTAGCAGAGCCTGTGACAGCAGAGTCATCTTAGGCAGCATGCGTCTACTTTCTGGGAGTGCTACAAAACTACACAACACTGCAGGATTGGGGGCAGACTGGCGGAAACATTGTGTCTGCCTCTATATTTTGCATTTATGCTAGGCAAAAAAGGGCAGCATAACATAGGCAAAAAAGGCAGCATAACATAGGCAAAAAAAGGCAGCATAACATAGGTGAAAAGGGCAGCATAACATAGGCAAAAAAGGCAGCATAAAATAGGCAAAAAAAGGCAGCATAACACAGGTGAAAAGGGCAGCATAACATAGGTGAAAGGTTTCCTTTAACAGTAATATGAGTTTTAGGTACTGATGCGTTACAGTAAGGCATGATATAATACAGAAGGTACATTTGAACCCTATTGAAATTGCTGTTTCTTATGGTTGTTTTATTGTTGAAGTGCTAAATGAAGAAATAACATACAAACCAGTGTAATAAAACCAGTAATACCTGCAGAATGCAAGTACATATTTTGCTTTACTTTTATTCAATTTTATAACAGCCTAGAGAATAATTCATATTTTACTGAGACTGATTATGTGTTTCCTTTTTTTAATGGAAGGTGTATGTAATACAATATATATATATACATATATATATATATATATATATATATATATATATATATATATAATCATTGTTATGTATAGGGAATACATATCCTGCCTTTGCATTAGCTTTAACTTACGACCTATAGAGTTACTCATTTTCTCTGTTATGTTGTGTGGCTTAATGTGGGTTTGCATGGTTTATGTATAAGCTGGGCATTTCCTTTTATTGGCATGAACATCCTGCAGATTTTTTGTTTCCTGTACAGTATGTGTTTTGCTTTTATAAACTTTGGTGTCTCGCTTTTACTACTCTCCTGATACTTCACTGGCACGACAAGGTGGTTGACTCTTTTTCTTTTAATTGGCCTGAATAGGTAAGTCATTAAAGGTATGCATTTTATATGTTAACTGATGTTCCCCATTTTTGTAAAGTATTTCATTAATTGCAATCTTCCACTCAGGAGTGAAAGAATGCAGCAAGCATGCTAGGAGTTAAAGTTGCCAAATAGCTATGTGGTACTTAAGTTTCATCTACCAATCCTGTTCTGATTAATAGGAACGGTCCTTGTACCCCAATGACTGTACATCTAGTGTGTGGCCTTGTTTGTTGTATGCCCAAAGTAAAACTGTAAAATAAACTTTACTTTTTTTAAATCTATATTACTATCTTTTTTTATTCTGATAAAATCTGAGGAAATATGTTACATGCCACTAAGGCGTTCTTTTTTCTGTAATTATTATATATATTTTTTAGTTTTTTTAAAAATGCTAAATGCATTGTACATTTTATAGCACAACAATGAATGATGAAAATGATTGTATGAATGTGTTTCTTTTTTTATTTTACCATAGACTCTGATGTACTCAGAGCGCTCTTCCTCGTCGGCTTACCCAGAATTATCAGAACAGCAAAAAGCCACTGCAGAGGAAAACAGGAAGCTCTTGATGAGAATTCAGGAGCTTGAGCTTTCACTGGAAGAAGTAAAAAAACAAAAATATATGCTAGAGCAAGAATTGCCAAAAGTTAAGGCCGCTGCTGAGATGGAAATTAAAAAGCAGCAAAAGGCAATGGAAGAATTATCAGTGCAAAAAACAAAAGCTGAATATGAGGTACAGCAGTTCCGTTTAGAGCTAGAAAGCACAGTCAGACTTAAAGCGGCAGCTGAGCAGCAGCTAGAACATGTACAGCAGATCACACGACAAGCAGAATCTAAACGTGATGCTGTAGAAGACAAACTTAGAGCATTTAGGACCCAAATAGAGGAAAGCACTACAGCCAGAAGGAAACTGGAAGACCACTTGAAGAGAAAAGAAATTGATCTTCAGGATCTAGAAAAGAAAAAGAACAGTTTAATGACTGAACTTAAACGGAAAGCTGAGATAGAGGAAGAACTCTTGAGACAGATAAAACACCTTGAAAGTGACCTTGCATTCAAGAAAAAAATGGTAGAGGAAAAGATGGAATATGAAACAAAAAGACAATTTTCAGATTCATTATACAGTTATAATACTACTAAGGAGATGGTGAAACCTTCACGAACTGTGCAAGAGGTTCATTATATGATTGAATCGGACATGAGAGGGGCTCAAATGGATCAGTTTGTTAAAAAAGCAGAAACTTATAGGCAGCAGCTTGACGAACTAACGCTAGTACACAAAAAAGCCGAGAACGAGCTTAAACAGTATAAACAAGAACTAAATACACTACAAATACAAAAGGCATCTGCAGATGAGAAGAACCGCCTGCTAAGAAATCAGTTGGAGGATGCACATAGTATGTTACAACAGCTTAAAATTGAAATAGAGCAGAAGAACCAATTAGAACAGGGCTATGTTTTCCAACTTAGAGAAGTGGAAAGAAAGTTTCATCAGAGTCAGGATAAGGCTGAAGAAGTGATGCAAGAGGCTACTGATCTCAAAAAGATTCGAATGAGTTTTGAGGAGGAACTAAAGATACTGCAGCAAGATAAGGTCTCCCTTGAGCATAAACTTAAGATGCAGAAAGCTGATTATGATGATGTAAGAGAAAAGCTAAAAACTTGCCAGGAAGAACTAAGACAGAAAGATATGTCCGAAAGGAGTAGCCTACAAAAAATATCTTTTATGGAAGAAGATTTAGCTAGAAAGAAACAAGATGTGGAAGAATTCAGAAAACGAGTTGAAGATCTAACCCGTGCAAACGCAAAAGCTGAGAGCAGTGTGAAAATTCTAAATTCACAAATTAGTAATTTGCAGCAAGAAAAGATTGTATTTGAACAGCGATCACAATCTCGAAGTGGAGAAGTTGAAGGCTTACGTGAACAACTCAAGAAAACTCAAGACGAGCTCCACCAGCTTACAAGGGCACAGAAAGAGGACCAACAAAAAAATATAAGGCTGCAAGATGAGTTAACAAAAAGCAATCAGTGGTCAAATTCTCTGAAAATAAAGTTAGATGACCTTAATAAATCACACAGTGAGACAGAGGTGATGTTCAGGAAGGTTAAATCTGAGTTGGAGAAGACGACAATAGAAAGAAATAGTTTGCAGAAAAATTTAGATACAGTAAAATCACAGCTGGAAACAACCAAGGAACAAATGAGGGCTACAAGTGAGCAACTGCAAAAACAGTCTAAAGGAGAGTATGAAACACAAAACATGGTGAAAAGGTTAGAAGATGAATTATCAAAAACTAAAAATTCCCTTAATGAAATCAGGCAGAAATGGGACAAGCAAAACCTAACAATATTGAATTCTGAAAAGGAGATACGAAATCTGAAAGCTGAATTAAACAGTATAACTGTGGAAAAGCGCTTGGCAGACCAGAAGCTACAGCAGCACCAGACACAACTTCAGGAAATGAATTCAAAATTAAAGAAAGCACAGGATGATCTTCATAAAAAGACTGTGGATGAGCAACTAGCACAGAAAAAGCTTGTGTTGTACCAAGAAGAGTCTGCAAAATACAAACACTCAGCAGAAGAGTTCAGGAAAAAACTGGAAAAGTCAATGGAATCTAGTTTAAGTACTGAAAATAATTATTCAAACATTAGGCTTGAAGTTGTTGGTTTAAAACAAGAGAAAGCAATGATGGAGGAGAAGCTTAAGTTGCTAAAAATCGAATTTTCAGACCTTCAGGAGAGATTACAGAGGAGTCAAGAGCAGTTGAACTTGGAGAAAAAATCTGGGTTGGAAAGTGTTCAAAAGGGTAGAAAACTTGAGGAAGAACTAGAGGTTCAAAAGCGTGCTGTTGAAAATCTTAAACAGAAAATTGACCTGCAAAGACAAGACCACATAAACCAGTTAAGATTTCTACAGAGTGAGGTTCAGCAAAACAACAGTATAAGAAGCCCTTTCCAGAAAAATGAATATGAAGTAAAAGGAAACAGCTATGTTGTTACTTCTCCAGGTTCCCAACAAGATTTTGATGGCCTTAATCAACGATCCAAAGCTTCTCCACTCTTAAGACGAAAGCTAGATAGTCATCTTGATGTCAATGTTCCTGTTTTTAATTCTACCCTCATTGAAGGAAAGAAGCAAATGGATGGATATGATGACAGTGTGCAGAAGGAACTCCAGCTACAGCTGTCCAGGATAAAGCAGTCCCTTGATGTTGGAGACAAGGGAAAGCCATTTACAGAGTACGTTACACAGACCAGCACAGAGCTTCAGATATCTATTGATAACATGAATGCTTACAAACAGCTTTCAGAGCTAGAGACTATAAAGGATAAAAGTTTACAGAATGCCATTCAAACGTTGAGAATTGAAGAGGAGAAAATTGGAAAAGAGCTAGGAAAATTTGATTCATCTATGGAGGTATTTTATGTATACCCTCCTGTCTACTTTCCTATGCAGCAGCTTTGCTAGCTTAACTGCCTTTATATATTTTCTTTAACTTGGTGATTAACCCATCTGTTGGCATAACCTGCAGTTAGTATACCAGTTATTTCTCCAAATGCTCTTTAGATCCAATATAACATTGCTTAAGCTGTTGCCTATTGTTTAAGTCAGATACATATAGCAGTTAGGTTTGAATGAAAGTTTATGTAACTAGATGCCCTGCTGTATATACATGCATGGCTTTGCGGGTCTGTGTGGAGCTTTTTGGTTTTGGTTTTTAGCACTAATTATTCTAATCATTTGTCTCTATGTTGAAATAGATAATTTTGTTAGTTTGGAAGTTATATGTAGGCTTAATCCCTAACCATCCATCCTTTATTTTAAATATTCCTATTTACAGACAGTGAAGAGCAAGCAGTATGATTTGACTGTTGAAGTTACAACTGTAAAACAGGAAAAAGAATTCCTGCTTAACAATGAAGATCAGGTTTTTGAAGAACGTAATGTTTTGGAAGGATTTAGGAGAGCAGATTTACCGAAGATGGGTTATATGTCCTCCAGTTACAAAAGCTATGCAGGCTCTGAGACTTCTTTGAGTGAAAGTTCTTCCATTGATGATAGGTTCATCTTCCAAGGTCTCAGAAAAAATGTGTCTGCTAAACAAATGCTAGACGCTAAAATACTTGATGCCAAAACAATGGAGCAGCTTGAGTTAGGTCAAACATCTGTACAAGAAGTTCAGAGAGAACTTGACACATACCTGTCAAAAGCTACTGCAATAGCAGGTTTATACCTTGAATCGAGCAGAGAAAGAATATCTTTTGGTTTAGCTGCAAAAAAGGGAATTGTTGATAAAGGGATAGCTTTGGAGTATTTAGAAGCACAAGTAGTGACAGGTTTTATCATTGATCCTTCTACAGGCAAAAAATATTCTGTTGAGGAAGCCATCAGCTGTGGATTTGCTGACCTCGAATTTAAAGAAAAACTCCTTGAAGCTGAAAAAGCTGTCTTAGGATACATTCATTCTGGCAAAAGGCTGTCTGCTTTCCAGGCCATTGAGGCTAGACTTCTGGAAAGACAGAAAGGGAAAAGGATTCTTGAAGCTCAGATTGCCACTGGTGGAGTCATTGACCCAGTTAAAAGCATACGAATCCCATCTGAAGTGGCAGTTCTGAAGGGTTTGTTAAATCATACCACATTAAAGTTTTTGCATGAACCAGCTAGCAATATGAAGGGTTTTCACTTTCCCATCACCAAGCAGAACATGTATTACTCAGATTTGCTGCAATTGTGTGTTCTTGATTTAGATAGCAAAACATTCCTTTTACCAATCGGTGAAAGGCAAATTACAGCTTTTTCAGCAGAAAAAGGTCACAAGATATGCACAGTGGATGTTCGATCTGGTACAGAAATGACAAGATTTGAAGCATTCGAAAGAGGTCTGATTGATCAGAAAACATATACTGACCTTTCACAGAATGAGTGCCAATGGGAGAACTCAACTGTTTTTGACTCCCAGGGCAGGTCACAAGTACACTTAACTGACCGAAAGACAGGAAGACAGTTTAATTTAGACGAAGCTGTTTCCCAAGGTAAAATTGACAGAACACTAAATATTAAATTTCAGGAAGGGCTTCTTTCAGCAGTTCAGCTAGCTGACATTCTAGTTTCTAAAACAAGACCAAGTAAGGACTCTAACAGTCCTATAGCAGGATATTGGATTTTTGAAACCAATGAAAGGGTTTCTGTCTTTAAAGCTTTGAGAAGAAATATGGTAGATAGAGTAACAGTGTTTAGATGTCTTGAAGCTCAGATAAGCACTGGAGGGATCATTGATCCTTCAAATGGGAAAAAATATAATGTATCAGAAGCTTTACGTAAAGGCTTAATTGATGATGTTTGTGCTAAACAAATTCAACAGTGTGAGGTTTCATACACGGGGATTACCCATCCCACAACAAAAGCCATTTTATCTGCTGGTGAAGCCATGAACTTGGGCCTGTTAAACAAAGAAATTGGTTACAGATCCTTAGAGTATCAGTACTTAACTGGAGGATTAATAGACCCTAGATCACATTCACGACTTTCATTAGAGGATGCCATCAAGAAAGGAATAGTTGATGCAGCCACTGCAACAAAGCTGAAGGATGAGAAGTCATATGTCAAAAATCTTACCTGCCCCAAAACAAGAAGGAAGTTATCCTACAAGGATGCTCTAGACAAAGCAGTTTATGACTGTCATACTGGACTACGCTTGTTGGAAGCTCCTCTGCCTCTGAATGTTGGAATTCCTAGCCTCTATTTTTCTTCCCAATAAATTCAACTACATTGTCTAATGAATATGCCATAATGAGAAGTTGCAAGAGCAGCCTACTGGATTTTCATCCTGAAGAAGTGCAACCGAATGTCAAGCTGAAGTGCGCAAACCGGTTATTAATGATGGAGATTCATAATGGACATTACCTGAGAATTATGTTTTACTTTCATTACCTCTTTTATGTACTGTGGTATGTATGTTACTGATTTCCAGCAAAGGTAACCCTGAGCTTGCTGTGTTTCTAAATAACCTTCCGGTTTAGTTAAACTCACTAGTATATCATATCTATATTGTTTTAAAGGCGTACTCCACTAGAAAACATTTTTTTTTTAATCAACTGGGGCCAGAAAGTAAAACAGATTTGTAAATTACTTCTATTAAAAAAATCTTAATCCTTCCAGTACTTATCAGCTGCTGTTATGATCCAAAGGAAGTTCTTTTATTTTTGGATTTCCTTTCTGTCTGACCACATTGCTCTCTGCTGACACCTCTGTCCCTTTTAGGAACTGTCCAGAGTAGGAGCTCTGGACAGTGCCTAAAATGGACAGAGGTGTCAGCAGAGAGCACTGTGACTGTTCAGGCAGAAAGGAAATCAAAAAAGACAATAACTTCCTGTGGATCATAACAGCAGCTGATAAGTACTGGAAGGATTAAGATTTTTAAATAGAAGTAATTTCCAAATCTGTTTAACTTTCTGGCACCAGTTGATAAAAAAAAAAAAAAAAAAAAAAGTTTTCCAGTGGAGTACCCCTTTAAATGAATGCTTTTCTTCACCTTGCCTTGTATTCAGATATCTTTGATACTTTGCCACCTTACTGTGCCCAGTTTCTAAAGCACATACATAAAATGTCTTTATTAAGCTAAATTAAAAAAACAGTCTTCGGGTGCGTTCATACGCTAGTAGCTAGCAGCGAGTTTCCCGCTGCGGGAAACCCACTGCGAGTTACGCTACCATTGATTTAAATGGGTCCGCGGACAGTCCGCAAATCTGACACTATTGCGGACTGTCAAATGAATGGTAGTGTAACTTGAAGCAGGTTTCCTGCAGCGTGAAACCCGCTGCTAGTATTAGCGTGTGAACGCACCCTCAATTACAGAATTATACTCTTTACTGGGAATATGCTCATCTTGTCATATTTATGATGCCATGAGCATTTTAGTTTCCTAAGTTTCCCAATGTTTTTGTCAAAAATGTTAAGTAAATTGCGGCAAATGTCAAGTCAAAATGTCTGCTTGGAAAGTGAACCTAAATGTCATTGCTTGTTTTAAGGAAAAAGCAAAATGTAAGTGAGCTGAGAAAAACAGTAATGAAGTGTTTAAGAACTTCAGATATAATTTGTGCCAAATAATCATTTTTTTTTCTTTTTACTTGTTATGGTCAAGCTAATGCAAAGGCAGCAAGTATATGTTGATGTTTTAGTGATGGTCTCTAATGGTTTTTTACTGTTGTTGTCATTTCAAAGGTAATCACATTGGCCCAGATTTATCAATCTGACAAACAAAAACTGACATGATTTTCCAAAAGCAACCAATCAGAGCTTGGTTTTCATTTTACCAGAGTAATATGAGAAATAAAAACTGAGCTGGGATTGGTTTTATGGCAAATCATACAGTTTTTGCATATAAAGGATTGATAAAACTGTGCCATTGTGCCAAATCATCAAAATATGCATTTTGTCCACTTATAATAGGTATCAACAAATTCTCTATATAGCTAATACAAGCATTCCTGAATCTTAATAAACACAGCAAATGGATCCCAAAACTAACTAGTAGTATTTTCCATATTTTATTAATAGGGTGTTTTTTTTTCAAGAATATTTCTTTATATCAGGAAGAAATCAAATGTATGCAACAAAGTTATATTTTTGAATATTTTGCTGTAATATTTTGCTTTTTCATATATAATGTTTATATGTGTTTTAAACCACGCATCTATTGCTAGAAATCATTGGAAGAGGAAAAGCGAGAGCATGTAAAGAAGGCAGGGGACATAATGAATTGGGTGTCTAAAGTCACTAAAATGCTAAATAAAGAAGGAGAAGAAGGAGAGAGTGCAGGAATGACACCCACTTCTAAGCACCAGGTATTGGAAACATTATTTAGTAATGAACATTCCTACCCCTCAACATTTTACATTTCGTATAATCATGTGTCTTGTTTACTAAGCAATAAAATTGTATATTATATCCACCATGTTTTACTGGTTGCATAACACTCACCATTTCCATAATACCTTCCATGACAAAAAACAAAAAATACTACTTGATTGATTGTCTCAACTTAATAAAAGGGATCTTGTAGTCTTCTTGAGGAGTCTTGACACTATCTAGCCTGCGAGTTGTGCCATTTAGAAATGTTCCAAATCTGCAGTTTTATGCGGAATATGGAAAGTGCTGTGTAAAGCCCTTTTAGGGCCAACATTTTTTAAACCTTTTTTTGATGTATTTGATTTTGTCCAGTTATTTAAAGCACTTGCAGACTGTAAGCAGAGAATCATTGCAAACCACTTGTCAAGCTCACTTCCTTTGCAGCTGAAATCCAAAGATGTTTACCTGAAAATGTAATACAAAACAAAATCAGATAATCTTTTATGTGGCAACTCATATAGTGTAGGTTTTACATAAGCTTAACTTCCAAAGATATAGGCCCAGATTTATCAAACTGTGTGAGAGAAAAAAATTGAATGATTTTTCCCACAAAACCAATCACAGCTCAGCTTTCACTTTACCAGAGCTTGTTAGCTGAGCTGTGATTGGTTGCTGTGGGAAAATCACTCTATATTTTCTCTCACAGAGTTTGATAAATCTGGGCCATTAAGTCTTAAATGGTCACTGTCAGATACAAAAACTTTTTATATGTTGTACATCTTGGCCAAACAATAACCTTTCTAATTTACTTCATAAGAAAATGTTATTTCCTTTTTATAGAAGTCATGGCTTATAAAATCATGGCTTTGTCCAAGCTGAAGCACAGGTAAGGACAAAGTTCAGTAAGTGAGGGTGGGCTAGCACTCCTCTGTGTCTGATAGGACAGGAGAGAGCACAGATGAGTACTATCAGACAGGAGAGAGCACAGAGGAGTACTATCAGACAGGAGAGAGCACAGAGGAGTACTATCAAACTGGAGAGAGCAAAGAGGAGTACTATCAGACAGGAGAGAGCACAGAGGAGTCCTATCAGACAGGAGAGAGCACAGATGAGTGCTATCAGACAGGAGAGAGCACAGAGGAGTACTATCAGACAGGAAAGAGCACAGAGGAGTACTATCAGACAGGAGAGAGCATGGAGAAGTACTATCAGACAGGAGAGAGCACAGAGGAGTCCTATCAGACAGGAGAGAGCACAGAGGAGTACTATCAGACAGGAGAGAGCCCAGAGGAGTACTATGAGACAGGAGAGAGCACAGAGGAGTGCTATCAGACAGGAGAGAGCACAGAGGAGTGCTATCAGACAGGAGAGAGCACATAGAAGTCCTATCAGACAGGAGAGAGCACAGAGGAGTCCTATCAGACAGGAGAGAGCAAAGAGGAGTACTATCAGACAGGGGAGAGCACAGAGGAGTGCTATAAGACAGGACTCCTCTGTGCCTTCTCCTGTCTGATAGGACTCCTCTGCACCTTCTCCTATCAGACAGGAGAGAGCACAAAGGAGTGCTATCAGACAGGAGAGAGCACAGAGGATTCCTATGAGACAGGAGAGAGCACAGAGGAGTACTATCAGACAGGAGAGAGCACAGAGGAGTACTGTCAGACAGGAGAGAGCACAGAGGAGTGCTATCAGACAGAAGAGAGCAGAGAGGAGTGCTATCAGACAGGAGAGAGCACATAGGAGTCCTTTCAGACAGGAGAGAGCACAAAGGAGTGCTATCAGACAGGAGAGAGCACAGAGGAGTCCTATCAGACAGGAGAGAGCACAGAGGAGTAGTATCAGACAGGAGAGAGCACAGAGGAGTACTTTCAGACAGGAGAGAGCACAGAGGAGTACTATCAGACAGGAGAGAGCACAGAGGAGTACTATCACAGAGGAGTACTTTCAGACAGGAGAGAGCACAGAGGAGTACTATCAGACGGGAGAAAGCACAGAGGAATGCTATCAGACAGGAGAGAACACAGAGGAGTGCTATCAGACTGGAGAGAGCACAGAGGAGTACTATCAGACAGGAGAGAACACAGAGGAGTACTATCAGACGGGAGAGAGCACAGAGGAGTGCTATCAGACGGGAGAGAGCACAGAGGAGTGCTATCAGACAGGAGAGAGCACAGAGGAGTACTATCAGACAGGAGAGAACACAGAGGAGTACTATCAGACAGGAGAGAGCACAGAGGAGTGCTATCAGACAGGAGAGAGCACAGGGGAGTCCTATCAGACAGGAGAGAGCACAGAGGAGTACTATCAGACAGAGGAGAGCACAGAGGAGTACTATCAGACAGAAGAGAGCACAGAGGAGTACTATCAGACAGAGGAGAGCACATAGGAGTGCTATCAGACAGAAGAGAGCACAGAGGAGTGATATCAGACAGGAGAGAGCACATAGGAGTCCTATCAGACAGGAAAGAGCACAAATGAGTACTATCAGGCAGGAGAGAGCACAGAGGAGTCCTATCAGACAGGAGAGAGCACAGAGGAGTCCTATCAGACAGGAGAGAGCACAGAGGAGTCCTATCAGACGGGAGAGAGCACAGATGAGCACTATCAGACGGGAGAGAGCACAGAGGAGTACTATCAGACGGGAGAGAGCACAGAGGAATGCTATCAGACAGGAGAGAACACAGAGGAGTGCTATCAGACAGGAGAGAGCACAGAGGAGTGCTATCAGACGGGAGAGAGCACAGAGGAGTACTATCAGACGGGAGAGAGCACAGAGGAATGCTATCAGACAGGAGAGAACACAGAGGAGTGCTATCAGACAGGAGAGAGCACAGATGAGTACTATCAGACAGGAGAGAACACAGAGGAGTGCTATCAGACAGGAGAGAGCACAGAGGAGTGCTATCAGACAGGAGAGAGCACAGAGGAGTACTATCAGACGGGAGAGAGCACAGAGGAATGCTATCAGACAGGAGAGAACACAGAGGAGTGCTATCAGACAGGAGAGAGCACAGATGAGTACTATCAGACAGGAGAGAACACAGAGGAGTACTATCAGACAGGAGAGAGCACAGAGGAGTTCTATCAGACAGGAGAGAGCACAGAGGAATGCTATCAGACAGGAGAGAACACAGAGGAGTGCTATCAGACAGGAGAGAGCACAGAGGAATGCTATCAGACAGAAGAGAACACAGAGGAGTGCTAGCCCACCCTCAGTTAGAGGACCTTGTCATGTCTGTGCTTCAGCTTGATTTGTATAAAAAGGAAATAACATTTTCTTATAAAGCATATTAGAAAGGTTAATGTTTTGCCAAGATGTACAACATATAAAATGTTTTTGAATCTGACAGTGCCCATTTAAAGAGTTTATTACATGCACAATGGGGACTTTTTGAGGGAAAGGTGTTTGGAGGGGTAAGCCAAAGTAGAGAGCCACTACTTTCGATGTGGAAGATCCTGCAACCGTGGATTTCATTAGAACAACAGGTAATTCTGCATCTTCTCTGAACTGACCTCACAAGAAAAGAATCCAACCTACACTTAAATTCAACCTATAATAAAGGCTATTTTGTATACTGGCGTTATGATGGCTCTTTCTCTAATAAATATATTACAGTATACAGTAAATCACTCTCGTAGTAAGCATGGTTAAAAAAATGTCAACATTTTTCAAAGCTGCTTCTTGTTATAAAATATATATATATATATATATACATATATATATATATATATATTAGGGATCGACCGACATCGTTTTTTTAGGGCCGATACCGATAATCGGTGGAGGTTAGGGCCGATAGCCGATAACTTATACCGATATTCCGGTATAAGTTATCGGCTATTTATCCCCCCGCGACACCGCTGCAAATCATTGATTTAAAGTGGGCGCTTCGCGGTGCGGTGGGTGCATTATCGGCTTATCGGCAAGGTAATTGCCGATACCAATAATGCCCAAAATTGTGATTATCGGCCGACAACATCGGCCAAACCGATAATCGGGCAAACCCTAATATATATATATATATATATATATATATATATATATATATTCCTTGTTCTTTTATGCTTGGTTGATTGGTACTCTTCAATTACTCACAGAAGATAATCAATGGATGGCCATTTATGCCATGGTATATCTGCAACAACCATCTATGGAATTAAATGTAATTCAATTGATTTATTGGCTCTGTAGAAGCATGGAAAATGCCACACTGAATGAGCTGTCCATAATAATTTATCCAGTGCTGATGACTGTTCCTTCTCCTGTGCTTTACACACCCAAATCTTCAAATATATGCTTACATCACTGTATCCCTTCATTAAACATGCTTGTTTGACTATGCTCACACTTTATCAGGAATAAATGGAAGACTATTGAAAGTCATCCATAAACACCTACTATACAGTACACAATTTGCAACATCTTTGGGGGAAATTTATCAAAACCTGTGTATAGGAAGAGTGGTGCTGTTGCCCATAGCAAGTAATCAGATTACTTCTTTCATTTCATTTTTCAGAGGCCTTTTTAAAAATAAAAGAAGCAATCTGGTTGCTATAGGCAACTGCACCACTCTTTCTCTACAAAGGTTTTGATAAATCTCCTCCATTGTGTTTTAATAATATATTCTTCTGCACAAGAAGCCAGAGTGATTCTGCCAGAATTATCAGTCTGAGAGAAAATTTGGAGTTGTTTGCTGACAGTAACCAATTACATCTCACCTTTCATATCTTAATGAGCTCTAGAAAAATCAAAGCTGGAGATCTGATTGGTTTTTGTGAGCAAATCATGTTTTCTCTCACTCAGCTTGATAAATGTGGACCATTATGTCAAGAAACCTCAAAATCATTCTGAATCTCCAGTTTGCACCGAAAAAGCTCAACATTCATGTCACTCAAAATATGCTTTTCTTGCTATAAGTACCATCAGCATAGGTATAAAAAAGGTGAATACAGCTATGTTTACAATATAGGATGTGCTTTGATTTTCCACTAGTTTTGAGGCACCTCCATTTTCATGCAACTGACGAATGAATGAATAAATAAATGGCTAAAAAAATTACCAAGTCAAAATTTACAGACAAGCAGATTTTTTAAGCATCAATTGGAAACCCAAAAATGAATCGAACAGTTTATAATTTATACATATCTTATATCTCAATATACTTCTACAAGCACAAATATAGTATTTACTGTAAAATTATGCATTCACAAAATGTTGACACATAAAAATTACTAGTTTTACAAACAATTTGAGAGCATTCAAATAGCCATCAAACCCTGGCCAGTGGTCAGTGTCAGTAAATCCAGGCTAAAAGGCTTACGTTAATGTCAGGAGATTTTTAGGGGCATCTTGGGAAACATTAAAATAAAGGTGCATAGTACAAAAATGTAATACTTATATGATTGTTTATAATTCCATGAAATTTCTAAATGTTTTTGAGGGACAGCTTGGCACATATTGTAGTCTCTGTCCAGGTTTTGGCTATATATAACGTCATATGGGCACATGAGTCTAAATTTGAATAACAAAGTAGTTAGCATGTGCCAACTTTAGCATGTTTTACACACTTTATACACTTACACTTTAAAAAAAAGTTCTAGATTAAATGCTGCTAAGAGGAATTGTACATTGGTCAAATTTCATTAAAGCGGTAGTCCTGTTTAGAAAAATCTATCCCCTATCCAAATGAAAGGGGATAAATGTCTGATCCTGGGACCCTCCTTGATTTTCTATACAGCGATCCAGCTGTTTCATGCACAGTGAGGGGGTTGACACGCCGCCTCCATGTTTCATTGTTAGAGAGCCGGATATACACTCATTTTGGTATCATACACCAAATATTGGTATCAATGAATGCCAGCCATGAACCATGTATGCCCACCCACTTATCCAGACCAGAATTTGTGTGACAGATCTTTAGTCCACCATACAGTATACATGTTGCCCATATTCTTTGAGAAGATCACACTCATAAAGACAATTTTTTTAAATTACATTTTGCAAAGTCTTCACTATAGTCTTTCACTGTATCTCTGTTTAATAAGGTTTACCAACAATGCATTAGAGACTTTTCCCAGTGGTCAGTTGCTTTAGTTTCTTCTAAATATAAAAATTAAGCAACCAATTTTTTTCATTCTTCTTTTTTCCCATTTTTTCCCATCAATGGTTTACAGTTACTAGTTAAAAAATAAAAAGTAAAAATATTAATAAGATATTAAGAATAACATTATATGTTGCCTATAAGGCCTGCTTACAACCTCCTTCCATAATGGTGGGAAATTTCTAATGTAGTGGTCTCTTATCCAGCCTTGGGTAGATACAAATTGTATGTATACTGTAGTATCTGAATTAACAGATTTTGATATAGTGAAGTTTTCCCACCCTATATCTTTATGGGGTAGTAGCTACAGGATATTCCTTAAAGGGAACATTTCACCAAGTTTCACCCTATATAACGAGTGGCAACACATAATAGAGGTTAATATCACGTGTCCTACAATGCCTGGATGTCTGCTGCCACATCTATAGATGTGGAGAAAACATGTCACACGCAGTATGTAAATGAGGCTTAAGTAGTCATGGCTCCCCAGGCTGCAATCACGCCTATTCAGGCTCTAATAACATATATATAGGTATGATCGAGCAACTTAATCAGGGCCTAATGTCATTGCTCATAGCTAGGTTGTCAATCATGCCTGGAAAGATGTGATAAGAGCCCGGGTTGCCGTGGCTTATTTAGCAAGCCGCATGCTTGGTGACTACTTGAGCATGCCTGGTGACTACTTAAGGGAGAACTCCGGAATAGGAAAATTATCGTCCATACTGCCAGCAGTAAAAAAAATAAACAAGTACATACCTTCCTTCTCTCCCATGGTTACTCCGGTAACCGTCTCTGGCCTCCGCCATGATTCTCCTCCTGGTTGCCGGTGGTCGGCGAGTCAAAACTGCACTCAGCAATCACCGGCCACAGCGAAGTCCCGACTTGGCCGGCGATAGGCTGAGCGGCAGTGTGACGTTTTCGGCCCCAGCAGCAGGTGCCGGTGTAGTGAAGAATTGTGTGTCTTGAAGCGTTCTCACACTGCTGCCCAGCCTATCGCCGGCCAAGGCAGTATGACTCGCCGACCACCTGCAACCAGTAAGAGGATCGCGGCGGGGGACGGAGCCGGTTACCGGAGGCACCAGGGGAGCGAAGGAAGGTATGTACCTGTTTATTTTTTTTACTGCCGGCAGTATGGACGATCATTTTCCTATTCCGGAGTTCTCCTTTAAGCCTCATTTACATACTGCGTGGGACATTTATAAAAAATGTTTTCTCCACATTTACAGACGTGCCAGTAGACATCCAGGCATGGTGAACACATGACATTAACCTCTTTTACATGTTGCCACTTATATAGGGTAAAACTTAGTGACAGGTTCCCTTTAACCCCTTAAGGACCAGGACCATTTTGGCCTTAAGGACCAGGCCAATTTAATTTTTGCATTTTCGTTTTTTCCTCCTCGCCTTCTAAAAATCATAACTCTTAAATTTCCATCCACAGACCCATATGGGGGCTTGTTTTTTGCGTCACCTACTTTACTTTGTAATGACATCGCTTATTTTACCATAAAATGTACGGTGCGAGCCAAATAATATTATTTATGTGGGAAAATTGAAAAGAAAACAGCAATTTAGCAAATTTTAGAAGGTTTTGTTTTCACGGTGTACAATTTATGGTAAAAATGACATGTTTTCTTTATTCTGTGGGTTAATACAATTATATTGATACCCATGTTATTAGGGCTGGGTGGTATACCGGTTAATACCGAATACCGAAATTTTTGTGCTGCACCATATGAATTTTTTCCATACCGCAATACCGATTGGGCCCCTCCCCCTCGGGAATGAATGAGTTATCAACCCAGCGCTGCGCTGTCCCCATCGGGGAACTAATCATATGTGACCCGCGAGCGCTGTTCTGCCCCCCCAATAATTATCAGCCCAGCACTGCACTGTCCCCATCGGGGTAAATACTCACATATCACCCGCAAGCACTGCCCTCCTCGTGCTCCTGTTTTTTCCAGGCCGCCGATGCTGGCACTATATACTGTTCGCTGTATCCCTATGCCCGGGCTGTAAATGATAAACAAGATAAACTTTAACTCACCTTCCCTGTTGGTCCGGACCAGCTTCCTGGGGACGGGAACGTCGGACAGCCGTTAGCCTATCACCGGCCGCAGCGATGTTCCGCCTTGGCCGGTGATAGGTTGAGCCCACTGTCATGTAAGAAGCTGGCTGGGATAATTAACAATATATTTCGATAGTTCAGACTATTACGCACACGGCAATACCAAATATGTTTATAATTATTTTTTTACGCTTTTTGGGGGGTAAAATGGGAAAAAACAAATGATTTACGTGTTATTGGGGGAGGGGATTTTTCACATTTTTTTACTTAAACTTTTTAAACTTTTTTTTACACATTAATAGTTCCCATAGGGGACTATTTATAGCAATCATTTGATTGCTAATACTGTTCAGTGCTATGCATAGGGCATAGCACTGTTCAGTTTTATCGGTGATCTTCTGCTCTGGTCTGCTCGATCTCAGACCAGAGCAGAAGACCCTTGGGGATGGACGGAGGCAGGTGAGGGGACCTCTGTCCGCCATTATGGATGATCGGATCTCTGCGGCAGTGCTGCGGACGATCTGATCATCCATTTAAAGTACCACACTGCCACAGATGCCCTGATCTGTATTGATCATGGCATCTGGGGACTAATGGCGGACGTCCGCCATTGCCGGCAGGTCCCTGGCTGCTGGTAGCAGCCAGTACCTGTTGCACATGACGCGAACACCGGTCTGGTGCTTAGCTAAATGTATGTCATGCTTTGTTAAGTACCACGGCACCATGATGTACATTTACATCCATTGTTGTTAAGGGGTTAAATGTCAGATCGGTCCAATAGGGGTCAACTGTTTCCACTTCATATGAATTGAGAAATCTCCCCAGGCTAGTGGTTATGTCTCCATTAAAGGGGTTTTCCTTTTTATAGCATTACCTGGTTGTGACACCTGGTGGTTGTTTCAGTTTATGAACAGCTTCCACTGCCTCTTTGATATTACAATTAAAAATATGGTGATCTGTTACCATGGACAGCTAAAGTTTTAATGTTATTTTGAAAATCACGAACTCGTCACTTTTTTGTTATTGATTTTAAGAATATGAAATCTCAATAAAGGTACTTGGGTGTCTTCTGAAAGTAAAGAATTTAGGGTTGGTCCACACACAGTGGACTTCCCCACAGATTCACAGAAGATTTAGTAGATTTCCGTTTGAAAAGATCAACACTATGTGGATCAGATCTGTATAATCTCATTCCATATTTATTATACTATAATCCACTTCAGATTTTTCCTGTGCATAAATAATGCTGAAATTCTGTCCTGTAGCAAGGTAGGACAGAAAGAAAAAATTGTACCCCTCTGCTGGCTCCTGGTCCTGCTCCACTGCTGCACTGACAGATTAAGTGAAGAATAAGTTTTTTTTTTTTTTTATCCCACCCCCACTAGCCAGCAATTTTTGGAAAAGGGCCACACATCACCTTCACACCTCTGCGCCTTTAGAGATACTTTGACATATGACATGACACACTAATAAATGCATATCAGGCCAGTGACGGCAGCAAGTAAATTGAGTGCACTATGATACCTAGAAAAAACAAATCATCTACTAAAATACACAAATCTATGAGCTAGAACTCTTTTTCTGCCATTCCTCTGCTATTTCTCCTGAAAATGTATTAACAAATTTCCCACTGAATCTTAGCAATAGAGTATTTCCCTTCAGAGCGTGATACAACCACCACTGATAGGAAAGAACGAGAGTGTCGTACCTGCTGGACAAATATTATGGGAACACGTCAGTTTATTTATGTGTTTCTGGAGAGAAACAACAAAATGAGAGCTGACAAGTCTTTTTTCCATGCCTATTAAAAGTCAAGTGTCACAAGTTTAATTTTTGGAGTCTTAAAGTGTTTTATTGTGATATGTGTGTGACTTCTAATATAGAAATGTTGTTTTTCAAATCCTCATATGTACATTTTCTTATTTCAGATTTCCAGTGAAGAGATTCTCACAAAGCAGGATGAGATTTCGGATGCTCTGCAGACTTTACAATTACTTTTAGCTAAGCATGGTGACAGGTATTGTACCAGTTTCCATTTTGTTTCACATTGTGTAATAGATAACCATGTATAGTACAAATAATGGTAAATGGTAACAAGATTCTGCTATTTTTTCTGATCTTGTTTGGATATGACATCTTTTTCCAATATCTTGATATGGGTTTATTCAGAGTTTTCTCGCAAGATTCCTATAAAATAGGGCAGTAATAGAAAAAACGAGAAGCCATTCACCAAGTCTGTGCTCCAGAAATCTTGCTTTATTTTCAGTGCCTCGATTGCGCTGCAATTACAGCGGCTGTTTCACACGGAATCGTGCTTCATCAGTCTGAATTTCTTTGCCGAGATTGAGCACCACCGTCACCGGCCCAAATTGTCACATCCATTCAAGCCCCCTGACTGCATACACCCATATGAAATATCAGAAGCAGGTTGTGCCGACCACTGTATCTATATAAGCGATTCCTATAAAATAGACTTCCGGATAAATGCAGTATCATAAACATGTCATGATGCATAGCACATCATGTATTTATAAGCGGTTCCTATATAAAATAGACTTCTGGATAAATGCAGTATCATGAACATAGCACATCATGTATTTATAAGCGGTTCCTATATAAAATAGACTTCTGGATAAATGCAGTATCATGAACATAACACATCATGTATTTATAAGCGGTTCCTATATAAAATAGACTTCTGGATAAATGCAGTATCATGAACATAACACATCATGTATTTATAAGCGGTTCCTATATAAAATAGACTTCTGGATAAATGCAGTATCATGAACATAGCACATCATGTATTTATAAGCGGTTCCTATATAAAATAGACTTCTGGATAAATGCAGTATCATGAACATGTCACGATGCATAGCACATCATGTATTTATAAGCGGTTCCTATATAAAATAGACTTCTGGATAAATGCAGTATCATGAACATAACACATCATGTATTTATAAGCGGTTCCTATATAAAATAGACTTCTGGATAAATGCAGTATCATGAACATAACACATCATGTATTTATAAGCGGTTCCTATATAAAATAGACTTCTGGATAAATGCAGTATCATGAACATGTCACGATGCATAGCACATCATGTATTTATATGCAGTTACTATATAAAATAGACTTCTGGATAAATGCAGTATCATGAACATAACACATCATGTATTTATAAGTGTTTTGTTTAATTTTTCACCAGAATGACTGAAAAAGAAAGAGTGGAATTAGAAAGCCAAATTAAATCACTCCAAGAAAGCCACAGTCTTTTATCAAAAGAGTACGAAAGACAACAACAGGAAGCCAAGGACCTGGTAGATAAACTGGTGGGACAGAAGGTGACATCTGCAGATCAATTTGATCTGTTTCTATTGCAACCAACTTTGTGTGATTTTTATTTATTGCATGTGACTGAAGCAGTCATATTTGGAGATATTTGTTTTTATCTAAATGGAACCAGGTTCCTTAACTTTAGGTACTGTATGTTGTTGGTTTTAGCTGGGGAGAAAGCTAATTTTGTATTGGCTTAATATTCACAAATATATTCTGATCATGCTTTTTCTGTGGTCTCATGAGACAAAGACTAGCAAAACATCACATGTGTTTTTGTACCTGTTGGATTGCCATCAGGGTATCATCCAGACTTCTTTATTAACAGTGTTTTTTTCACCAGGCGTGGTTTATACAGTGTGCTGTAAACATGACAAGCATGGTTCTCTTTGTGACACATCTCCTAACCCTTCACAGGCATCAAATGGCATGATGGTTTGCTTTGCAGGTGGATCATACTCTACCTGTTGTCATCAATCTTCTAACTAACACACACAATGTTTCTTAAAGCTAAATTCTAGTTCACAGATGCATGCTAATTTCAAAGCTTGTGCCACGTTTGCTGTCAAGATACTGACAAAATCATTTTTATCTGAACTGCTTATACAGTCCGCTTGTTCTGTGTGTGGTAAGTACGTGGAGTGCTTTTTCTAAATTGTAGCTGGTGTATAGTCACCATACTTGCTAATTTTTTTCTGTTGTTTCAGGTGGATAAAGTGGTGTCAGGAGCTATAGATGAGGCAAATGAGAGAATTCTTTCCATTTACCAGTCTATTGTAGAAGGCCTTGTTGATTATGAAACAGGAATTATTTTGCTTGAAACACAACTTATAGTATCCGAACTGATTTGCCCACAGTTAAAGAGATGCTTTGGCTTTGAAGACGCTAAGAGTCATAATCTTATAGATGATCAGATCCAAGAACGACTCCACGAAGTCTCTCACGCTAAGAGTGTCATTTCATCTCTCCCTCCAAGTGATTTTCCTATAATTACAGCTTACAATCAAGGATTCATTTCAGAAACTGTAACAGTCAAAATGATCAACACTTTGCTATCTTGTGGTTGCCTTCAACTTGCCACTACAGGAGAGCAGCTCAATGTAAATAAACTTTTTCAAAGAAATATGATTTCTACGTCAATGTTTACAAAGCTTATTGAGAGGCAAAAGATTGCCAAAGACTTGATTGATCCCATCACAGCAGAAAAGTTGACATTAGCCGATCTGTTCCAGAGGACAGTGACAGATGAGAAAACAGGAATGAGATTTATTCTAGTTAACTCAGAAGATAAAGGTAAAATCACATTAAAATCTGGAAGGAAAATTAGTGTTTTACGTGCTGCTCATGAAGGAATTCTGGAACGAGAAATTATGTTCAGGCTACTTGGAGCTCAGCTTCTTTCAGGTGGCATTATCGACCTAGATACTGGAACCCAATTGACTTTAGAACAGGCTCGAGATCAGGGTGTTATTGATCATGGAACAGTTTGTGGAATTTTAACCCAACAAGTTCAAAATGGTGGAATCCTTTGCCCATCTACAAGAAAGTGCTTAACAGTAGATGAAGCTGTTCAGTGTAATTTAATTTCACACAGTAGTGCATTGATGGTTCTAGAGGCACAAAAAGGGTTCATTGGACTTATATGGCCTGATACCAGTGAAATATTTCCCATAACAACATCTTTACAACAAGGAATGATTTCTAATGAGTTAGCACAAAAGATCCTAAGCAACAGACACAAAATTGCAGGGTTATATATTCCTGAGACATCTGAGATAGTCCAATTAAATATAGCTGCTCAGTCAGGTATAATAAACAAAAACACTGCATCAGTCCTCAGCAATTTGGAATTACAGGACAGAATGCCAAATATAGATGTCCTGGAGCCAACCTGCAAACATGCTTTGAAATGGATATCTTATGAATCTCACCCAGATCAGCTGACTGAAAGCTCTGAAAATCACCCAGAGGAAGAACTGACACATAATCCAGACCATACAAAGCAATTATTTATTTCCTATCTCATGATAAATAGTTATATTGATGCAAATACAGGGGAAAGACTTTTACTGTTTGATGGTGATCTTGATGAAGCTGCTAGCATGTTGCTTGAGTCCGAAAATATTTTGCATACCTGGTGTGAAAATGAAGAAGGCGTTACTGATATTGTGGGAGATGATTTGGAGGGGAAAAAACCAGACCTGATCTGTGATATAGACAGTAGTATAACTGAGTGTGACAGTACCTCCTATTTGAGCTCAGGTTTTGAAGAAACACAAAACATAGCAGCCTCTACAGAGCAACTTCAGTTTATGGATAAAGTTGGTAGCAAAGATACTGAGGAGGTGATTTGTCAGCTATTAAAAAATTTAAAAACTGATGATATATCCAGTGAACATAATCTGAAGTGCAGTCAGACAGCTGGAGCACATGAAGAAATAGATTTGTTTCCTGTTAAAGATGTAATTGTAGCTGATGTTCAACTAGTTACACCACCTAATGCAACTGTCCATAACAATATAATTCAAGAAAATACCATTCATACCAACTCTAATGAAGGCTCTGCTCAGACTGGAGATGTTTATAAATGTCCAGAAGAAATTGTAATCGCTTCAAACATCAGTCCTATTCAAGATAAAACAGAAGATGCTGTTGTTTCTTTGGAAGACTCATCTTGTGATAACCTGCAAAAAATGCCAAATGAAGAACATTGTGGTAAAGGCACTGACCTTGAGATTTGTGCTACTCCCCCACCTGAAACCAACGGTGACGTACTGCGTAATATGGACGAAGAGCTTCATAAATATTTAGATACTAGCAGTGAATCTAATATGTCTGATGAAAATGATAAAAGTGAGGATGAGGTTGGTGATAATGATGAGATTAAAAAGACTTGGAAAACTATAGGAAATTACATAATAGAAGACAGAATGCATTCCCAGAGTGATACAAGCTCAGATGAGGAGTTTTACTATAACACTGATAGTGATGCTGAAAACACTGGAATGTTTCAAGGAAGGCAATTTCTGGAAACCATAATTGAAGAAGATTCTGAAACTAACTCCTGTGTTGATGAACACGCTTCATTATATAAGGACAAATTTTCTTTTCAGAGTGGTTCAGTAGAGGGAAAATATGAGAGTAATGAATATAAAACCACTGACATGCATATGGATGACAACATGAAGGCTAAAGTAATCATTCAAGAAGAACTAGATGAAGATTATGTTGAGAGTAGTTTTAGTGAAACGGACATTGACTGTTTTGTCACTGATGAGACAAACAGTGAAGAGGGCTATCAAGCCACTGAAGAATTTTCAGATGAATACTTTGAGGATACTGAAATTGATAGCAAAGCTGTTATGTTTGATTTTGGCTATAATGATAATGAAAGACACTTACATATTGAAAATGTCTTGCATCCACCTTCTGATAATTCTGGAAGTACATCCAACACTATGGTTCTGTGTGAATCGGATGAGTCTTTGCCTTGTCTAGGACAAAGTGTTGTCATCACTCTGGGCAATTCTAATTCATGTATACCAGTGGAATTTTCTGATCCTAAGCTAACTCATTATAAGAGTACATATGAAAGTGAGAGCGATATTGAAAAAAAAAGTAAAACTGAAACACCAGAATTAGTGAACTTGAAAGTTCAGTCAACTGCTCTAGCACAACTGGATGCTGAAGATTCCGCCCATGATCCCCAGTTACATAATAGCCTTGATTATACTGACAATGGTAGTGCCACTTCCAAACATACTGATCATAATCAATCACCAACTGATAATACTAAGCTTATTCCTGAATCCATTCAACCCAAAAAAGAGAATGTAAACGATGAATGTAGCAATGCAGATATGCAAATTGAAGTAAATGAGACATGCGGCCGAGTGAACAATGGTTCTGAAAGCAGTGATCAATGTGCCACTCAGCTTGAGGAACACTCTACAGTTGACTTCAACTCTAAGCAGATACCTGAAAATTGTCTACTCAATGAATTAAAGGCTGTTTTCAACACTAATGTTACACATATTGAAAATAATTATTGTGTGGAAGACATAGAGTCGCGGACCAATTCAGTTCAGAAGGTTAATTCAGATTTACCAGATGACGAGGGTAGAGGAAAAAGTATTTCTTCAATTGAAACGAATGACACTGAAACCTGCAGCATTACAGATATTATGAAAATGAAGGAGGCAAATAATTATAGAGAAAGTATTGTCCCACTTACAGCAAAAAGCCCAATTCATATTGATAACCTGTGTGCAGTTTTTGATTCATCTACCTGTAAAAGCTCTAGTGATAATGTAGAAGCATCTACTACTAGTGCTGTGTCTGATATACAGAATTCCGGTGCATTTGATATGGAATCAAGTAACACAGGAGAATTGGATAACTTAGCAACTTACCTCAAAGGTTGTGCAGGAATAATACAAACAACTGATCACAATGTTAATTTCAAACAATTTGTTTTGGGAGATACCAACAGCCCATACAACACAGGGGAGAACTTAGATGGGAATGGAAATTCTTTACCAGAATTACCTTGTGACAAGGTCAATCTAAGTACTAAAGAGTCTGCCAAAAGTGAAAATGTTTCCAAGGATATATTTGATAAAGAAGGTGAAACAGTTTTAATAAATAATTTTGGAGAACATAATGAATGCACAAGACATATACCAGACTTAGATCTAGTTAGAGTAAAGACTAAAGCCGTAGAAAATGGAATAATGATCCAGGGAGATAACAACCAACAAGGCAAACAAATTGAACATGACACAGTATCATGTAAAGTAGAAATGACCCCAAGTCATAAAACTTTGAGTACTTCATCATCCTTTAATGAACAGAAAGTGCAGGAGCCAAATAGTCCAAAATTAATCTCTTCCCAGCTTGATCAAATCTTTCATGTTCCTCCAGACTCTGAAAATTCTAACAAATTGGAAGAGCTTATAATTAACATCAATAAAGGTCTGTTTCCCAGTGAGCTGATCTCAACTTCTTCCATTCCTGAACAGATGAATAAGAAAAGTCCTGAACAAAATAAGCAATTTTCCCCCTCTGAGCAACCAGGAACTGCAAGAAAATTCAGCTTTACAGAACAACCATGTAATGGTGTGAAAACATTGGATGAAAACTCTACAACTCAAAATACAGATTTAACTGCATCTGAAGTTGAGCAAAGAGTGGGAGATACAGTGGCAGATGAGGTGAGTTGGTGACAAGCTAAGGTAACAAACCATAATCTTCTTATTATAGAATGTCCTATGACAGCTTTCAGAAAAGATCTAGATGCTTACCTTATAACATTGGAGGTTATAAACCTGTTAGAAAGGTAAATGTGATGACAATAAACTCTTAATTTTAATCTTAGAATTTAAAGGGTAGCTCCCACCATCCCATTTTTTATTTTTTTTTGCTAGCCCGTTCTCTCCCCCCCATCCATTTCTGGATATATGCTGCATTACATACCCAATATAGTATTGTGGTTGCTAGTTATTATATTTATAGAAACCAGACTGTCAGACATTATTCAACTGATCACTGTCACGTTTGGGCAGGAAAGGAGTGCACACTATTCTCGCCCAATCCACTATCCCTTCCTACTTACGTACCTGCCCTAATCGACAGGTCCGTAACCACGGTGACAGTCCCTTCCTAAATAAGTGAGGGACAGTCAAAAGGTCAAAACAACAAACTACAAAACTGACAAGAGGTCGGGAAAGGCTGGAGGCACACCACTAACAGAAAACAAACCAAAACACGCACACACAAATACACGTAGTCAGAGGGCCGCGTCAAAACCTGGAGAGCACGAAGTACAGTAACAGAGTAAGGCTGGGTTCACATCACGTTTTGTCCCATACAGGACCGCATACGGCAGCTGAAAACTTGCGCTCCCATATGCCTTCGTATACGGTCCCGTATGTAATTCATTTCAATGAGCCGACCAGAGTGAAACGCTGACTCCGGTCAGGTCATTTTGTCCCCGTATGCGGTTTTCCCATCGCACCTAAAACTGTGGTCGACTACGACCTTAGGTCCGGTGGAAAACTACATACGGGGCAAAAATGCGGTCCCGTATGGGACAAAACGTGATGTGAACCCAGCCTAACAAAGGGAAGTCAAAAGCCAAGACAAAAGTCACAAAACCAGAATAAACAGAGATAGCTAGGTAAGTTACTAAGAACTATCACAAGCAGAGAATCACTGAAAAGGGCCTCCTTATATATGCCTGTTATATATGCCTGAGCTGCAACCAGGAGGACCCTAATTAGCTCAACAAGTTAAACCACACACAGGAGCACAAAGGCGTTGTCCCAGCAACCAAAACAACAACAGGGCTAGAAATCATTAACCCTATGGGTTCTGGCAGAACCATTCCTTACAATCACCCTATGGATATGTTCACACAATCACAGATCAATATAAAAAAATAACTGAAATCCACAGGATCTTGCTCAAAATTTAGATTGGCACTGTAACGACAAGTAAAATATTTTTTTCTAAAGGGCTAGATATAGAAAAGAACTTTAGAGTTACTGTAATGTAACTTGAATATCTGCAGGTGAAGAAAAATTTACTAAGGAACATAATTTTTGCCAATTTTTGCTTGAACAAATTTTTTTTAATTTATCAATTTTTTTTCATTTTAGATAACTTTGACTTTAAATCAGCATTGTCGAACATTATGTGATCATCTAAAGGTTGTTCAAGATCAGAAGCTCCATTTGGATAATCTACCTGCCCTCGGTGATAACTTGGAAACTTTAAAAATTCAGCTTGAGCAGCTTGAGGTCAGTGTTGTTAATTTCTACATATTTTTCATCTTTTTTCCTATGAATTTTTTGGGTTTACTGTAGAGGAGTTAAATTGTGATTGTTCAACTATAGCTTCAGGATTACCCCTTAATGGAAAAGAAGATCCCAACAAAATCTCCAGAATATGTTAAACTTAAAGGTGATGTCCGGTGCTCACTTTTCTTATTGTATCCGTTCCGGGCCGCAAAAAAAAAAGAAAATAAGCTTTCTCTTGCCTGCCTACGCTCCCCCGGGGCTCCGGTACAGGCGTTCGGTCCCCGGGCTGTATTCTTCTTACTTCCTGTTAGCCCGGCACGTCACACGGAGCTTCAGCCTATCACTGGCCGAGGCGGGACATCGCTGCGGCCGGTGATAGGTTGAAGCTCCGTGTGACGTGCCGGGCTAACAGGAAGGAAGAAGAATACAGCCCGGGGACCGAACACCTGTACCGGAGCTCCGGGGGAGCCTAGGCAGTTAAGAGAATTTATTTTTTTTTTTTTTCCAGCCCGGAACGGATAAAATAAAAAAAAAAGAAAAGTGAGCACCGGACATCTCCTTTAACCCCTTAACGACGCAGGACGTATATTTACGTCCTGCGCCGGCTCCCGCGATATGAAGCGGGATCGCGCCGCGATCCCGCATCATATCGCGTGGGTCCCGGCGCTAATCAACGGCCGGGACCCGCGGCTAATACCACACATCGCCGATCGCGGCGATGTGCGGTATTAACCCTTTAGAAGCGGCGGTCAAAGCTGACCGCCGCTTCTAAAGTGAAACTGAAAGTATCCCGGCTGCTCAGACGGGCTGTTCGGGACCGCCGCGGTGAAATCGCGGCGTCCCGAACAGCTGATCGGACACCGGGAGGGCTCTTACCTGCCTCCTCGGTGTCCGATCGACGAATGACTGCTCCGTGCCTGAGATCCAGGCAGGAGCAGTCAAGCGCCGATAATGCTGATCACAGGCGTGTTAATGCACGCCAGTGATCAGCATAGGAGATCAGTGTGTGCAGTGTTATAGGTCCCTATGGGACCTATAACACTGCAAAAAAAAAGTTAAAAAAAAGTGTTAATAAAGGTCATTTAACCCCTTCTCTAATAAAAGTTTGAATCACCCCCCTTTTCCCATAAATAAAATAAAACAGTGTAAAAAAAAATAAAAATAAACATATGTGGTATCGCCGCGTGCGTAAATGTCCGAACTATAAAAATATATCATTAATTAAGCCGTACGGTTAATGGCGTACGCGCAAAAAAATTCCAAAGTCCAAAAAAGCGTATTTTGGTAACTTTTTATAACATTAAAAAATGAATAAAAAGTGATCAAAAAGTCCAATCAAAACAAATATCATACCGATAAAAACTTCAGATCACGGCGCAAAAAATGAGTCCTCATACCGCCCCGTACGTGGAAAAATAAAAAAGTTATAGGGGTCAGAAGATGACATTTTTAAACGTAAAAATTTTCCTGCATGTAGTTATGATTTTTTCCAGAAGTGCGACAAAATCAAACCTATATAAGTAGGGTATCATTTTAACCGTATGGACCTACAGAATAATGATAAGGTGTAATTTTTACCGAAATATGCACTGCGTAGAAGCGGAAGCCCCCAAAAGTTACAAAATGGCGTTTTTTTTTCGATTTTGTCGCACAATGATTTTTTTTTCCGTTTCGCCGTGCATTTTTGGGTAAAATGACTAATGTCACTGCAAAGTAGAATTGGCGACGCAAAAAATAAGCCATAATATGGATTTTTAGGTGGAAAATTGAAAGGGTTATGATTTTTAAAAGGTAAGGAGGAAAAAACGAAAGTGCAAAAACGGAAAAACCCTGAGTCCTTAAGGGGTTAAAGTGTACCTCAAATTTCACACAATTTCTCATAGATTTTAACTGCATCAGTATACAGTGTACACAATTTACCAAGGAAAATAAGCAGAAACAAAGGGACAAAGTGCTCATGTGAGCACTTCTGTCCCTTTGTTCTAGTGATCGGTGGCGGTCTTAGCAATTGGAACCCCTCTGATCACAAATTCTCACATGTCTATGACATGTAAGAAGTTGTATGATAGTTTAGGTACAGTTTAAGATGTTATTGTGTTATTAAAAATTAATCATCCTTTAAGCATCCTTGTAGTGATGAATTGTTGAAGAACAGTCTGTCTACTCTAGAGGGCAAACCATATTACTGTATTAAGTCTCGTCTACCTACCAGTATGGGACTTCCTTCTGGAGGAGAGCTAATTCACATACCCTTTTTTTCCCCATGTACATTTGCCTGGCTTATAACAATCCCTTCACCAAGTGGCAGTGTCCACTCAAAGTAAAAAATCGCTCTTGTAGCAATTTATAGTGCTAAAATCTAGAGTGAAATCTTTGGATGTTGTGCTCATTTTTATTCCACAAGAACTTGAAACAATTTCTGTCTTAAAGATTACATTTTTAATAAATGTTTTTTTTTTCTTTTCTTTCAGTCCTTTGAATCAAGGTTGGGTGCGTTTTCTGTTAAACTGAAAAAAGATGTACAGTGTGCAGAGCAATTCTTAACCTCTGTTCCTGGTGACCTTCCAGGAGAGCATCTCAAGGAGTTAAGTGAGACCTTGATGAAAACCTTTGCTGCTGTTTGTGAAATGTCTCCAGATCGTGCTCAACAGATTGCAATTGCGGTTGATGCTGGGATGGTAAGAATAATGTGGCTATTTCTGAACTGGTGTGTCAGAATAGTTTTTTCTTTATTGAATCTTTATATGGCTATTATTTTCTCTGTTGCTTTAGGTTGTTGGTAAATAGTTAAAAGGGTACACCGGTGGGAAACTAAAAAAAAAAAATCTACTGGTGCCAGAAAGGTAAACAGATTTGTAAATTACTTTTATTAAAAAATCTTAATCCTTCCAGTACTTATTAATGGCTGTATACTACAGAGGAAATTATTTTCTTTTCGGATTTCTTTTCTGTCATGACCACAGTGTTCTCTGCTGACACCTCTGTCCATGTCAGGAGCTGTCCAGAGCAGGAGAAAATCCCCATAGAAAACATATGCTGTTCTGGACAGTACCTAAAATGGACAGAGGTGTCAGCAGAGAGCAATGTGGTTGTGACAGAAAAGAAATCCAAAAAGAAAAGAGTTTCCTCTGTAGTATACAGCCACTAATAAGTACTGGAAGGATTAAGAATTTTTAATAGAAGTAAATTACAAATCTGTTTAACTTTCTGTCACCAGTTGATTTAAAAAAAATAAATAAAAAAATAAAGTTTTCCACCGGAGTACCCCTTTAAAGGGAGAAGATTGATGGCAGAAAAAAAACATGTGGTCCATCTAGTCTGCCCTTTTTTTTTAATTTATCCTAGGATAGATGAATTTTTAAGTTAGACATGTTTAGGCTGTGTTCAAACAATACATTTTTAGCTAAAAATTTTTGTGTAAAGTCACAGCAGAAATCTGAGGTATAGTTTATGATTTCTGCTGAAAACCTTTTTTCTTTTAAATCAACTGGTGGCAGAAAGTTAAACATATTTGTAAATTACCTCTATTAAAAAATCTTAATCCTTCCAGTACTTATTAGCTGCTGAATGCTACAGAGGAAATTCCTTTCTTTTTGGAACACTGATGACATCACGAGCACAGTGCTCTCTGCTGACATCTCTGTCCATTTTAGCAACCATGCATAGCAGATGTATAGCAGATGTATAGCAGATGTATGCTAAGGGCAGCATGGTGGTTCAGTGGTTAGCACTGCTGCCTTGCAGCGCTGGGGACTTGGGTTCAAATCCCACTAAGGACAACAATAAATAAAGTGTTATTATTATTATAATAACGTCCACAGAGAGAACTGTGCTCGTGATGTCATCAGAGAGCATTCCAAAAAGAAAAGAATTTCCTCTGTAGTATTCAGCAGCTAATAAGTACAGGAAGTATTAAGATTTTTTAATAGAAGTAATTTACAAATATGTTTAACTTTCTGCCACCAGTTGATTTAAAAGAAAAAAGGTTTTCACCGGAGTACCCCTTTAATATGTCAAGGACTTTGCAATGGTCTTGGGTGTAAGATTAAAGACAATGGGACTCAGCTTTCACTCTGATTTTAAATTTAATTAGGGATAGATTCAGCGTGAAAATCCACACAGAGTTTAACCAGTGTAAACATAACCTTATAAAGTAAGTCTGTATAAAGATTTGACCCTGAATCTGTACATACCTCTCATTAGTTAATTGGCCCCATCCAGCAGCAAAATGACAAAGTACAATTGAAATCAAAGTTTAAAAATAGATATGCAGGTTATACTTTGGAGCTCACTGGGCATTCCCCTCAAAAATAAGTCACCCCCCTCTGTGCACTGGTCACCTTCTCTACCCCCATGATTGACATCCACAAGGTTGTACTGTAAACTAGCTGCCGAAGGGAACGGCTCCAAAGCCTAATTTACGTATCTATTTATAAACTTTGATATCTCATTGCTGGAGGAGTCAGTTAACTAATGAGAGGTATGTACAGGTTTAGGGTCAAAAGCCCTATTATGCCATTTACTCAATTTATACCCTAAAAGCCTTCTGATAGGTCTGCTTTAACCCCCTTAAAACATTGCGGGTATTGACCTTGAAGACGCAGCCAATTTTCATTTTTGGGTTTTTAGTTTTTCCTCCTCGCCTTTTAAGAGTCAAACTCTTTTATTTTTCCATCCAAAGATGTTTGTTTGTTTTTTTGTGCGACCAATTGTACTTTGTAATGTACTTTTACTTAAATGTACAACAAAACAATAAAAATATTTTTTGTTGAAATAAAAAAAAGAACTCACAATTTTGCAACTTTGGAGAGTTTTTTTTTTTATATGCTGTACACATTATGATAAAACTAACATATAGGGGGAGATTTATCAATCAGCCTGAAACCCTAATTGTCTTTTTTTTTTCCACAGCAACCAATCACAGCTCAGCTTTCATATCTTAACTAGCTGTGAATGGTTGTTATGGGAAAAACCAGACAGTTAGGGTTTTAGGCTGATTGATAAATATAGGCCATTATCTTTATTCTTTGGGTCAATATGATTGAAACGATGCCCATGTTTACATAGCTTTTCTATTATTGTACTTCATGTTAACAAAAAGCTTTTTTGACAAAAGTTGTATTCTTTAAATTGCCTTAATACAACTTTTTCTATTTATATTTCCATATATGGGGCTGTATGACATCTTATTTTTTTGCACCATGATCTGTAGTTTTTATCAGTACCATTTTTGTTTAGGTAGTACTTTTCGATCTCTTAGTTTTTTTTTCTTATATTGGTGTGTTCACACAGTGTAAAACATTTGCGACAGGCGCTAGGACCGCTTAGAAATCCGCAGAAAGAATAGACATGTCTTTTCCTTCTGCGGACGCCAAAATGGGGATTTCCACCATGTGAACAGTGTGGCAGAATCCCATTGAAATAAATGGAACTCTGCTGCAGTGGAATGTCCGTGCGAAATATTTCGGTGGAATTGCGCACAGACATTCCCCTGTGTGAACATACCCATAATATATGAGCATAAGTTAACAATCTTAAAAACATTTTTTTACTATTTCTTTCACATATATTAGGTCTGCATAGGGGACATTTAATAGCAACCTTTCAATTGCTTATACTGTTCCATGCTGTGCAATGGCATAGCACTGATCTGTACTATCAGTCTGCTTGACAGTGGACTATGTTGAGTTTCCGACCACATCTGTTGGCAGTTTGTTACCAGCATCTACTACTAATTTAGTAAAATAATATTTTTTAACTTTTCTTCTGATCTTACCCTTTACTGATCCTCTAACAGGAAATGAATTGAATAAGGAAGAAGCAAGTAGCTACAGGATATGCCCCCTTCTGAAAATAAAAGTAGCTATTCAGATGGTCATCAACAGCATTATCTCTATCATTATAGTTATTTTCCCCATTTCTACTTTTCAGTTTATCTTCTGCCACTAATATACTCGACCACTATGTCTACAGCTTTGTATAATTCTCATTAGATTACATTTTTAGGCTAGGTTCATACCTTTTTGTACTATATATTTTATGTATAAGTAAGGATTTGTTTACACATAGTATTTTACTCAGTATTTTTATCTGAAACCTAGATATTTGCACCTTTTTCTGTATGGGTTCAACTTCTGGTTTTAGTTACAAATACTGGCCAAAATACTGTGTATTAACTGTGTGTTGGCATTCAGACCCTTAACCTGGTTTGCATTCCTGTAACCTTAGGCTGGGTTCACCCATTGTATTTTATCAGTATTTTTAGGCAAAACCAGAAGTGGGTTTAAAACACAGAAAAAGCTGCAAATCTTCCCAATATAGTTCTTCTCTTTGTCACTTGGCTAAAAGACTGACTAAAATACTGACCAATATTCTGTGTCTGAACATAGTCTGGGTTTTCGTTGTTTTTTTCCCAAACACACCCCAAAAACATGTGCGATAGACGTTTTTTTCTATGAAATCTTAGCGTTTCTCTCCTATAGAAGTCCATTCCATTAGAATTGTTTTTAAGCAATGATGTTTATTACAAATGCTAGTTTTTAGGTTGTATTGCAGTAAGTAATTGTTCTGGGTTTTTCCGTTTTTATTTTAGGGTGCATTAGCAGAAACTCATCAGGGCTTACTAAACCGACTACAAGCCTTGGCAGATTGGATAACCTCTTGTAATGAAACATTGGACTTTTCACTGAGTAGTGATGATATAGATGTTGTAAATCAAAAGATACATTCTTTAAAGGTATTTTTATTCACTTGTTCTTATTTATTTTTGTGGGTAACACAGAAATATATCTCAGATGTGTTTTCTTACATTACCCCCTGTCCTTTATGGGCAATGGAGGTTTTACATCTGAAAAAAATACCCTGTTCTGACTCATTTTATTTTATATGCCTATTTAGCTGCATCGATTATACTTTTTATAAAAAAAATTCTGGGATCTCATGTGACCAATAAAATGCAATTCTGTTGTTTGATATTTTTTTAATTTACGCAATTCACCCCATGGGATCAGGAATGTCATATTTAAATAGTAAAGACAACTTTGCACGCGGTGATGCAAAATATATTTATGTTTTGTTTTGTTTTTTGAAAATGAGAAAAGGGAGGGATTTAAATGTTTGTTATATGAAGGGTTTATTTATGTATATATATTTTTATATTTTTAGTCTCCCCTTGGACTTGTTTGAGCAGTCATTTTAATTACTATTACAGATCAGTCCAGTATATATATATATGTGTGTATTGCATTGATCCACTACATCTGTGCTCTGTTGGTAGAGTCTGTCATAGGCTACTATGACCACCAATGATGCTTTGAACGGTCGTTTAAATGCTGCTATTTTGACAGCAGCACCTTTATTGTTAATAGCTGGCAGTGGAGATTGCTCCATGCCGGCTATTAGTGGCAGCACGAGGAGCATGTATAAAGTGAGATCAAGTAAGGAGCTTGCTCCATACACCTTTAATGGCCCTATAATGAAAATAAATGGAGTTTTCCAGGAAAGCTTTGTGAGCTTTGCAGAAATCATTGTCCACAGAGGGAGAGATTGTGAATGGCCTGATCCCACCCTATCTATATATGATGCATTTAGTTAGAGGCCTTTATATAAAATTATATGTATTTTGTCAGATTTGTTTCTGTTTATGCAAATTTTGCTTAATTCTATTATATATATATATATATATATATATATATATATATATATATAATGTTTATGTTTATAAGCATGTCTTATATTTATGGTTTCACACACAGAATCTCAGCAGTGATGTTTCAGAGCAGAAGGTAGAGCTAGATACCACAGCGTTTGATGTCCAGTTCTTTATATCAGAACATGCCCAGGATCTTTCACCAAATCAAAGCAAACAGCTGTTACGATCACTGAATGCTACACAGAAGAGCTTTCAAAATGCTCAAAAAAGGATCACATCACATATAGAGTCTCTAACAAGTCACCTGCTGGCGGCACAAGATTTGAATGAGCAGAAGGTTTGGCTTTTGGTGCATGCTGTGCTTGCTCTAAGTTTGAAATTTTTGTATCCGAGCCTTGTTTTTGTTTCTGTACCGAAACATTACTTTTGTTATTTTAAATGAATAAAGACATATTTGCTTACATACTATACTTGAAAACCCAGAGAAAAAGTACAAATAGATGTTTTCTTCTATGCTCATGGGGGTTGATGATTTTGTGTTGATGGTTTACATAGTTTACTTGCTATTAATACACAGTTGTAATGTTTTTTTTATGTCTGTAGCTTTTTGTTTTTAGCAGTCAGGGTATGTACTACATAATCTATACGATTTGAGTGACCTTGTTGTTTAGGACTTTTTGATTTAATGGTTGATTTTTAAACAAATAAATACAGAGGATGGAACGTGTAAGGCTGGGTTCACATATATCAGTCGTCCGGCACAGTTTCCCTCCGGCGTGCACCGCAGGGAAACTGATGCTAGAACTGATCCTATTCATTTGAATGGGACAGTTCACAATCATCCAGCGTCTCAATTTTGACGCAAGATGGTTGGACATGCCGGAGGGCACCGGACAGGGGAACGCAGCTTGCTGCATTCCCCTGTCCGTTGCCCAGAAACAATAGACGCCGCATGCTATACAACTGATGACAAGTTGCCATCAGTTTTGGCATCAGTTGCGTCGAGATTTAGGCTGAGTTCACCTATGCCGGACATATGTGAACCCAGCCTAACAATGCCTTTTGTTTTGGCCAGGCAACTTGTTTGAAGGGGGAAAAAAAGTATTTGATATACAGTTATCACTATTGCAAGTGCCCAAGAGAGTTCTGCCCACTGGCCTTTATTGAGACTTCCTCTGGACCTTATTCTCAGAGATAATTGACAGCTCTAACGGCCTCCTGATTGAAGTTTAGAGTTGTCACTCAGAGTTGAGAAGGGGCCATTTGAGTTCTCAATAGAGAGAACTTTAGGCATGTAATGTGAAGAACCTACCTTCTGTTGCCAGGACATCAAAGAGCATTGCATGACCAAAACATAAGGTATGACTGTATTCCCTTCCTCAATCTTTGTATTTAACTGACAGCAATTTTGGTGGCGCTTTCTAAAGAGATTTCTTTTTGAAAGAGACGAGGGGTTATTAACATTTCAAGCTGAGCCAATAGAACATCTTTTGCATCCTGTTTAAAGGGGTACTCCGCAGTTTAGCGTTTGGAACAAACTGTTCCAAACTCTGGAGCCGGCGCAAGGAGCTCATGACGTCATAGCCCTGCCCTCTCATGACGTCACACCCCGCCCCCTCAATGCAAGTCTATGGGAGGGGGAACGCCCCCTCCCATAGACTTGCATTGAGGGGGTGGGGTGTGATGTCATGAGGGGGCGGGACTATGATGTCACAGGCTCCTGGCTCCAGCATTCGGAACAGTTTGTTCAAAACGCTGAGCAGCAGAGTACCCCTTTAAATGTACATCTTGCTTTAGCAACCATATTTCAATACTAACATCTGTTTGATATGTCTTTTTCTGCGTCATCATTAACACAGGTTCCAGGATGAAAAGACACTGGGATAAACAACGCAGTTGAACATCTCCTTTATCTTGTGCATGGTCAGGCTTTGATATCTCTCTTGCACTGTTTTAAATTCTTTAAGATGAAAAAAAATGTTTCCTCTTCTACACTTCAGTCACCTTGCTCAAGCCATAATCCACTGTGGTCATGTTTACAGCACACTGTGATTTGTGACTTTCCTCGGCTGCTTTTGTACATGGGTTTCAATTGCGTATTTTTCGTTCCTACAGGATGCGGAAGTACAACTACAAGAGCACAGAGATAAGCTGCAGGAAATCTGTGACCTGATCACTCAGACAGAGAACAAGCTTATTGGACAACAAGACATGCTGACCGCTCGTGACAACCCTGCAGATCTACAGCACTGTCAGGCTGAATATGAGGTATTGTATTGTATTGTACATATTCACTGTATCTGAAAAGAGACATTATATTATTTATTTTCCAAAGAGGACATTTAATATTTAATTTTGGTCCAGGGTTTTGCTCAGTATTTTTAACCAAAACCACAAATGGAACCTACGCAATGAAAAACTATTATTGAAAAATGTGCCTTATTTCTATTTCGGCTCCATTCCTTTTTTTTTGGTTAAAAATACTGAGCAAAAAACTATATGTGAACATAGCTTAAAGGGGTACTCCGGTGAAAATCTATTTTGTTCTAATCAACTGGTGGCAGAAAGTTAAACAGATTTTTAAATTACTTCTATTAAAAAATCTTAATGCTTCCAATACTTATCAGCTGCTGTATACTACAGAGGAAATTGTATAGTTTTTTTCTTTCTGACCACAGTGCTTTTTGCTAAAACCTCTGTTCTTTTTCAGGAACTGTCCAGAGCAGGAGAGGTTTGCTATGGGGATTTGCTCCTACTCTGGACAGTTCATCATACGGACAGAGGTGTCAGCAGAGAGCACTGTGGACAGACAGAAAATAACTATACAACTTCTTCTGTAGCACACAGCAGCTGATAAGTACAGGAAGGATTAAGATTTTTAAATAAACGTAATTAACAAATCTGTTTAACTTTTTGGCACTTTTTTGGATTTAGAAAAAAAAATTTCCACTGGAGTACCCCTTTAAGGATTTTTTTTATGATGTCCTATTGTTATAATTGGTATTGTAATGTTTCCATTGTATGCTTTGCACCTTATAATGCCACCATATCCATTGTAAGGCCCATTTCTAATCATCTACTTTGTCAATGATTAATAAAGATTTACATTTATTTTATTCATTACTAGCTGAGTACCCGGCGTTGCCCGGTTTTTCCTTCCTAATCCTTTTTGGGGAGGAAAATAAACAAAGGAGGAAGCTTTTGACTTCATATGCAGTCCTCATATATTGTTGTCATATCCCAACCCCACATCCCGACCGACCTCTTATCCCGACCTCCTATCTCGACCTCCTGTCCCGACCTCCTATACCGTCCTCCTATCTCGACCTCCTATCCCGACCTCCTATCCCGTCCTCCTATCCCATCCTCCTATCCCGTCCTGCTATCCCGTCCTCGACCTCCTATCCAGTCCTCATATCTCGACCTCCTATCTCAACCTCCTATCCCGTCCTCCTATCTCAACCTCCTATCCAGACCTCCTATCCCGTCCTCATATCCCGTCCTCCTATCTTGTCCTCCTATCCCGACCTCCTATCCCGACATCCTATCCCGACCTCCTATCCCGACCTTATATCTCGTCCTCATATCCCGTCCTCCTATCCCGACCTCCCATCCCGCCCTCATATCCTTACTGGTAATATGTGTACCAGGTAATGAAATATCTCCAGCCTAACAGAAATTATATGGGAACATACATTTCACATTGATTTGCATGGGACTTTAAAAAAAAAAAACCTGACCCTCACAAATGGAGGTAGTTAAGGGTTAAATTAACTATCCTATACTTTAAGTGGACATATAAGTAACATGTGACCAAGTATTATGGAAATATCTCCAGCCGTTTGGAAGTTATGCAGTAACATATATTTCCCATTGACTTGCATGGGACATTAATCATAAGCCCCGTCCCTGGCAAATAGGGGTGAGTAAGGGTTAAATCACCTATCCTATGTTTGTTGTTGACATATAAGTAACATGTGTGCCAAGTTTCATGTTAATATCTTTAGCCGTTTGAAAGTTTTTATGGAACATACACACATACATACACACACACGTTGAGTTTTATATATATAGATTGTGGTGAAAATGAGTCATATATTTTGTAGGTCTGAGCTTAGCCAGTTGGTTAAAGTTATTTCAATACACCTTAAATCATTAATGGGTATGGTCATAATAATTTACAGTGGTTTTGGTCAGGCAGCTGTGATGAGGTTGCAATGTATTATCTTTATTATGACTTTTATTATTAAAGGGGTATTCCAGGCCAAAACTTTTTTCATATATATCAAGTTAAACAGATTTGTAAATTACTTCTATTAAAAAATCTTAATCCTTCCAATAGTTATTAGCTTCTGAAGTTGAGTTGTTTTCTGTCTAAACACGTCCCGGGAGCTGTGCAGTTCCTATGGGGATATTCTCCCATCATGCACAGCTCCTGGGACGTGACATCATCATTGAGCAGTTAGACAGAAAACTTCAGAAGCTAATAACTATTGGAAGGATTAAGATTTTTTAATAGAAGTAATTTACAAATCTGTTTAACTTTCCGGAGCCAGTTGATATATATATATACATATATATATATATATATATATATATATATATATATATATATATATAAAAGGTTTTGCCTGGAATACCCCTTTAATTCAACCTTGTTCTACAGAGCCAAGTTTAAAGATATTTAAAGGTTTAAAGGGGTACTCCACTCAAAAACATTTTTTTTAAACAATTGGTGCCAGAACATTAAACAGATTTGTAAAGTACTTCTATTTAAAAATCTTAACCCTTCCAGTACTTATCAGCTGCTGAATGTTCCAGAGGAAGTTCTTTTCTTTTTGAATTTCCTTTCTGTCTGACCACAGTGCTCTCTGCTGACACCTCAGTACATTTTAGGAACTGTTCAAAGTAGGAGCAAATCCCCATAGCAAAACTATCCTGCTCTGGACAGTTCCTAAAATGGACAGAGGTGTCAGTAGAGAGCACTGTGGTCAGACAGAAAGGATATTCAAAAAGAAAAGAACTTCCTGTGGAGCATACAGCAGCTGATAAGTAATGGAAGGGTTAAGATTTTTAAATATAAGTAAATTACAAATCTGTTTAACTTTCTGGCACCAGTTCTTAATTTAAAAAAAAAAATTTCCATGGGAGTACCCCTTTAAGGCTACCTTGGCAAGAGAGTGTCTGTGCCTTTCCCCTCATGAGAAAAAAATCTTCTTCCATATCAATGACCATTTTGGTGCATATAGAGATTTGCTTCCATACATCATACCTATGAGCCATTAGGACACAGGCTTAGAAATTCTTATGTTATCCTGTCATTTCTTCTACTGATAATTCAGCACTACACTGTAATATTTTTATCTATATCTTAAAAACATTAGAATTGAGAGTTTCTATATAACATTTTTTTTAATGTTTTCCAGTCAGACAACATAACATTTTAATTCACCATAATGCTTTCAATTTTGTTATATTTAATTCAGTGCATCACTATCTTTATTATGGTATAGAGAAAGTGTGGGTTTGAGGGAAGTATCTGGAATACTTTACCTCTGTAAATGTGATTTTAATAATCTAGAAAATCAAACATTTAATTGCTCCAGTCCATTTATTGTTCATATACTTGTAGGAGTTACAGAAAGATATGCAGGCTGGTGCCAGTGAACTTGCAGAGATTGTGAAAAACACAGAAAAATTCCTCCAAGAGCATGGAGATAAGCTGTCACCAGAAGAAAAAGTCGTCATTGAGCAGAAACTGAAAGAGGCTAAAGCTAAGTTTGAACTACTATGTAAAAAAGCTGAACAATCCAAGAAGGAGCTTGAAAAGGCTGTCACAACAGCCATCAAAAAGGAAACAGAAAAGGTTTCTGACAATTATTTCTTATATATCTAGAACTTAACATAACATTTTAGGACTTACCGTATATACTCGAGTATAAGCCGAGTTTTTCAGCTCGATTTTTCGTGCTGAAAACAGCCCCCTCGGCTTATACTCTAGTGAACAAAAAACGCTTCTGGCTTAGCTGTGAGGGGATGGGCCAGGCCATCCATCTTCGGCCATCCATGCTGCAGGGACCGTCCGGTGGGGAGGGTTAGTCGTTCCGGGCTGTCCATCTTCATCGGGAGGCCCTCTCCTCCGCTCCGAGCCAGCCCCGAACTATTGGCGCTGCATTGACGCCACTGCGCAGGGACGTTCATGTGCAGGGACGTCACGGATGTCTGCTGTGCACAGACGTTCCTGCGCGTCGTCGTCAACGCAATGTCACTAGTCCATGGTCGGCCCGGAGCGAAGAAGAGGGCCTCCAGGTGAAGATGGAGAGCCCGGATCGACTAACCCTTCTTTCCCACTGAGAAAGCAACAACTGGGGAGGTGAGTAGCAAACAATAGGGGGGTCTGGATGATGACGAAGGGATTGACAGGCGGTGATGATGAAGCGGGGGTGATGACCAGGGTGATAATGACAGGGTGATGATAACGGGGTGATAATGTCAGGGGGATGATGATGAGGGGGGGGATGATGTATTTCCCACCCTAGGCTTATAGTTGAGTCAATAACTTTTCCTAGGTTTTTGGGGTGAAATTAGGGGCCTCGGCTTATATTCAGAATGGGTAATACTCGAGTATATACGGTAGTAAGGCTGTGTTCACACATCAGAATTTCTTTAACCTGTTAAGGACCCAGGGCGTACCTGTACACCCTGAGTCCGCTCCCGATCTATAACGCGGGGCCACGACTGGGACCCGTGGCTAAAAGCGTGCGGCATTGATCGCGCTGCCGCGCGCTATTAACCCTTTAGACGCAGCGTTCAAAGTTGAACGTCGCGTCTAAAATGAGAGTGAAACCATGCCGGTTAGCTTAGGGAGCCGCGGCATCCTGAACAGCTTAAAGGACAGCTGGAGGGTCCCTACCTGCCTCCTCGCTGTCCGATCGCCGAATGACTGCTCAGTGCCTTAGATCCAGGCATGAGCAGTCAAGCGGCAGAATCATCGATCACTGGTTTCTTATGAGAAACCAGTGATCAATGTGAAAGATCAGTGTGTGCAGTGTTATAGGTCCCTATGGGAGCTAAAACACTGCAAAAAAAAAGGTTAAAAAAAAGTGAATAAAGATCATTTAACCCCTCCCCTATTAAAAGTTTGAATCACCCCCCTTATCCCATAAAAAAAAAAAAAAAGCAGTGTAAATAAAAATAAACATATGTGGTATCGCCGCGTGTGGAAATATCCGAATTATAAAAACATATCGTTAATTAAACTGCACGGTCAATGGCGTACGCGCAAAATTCCAAAGTCCAAATTAGTGCATTTTTGGTCACTTTTTACAAGTCCTATCAATGCAAAAATACCGCTAAAAACTTCAAAAAATTTGCAAAAAATGAGCCCTCATACCGCCCCATACGCGGAAAAATAAAAAAGTTATAGGGGTCAGAAGATGACAATTTTAAACGTACAAATTTTCCTGCATGTAGTTTTGATTTTTTCCAGAAGTCCGACAAAATCAAACCTACATAAGTAGGGTATAATTTTAACCGTATGGACCTACAAAATAAAAAGAAGGTGTCAGTGTCATGCTGATGATTGATCCTCCTTTTTCCGGCATGGCGTCGGATGATACCTGTATTTCTCACCGCCAGCTTTTGATACTCTCCGTCTGTATTTATCGTGTTGAGCACTTACATTGCAATAAAAACAGTAAAAAAAAAAAAGAAGGTGTCATTTTTACCGAAAAATGTACTGTGCAGAAACGGAAGCCCCCAAAAGTTACAAAATGGCGTTTTTTTTTTTCAATTTTGTCTCACATTGATTTTGTTTTCCGTTCCGCCGTCGATTTTTGGGTAAAATGACTGACGTCATTACAAAGTAGAATTAGTGGTGCAAAAATTAAGCCATCATATGTATTTTAAGGTGAAAGATTAAAAGAGTTATGATTTTTTAAAGGTAAGGAGGAAAAAACGAAAATGCAAAAACGGAAAAACCCCGGGTCCTTAAGGGGTTAATGGGATTCCGTTGTTCCGATTCACACAACAAAATTTCCGCTGCAGGAATTCCATTCAAGTAATTGGGCAATTAATTTCTGCTGAATTTCTATGCAAAATTCCATGTAGAAAATCTGCTGTGTGAACATAGCTTAAGGATCTCAGTGTTCGTATTGCTATGATTCAATTGACATAGCTGTATAATGCACATACATGCTTATATTGTTTACCATTATTAAATATTTGGTCTAGACTTCTGCCTGGAGTGGACGCTATCTAAATCATTGTTGATAAGACAGCACAGAGGTTGCTGTCTCTTTAGACGGCAATGCAGTCTAGTGAAAGGATGGGCGGTTGTCCATTTAGTCAATGAAATCCCTCTGCAGAAATCCCACAGTATGCACAGAGCAACAGAATCCCATTGAAAACATCGTAATTCTGCTGCAGGCGGTTTTCAGCTGACTGGATTTCAGCAGTGTGGACGGGCCTTAAAGTTAAGTTGCTATTTTGCTTAAATATATTTTCTTTTTAGTCTGCTGCTGTAGAACAACTGGAAGAAAGTAAAAACAAAATAGAAAGCTTGCTGGATTGGCTTTCACGTGTGGATGAAGAAGCAGAGAATGGAAACCAAGAGAAAAAATGTCATATTAAGCAAAATGGAACACATCATAAAGAGAGTGAAATACAGTCTATACTGGATGGAGTCCAAGAGGTTAATGGTAACGTAATTGTGTGCGATGGAAAAGCAAACGTTATGAATGTCGAAGAATGTAAAGAAGAGGATTTAAAGAGTCAGTATCAGAAAGTGAAGGTACAATAAGATTATGGCTATAATTACAACTTACATGGCATAGAAACAAACAGCTAACTTGCTCTTTTGTTATTTTGGAGAGGATCGACAAGAGTGTAATTTTGTTTGGTCTAAAGAGGGCATCAAATAAAACTGCATGGCATCACCATATTATTATACAGTACTATTAATCACAGAACTCTTATGATCTTTCAAAGAAAAGGTTTTTTCTACGTAGTGGTCACACACAGCGCATCCCCAGCGTGTTTGATGCTGCAGATATGCTGCAAGCAGTTGCAGATCGACTGCAGAATAAGTTCCCTGCTGTGGCTGGCTACGAGCAGACACACAGAGCTACAGGGAACTCGCTGACACCAATATGCTGCGGATGCGCTGTGTGTGACCCTACCCTATAACTACAAATCAATTAAAAAATACATCTCTATACTCCCTTAGGCTATGCTCATACATCTTATTTTTCCATTGTGGAATCCACTGAAGGAAATTTACCCTATGCTTATATTTCTGTTACAGTAGTTTATATGCTGTGGACTTCTTCATAGTTTTGGCTACCGATTAGCCCCATTTAGTCTGACTAATCCATGTCCAGGCCACCCAATCTTCATGGATTTCTTGTAAAAGAAGGGGCATATTACTTCTTTCTTTTTCTACAGTACAGATGTCAAATCTGTGTTGAAACAATCTGCACTATGTGAACTAGTATACAAACAGCAGATACCCATTGAAAACAGTGGGGAGTTAATTCCATGCATATTCCAAAGCAGCATCTGTTTTGGAATCTGCTTGTAACAACTTCTTAGTTGTCTGCAGGATTAGCCCTTAAAAGTTAACCTCATGATATGTATAGTTGTTGTTTTTCATGCATGCAGCAAATATCAACAAGGCTGAGCCTATACTTAATGTATACATGTCGGCTGCAATGTATACATGTCGGCTGTCACGCCCCCCTCCCATAGACTTACATTGAGGGGGCACGGCATGATGTCATGATGGGGCGAGTCTATGACGTCACGAGCCCCCGGCGCCGACTCCAGCGTTCGGAACAGTTTGTTCCAAACGCTGAGCAGCGGAGTACCCCTTTAAATTCTTGTTGTGATATAACTGTTTGTCCTCTGGTTTTAAATGAAGACCCTATTTTCACTACCATTACCAGTGTACCCATTAACTGCCAATACTTGAATCATTTACACTATACGTTATTATCATCTGTAGGCTCAGCATGAGAAAATTGTGTCTCAGCATCAAGCAGTTATAATAGCAACCCAGTCAGCACAAGTACTACTTGAGAAACAAGGACGCCATCTCACACCTGAAGAGAAGGAAAGGCTCCAGAAAAATATTGAAGCTTTAAAAGCCCAGTATGAATCAGCTTTGTTTGATTCTGAGCGGAAAATGAAGGGGATCCAGACAGTACAAGAGGAGCTAGAGAAGTTTACAGCTGACTACAATGAGTTTGAGAATTGGCTTCAAGACTCGAAACAAGAACTAGAGCATTTGGAGAATGGATCTGAGGACTTTGCAGGTCTCATGGCCAAGCTTCAGAGACAAAAGAGCTTTTCTGAAGATGTGATTTCTCACAAAGGAGACTTACGTTATATCACTATATCCGGACAGAGGGTGCTGGATGCTGCAAAATCCTACAGTAAAGATGATATGGTGGAAGACAACAATAATATTAGCACCATGGAAACCTGCAAGATGGTACAAAGCAAGTTAGACACGGCTTCAGAAAACTTCAAGTCTTTACATTCAAAGGTATTTGTCTTTGGCATTTGCATTTAGTTCCTGCAGTTTGCATAAATTGTGAATTGAATGTGTGAATTAGCTGGGTGTACTAGAGAAGTACCCCTTCTACAATGTCTATCTGTTACTACTAATTTTATACAAATGAATGCCCTGTTTACATCACGATTACTGCCTCCTTGGCACAGGATTTTTGAAGCTGAAATCAGCTGCAATCGTATCTATGCACAAGCAGGCACTGACGCCATTCACTCCTATGGCCCGCATGGACCTGATCGTAATTAGCAGCCAATTAGCAGTAATTAGCAGCCAATTTCAGCTTCAAAAATGGCATCTGTGCCATGAATCATGATGTTATCGTAGCCTTAGGTAGCTTGTCCTATTCTCATTAAAGTATCTGATGACCATGATGAAGAAGTTCTACATTTAATTCTTTAATCTTTGCCTTTCTCTTTAAGTGTAATATTCTAGGAAATAACCTGAAGGATTTAGTAGACAAATATGAACACTTTAAAGAAGCATCTTGTGGACTGCTGGCTGGCCTTCAGAAATCAGAATCGGCTGTGCAGAAAAAGTTGTCTGAGCCCATTGCTGCAGACACCAGGAACCTGCAGAGACAAATAGAAGAAACAAAGGTACTTGCTCCAATTTCATGTAATTGCTTGTAGTAACCACCACACATTATGAAGTGTCCAACAAATAGCTTATTTGGTTACCGCAGGTGATGGGGTTTTCCAGCTGGTAAACAGATTGATGGTAATAGTAGGGAATTGGCTTTTGTTAGGTCATAGGGCATTTGTTAGGATAAATAACTGCACTTTCTACTTTTTTTAAAAGTCCGCCTTGCCTTTTTCTCTTGGAGCTCGCCCCTTGCTGGCTGATAAAGCATTTCAGCCATGGTTCCTACTGCCCCTTTGTATATATCTATGACTATAAACAGTGCTCTGTCCATTTTGCAGCTAGTGAGGGAAGCCATATACAAGGTGAGCAGCAGCTGCAGGGGTTACATGTAGTCAGCAAAGGGAATAGCAGTGTTTTTAATAACCAAACGCCATACATTTTAAAAGTTAATTTCATTGTGTTAAAGGGGTACTCCGGTGGAAAACTTTTTTTTTTTTTTCTTTAATCAACTGGTGCCAGAAAGTTAAACAGATTTGTAAATTACTTCTATAAAAAAAATCTTAATCCTTCCAGTACTTATTAGCTGCTGAATACTACAGAGAATCTTCTTTTATTTTTGGAACACAGTGCTCTCTGCTGACATCACAAGCACAGTGCTCTCTGCTGACATCTCTGTCCTTTTTAGGAACTGTCCAGAGCAGCATATGTTTGCTATGGGGATTTACTCCTACTCTGGACAGTTCTTAAAATGGACAGATAAGTCAGCAGAGAGCACTGTGCTCGTGATGTCAGCAGAGAGCTCTGTGTTCGAAAAAGCAAATCATTTCCTCCTACTTTAATAGAAGTAATTTACAAATCTGTTTAACTTTCTGGCACCAGTTGATTTAAAAAATAAAAAGTTTTCCACCGGAGTACCTTTTTAATATGCTACTTATGGCAAATACATCCTAGGTCATCAATTTAAAACTGGCCCAATCTAAGTGAAGATTTTGTAATTTGAGATTTTGTTCGATTTTTTTTATTTTTTAGCGCTTCATTGATTTCTAATGCAATCTTTAAAGAAGGGACAAGAATCCAATTAATTTGCTCTAGTCACACTTTCTTAGTTACTGCTTTCAAGATTCTAAGCTGTTATATTATCGCATCAGTCCCACATATCAATATAAAGACATTGCTTTACTTTTCAGATCTAAGATCCCCCTATATATGTTGTTGAGCGTCCATTAAAGAATATATTAAATTGATTCTTATTAGTGTTTTGCTACTTTATCTACAATGATTCTTTTTTGTTCAGTTGCTCTGTGAACAGGTATCAATTCATCTGGTCGGTGTAGAAAAGCTTAAGAAGGCAGCAGAAGGACTTCTTGATAATAAAGGGGGTCTATTGCTAAACAAAGATGAAATCCAAAAGCCACTTGGTATGCAACTCAGATTCATTGTTCTTCATTATTAAAGGACAAGTCTCATGATCAAAAACTTATCCCCTATACTTTTTAGATCGCAGGGGGGGGCGAGCGCTGGGGCCCCCTGCGATCTCCTGTTTGGAGCCCCGATGCGCTAGTACAAGAGCGTGTCACGACACCTACCCGAAGTGGAGGCTGTCATGCCCCCTCCATATAGCTCTATGGGAGAGCTGAAAATTGCCGAATGGCTCTCCCATAGAACTATATGAAGGGGTTGTGATGCCCTCCTGTGCTAGCGCACCAGGGCTCCATTTAAGAGATCGCAGGGGGCCCCCACAATCTAAATTTTATCCCCTATCCTTTGGTTGATCTTTTTGAAAAAGCCACCCCTGAGCTTCACCAGACTTATATATGAGAAATATTTAGCCCCTTTATAGTCTATATACTGTTTTTGGTGGTTTTCTCATATAAATTAAATATTATCCGCAGAAAGAGCATAACCGGCTGATCTAGTTTGCCTGAAATGACATAATTTTGTTTAATTTTTATCTTAGAATAGATGCAGTGGAAATGAAAAATCTACACACCCATTTCAAATGCCAGGTTCTTGTGATGTAAAAGAATTAGACAAATATAAATTATGTCAGAACTTTTTCCACCTTTAATGTGACCTATAACATGAGCAATTCAATTGCAAAACAAACTGAAATCTTTGAGTTTGCACACCCTCTTATAAATGGGAATGTGGCTGTGTTCACAATTAACCAATCACATTCAAACTCATGTTAACCCTTTTGATTTCAGGCTCACGTTTTCTTCCTCCTCACCTTCTAAGATCCATAACCTTTTTTTCTTTTTCACTGGCAATGCTGTATTATGGCTTATTTTTTTCCTAGGGCAAGTTGTCATTTTTTATCATATAATGTATTACAAAGCCAGAAAAAAAATATATGTTGGGCAAAACTGAAAAAAGAAATATATGGAATTGCACAATTTTGTAGGGCAATAATTTTTTTCAGGGATCACAAACGGCAAAACCTACATACAATCTTTCTTTAATGGGTCAGCACGATTCCAACAATACCATTGGACCAAACTTGGCTATTTTTTGTTTTATGGTTAACTAAAAATTAAAACTTGAAAGAACTCTGTTCATTGCCAACTAGTGGTCATGTTCAGAAGAGCTAATTTAAACTAAAAATAGAACATGAGCAACTTTGCAGCTTTATCATTTTAGAGGCAGTGATGAATAATGCAGCCAGAATAAACTTTATTTTTCATACAAGTACATAGAAGTGGCTTCGGACTTCTGTGTTTCATGACATCACGCCACACCCCCTCCATTCATGTTTATGGGAGGGGAAGTGATGGCTGTGACCAAAGCATGTCATGGGTCGGGAAAGCGTTAAATTGAAGTCATTACACACCTGCCATCATTTAAAGATTTAAAGTGACTGCAAAAGCCATGGTCCACAGAGCTTCTAAAGCATCAGATATCAGAAAGATATAAGTCAGGAGAAGTGTTAAAGAAAGAACTTCCAAAACATTAGATATACCATGGAACACAGTAAAGACAGTCTTCCTCAAGTGGAGAAAATATGGCACTAGAATTAGATTTTGCTCCAAAATTGTTGCAAACACGAGAAGGAAACGGATCAGGGAGGCTTCCAAGAAGCAACATTAAAGAAACTGCAGAAATTTCTGGCAAGTACTGGCTGTGTGCTACATGTTCATCAGTCTCCTATATTCTTTATATAAATGGGCTATGGAGTAGGTGGAAAGACAGAAGCATTTTCTTACAAGGAATAATATCCTGGTGAAACATGGTGGAGGCAGCATCATGCTTTGGGGTTGTTTTTCTTCAGCTGGAACCGAGGCCTTAGTCAGGAAGGAGGTGATTATGAACACTTCCAAATATTTGGCAGATTTGCCACGAAACCTTCAGGCGTCCATTAGCGAGCACTACAACAACCCAAAGCACAAATCCAAATCCACAAAAGCATTGCTTCATCAGTTGAAGATTAATGTTTTTTTATTGCCCAGCCAAAGCCCAGACATAAATCTAATTGATCATCTTTAGGGTGATCTAAAGAGCGCTGTGCGCAGGAAATGTAAACCATCAATCTGACAGATTAGGAGTGCTTTTGCAAGGAAGATCGGGCAAAAATTGCCACCTCAAGATACTAATAGACCCCTACACAAAAAGAAAGTTTGCTGTAATAAAATCAAAAGGTCCTTCAACAAAGTATAGGTGGCAAAAGTTCTACCATAATGTATCTTTGTCCTGTTCTTTAATATCACAAGACTTGTTATATCCACTGCATATGTATATCTCAGGCAGGTTTACATTCACTTTATGTGGATATACCAACCACATCTGTTGGAAGTTTATTCCAAACATCTATTTCACTATCACTTAAATTATATTTTATGACATTGATTCTGATCTTACAGAATTTTTCACATTAGACAATGTAACAATTTACAATACACATTAAACCTATCACATTAACTTATTTACTTAACAAATATCAATTTTTTCTTTGACTAATTTTACCCTCTTGTAAATGACCTGTAACAGATGACCTAGTGGGAAGATACAATAATGTATCTCAGTCTGTGAGTGACTGGAATGAAAAGCTCCAGATAACCCTGACTCGATCACTAAGTGTTCAGGATGGATTGGATGAAATGTTTGACTGGATGCAAGGCGTTGAAAAGGACTTAAAAGAGCATCAACAAGTGCCATTGAATTCTTCATCAATTCAGGAAATTATCTCGAAAAATAATGTAAGTAGATATCCAGTCTGCACATCAACTGCCAGACCTACATACGTGCAGAAATTTCTTTGTGTAAATAAATATTAAAATGCTACAATGGAAAATATATACTAAGGGGTTTTTTTTTTTGTGCAGAAACAATATTGCTTTTGATTTCTATTTTAAACATATTTGATCTTGTACAAAGTTTGTCCAATCCATTGCTCACCAATAGTTTGTAAAGTTTATACAGTAGTGTGACTACCAAAAAGTTAATGTGTTAAAGTGTCCATAAAGTTTGAATCATTTTAAAGGGGTACTCCAGTGAAAAACTTATTTTTTTAAATCAACTGGTGCCAGAAAGTTAAACAGATTTGTAAATTACTTCTATTAAAAAATCTTAATCCTTCCTGTACTTATTAGCTGCTGAATATTACAGCGGAAATTCTTTTCGTTTTGAAACACAGAGCTGTCTGCTGACATCATGAGCACAGTGCTCTCTGCTGACATCTCTGTCCATTTTAGGAACTGTCCATAACAGCATATGTTTTCTATGGTTATTTCCTTTTACTCTGGACAGTTCCTAAAAAGGACAGAGATGTCAGCAGAGAGCACTGTGCTCATGATGTCAGCAGACAGCTCTGTGTTTCAAAACGAAAAGAATTTCTGCTGTAGTATTCAGCAGCTAATAAGTACAGGAAGGATTAAGATTTTTTAATAGAAGTAATTTACAAATCTGTTTAACTTTCTGGTACCAGTTGATTTAAAAAAAAAAAAAAGTTTTTCGCCGGAGTACCCCTTTAAAATATACAGTAGTAAAGCTGTACTATATTGGAAATGAATGTTGTGTTTTCAAGTTAACCAATGGTGTAAAGGCTATGGACGTCTTTAAATGCATTTTCTTTATTACTGCTTTGTGCTTATTGTGGTAAGAAGAAAAATTTTTCCATAGGTCTTAAAAATGTTGCTGAGCTTTTCCTCAGCTACATGCATGTTGTCACATATAGTGCATGCTGCTCTGTCTCATTCAGAGTGAAGTCGATCTAAAGTGCTGCCTGATGGGTCATTTTTCAACACCTGTTTCCTCTCCTGTACAATTGAGCTTTGATCTGACTATAAATCAGCTTAGCAGATCATTCAGGAGAGGAAACAGAAGGGCTGGAGACCAGGCCACCAGAAAGCTCATCTGGCATATTTCACAGCATTTTTGCTTACATTCAGAGTTAGATTATTCTTCAAAGCATAACACTAGCCAATGCTTTTCTATGTATGTGTACTGTAAATACACTGCTCAAAAAAATAAAGGGAACACTTAAAGAAGACAATGTAACTCCAAGTCAATCCCACTTCTGTGAAATCACACTGTCCATTCAGAAAGCAACACTGATTGACAATCAATTTCACATGCTGTTGTGCAAATGGAACAGACAACAGGTGGAAATTATAGGCAATAAAGGAGTGGTTCTGCAGGTGGTGAGCACAGACCACTTCTCAGTTCCTGTACTTCCTGGCTCATGTTTTGGTCACTTTTGAATACTGGCGATGCTTTAACTCTAGTGGTTGCATGAGACCGAGTCTACAACCCACACAAGTGGCTCAGCTCATCCAGAATGGCATATCAATGCGAGCTGTGGCAAGAAGGTTTGCTGTGTCCAGAGCATGAGGCGCTATCAGGAGACAAGCCAGTACATCCGTAGACGTGGAGGAGGCCATAGGAGGGCAACAACCCAGGAGCAGGACCAATACCTCTACCTTTGCGCAAGGATCAGGTGTAGCACTGCCAGAGCCCTGCAAAATTACCTCCAGCAGGCCACAAATGTGCATGTGTCCACTAAAAAGATCAGAAACAGACTCCATGAGGGTGGTATGAAGGTTCGACATCCACAGGTGGGGGTTGTGCTTACAGCCCAGCACCATACAGGACGTTTGGCAGAGAACACCAAGATTGGCAAATTCGCCACTGGCGCCCTGTGCTCTTCACAGATTAAAGCAGGTTCACACTGAGCACATGTGACAGACATGACAGAGTCTGGAGACGCCGTGGAGAACATTCTGCTTCCTGCAACATCCTCCAGCATGACTGGTTTGGCAGTGGGTCAGTAATAGTGTGGGGTGGCTCACAGCCCTCCATGTGCTAGCCAGAGGTAGCCTGACTGCCATTAGGTACCGAGATGAGATCCTCAGACCCCTTGTGAGACCATCTGCTAATGCGGTTGGCCCTGGGTTCCTCCTAATGCAAGACAATGCTAGACCTCGTGGCTGGAGTGTGTCAGCAGTTCCTGCAAGAGGAAGACATTGATGCTATGGACTGGCCCGCCTGTTACCCAGACCTGAATCTGATTGAGCACATCTGGGACATCACCAATGCCACGTTGCACCACAGACTGTCCAGGAGTTGGTGGATGCTTTAGTCATGGTCTGGGAGGACATCCCTCAGAAGACCATCCGCCACCTCATCAGGAGCATGCCCAGGCGTTGTAGGGAGGTCATACAGGCACATGGAGGCCACACACACTACTGAGCCTCATTTTGACTTGTTTTAAGGACATTACATCAAAGTTGGATCAGCCTGTAGTGTGGTTTTTCACTTTGATTTTGAGTGTGACTCCATATCCAGACCTCCATGGGTTGATAAATTTGATTTCCATTGATGTAAAGACGAAAAAATTTAATATGATTAGTTCATTCATTCAGATCAAGGATGTGTTTTCTTAGTGTTCTCTTTATTATTTTGAGCAGGTTGTGAACATGATTGTTATCTCATCATAAGGTTTAGCTTGTGCTTCAAATTTCCTTTTTCTGATTCCTTTTGCAAGATGCTTGAGCAAGATATTTCAAGTCGCCAGAGCAGCATCAGTACAATGAATGAAAAGCTGAAGAAATTCATGGAGACTGCAGATTCATCCGCTGCATCTTCTCTGCAAGGAAAGATGAATGACCTATCCGAGCGCTTCTCCAAAGCTACTGATCAAACCAGAACGCGCACTGAGAAGATGGAAGATTTGAAGACTAAAGTTGAACAGTTTGAGGATCTCTCTGGCAAAGTACAGTCCTTTTTGGATAAAAAACTAAAAGCACTGACAGAGGCAGATGGCCCTGGAAAAGATGTGACCGAGCTATCTCAGTTTATGCAGGTACAGAACCTCATTCATATAAACCTCTGTGAACAGTTAATATGCTTTAAGTTGTATGCCATTGACTGTCTTTGGGCATGTGTCATAGAGGTTCCATGCACATGACTTAGGCTGTAAATAGACTAGCTCCTGAAAGTGTTACTATCATTTCAAAAATATTTAAATATCATGGAGACATGTCAAAAATGTTAATTGGGTGGGATCCATGAGCTGAGACTAGAATGAATGGGGAGAAGTACTGGTTTGCACGCTTTCTCTCCCCATTGACTTGCAGACTCTATAGTAAACCTTTGGAGCCTTTACACAGCAGTTCGGAGACGGTTGGGAGAAACAGCACTCAGCTGAGCACCTTTCCCCATTCATTCTAGCGATCAGTGGGAGAGTCGGCTCTCGGGCCATGTTTTGGATAGGTGAATGGGAATGTATAGGACACCCCTCATAATTAGAGATTTATTGAGAGGGCTAAAGGCACCCCAGTACTTCAATATAACCGATTTAATATTACTTGGAAAGAAGAGTTTTTCAGAGGTTTGTTCACAGAGTCCTTTACTAATTATATATGGGGAATTGAAAAATGCATGGCTCTTATAATCTTTTTTTAAGTAGAAGTGTACTTAAAGCAGTATTCCTATAATAGTAGATGAGGGTAGACTCTAAGATATGCCATCACTTACTGATTGTGGAGGTCCAACTTCTGACATTCCCTTCAATCCTTCTAATATACATCTAAACAATACTATGTATACTAAACACACTTGATGACCCCCTTCCCAGGTTGGGGACCCCAAGTTTATCTGTGGCGATGGCAAAATGCTGTCTATGGATGAGCATGTGACCATTACGCCACTCTGCCTTCTCCATAGCAATATACTGCACACAAGCAAGAAGCTCAGGCACGGTGAAAGAGGCAAAGTGACATCTGAATGACTTGTTATAATCATAATAATAGTTTGCTGCAAACTAACAAAAATGGTATCTAACCCTTTTAATAAGCTAAAATGTTTCTCAGTATCCCTTAAGTAGTGATATTGTTATACAGTAAATCTGAAGCTGGATTTCATAAATTGTTATGGAAAATACAGATGCCCACCATTCTTTTATTATTCTGTGACAGGAAACAAGCAATGAAATGCTGGATCAGAAAAAGAGCCTAGAAGATCTTCACAAGCTTGTCGATGAATTGTGTGTGTATGCGATTCCAGGAGACAAAGCACTGGTTTTGGAGAAAGTAAATACTATGTTAAAACGGTTTCAGGATCTTGAGGAGACTGTTAAGGCAAAGTAAGTGCAGGCAGTGCATGGGTATTACAGTAACAAAAATGAATGCATACACAAGTAGAGCTTTTAATTCTAAGGGCTCATGCACATGGCAAAGTCTGAACAGCAGCCTCTTAGTACAAGTTCTTACTACAGTATCATATCTGATGGGGTATGCCACTTTGCTACAGATAAACTCTTTGTATGAAGTCTAAGGCATATAACATTCTAGTAGAGGGTTAATGCACTTTTATGGAAGGTTTATTGCATAATGTTTACATGGGACCCATGCCTTCATAGGTGAAGTGCCAAGTAACAGTAATTGCTAACATTTAGTCTTGGTGAATCAAGATTGACCCTATAACATATACTCAGCATAACAAAGGCCATTAAGTTAAAGAGGTACTCAGGTGCAAATCTTTTAATCTTTTTTTTTAAATAAAAAAAAAAGCCCAGAATGATATTATTAAAAATAAATAAAAAATAAACCCGGACTTACCTCCTGCCGGTGACTTCAGTATCACCGCCCTAGTCTCCACATCGATCCTCTTCCTCCTTCTGCGGCCAGACACGCAAAATTGTAGCTGAGATAATAGCTGGGCACAGCAGTGTCCCACTTTGGCTAGTGATTGGTTAAGCAGCAATATGACAGGTTGGGCCCAGGCCCTGGTCTTCTTCCTCGTGCCCAGACTCATTCTGTCATATTGCTGCTCAGCCAATCACTGGCCGAGGTGGGACACAGCTGCAACCAGTGATTAGCTGAGCTGCAATGCGGGTCAGGCCCCAGAAGCATGAATAGGATCGCAGCAAAGCCTGTGAAAGCAATACTAGAGTCACCGCAGGAGCAGCAGGAGGTAAGTCCAGGTTTATTTTTTTTAATGCTGGATAACCCCTTTAAATTCCACTGGAGTTATTAATTGAACTGTAGAAATCCATTTTTACAAAAAACAACATTACTATTCATTCCTTTTTGTATTGTTGGTGCAGGGTCTGATGAGGAGCATTTTCTTCTCTGCAGTCTTCCATTTATGATGATTTCCTCCTGTGTTTCTAGATTGGACAGATTTTGTGTTGCTTCTATTTCCAGTCTGTTAGAGTTTTACTAATGGCTTCTTATTGTAACTGCTTTATTAGGGAAGAAGATGTGTCATCCTGCCAAGCACAGATGGACTCTTTTCAGTCTTTAGTCCAAGCTTTAAAACACTGGTTCACTGTAACAAGCGATAGAATCCCTGCAAAAAGCCTGACAATGTGTTTGAAGGAGCTTTCTAGACATTTGGAAGATATAAAGGTAGTTCCTTTAGATTGGTGGTTGGTAAATGGCACTTGGTATATACACTTCATATCTCTTTAAATTCTGGTTTTAAATTTTATTCTTTCAGAACTTACAAGAAGAGTGGAGGCTAAAAGGACAAGATGTTCAAAAAGTGAACAGCAAAGGAACAGCATTGTGTAGCCTGATAAATGCTGTAACTTCACCTGCAAAGACTAGATCAGCTATCAAATCAGGTATTTAGCCACGTCACCCAGACAGCAGAGAGTCCCTGTACAAGGACAGTTCAGTGGGCCCCTGAATAGCTGACAGTCAGGAGCCCATAACGCAGCAATGTCTCATGACTGAACCCTCCCCAGTGATCTTCGAGCTCTCTGGAGGCTGGCGGAAGCAGTGGTGTAGTTGTGTTATTTTGAAGAAATGTTTCCTTAGTCCAGTGCTGAACCAGTTTACATGTACATTTTATTGGTTATACCATTATAGGCAGTATATTAGGTGTTTTATGTGTTCAGTACACTGCTGCTTTATTACAGAACTTCCTTACAAAACGTCTTTGTTTACATGCACAATATCTTATTTCCTATGCTGCAGTTGACATTTGGTCTTTTACTACACATTTTCACATTGTATTTTCTTTGATTTATAGCTAGAAATGCAGTTAATGGTTCAATGTCATCAGATGTGAAAGAGAATTTAACCAGCAAAGGTAAGAAACGCTTGATTCAAGTTGACTGTAATATCTTGATGTTTGTTAGTAAGGAAAAAGAGACATAGAAACATAGAATGTATTTGTCCCATCTAGTCTGCCCAATATCCTGAATACTATGAATAGTCTCCGGCCCTATCTTATATGAAGCATAACCTTATGCCTATCCCATGCATGCATCCCAACTCCTTCACTGTATTTGCAGCGACAACTTCTGCATGAAGGCTATTCCATGCTCCTCCAATTTAAATTAGGGAAGAATGTGCAAACATGTACACAGACACACAACATGGTTGTACTATATGTATAACCTGTGTGTCTGCTTCTTAGCTGTCATGGAGAACCTGAGACCCTATCAGAAGCAATCCAAAAATTTTTCGAAAAAGGAAAGCAATCCTGGTGTATTATCCTCAGTACATTAGGAGTATCCACCATAAATGGTCCTGGTTGGCTACTCCTCTCCAGTGCACTCGCCTATTCTGGTTGTGTTTATAAAGGCACATCAGTAATGTAGATTGGTATAGTTGGGGGTGTTGTTGGCACTGGGAAAGGAAGGACTCACCCATCTTCAGAAAAATAGTTAGGTCCAGTCACACTGGAGCCACTCCACCAATAAAAATGTAATACCTTCACAGGTATATTGCTAACAGCACTTTTTGGTAGCCCAGGAATCACATAAAGTTTTGTATGTTTGTCGAATACCTCATCAGTTTGTAATACAGTAGTTTAATTCCAGTTACAAAAAAGCATCTGGAAAAGTGTCAAACGAAAGTCCAAACTGAGTTGTTAAAGGGAAATGCTATCTGCAAAACTCATTCCTACCAGGTACATACCAAGTACACTCGACATTACACAGCTCTATAAAAGTATTTAGAAATCCACCAAACCCAGGTCCAAACTGGGTGAGTATAATAATCTGCATTCTCACGGTATCAACGGTACTGCACTGGTTTAGTTATAAAGTAAAAAAAAGTGCACAAGTAGTAGTCAAGACATAAACCACTAAAAATCTAAAACAATAACCTCTCATATCAACTCTAGTGGGTAAGTTCCATCATTGAACAGATTACTAAATTCATACTTAAATAGGCACTGTCAGATACAAAACTTTTGATATGTTGTAAAACATGTAAAACCAATAGGTTTTGCAATTGCTTTCATTAAAAAAAAATTAGTATTTCATATTGAAAAAGCCAGTCAAACCACTGCCCCCCCCCCCGCCTGCTTGAACACATACTAGTCCTGCTGTGTCCATGCATCATCACCTATGTCATGGACACACTTCCTTGATTGACAGCTGTGAGTGCAGGGCTCACAGCTAGAGGAAAAATCCTTCTACTTTCAACTTGTGTCCCGCTACTGTCAATGAGGACAAGCTGGGAGTTGTAGTTTTGCTAATGCTAGGGGAGATGTGAGCAGACAGCATACTGAGGGAGGGGGCGGAGACCTGCACAGTGAGGCCACACCCCCTCCCTTTGAGAGGAATTCAGACTAGTGAGCTAAATTAAAAGTGTAATAAAAAATAAATAAAGGTGCTAGACACATACAAATTAGATGGACATGGTCAGAATTAGGTACTGAGTGATATGTTAGAAAAATATAATTTTGTTGGATCTGACAGGTACGCTTTAATGCTAAAAGCGTTTCAGGATAATAAAGAATTTAAGAACACAAATATATTCCATAGTTGTTAGGATCCACCATATACAGTTCATGAGGAAGCCAGGCCTTAGTCACGGAGAATATTGTACTTCGTTTGCTGGTATAATATTTAGTTACACAAATGCACTTTTTGCTGCTTTTCGAGGTTATTATTTTGGCTTTTTAGTGGTTTATATCTTAAGTACTATGTGTGCAGTTTCTATAAATCAATGCAGTGCCGTTGATACTGTGATATTGTAGTTCATTTTGCTCACCCAGCTTGGATTTGGGGTTGGTGGATTTCTAAATGCTTCTATAGATTAGATTCTAGTGATTAGACCACTGGATTATAAACTGACTGGGCATTTCATACGAATATGAAACACTGTGTTTGACACATTTTAGAGGAGAGTATAAAAACTTTTTCCACAAAAATCTGGAGCACTGGCCCTCATTACTTGCACCACATTTTCCATTGGTTTGAGACACTTTTTAATCATTCTGAACATTGCCCGACAGGGGGGGTGGGTAGTCGGGGGGTCATGCAGTAAAGTGTGTGTGGCTTTGGTAAAAAGGTTTGCATATATGTGCCAAAAATATGCTACTTTTTGGCATTAAAACAAGCTAACCAATACATGGTACAAACAAGACAGCTTCTTGCAGCATGACCATTGTTAAAATGTACTAAGCATTTACACAGTTTTTAATCATATTCCCCATTGTGTTATGATTTATCTGACTGCAGTAAGATTGTTATATACCTGTGGAGACGTTACGTTTGTATTGATGGAGTGGCAACAATGTGATTTGACCTACAGTTTTTATGAAGCAGGATGATTTCTTTGTCCCCCCCCCCCTGTTTATTGTTACCATTATAAATTGAGAACCCTTACTTTCTGAGTTAAAAAGGCATAGTTGATTATTGAGACATAAATGTACCAAGTGTAGACATTCCAATTATTTGATAACGTATAATGTATTTAGATTGCCATGTTTTCATTCTGCTACATACACAGTATTACCACTAGGTGGCAGTGCTGACAAATTGCAAACTGTATAGCTGTAGTAAAACTGGCACAATGGGAGTTTTTACATTTAAAGAAAAAAATATATAAAAAGGATAATAATATATTATTATTTATGTTTTTTTAAATGTTATTATATTACATAATTATTTGTATACTATTTTTGGCTGAATATTAAACATTTATGAGGTATAAATAGTTTATGGTTTGTTTTATCTTTATCCAGAACACTGTAGAAGAATATACTGCTATGTGCAAATAGTCCTCCAATGCTTTTCAGATTAGCTGAGCTGGATATTTCTCATCAGAGATGTCTGTCAGACTCTCCTTTCAGCTGTTCCTGGGAAATAATGTACATTCAGTTGAACCAAATGTGCGTGGTAATAGGGCAGTTTAGAATGAAGCAACTTTCAACTGCAGAGCATGTTTTTGGGGTTATAGTACACCCTTCCATGCCCAGCATTCTGTACTCTACGTATGTTCATTCAGGCAGATTTAGAAGCCTCCTTCCCTCTGTAAGTTTGAGCTGTTTCCCTCTGCAAGTTTGAGCTATTAAAGTCAATGTACTCTGCTGACAATTTTTCACTGGAAAAAAAACGTTGAGGCTTAAACTCACAATGGGAAACTTGCTGCAAACTTGCCTCTACAGTCAGGTCCATAAATATTGGGAACATGGACCCAATTCTAACATTTTTGGCTTTATACACCACCACAATGGATTTCAAATGAAACGAACAAGATGTGCTTTAACTGCAGATTGTCAGCTTTAATTTGAGGGTATTTACATCCAAATCAGGTGAATGGTGTAGGAATTACAACAGTTTGCATATGTGCCTCCCACTTGTTAAGGGACCAAAAGTAATGGAACAAAATAATAATCATGAATAAAACTTTCAATTTTTAATACTTGGTTGCAAAGTCTTTGCAGTCAGTTACAGCCTGAAGTCTGGAATGCATAGACATCAGCAGACATTGCTGGATTTCATTCCTGGTGATGCTCTGCCAGGCCTCTACTGCAACTGTCTTCAGTTCCTGCTTGTTCTTGGGGCATTTTCCTGTCAGCTTTGTCTTCAGAAAGTGAAATGCATGCTCAATTGGATACAGGTCAGGCGATCGACTTGGCTATTGCATAACATTCCACTTATTTCCCTTATTAAACTCTTTGGTTGCATTTGCAGTATGCTTTGGGTCATTATCCATCTGCACTGTGAAGCGCCGTCCAATGAGTTCTGAAGCATTTTGCGGAATATCAGAAGATAATATTGTCTGGAACTCTTCAAAATTCATTCTGCTGCTTTTGTCAGCAGTCACATCATCAATAAATACAAGAGAACCAGTTCCATTGGCAGCCATACATGCCCACTATGCCATGACACTACTACCACCATGCTTCACTGATGAGGTGGTATGCTTAGGATCATGAGCAGTTCCTTTCCTTCTCCATACTCTTCTCTTCACATCACTTTGGTACAAGTTGATCTTGGTCTCATCTGTCCATAGGATGTTATTCCAGGACTGTGAAGGCTTTTTTTTAGATGTCATTTGGCAAACTCTAATCTGGCCTTCCTGTTTTTGAGGCTCACCATTGGTTTACATCTTGTGGTGAACCCTCTGTATTCACTCTGGTGAAGTCTTCTCTTGATTGTTGACTTTGACACACATACACCTACCTCCTGGAGAGTGTTCTTGAACTGGACAACTGTTGTGAAGGGGTTTTCTTTACCAGGGAAAGAATTCTTCAGTCATCCACCACAGCTGTTTTCCTTGGTCTTCTGGGTCTTTTGGTGTTGCTGAGCTCACCGGTGCGTTCCTTCTTTTTAAGAATGTTCCAAACAGTTGTTTTGGCCATGCCTAATGTTTTTGCTATCTTTCTGATGGGTTTGTTTTATTTTTTTCAGCCTAATGATGGCTTGCTTCACTGATAGTGACAGCTCTTTGGATCTCATCTTGAGAGTTGACAGCAACAGATTCCAAATGCAAATAGCAAACTTGAAACTCTGAACCTTTTATCTTCTCATTGTAATTGGGATCGTGAGGGAATGACACACACCTGGCCATGGAACAGCTGAGAAGCCAATTTGTCCCATTACTTTTGGTCCCTTAACAAGTGGGAGGCACATATGCAAACTATTGTAATTCCTACACCGTTCACCTGATTTGGATGTAAATACCCTCAAATTAGCTGATAGTCTGCAGTTAAAGAACATCTTGTTCGTTTTATTTCAAATCCATTGTGGTGGTGTAAAAATGTAAGAATTGTATCAATGTCCCAATATTTATGGACCTGACTGTAAATTTGCCCATGTGACTGTACCCTTAAATGGGTATTTTCAGCACTATAATGTCTTTGTAAATGAGAAAAAAATACTCATCTGCCCAACTCCCCCACAGATGCTGTTGCTATGGCAACCACTCCCCGCTGCTCCTGGTTTGGTTTTTGTGTAGAAAGAGGGTGCAATATTTTAGTGTATAGGCAAAAGTATTGTGGGGTCAACTAAATTAGACGTAAAATTGGGCAAAACTCTATACATAAAGTTAATGAAAAATGAAAAACAAGAGATGTAGGATAAGAAAATGCATACCTAATGTATAAAATGGTATTCAGATTTATTGAATAACATTATCAAACATCTAAAACTGCAATAGGACCTTACCCATGATAAGGTTCACCAAGGGAAGCCCAGAACAAGAGAATAGAGAAGAGAATAGTATTGATTATTCATGACAATTGCAACTGACAAGCGCTGGGATTTGTTTGGCAGAAACTGAACAGTCAAGTCAGTCCCTTAGGTGGATGTAGGAAGCAAGAAAGGGCCAAATTGTGAAAGCTATACAACTGGGTCAGCAGGTCTTGTTGGTAGTTCCTGGTATACTTTGTTTAGTACCTATAAAAAGTTGTCCAAGGACATCAGTTGAACCAGACTAGCCCACCAAATTAATCCCACAGGTACCATAGCATAAATTGCTAGTATAATTAATTTTGTTTACACTACCCTCTCCCCCAGAGTGCCCATGCTGACTCCTGTCTGCTGCTAAAAGTGCCAACAGTGGGTACTTGATAAGAACCATCTATATGCCCTGTTGGTAGTAGGCAAAACAAAGATTTGTACCATTTTACCATATTTTTAAAGCAAAACCACAGAAAATACCCCTATCTTCCCTCCTCCCTCCACCAATAACACCCTTACATGTGCAGCACAAGTATCACAAGTAACACGATCTTCTGTATGGAGCCCTGGCTCTCCCCTGGAGCAGTGCATCACAACCCTCGTCCATCTGAAGCGGGGGAAACTACGCACCCTCCATATATCTCTATTGGAGAGCCAAAGATAACTGAACAGCACTCCCCTACAGATATATGGAGGGGGGTGTGCGGCCCCAGCTTCTGTCGGGGGCCGTGATGCAGTGCTCCAGGGGAGAGCCAAGGCTCCATAGAATAGATTGCTGGGGGCCCCATTGCTCGGAACCCCCACAATCTAAAACTTATCCCCTATCCTGCAGATAGAGGATGCATTTTTATCCATGAGATATCTCCTTTTATGATATACTGGGTTTTATATATAAAATTATCTGTAGAACTGGTATGACAGCATGCAGAGTTTCTATAAATCCTTACAAATTCCCTTTAAGCTTGTGTCAAAAGAAACCTCTGTAGAAAACGGGAGGCATTTGGTAGTGCAGTTTGTGCTTATAGCAGGTTATAAATGACATTTAACAAATCCATATAACTTGGATTTATATTACATTTTATGCATGGGCCCTAAAAATGAAGGAGCTTCCATTGTCAGTTTGATCACCTCTTTCCCACACCTTTGAGAACTACCTGCTGGTATGTTATTGGGTATTTTGGGCTCCATCATTGGTCTTATGTAAGAAAATCTCCTTTATCATAAATGGATTAAAAAAACATTCACATTGTTTTATATGAAGTGTCACATTTTCTTTTCAGAGCTCGCCGTTGTGCAGAAGGGGATTTTGGATGTTAATGAAGGCTATGAATGTCTGGGGAATTTATTGAAAGATAAAATACAGGACTTCGAAGGTCGCCTATCTCAACTTCAGCAAGTACACAATGAAGCTGATTCTTTGATTCAATGGCTTGAAAAAATGCACTCAACTGCTCTAACATGGGAAGCTCCTACAGACAGTGAATCAGTGCGAACACAAGTAGAACAGCACAAGGTACTGTATCTACATAGAAGTCTATGGAAACATGTGATCTGCTAATTCCGTATTGCCTAATAATGTTGGGTGTGATTTTTGTGAAGCTCGAGGCCTCTGTCTGGATGTGGTTATCAGTAAATATATAGTTGTGTAAATGTTAGTCCAGTGTTTTCCAACCAGTGTGTCTCCAGCTGTTTCAAAACTACAACCCCCAGCATGCCCAGACTGCCTTTGGCTATCCCCTTACCTCCCTCCAGTCCCGGCTAGGTCCGTGTAGCTCCACGAGTGATGATGTTATTAGGGGGCGGGGCTACAGACGGGAGCCAGGCTGGTAAGTGTGAGGCTCTGTTCACATTATCCGTTTTGTATAATATGAACAGACCCTTCTGGCAGTGTCCTCCCAGACAGGGAGACTCCAGCTGTTGCTAAACTACAACTCCCAGCATGCCCAGACAGCCAAAGGCTGTCTGGGCATGCTGGGAGTTGTAGTTTTGCAACAATTGGAGGCTCTCTGTTTGGGAAGACATGGCATTATGGGCGCTTTCCCCAGCCAAAGAGTGCCAGAGAGTGCCAAAAATGTCCTAACCAATTTTTTGTGTTTCTTTTTATTTCTCGCTTCAGATCAGTGTATGCAGAGGATTATGGCTGATTCGGAGGTCTACTGCGGATGAACTGGATTTTTTTTCATTCAATAAACGAGGGCTTTGGGGGAGTGTTTTTTTTTTTAATAAAAAAAATAAAAATTTTAATTGAATTTTCAGGCTTAGTTGTGGAAGCCGTCTTATTGACGGAATCCATTACTAAGCCGGGGCTTAACGTTAGCCTCAAAACAGCTAGCGCTAACTCCCAATTATTACTCCCATACCCTCAGCCACAGGGGTGCCGGTAAGAGCCGGTACCAAAAGGCCCGGAGCATCAAAAATGGCGCTCCTTGGCCTAGGCAGTAGCAGGCTGATATTATTTAAGCTGGGGAGGGCCAGTAACAATGGTCCTCACCCACCCTGGTAACGTCAGGCTGTTGCTGCTTGGTTGGTATCTGTCTGAGAATAAAAATATGGGGAACCCTATGCGTTTTTTGTTTTTTTCCATAAATAAATAAAAAAAACGCATAGGGTTCCCCATATTTTTATTCTCAGCCAGATACCAACCAACAGCCTAACGTTACCAGGGTGGGCAAGGACCGTTGTTACTGGCCCTCCTCAGCCTAAATAACGCCAGCCTGTTACCACCTAGGCCCAGGAGCACCATTTTTGATGCTCAGGGCCTGTTGGTACTGGCTCTTCCCGGCACCCCTGTAGCGTCGTTGGGTACCGGGTAATAATTGGGGGTTAGCGCTAGCTGTTTTGGGGGCTAATGCTAAGCCCTGGCTTAGTAATGGATTCCGTCAATAAGACGGCTTCCACTACTAAGCCTGAAAATGTAATTTAAAAAAAAACAGGACAAATTTGAAAAATTATTTTATTTTAAAAAACACTCCCCAAAGCCCTCATTAGCCATTATATTAAATGAAAAAAAATCCAGTTCATCCGCAGTAGACCTCTGAATCAGCTGTAATCCTCTGCATACACTGATCTGAAGCGAGAACAAAAAAAGAAACACAAAAAATTGGTTAGGACATTTTTGGCAATCTCCGCTGGGGAGAGCACCCATAAATCAATCTCTTCCTAAACAGAGAGCCTCCAATTGATAGCTGTAGATAGCTGTATATTCTGTATACCGCCCAAAATGGCTATAGGTCCACTCTGTGGACCGGGCACTCAGCATCCAACCCACAGAGTGGTACCTGAAGACAGTGAGAACACTGCCACAGGGGACAAAACTGGCTGTTTCCATACACCAGGAAAAATGACAGAAAAACTTCCAAAACACAGGGAAAATCAGTGGCAGTTCTTCCCGGCGTTTTTGCTGGTGGGAAAAAACCTCAGTGGAATCCTAGCCTTAGACTCTTTTTCTAAATGTAAGACCGGAGTCAGCATGCCATGCTTATTGGAATGTCACCAATACTGTGACCCCTAAATCCTCCTAAAGTGATGATAAAAAATGCATCCACACTTCAATGTACCAATAGGAATTATAATGCTAAAAATCTTTTGGCTTCATTGCTTTTTATTCCTAGTGTGAGACTGCTATGGGAATATGTTTTTATTGGAGAAGCAATATCTTTATATGCAGGTATCCATACATTTAAGATAAGGGTACACATATTTTAGCAGATCCTGTCTACCTTTATGTAAATCCCCGATAGGATCCTTTCATGTAGCATTTCCATGAGATGCTAATGTTGCATAATGTTGTCCATTAACATGCTTGGAAGCAAACTAAATTGAACTATGCGTGGGAAGCTTTAGTCCTGCTGCATAACAAAACCACAAAAAACTGATATCATTGTAACATACAGGTATTGATGTGAACAATGCAAATAACATCATCTAGTGTTGATTCAATGCCTCAACAGACAGTAATCTTTGCGCTAATCTCTTTTTGGCAGCTTGCCAACTTTATTCCCTCATCTAACTAATGTATAAGCTAAGTAGTTAAAGGTGTCTTTGCACACAATTAAAGGGGTACGCTGGTGGAAAGCAATTTTTTTTTAAATCAACTGGTGCTAGAAAGTTAAATAGATTTGTAAATTAGCTAGTTGAATGAGGTAGAAAGAAGTCGCACTCACCAACCAAGAGCAGTATTCAAAGTCTTGTCCTTTATTCACACCGGCAGAGTGGAACAATAAAACACGGTCACGCACAGGGGGAGTGAGAGCAGCCGCTCTCAGGATGCGAGGGCACACAACCAGAGGCAACTAGTTTCGCGTCACGGCTTGGCGCTTCTTCCGGCCAATAAGGTGTACACCTTATTGGCCGGAAGAAGCGTCAAGCCGTGACGCGAAACTAGTTGCCTCTGCTTGTGTGCCCCCGCATCCTGAGAGCGGCTGCTCTCGCTCCCCCCAGTGCGTGACCTTTTTTTATTGTTCCACTCTGCCGGTGTGAATAAAGGACAAGACTTTGAATACTGCTCTTGGTTGGTGAGTGAGACTTCTTTCTACCTCGTTCAACTAGCTGATATAAGTTACTTTACCTATTGGTCTGCACCTCCACGCAGCAGGTAGCGTCCACTCCGAGGTCACAGCAGCATAGCCTACACCACATATCTTAGCCGGCTGACTGGATACAGCAGTGCCGGGTGTTATACCTGTTCTTGCAAACACTTCACTAGATTTGTAAATTACTTCTATTTGAAATTCTTAATCCTTCCACTACTTATCAGCTGCTATATACTACAGAGGAAGTTGTGTAGTTCTTTTCTGTTTGACCACAGTGCTCTCTGCTGACACCTCTGTCTGTCTCAGGAACTGTCAAGAGTAGGAGCAAATCCCCATAGCAAGCCTACTCCAGAGACAGTGTAAAAGCAGCATAGAATCAGTGCTGACTTAAAAGTCCTAAAGGAACTGCTGTACATGGAACCATCTACTGTGCAGGTGTGTTAGTTTTAGTTGGGTGAGGATTTGCCAAACCCACATGTACTGCATTAAAGGGATACTCTGGTGGAAAACTTTTATTTTTTAATTAACTTGTGCCAGAAAGTTACCAAGTAAATTACTTCTATTAAAAAAATCTTAATCCTTCCAGTACTTATTAGCGGCTGCATACTATAGAGGAAATGCTTTTCATTTTTTTTTCTCTCTGCTGACCTCTGCTGTCCATTTTAGGAACTGTCCAGAGCAGCATATGTTTGCTATGAGGATTTTCTCCTTCTCTGGACAGTTCCTAAAATGGACAGCAGAGATCAGCAAAGAGCACTGTGGTCGTGACAGAGGAGAAATCCAAAAAGAAAAGCATTTCCTCTTTAGTATAGAGTCGTTAATAAGTACTGGAAGGATTAAGATTTTTTAATAGAAGTAATTTACAAATTTGTTTAACTTTCTGGCACCAGTTGATTAAAAAAAATAAACAAAAAAGTTTTACATTGGTGTACCCCTTTAAAGGGGTTTTCTGTTTACAACATCTATCAAAGCTGATCCTTGGAGGCCTACATCTAGGACACAAAGGATAGGTCCATTGCTTAAATGACGCAGTAGTTAGACATGCATGCTGCTCCTCCATTCACCTCTATGACACAGACTCAGCTGAGTACAGTGAATGGCTATCCATCAGTCCATAATGAGCTTAATAGAGTAGCAGTGCACAAACTAGAATGCAGCCCCATTCAGACAGGAGTCTCGGTCAGTCAGTGGGGTCCCATTTATCCTATGGATATGGAAAGAAAAAAGAAAAACTCCATTAATAGTGCAATGTACTGTAATCTGAATAGTAAATAATATCTAATTTATTAGACTTTTGTGGTTTTATACTACTGTCCTTATTATTGTTCTTTATTTCTAATGCTTCACTACATTGTAATATGCTCATGGTTATATATCTTTACCTATTTGTAGGTCTTTGCAGCGGAAGTGAAACAGAATGAAAGTAAAGTGGAAGCGTTGAAGGACAAGCTGAAAAAGTGTATAGAAACTAGTGGAGTTGCCTCTGAATCTCAAATTTTGAAGGACATGATGGATAAAATAGGTATTTGGCAGATTTGTTAGACATGGCTTTTAATGGCTTTAAGCCATTAAATTCCAACTATTGCTTTTTGTTTTGCATCACATACCGTAAATCATACTAGATCCTTCCAATTATACTTTGGCTGTGACCTATGTATAGCTGCTGTCAGTGCGGTCAGGTAGAAAACTGCTACTAGGCACTATGATCGTGTTTCTATGTTGCATTTCACTTTTGGCACTGAAGCAGTTTAAATATCAACGGACCCTAATACCTCCATGAGTATGAGTGGACCCTATCAGCTGAAAAGACATTGTACTAAACCATTCTAAAGTGACTTCTACAGGAATAAGCACAGGTTCTCCTGAACTTGGCTGGAGTGCTCCATTTTAGGCAATGGAATTTTAAGCGCCCCATAATAAGCAAAATATATACCTTAAAACATTAACATTTATTTATTTCTCGGTCGCTCTTCATTGGGGGACAGCTTACTGATGGGTATATGCTCTTGCCACTAGGAGGCACTGACACTAGGAAAAAAAAGTCGGCTCCTCCCTGACAGGATATACCCGCCCACTGGAAGTGAGGTAACCAGTTTTAGCTAGTGTTAGCAAGGAGGCAAGACCCAGGTCTGGGTGCTTCCCAGACCATGTCTTTTTTTCCCTTAGTTTTTTTCCTAGTTTCAGTCTGAAGTTTAGTTTTTCTCTCCTTTGTTGTTTTCTCTACTGTGGAGCGACAGGAGCATGGCGCCGACTGATCCCTCACCTGAGAGCTAGGGGCATGGTGCATTGCTGGATGGGCCGTTAACCCCTCCTCGCCAACAATCAGCGCATGGTGGTGTACCCTGGGTCCGGTCCCCCATTTACCCCTGTATGCCTGGTGAGCTGGCTTAAGGCATGTGGCCCTAGCTAGTCGAAGTCTTCGAGGGTGAGTATATGGTGGCTGAGGTGATTATACAAACCCCCTCAAACCTTCTCGCTGTGATGCCTAGCTCTGTCCCCTTTCCCTGCTGCTGGGGTCGGTGGCGTCTATTGAGGATAGGTCCGCTCCGTCCCTGCCAGATCTCTGCTCCTGAGGCAGAGCCCGACGGGAGCTCGTTGCTCTGGCCCGCAATTGTCCCCTGCCTCAGAGCTGCTCGTCCGCTAGCAGGTGCTTCTATAGCACGCTGCTATGTGCCGTCTTGCTCCAGGGGCTTCCTATCTGCCTGCATATGGCACATATGTTCTGCGGGCAGCTCTTTGCAGGGCGCCCTGTGCCCCATGCTCCTTTCCAACCTTGGTGCATATATTTTCTCACACAATGAAAAATAAATAAATAAATTATTATATATATATATATATATATATATATGTATTCCTTGGCCACTCACACCTTCTGGTATGGTTTGGCACCCCCTTGAGGCCCACGTTCCCTTGAGGTGTCCCTCTGGCATCCCTATCCTGCCATAGGAAAACCGCCGTGGCGGGTTGTTGCCAGAGCTTCACGTTTCCTTGGAAAGTGCTGGGGGATATATTCAAGCACTCTGTCACACAATGTACAAGCCCTTTTGCGTTCCTGTGCGATGCTCGGGTTTCTTTTTAGATTCCGCATCTTTCAGGTCTGCCGGCCACCCATCCTCAGGGTGTTATGGCAGGTCATGCTCTATGTTTCCCTTCCCCACAGGCTACCGCATCAGCGGCTAGTGCTCTTGTTCCCCACATGGATTGGTCCTGATACTATTATGCCAGACAGTAGTCTCGCATGTCACGGCTGCTGATTCCGTGGCTGGCGCTCCGGTACCCACTGCTGATGTGAGGTGTCCGAAGGAATGTTCCGTTGTATACTATGGACCCATGCCAGACAGTTGTCTGCATGGTTCCTCTGCCGCCTGTCACACATCACACGGCTGATGTATGTGCGGCTGGAGTTCCGGTGCCTCACTACTGAGCGAGGTGTCCGATGGAGTGACCCGTTGTGTCCTATGGACCCATACCAGTCAGCCAGACAGTGGTCTGCATGGTTCCTCTGCCACCTGTCACACATCACACGGCTAATGTATGTGCGACTGGTGTCCCGGTACCTCACTATTGAGCAAGGTGTCTGATGGAGTGACCCGTTGTGTACTATTGACCCATACCAGTAAGCCAGACAGTAGTCTACATGGTCTTCTACATTGCCTATCACACGGTTGATATAGCTGCGGCTGGAGTTCCGGTATCCCTTTACCGCCAGGTGCCTGACTGCATGACTTGTTGTCCACTATGCACCCATACCAGTAAGCCATTCAATGGTCTGCATGGTTTCCTCTGCCGCTTGTCAAACATCACACGGCTGATGTATTTGCAGCTGGAGTTTCGGTAACTCTCTACTGAGCAAGGTGTCTGATGGAGTGAACCGTTGTCTACTATGGACCCATACCAGTAAGCCAGACAGTGGTCTGCGCGGCTGATGTAGCTGCGGCTCGAGTTCCGGTACCTCACTACTGCGAGGTGCCCGACGGCATGACTTGTTGTCCACTATGTACCCATACCAGTAAGTCAGACAGTGGTCTGCATGGTTCCTCTGCCGCCTGTCACACATCATTCGGCTGATGTATCTGTGGCTGGAGTTCTGGTAACTCACTACGGTGCGACAGATCCGATGGAGTTACCCGTTGTCCTCTCTGGTCCCATACTTGGAAGCCGGACAGTGGTCTGCATGGTTTCCTACACCGCCTGTCACACCTCACATGGCTGATGTAGTTACGGCTGGACTTCCGGTACCTCACTACCCTGTGTGGTGCCCGTCGAATTGACTTACAGTCTACTATGGACCAGTATGCTTGACAGTGGTCGGCATGGTTCCTACACCGCCTTTCATCGGCGGATGTATCGACAGCTGGCGTTCTGGTGCCCCACTGCCGTGGGCGTTATACGTAGAACTGACCAAGCGTGTCCTGCGGACCCTATTGGATGACAGGGATGCATTCCTCAGCTCCTCAGCCTTCCCCTATCTTCAAAGAGGGTGGGATTTCTAGATCCTGGAGGAGGGTTCCTATAGATTCACGGGATTCATTCCAGTCAGACAGTCCTTCGTCTGTTGGGTCTTATACGCCACCAGGTCTCCCGTTGGATGGGCCGCACTTCAGTTCCCTGCTTTCTGTGGGAGGTTGAATGGAGTGACCCTGTGCACTCAGGGATCCTATTCCAGTCGACCAGGCGGTTTTCCGCATGACCTACTATTACGTTCAGTCACCTGCCATACTGGTATTGGTATAACCCACTGCCAAGTAGTTCTGAGTGAGTCTCCTCGGGTGGCTCCGTGGCCTTTCTACAATGCACCACATGCTGGTTGGTAGGGTTCCCTACTTTCCAGATACCTCTCTGCATGCCTGTTACTCTGTCTAAGGCTGGGATCTCGCTTTGCTGTTTGTTTCCGTATGTGGGACTGGCGTGGCCATGGTCCCTATGCCACATAACCAGACACTGTCTGTAATGCTTTTCTGGTCTACCAGGTCACCACCTCCGTTTCTGCCGATGCCGTGGCTGCAGTCTAGTGTCTCCCTTCCGGGTGACCTTCCGCAAAGTGTATCTTTGTGGGTTCATGGGACCTTTTCTACCTGTAAGGTCCAATGGTGTCTGCATTTTTCCTGCTCCACATACATTCTTTTTCCCTTGATTCTGTGCCTGCAGTTTTGGTGTGTGGTACCATCAGTAAATCAGGTATGGGTTTTTTTCTGCAGACAGCAGCATCACTCTGTTCCCCTTCCTGGAGTTGCACTGTTGGTCTGCTAGAGGCATACCTCCCTTCCTGCAGTTCCCTTGGATGTCTGCGGTTACTTTTGTGTCGGCTGTCTTGGTACCCCACTACTCGTGAGGTACAATGTCTGTGTCCCTCCGTATGATAAGGCCGCTCTGTCAGGTAGAGCCCACCTTTCCTTCTGTTCAGTGAGGTGTGCCTCGGGGCTTCCTGGGATTTGTTCCCGCAGTTCTGTTGAGCACTTTGGTTCTGGCATGGTGCCTGCTGGGGTGACACATTCAATTCTGCCCCTCCCTATACCTCCAGGTACCTCCCGAGTTTTCTCTCCTAGGTGGCTTCGGCACCTACTCTGCTGCCTTAGTCATCGTCCGGACTGGCTCTCCATACGGCTTGTATGTTTGCCCAGCTCCAGTGTGCAGGATTCCTATCCCCCTGGGGACACGAGGTGGCTCCTCCATGCAGCGATGGGTTGTCGCTGGGGCCTGGGGGCTACATTCTCCCAGTCCTGGTCCATGGCTGTTGGTCAGCATTTCCCTGCTCCTACTGTGTCTGGCACACTTGCCACTTTCCTTTCCACAGGGGGTACGGGTATCAGGGTGCTTGGCATGGTCAGCACCTGAGTTCATCTCGGTCACCCTTGTTTTCCCTCCTCTAGGGGGACTATTTTTGTGGAGCTTTTTCTGCCGCCAAGATGATGCCATCTCTCTGTTCCCACTATATAGGTGGGGTATCTGGCTGGCCCCTTGTTTTTTGATGGGAGCAATCACCAGAGTTTTTACTGTCTAGGCTTGTGTGCTTCCTCTCCACCTTTGCAGCCTGGCTCTCTTCCTGTTTCTTGGTTACCTATTGCTGCTCACGCAGCCTTGACTTTCTCCTCTGATGGAGGAGTTTATGTTATCTTGTATGGCCGGCGACAGCTGGTCTCACCACCGTCCGTTGTTCGGGTCCTGCCATTGCTCTTCTCCTCCCTTCGCACAGTCTCCATGGAAGGGTGTGTTCTTCCTTCCCGTTTGCCTGTTTCAGTTGTACTGCACTGTCACCATAGTCTTCTGAAGTAACTTTCCTGTGCCCAGAACCTGAGGGTCCCGGCTGGGTCCTCCTTTGTTTCCCTCTCCGTTCCTTCTCCAGCAGGAGGTTTTTTTGGAGTGCTCTGGTCCGTGCGGACCACTGGGATCCAAGACCGGTTAGTCCTTGGGATGCTGTGGCGTGCCTTCCATTCTGGAGGCTCTTCCGGTCCTTGGACCTTGTTTATGGTTGAGGTCTCGGGCATGTGTAGTGATCCAGCCTGGACTCCTCCACGATCCCTGTGTGATCGTTCGGTACTTAACTTTTTCACTTCTTCATTTTCCACATGAATGTTTGTCATACGGAGAGTTTTTGCGGACGTCTGTTTTCCTTGTTTTTTATGTATGAGTCTTCCGCGTTGCTCAGGATCCTCCATTTCCCATATCGGCCACTCCAGTGTTCTGGGATTTCAAAGTGTTCCGCTTGTTCCATGACCGTTTATTTTATGGGTTCGTTTTCCGGGTGAATCATACCTCCCTAGTTTCCATGTCGGTCTCTCCGGTGCCCGGGATGCCCCTTTTCTGGGCGATCCGCTCCTACTTCCTTCGGGGTTCATTCTTCCCGAGTTAGAGGGCGTTCCAGTCATCCGGATTGCACCAGACCGGCTACTATCACCTTCCAGGTACTCATGGTGGGCCCCTGGGACAGGAGTTTTCGAGTCTGCATCTGTTTAGGTCTTTGTTCTCATGCACCAGACCTTTCATGTCTCTCTTTATGGCCCGTGGACGGGGGATCTTCCGGGAGCCCAATTTCTGGGCCTGGTTTGTGTCACAGCGGGCTCTCCGGTCATCACCTCCGGACCGGAGCGCCCGCTGCCGCAACCCTCCGTCCCGGGGTCCCTGCGTCTCTCGGTCAGACGCACTGACCGGGAGCACGGGTCCCACAGTGGCAGAGACGCGGCTGGCGTGGCGGCTGGCTCCCGCTCATGCGCCGCATCCCTGTTCAGCTTACCTGCTCCTCGCACGGCTCTCTGCACTCCTGGATCCCGGCGCGCGCGGCCCCGCTCTCTAGGGCGCGCACGCGCCGGCTTCAGTAAATTTAAAGGGCCAGCGCACCGGTAATTGGTGCGCTGGTTCCTCACCTCCCACTGTGTCCTTCCCAATAAAAGGCACCTGCCCCTTCCTGCCCTTGCCGGATCTTTGTGCATCTGGGAAAGCCTTCCTTCTGTGATAGTTGCCTTGCCAGTTGCCGAATCCGTTGCTACCGTATTCTCGCCTGTGAACCCTTGCCGCCTGCCCTGACCTCTGCTACGTCCGACTACGCCTTTTGCCTGCTCCCGTTGTACTTCGCTATATCAGCTGCCAGAGAGGTCGAGCCGCTATTGGGGGAACGACCTGGGGACTACCTGCCGCAGCAAGTCCATCCCGCTTTGCGGCGGGCCCTGGTGAAGACCAGTAGTCCCTTAGACTCCGTTCCCCTGGTAAGGCCCGTGCCATCGCCTCTCTGGTCTGGAAGATCCACTACCAGCCCTGCCAGTTCGTGACAGTTTGTCTCTGACCTGGGGACTCGTCCGCAGGCCTTGTGGACACATGAGTTCAGTCTCGGGACTGATTACTTTTCTCTGGTGGTTGTATTTTGCCCACCCTTGGGGACTGCTTTGGTACGTCCAATCAGTAAGGTGTCCCCCAATGAAGAGCGACCGAGAAAAAGGTTTTTTCTTGTACTCACCATAAAATCTCTTTCTCGTAGGCTTCATTGGGGGACACCGCACCCACCCTTTTCTTCACTTTCCGTCTGGATGATCCTATCCGGTTGTTGTTTTTTTTATCCGAGATTCTTTTCTAGGGTCTTTCGGACATGTCCTTGGTTGGCTTCTCCTACTGCTTTGTGACAAAACTGGTTACCTCACTTCCAGTGGGCAGGTATATCCTGCCAAGGAGGAGCCGACTCTTTTTCCTAGTGTCAGCGCCTCCTAGTGGCAAGAGCATATACCCATCAGTAAGGTGTCCCCCAATGAAGGCTACAAGAAAGGGATTTTACAGTGAGTACAAAAAAATCTCCTTTTAAAGAGATGAAAAATTACATATGTTACAAAAGATGATGCCCAAAAGACAGATGAGCATTCCTTATAAAACATTGTTTTTTTAACTCACAGGAGGCACGCATTCAGCCATTATTACATTGTATTATTGTGTTATGATATACAAATGTCAACTAAGTCCATAGCCTTTAAGGGGGTACTCCGCTGCTCAGCTGGCACACCCCCTCCTATAGACTTGCATTGAGGGGGTGGGGCGTGACGTCATGATGGGGTGGGGCTATGATGTCACAAGCTCCTGGTGCTGGCTCCAGCTTTGGAACAGTTTGTTCCAAACGCTGAGCAGCGGAGTACCCCTTTAAGGTGTGATAGGTACCAAACATGGTCATGACATGGTGACAAAGATGGTTACGCATGTAGTTATTATCCACATGCTGTCTACGGTTTAGACAGGGATTTCGCTTCAAAATGCTGTTGAACAGGGATACAAATTACACCTTAGTTAGAGTTCGATTCTTGAACCTCCCATGTTGTGCTCCACATCATAACAGCAGATGAAACATATTAGTAAGTTGTACACAGTCAGCCCTTTCAGGATTTTACTATTTGTTGGGTATACATGTTGATATGTCCTGGTGCATAATTATATGATTATAGCTCAAGGAAGTACTACTTTTTAACCATTACAAATTATTACATCTGCCACAATATACCAGGGCTACAGAAGTGATTTTATAAATGTAGTAAGACATTTAATGTACTAATAGTATCTGAAAAATCAAAGCTAAGGGCCCTTTTACATAGCCCGAAACTGTGCAGTGCAAGGTTGAACTAATTGTGCAGACAGTCTTCACGAGTGATCGCTGGACCATTGGTACGGCTATTGAAATGCATCATTATAGGTCGTACATCCCTTGCTTACAAAGGGCAATGTGTTGCACATAACACCAATTGCTTTGTAGTTACACACGCAAGGCTGTTTCATTGTTTTGTTTGTGTTTAGTAGCAATCAGGTTTTAGACAGAAAAGGTTTGACTTTTACGTTCAATGGGGGAATTTATAAAAACCTGTGTGGAGGAAAAGTGGTGCAGTTGCTTATAGCGACCAATGTGATTGATTTTTCATCTTTCATAGGCCTTTTTAAAAATGAAAGAAGCTATCTCATTGGTTGCTATGGGCAACTGCCCCATTCTACGTATTCACAGGTTTTGGTTAATCTCCCAGTATGACAGTATATTTCAATATTTTCCAGTCATTTTATCTAGATCTCTTCCCTTCTTAGCTTTTAGTCTACCCTCATACACAAAAACAAGATGCGACTATCTGCAGACAAATACATTCAAATTGAATAAATGCAGACTTTCTGAGAATAATAAGATGTGTTTTTATATGTTGTCTTCTACTTGTGGTTGTTGTAGAGTCTTCTTGGAAAGACATCACCCAGATGACAGCTGAAAGGCAGCAAACATTGGAAGAGTCTTCAAATGACCTGACCCTATTCCAGAATGCGGAGGCTCAGTTAAAACAATGGCTTGTAGAGAAGGAACTCATGGCCAGTGTACTTGGACCTCTTTCAATAGACCCTAATATGCTTAAAACACAAAAGCAGCAAGTCCAGGTAAACCCATCACTTTTGTGCACAATGTTTATCTGATTATTTTCTTTAAGTTCCATCTTTACACTTTTATTCCTTGCCAAGAACATTGCACATATGTGTTTTGTCAGATGGTGGTTCAGGGAGACATACAGCTTCTCTTCACAGTCAGGGTAAAATACAGAAATGCCTTTGATGGTAAGGGAGTTGTGGACTCTCTGACCAAACTGAGCAGGGCCATTATTAATGCTGGGATCAGCAGAGGAGTTAATGAGAAAAGGATATTCTTGACATTGTGCATGACTTATGACTTGTGATATTCCTAAGACTCGTGCTGAAATAATCTGTACTAAAAGTAGGATTCTTCTCTGTGTAACATATTAAGGTTAGACATTACTTGGCTGTAAAATGGCAACCAATAACATACAGGGTACTTTTCTAAGTAGCATAAGAAGCTAGGTTATCTATATATGTACTTATCCTATGCTACAAAGCATGAACAAGTTTAAAGGACACTCTATGGTAAGTATTTATTAGAAAGTACTAAAAACAGGAAGACTGCATCACTCCAAAGGAATACAATTAAAGTGCTTTATTTACGTTCAGTCCATACATTACATTCGAAGTGTAGCAATGTTTCAATCTGTAAGGCCGCTGATTGACAAGTAACAACCTATTGGCTCTTACCTGCAACAGGTGTCATTCTCTGTGCCATGTCTCTGCTGTGCACCCTGGTCTTCCTCCTTTGGATTCTCTCCTGCTGCTTCTGCCAAATTAAAGGGCCAGTGTGCACTCCCAATTGGATCCACGTCTAATCTCTGCCAGGCACCTCCTAAAAGAGAGCACCCCTCCCTTCCTTTGGTGCATGAGCAATATTGCAGGTTTACTACAGCAAAGGTTCCAGTTTGTTTTGTTCTTTTATACCAGTTTCTTGACTTATCCCTCTGTACCTGCCTGCCTCTCCTGGAAAAGACTTGGATCCCTGACTGCACCTCTCTGCCAGCAAGCTTGTTCCATCTAGTTGCATCTGAACTATTCAGCTCTGCTGTTTTAACAGCATCAGCTCTGCTAAATCACCTAGCCTGTCCTGCTGCGTCTGACTCCACATGCTGTGTTCTTACATCTCCAGTGTCAGCTCGTACTCACCCGCCTGTATCCCCAGTGCTTGGCTCCGCAGCGTTCTGGCCTTCTCGGCCAGGTGCCACTCACCAGGACCGCTCTTGTAGCAGTAACCTGGTGTTTTCCCTTCATCTAAGACCAGCTTTCACATCTTGGAGCAGCAAAAAGGGTGAATACCAGGAGAACATTTCAATTCCGCTCCCAGGTTTGGCCCAAAGCCAAATCGGTAAGTGGCACATAGGGTCCACGCCCTTTGGGGCGTTACACAATATTTACACAGTGGTTCAGTGTAACATGACAAACATATAGCCCAGCGCAAACAGTCTAACTAGTGCAAAAAGCTCATTACTTCATTACAATATACAAGAATATAATATAATACAATATACAATATATTACAAGAAAATGTATAGTGCATCAAGTGTAGTTCAATATAAAGACATGTGATCGTAATATATTTCAGTATAAAATTCACCAGGTCTGAACAACACAATATACAAAATGTCATTATTTCATCATTATATAAAATCATCATTATATAGAGTCTGAAATAGGGGATGGATAGTGGCCACTGACTAGATGTAGGCAATCACTGTGGAGAAATAAACTAGCAGGCCTGGTATCATTCTTTGTATTCACAGCATAGGTCTGCACTCATGACACATGTCCTTCCTTCTCCTTGTCCAAGCACAGACTCCCTGTGCCAATAAAAAATTACCAGCATGTCATGGCAACTGTTCAAGCCACAACACTGTGCCGATCTTACCCTTGAGTCAGCACAGCACAGACTTGTTACAGCTACAGCAGTGTATAGTATTCTCATTAGAAGTCAATGGGATCTTAAAGGATCTGTTATAAAATTTATGAAAACAAATCAGTCACATCCATCATGACTCCTATCTAAAACAGAAAAATAAGTGTGGACATTTTTTTTTTACAGAAGCGTATACTAAAACGCTGTACAATAGATCAGCAAACACAATCAGAAATTTCTGGATCTTATCAGGTCATTTGCAATGTCTCATAGAGGGCTGTTTCCCTGTGTTTGAATAGTGAATGAATCACCAAGAAACCAGGGAGCAAAATCAAAAGTTGACAAAAAGTCTCCAGCAAAAAACAAGACAGATCTTTTTGTCAGGCCACAACTCTTTCTAGTTATTATAATTAAAGGGGTACTCCGGGGGAAAACTTTTTTTTTTAAATGAACTAGTGCCAGAAAGTTAAATAGATTTGTAAATTACTTTAAAAATCTTAATCCTTCCAGTACTTATTAGCAGCTGTATGCTGCAGAGGAAAATATTTTCTTTTTGAATTTCTTTTTTGTCTTCTCCACATTGCTCTCTGCTGACACCTCTGTCTGTGTCAGGAACTGTCCAGAGTAGTATAGGTTTGCTATGGGGATTTTCTCCTTCTCTGGACAGTTCCTGATATGGGCATCAAGTGTTAACACAGAGCAGTGTGGACAAGACAAAAAAGAAATTAACAGGGTGCTGCGTGCAAGATCACGGGGGTCCCCAGCGGCAGATAGGGAATAAGATGTCTTTGCGCTGGAGTACCCCTTTAAGATGACATTTGGTGTGTGCAAGAAACAGCCACATAACTAATTACTAAGAAGGGGTCACTGTTACAGCCAGTCATTGGCTCTGTAGGCATTTAGGCGGGGTTCACACTTCAGAATTTTTGGTCAGACAACATCCGTTCTGAGTTTCTTAGAGTGGCCAGCCACGGCTGAATCAGTCGGTGCTAGGACCATGTAGACATTGCCAAACTTCAGAGTAGATTCTGCCTGAAGAATGAACAGGTTCATTCTTTTGGTGTTGGAATTTTAGTGGCTGAACATCGCTGAAATGAGAGCCTGCGGGGGGCGTGGGAATGAGCGCTCTGCTCCTTGCTACACTTGACTTCCGGGTGTAGTGGGGCAGTGGTGGTGCCTTCAGGCTCTCGCGCTATGCACGTGAGAGTGAAGATGTTTGCATATTTAGGAACGGGCACTGGCCCGGCAAGGGGTATTGATGATGCAGGGGAGCTGAGTGAGCCAGCTCCCCACCTCCCCAAAGCTGTGCAATAGCTATGGAACTATAAACAGCCAAAACACAGGCAGGACTTAACCAAAAAATATGAGTAATTCTTCTTTTTAAAGCTCTTCAACAGCACTTTAACCCAGTTTACTTGGTTTAGTGTGGGTGAACTAGCTGTCAGTTTTTCTTTAAGCCCATAATGCAAAGCTTTTATACTGTGTTATGTGCTTCTGGTACCTCTGTGCACCTCTCTGTTTAATTTTCAAGCACGGAACCCACACCGGGAGGTGCTGAGGTGCAAATCATTAACTGTTTTCTCTGACCTTTCCCAGCATTCCATGCAGCCAGAGACAATATTTCATAAGTCCCATGTTCTCCAGGGGAGGTAGATATGCTCCAGTGGGTGGGCAGATTTCAGTAAATCCCTTCCACCTTGCTGCAGCATATTTATGTCCCTTGGAGACCATGTCATTCATGGCACACTGTCTCTGGCCACATTGAATGCTAGGAAATGGCAGAGACAACCGTAAAATAAAAAGACTTTCACTACAGCACTTCTAGGTGTAGAAATCGGCAGACACAAGTATTTGACATCACATGCTCAAAGGCTGAAGATAGAAATATCCTGGAATACCCCACTAATCCAATGAGATTGCGTACTTTTTATTGTCATAAGTGTACCATTACATTAAACACTGACATTTTAGGGAAAAAAAGGATCTGCAACACCTTGCCAGTACCATACTTTTATAACTATAAATGTATCAGGTCCAAGTCAAAATATTTAGAGTGTGACAACCTACAAAAAAGTCTAAGTCTACTTCTTATGTATATATGAAAGGAACAACCCATATATCATGCTGGGGTTCATACAATCTGTATAACATGATTTTTTTTTGTATGAATAAAGATGTGAATGAAATATCTTGTCAATGTCTCTAGTGTAGGACAATAGATTGATGAGGTGCAGTTGTAGATAGATATGATGTCATTTCCCCACTTGGTTGGGGGGGCTATGCCACGGTTTAATGACATTATTTCCACTATACATAATGCTCATTGCTTGTTTCCTGTGGGCTGATTCATCTCTGAATCATATTTGCTTCATTATTTTTCTGTGTCTTCATGTTACTGTATATCATTCCACTAAGGTCCCCTTGCATACATCAATCCCTGACTTGCTCACCCTGTTGCTGAGTGACTGTTATGTTCAAGATATTTGTTTCCTTTTCTGTACAACTATGTTCTATGCCCCCCAGATGTTTCCAGACTAGAAGGAAGAATATGTTTCACATGAGATCACCCCCTGCGATTTCATGCTTCTTGTGATCTTGTATTTAAAGAATATCTAACACTCAATACGTATTTATTTAACTGCCTCAAGGGTTAGTTCACTCTGTGCTGAGACTCACTAGATCTATTTATATGCTTACTATTGAGATTTTATCAGAATATATCCAATATTTATCTGGCCTTGATCATCTAGGGATGAATTTGTACTATACTATGCAGCATTATACTATACAGAATTCTTGGCACATACATATTAGACAATATAATATATTAGAGCATAAGGTTAAATTCACACTGCATTTTTGGGCTACCCTTTGGCTAGAGAAGTCAACATACAGCCTGATGTGCCAGTTGACTTTAATGGAATTAATGGAGTCTAATTGTGACTCCTTTCTGTCTAATTTTCAAACGTATAGGCTGTCTGGATAGGACTAAGTAATGTGGTCGACCAGACTGCGTATGCATTGGGAAAATGTTGGAAATTAGGTTCCTTTCAGCTCATTAAAGTCAATGTTAGTATTATAATATGTCAAGAGTACTTGAATATAAGCCTTTGTTTGCATCAGACAGAAGTGTAGTGTTTTTTAAGTCCATTAATATATCTGTGATTTTACGATAAGTGTTTATTGAATTTTTAAGCAAGTTAAATGATAAAGAATACAGAAAAGCACAAAACAAGCCTAATGACACCATTACTGCCTCCAAACAACTATCCGTTATTTTATTTTGTCCAGTACATGACTGTTAAATGAAGGTGCGGTTACATCTTTACCAGAAGTTTTGTGTCCATGCCACATTACAATTTTGGTGACTATATAGCAGACTTGTAAGCACCACAGGTTACGTAAAAGCATATCTGACACTGCATTATGAATGTTGCCAATGCAAATGAAACTTGAAAGGAGACCTGTCATGTTAACAGTTTAATCTGATATAGCATCTGATTAAACCAAGAGGAGCTGGGCAGAGTGTTGGAAAAATAAAGCTTGTAAATAATGGATCAAAGTCCTTGCGCTTGCCCAGTGCTTGCGCTGAGTCCAGTGGGCAATCCTAGATATTGATCATAAATAGAAAGTGATTGACAATCATCTCTGTATGCATACCTATCCAGTAAAGGTGAAATTAAATCACCTACTGGGCTCTTAAAGGGGTAATACAGGAAGAGATAAACAGCTGATTTAAAAAAAAAAAAAACAAGATCCTACCTTTCCTCAGGTTGTGTGTGGTATTACAACTTGGCTCCGTTCACTTAAAGGGGTACTCTGCTGCTCAGCGTTTGGAAAACTGTTCTGAATGCTGGAGCCGGCCCAGGAGCTTGTGACGTCATAGGCTCGCCCCCTCATGAAGTCACGCCCCACCCCCTCAATGCAAGTCTATGTGACGGCTGTCACGCCCCCTCCCATAGAATTGCATTGAGCGAGTGGGGTGTGACATCACGAGGGGGCGGGGCTATGACGTCACGAGCCGCCGGCTCCAGCGTTCAGAACAGTTTGTTCCAAATGCTGAGCAGCGGAGTGCCCCTTTAAGTGGAACTGTGGTGCAATGCAAGACACAACCTTGACAAGACAGATGTGTTGCTGTTTTTGGAAGAAATCTGCTCTGTTTTCCTATTTCTGGATAACACATGTAAACAAAAAACAAAGAGTAAAATCAATGAATTTAAAATGATTCAGATTTTTTCCCCACAAAAACTTTTAGTCACCAATCTCTGTAACATTATACAATTATAGTTAATTATAAAAGTATTTTCCTTCTGACAGATTGCCTCTAAGTAAATGTGAAAAGCTTATGGCACCCTTATGTTCTTGGATCTTCCATTTTTCTTTAAGTATTGTGTGATTTGGGTTTCTCATTTGTCTATTTCCTGTAGATTCTCCTGAAAGAGTTTGATGCCCGAAAACAACAGTATGAACAACTTAACAATGCAGGGCAGAGGATCATCAGCCGACCCGGAGATCTCCCTCTTTGTGATGAAGCGGTAAAGAAGCAGTTAGCAGATGTGGCATGTAAATGGGAAAGTCTAACCGGACAATTGAATGACAGATGTGACCGAATTGACCAAGCTATTGTGAAAAGTACTGATTACCAAAACCACCTTAATGGTCTTTCAGAGAAACTAAGTGCCTTGAATAATAAACTGAACAGTAGTATGACACTGGGATCAGACCCAAGTGCTGTAAGACTGAAGCTAGAGACTGCAGAACAGGTCCAGGGAGAAATAAAGCAGGAGATGGAAAACATCGAAAATGCCAGATTGCTATGTGATGAATTGTCCATCTTGGTAGCTGAGGAATACTTAAATGCTGAGTTGAATAGACAGTTGGACAACATCGTAAAGCCTTTCATGGATCTGAAACAAAAGACAGGTATGTGTTTGGCCCAACATTATTCTGATAAAATTGCTATAATGATCCAGTACACCAAGTACACCATAAAACCTTTCACAGTCTAGCTACCAACAGTTATGGGTAGATGATAAAACCGTGCCAATTTCTGCCAAACAGGTTCTGTACCTTACAATGCTTTATTGACATGGATATACTTCTTAATGGTATATTCACACGTACAGTATCCTGTGCTTATGCAATGCGCAGGATTTGAAGCTGAAGATTTTAGCAGCAGAGTTCATAGTAAAATAAAACTAAACACAGCTTCAAATCTCCAACGAAAATGTAGGCTCCCAAACAGTTAAAATCCAACTTCAATGAAAGAAACTGTGTAAAATCATACAGGTGGAAAAATAGTGAAGAAACGAAAGATAAAAGCACAAACGAAACGCCAATGCGTTTCGACCTGTTAAGTCTTAATCATGGCGTTTCGTTTGTGCTTTTATCTTTCGTTTTTTCACTATTTTTCCACCTGTATGATTTTACACAGTTTCTTTCATTAAAGTTGGATTTTAACAGTTTGGGAGCCGGATATCCGCCTACACTTTCCTTGGAGTTGCTGTACCTGGAGTCCTGGCTCTAGTATCTCCTTTTGAGCTTCCTCACTCATTCACGCTGCTGCTGCCAAGTCCCTATCCAGTGGAGGGGTGAGCTGGTTCATGTGTGTTTTTTGTTACATTCACAGCTTCAAATCTGCAGTTCCAAATCCTGAGCATCAACTTTGTCCAGAATACTGTACGTGTGAAGGTGACCCTAGCCATAGAACTGTGCTATTACTCTCTCTCTCTCTCTCTAAGAAAATTAAGACAATAAATGAGTTTTTCTTGTGGACACTTTAGCTATCGCACAAGTTGTGTAAAAAGTTTATGTCCATTTACATTTTAATACTGGATGGTTGTTAAAATATATCCTTTTATTTTTACAATGTGATATCTACTTAAAGGGGTACTCCGGCCCCACAGACTTCCATTGAGGGGGCGAGGCATGACATCACAACGAGGGGGGGGGGGGGTGCGGAGTCGTGATGTCATGACACTCCGGCCCCGTAGTTGTGAGGCTTCAGACTGGTGTTCAGCTGGGTGCTGCATGAGAGATTGTGGGGGTCCCCAGCAGCAGGACCCCCGCGATGTTTTAGGGCCGGAGTACCCCTTTAAGGAAATAACTAAATTAACTACTTCATCTTGTTTCGTAGTTTCCGGCCCAATATTATAGTATCACAAGCTTACTGCAAGTTTTATTTTTAAATTGCCAAAAGTACCATTCATCAAAAAAGAGCATTCCCACTAAGACTATTTATATATCGTCTTTCTATATGCCTTAGGGTTTATCATGTTATAGCCAGAGTGAGTTTCGGTTATACAACCAGCATCTGCCCAAAAACTGTATGAAATTGGACAAGGGCAAGCTGCAGTTTAAAAAGGGGTTTCCTAAAATAGAAAACCACTTTAAATGAGAGTTTATTTCTTTTTGGGTCAGTGCTCCAGTATTCAGATTCAAGCACTCTGTAATTTTCAGCAAACTGGCCACCGTGGGGAAACAACTTCATTTTCTTTACAATTAATCCATCCTAACCTCTTTTTATTGATCTTACTTTACTAATAATATCTGATGGGATTTTGTCAAGTAATGTATTATTTTATGTCTGTAGCTTCCCATGTGGAACAATTACAGTCTGCCTTTGCCAGCTCTCAAAAATTTTATGAAATGTCTGAGGATTTCCAGTCGTGGATAAAAAATAAGAAAAAAGAACAAAAGGAGGCAGCACCCATTTCAGCCAAACTTGATATTCTTAGGTCATCAATAACAGAGGCGAAACAAATGCAGAACACTATGAATAGCCAGTGTGAAGTCTTTGAAAAGGTCATGGAAGAAGGTGAAAAACTGTTACAAAAAACAGAAGGCGGAGACAAGATCAAACTTCAGAATCAGCTCTCCATGCTTAAAGGTGAATGGGAAGACATTAGCAAGCAAATATCTGGGAGGGTAAATAATTTAATAGATTGTCAGCAGAAGGCAATAAAGTATAGAGAGTTAGTCGATTCTATCCTTCCTTGGCTGGAGGAACATGAAAATAAAGTATGTGAATTGAAACCTTCAGTGGACACTGTGGCCATAGATAAATCAATTTCAGAAGTGAAAGCTATTCAAAAGAGTGTCGACAAACAGCGAGGAATGTTGGAGATGCTAAATAGTGCAACAGATAGTTTATTAGCCTCTTCTCAGGTTGATACAGAAGTAGTCACAGATGAAAGCACCATGCTAAATAACAAGATGGAATCCCTTATTGACAACCTGCATAATAAAAGAGACTCTTTGGAGAATATGGCATTACATCTTAAAGACTTTCAAGAGTCCATTAAAGAGACTGAGAGTCAACTGGATGTGGCACAGGAGCATTTAGAAATACATAATTCACTTGGAGCTCAAGCATGTAGCAACAAGCATCTATCTATAATGCAAACCCAACAAAAAGCCCTTCAGGGTTTAAAACCACAAGTGGAACGTTCCAAAAAATTGGCACAAGAATTGGTAGTTGAGGCCTTGAATGCAGAAGGAGTTTCTGATCTTCTTCTTCAGGCAGAATCTCTTCAACAGAAACATAAGGCTGTCAGTGAGCAGGTAGAAGAAAAATGCTCATTTTTAGAAGCTAAGTTACAAGGAATTGGACATTTCCAGAACAGTATTCGAGAAATGTTTACACAGTTTGCTGAACTGGATGATGAGCTGGACAGCATGCTCCCAATTGGGAGGGATAGAGATATACTACAGGCTCAGAAGCAGGACATTAGCAAGTTCCTCCAGAAACTTGGAGATCTCATAACAACTAATGACAATGCCAACAAGACTTGCAAGATGATGTTGGCCACTGAATCATCTCCTGATCTTATTGGTATCAAGAGGGACCTGGAAGCCTTAAATAAACAGTGTAATAAACTCCTTGACAGAGCGAAATCCAGGGAAGAAAACATTGATGGCACTATTTCCCGAATAGAAGAGTTTTATGGCACCTTAGGACAATTTGTTGATCAGCTTGGAACGGTAGAGCAACATGAAGAATCCCAAGGTGCAGTGGGAATGGAGACAGATGTTATAAATCATCAGCTAAACATTTTTACGGTAAGGACATCAGTTTTTGTTGCATACTATTTATTTATATAATTATATTTGAACAGTAAGGTAGCCATGTCATTGAGCTGTGTGTTAGATTTAATTATCTAATTATCTATGTTATCTAATATATAATTTCTGTTGCTCAAATGACCCTTTTGAGTGGTCACTGTCCCTGCAACAACCACATTTCTTTTGCTTCCGCTCTAAAGCTCATCTTGCACCATGGCTCTGCTGCTTAGGGCCACGACATTCCTGTTCAAGCGGTATGGCATCATCAGGTTGATAATGCTAAGATGATGTCAGGTCTGGTGCTTCCATGTTCCTTCAGGTTCATGCCTTGACCTGGTTCTGGTTCCGCATGTTACTGTTTTTGGTTTAAATCTGGATTGATGCCTTGTTGCATGATACCCCCAAATTCCCCCTTGGACTGTTTGGTTTATGATATTCTACTTTTAACTATGACCCTCAGCTCCATTCCTGCCGGTTATGTTCCTTACTGCTTTCTTGGTTATAACCCTTGGGTCTGGCCTTGTACTGTATCAATTATACTTAGGGATGTAAGAAAAAATCGATTCTCGCGATAATCGCGATTTTTTCATTTGCCGATACTGAATCGATTTTTTGAAATATTTTTGAATCGATTCTTTTAGGGATGTGGAATTTTTATCTCCTGACGCCCGGAACAGCATGTCCTGGGCATCAGGAGATAAAAGTTCCACATTTGTGGAGCCGGGCAGGCCGGATCTGACACGGCGTCGCTCTGGGTGTATGGAGCGGGCTCCGACTCGTGCCCGCTCCGTACTATGCGATCCCCAGCTGATTTCAGTAGCTGGGGGCCGCCGCTAATAGCCTGCATGCGGCGATCGCCGTGGCTGGCTATTAAAGGAGTACTCCGGTGCACACTTTTCTCATGTTATCCCGTCCGGGCTGCAAAATAAAAGAAAACACACTTTATCTTACCTGCCAACGAGCCCCCGGAGCTCCGGTACAGGTGTTCGGTCCCCGGGCTGTACTCTTCTTACTTCCTGTTAGACCGGCACGTCACTCGGAGCTTCAGCCTATCACTGGCCGCAGCGATGTCCCGCCTCTGCTGGTGATAGGCTGAAGCTCCGTGTGACGTGCCGGGCTAACAGGAAGTAAGAAGAGTACAGCCCGGGGACCGAACACCTGTACCGGAGCACCGGGGGCTCGTTGGCAGGTAAGATAAAGTGCGTTTTCTTTTATTTTGCAGCCCAGACGGGATAAAATTAGAAAAGTGAGCACCGGACTACTAGATCGCCGCTATCAAAGCTGACAGCGGCGTCTATTGGGATCTATGAATGCTCCCAAGTGGGCGATGTATCGGGATATATCGCAATGTATCGTCACCTAGACGGTATCGCGATATATCGGGATATATCGAATCGCCACACTGGTATCGCGATTCGAATCGAATCGCCAAATTCTTGGCGATTCACACCCCTAATTATACTGCTGCCAGTATGAGACTATTCTGACCCAAGCAATACGCTCCTGCTAGACTCTACTCTACAAATAGGATAGATGGAAATCAGCCCCCACCAATCTGATAATAGCATTTTGTAGTCTGTGAGTCCCATATAATGTGGGAAAATCTCATTGATAAGGATTATTTTTATATTAGCCAGTGCCAGGGGTATTTGTGTATTTATGGCACTATTGCTTCACCACATTTGTCTTAGAAAACACCTTCTGCTTAATTGTTGTATCAACTGTGTTCCATGAAGATATGTTTGTAAAAGAGTTATAGATTTCTTTTCTGTTCTAAAACATTTCTACAGTGTCAGAGCTTTGTTGTAACAGCAAGCTACATGATGGTGTCTTGCCAATGATTCATGATGGTGTCTTCTACAGATTCACAGCTAAAAAAATTAGGTTATCGTGTTTTCCATGTCTGTTTCCCCCAAGTTTTGTATTTAATGGTGGTTTTACAGCTTTAGCTTTAGTTCTTAACTCAAGGCATCAGATCCAAAGTCCATGACCGTGTATGAGATCACAGTGCATTTGTGGTTCAGCCGTAGCAGGAGAAGTGTAGTAAAAATATGGCTTCTGGTATTTTAGTGATGAATCAGCACGACTCCTGGATTCATTTCAAAGCTGGGGGATAGCAAATATTTATAGCCAAGTCTCAGAATAAGATGTGAAGTGAGTATTATTTGTAGAGAGAAAAGATCAACTGAGTGAAGGTTATTCACTGTCAAAGAAAAATATACTTTCTGACCCTAATACATGTGCTGTGTGGTCAGGGATCTCCTTCACTATATACCAGTTATCATTGTTTATAAGCCAAGTAAGCCCTATTCAAATAAACTGCAGCAAAGCCCCCCAAGGCTATGACCTTACACTATCAAGAGCACAGAAAAAAGAAGGTAGCATAGACATGAAGTATATCCCATGGGGTAGGTATATCACCGGTTGAGCCCCTTTGCTTAAAACATCACATGTTTACATCTGCCTCGTTTCTCAATAAAGATGTTGCACCTTTGTAGCTTTGAAATGAGTTGGACAAAACAAAACTGCAATCTTAGTTTATTTAACTATAACTGCTAGCTGTCCAAGCCATATATATATATACATAGCTACATTTAATTTACATTTAGTCATGACAAATTACAGAAAGAAATCCTTAATATCCATACCCATTTTTCCAGTAATACAGAGATGAGGACAGAAGGAGCTGGGATTACTAAAACAGCCCAGCAAATTGTTTTACTCTGTTTCTGTAATAGCCATAGACATGAATGGGGGTTACAAAAATAGTGTATTACTGCAAGTAGAGATGAGCGAACTTACAGTAATTTGATTCGTCACAAACTTCTCGGCTCGGTGTTTGCTGACTTTAGCCTGCATAAATTACTTCAGCTTTCAGGTGCACCGGTGGGCTAGAGACTCTCTCCTAGGACTCTATCCACCTTTTCAAGCCCACCGGAGCACCTGAAAGCTGAGCTAATTTATGCAGGATAAAGTCAGCAACTGCCGAGCTGAGAAGTTCGTGACGAATCGAATTCCTGGAAGTTCACTCATCTCTAACTGCAAGCTACACCATTTTTGTTACTCTTGAGTTATGGAAACAGTGTAGCTCATTGTGTACCACTGTTTTTATAACTCTCATTCATGTCTATTGGAATTAGGAAACATCATAGAATAGTCTTATTAGTTTTTTCCCTAATGCCAGACACCTCTCTCTGCCACATCAGTGCATTCCGAACGTTGTAAGTACCTTTCACATTTTTCACATTTTGTCATGTTGAGGCCTAATGCTAAAATTAGTGACACGTGCACTATAATGGGAAAGTGAAAACAGAATTTTAAACATTTTTGCAAATTTATTAAAAAGGAATATTATACATTTTGTATGGACATCAGTTTTTAGACCCTTTGCTATATCATTTGAAATTTAGCCCTAGAGGTTATTTCTCTTGATCACCTTGGGAATATTTCTACACCTTGATTTGAGTCACCTGTGGTAAATTCCGTTGATTGGTTGTGATTTAAAAAGGCACAGCCCTGTGTATATAAGGTCTCACAGCTGACAATGTATATCAGAGCAAAACCAAGTCATGAGGTGGAAAGAACTGCATGTAGAGTTCAGAGACAGGATTGTGTGGAGGCACAGATCTGGAGAAAGGTACAAAACATTTCTGCTGAAGCGAAAGTTCCCATAAGTACAGTGGCTACATAATTCTTAACTGGAAAGTTTGGAACAACCATAACTCTTCATAGAGCTGGCCACACCACCACACTAAATAATAAGAGGAGATGGGCCTTGGTAAGTGAGGTGACCAAGAGCTCAATGGTCACCCTGGTGGAGCTCCAAAGATCATGTGTGCAGTTGGGAGAATCTCCAAAAGGTCAACCTTCGCCTTCAACCTTGCACTCCACCTTTATGGCAGAGTGGGCAGAAAGTAGCCTCTTTTTTGTAAAGACACATAAAAGCCCATCTGAAGTTTACACCTGGAATTTACATAGGACTCTCAGACTGTCAGGAACAAAATGAAACATAGAATGAACTTTCTGGCATCAGTTCTAAGCATCATGTCTGGAGTTACCAGGCATTGCTCATTCCCCTGCCCAATACCATCCTTAGAGTAAACCATGGTGGTGGCAGCATCATGCTGTGGGAGTGTTTCTTAGTGTCAGGGAGTCTGGTCAGGGTTGAGGGAAATCTCAGTAGAGCAAAGTACAGAGATATTTTGAATGTAAATCCAGAGTTCACTGGACCTCATACTGGGGTGAAAGTCCACCTTACTACAAAACAAGGACTCTAAGCACACAGCCATGACAACGCAGGAGTGGCTCACATTACTGTGAATGTCCTTGAGTGGCCAAGTCAGAGCCCTGACTTAAACCCAATGAAACACCTTCGGAGAGCCCTGAAAATGGATGAAGAATAGCATAAAATCTCCAGATCCAGATGTGCAAACATTTTGGTATTATACTCAAGAACAGACTGGAGGCTGAAATATCTGCCAAAGATGCTTCAAGTTATTACTAAGCACTGAATACTTATGTCCATATGAAATTAACATTTTTCGTTTTCAATATTTGCAACAATTTCGAATATTCAGTTTTTACATTCTCATTATGGGGCATCGAGTGCAGAATGATGGAGGAAAATTTGTATTTTCTTGATTTTAGCACAAGGCTCCAACATAACAAAATGTGAAAAAAGTGAGTGTGAAAACTTTCCAAATGCATTGTATATATTCTTAATTATGCTCTGTTTTTCTTCTCTTAACAACATCAATGCAACAAACCCTTGAATATTAAATATTGTCTTGCCCACTGTGAAAATAAAGGTGAGAAATAGAGATTGAAATAAGGACAGAAGATGAAGCCTGAACAAACACAAACCAAGCACACCTATGTAAATCTGCAGTTTTGATGTCTCTAAAGCAAAAAGATCAAAGATCTTTATCGCTGCTGCACAATTCATCTGTGCATGTCACTTTGTATTATGTGCCAATCTCAATGTAAAGCCCTTCCTGTAGTGTCTATCGCAAGTCATGGGAACATGTCCAACTCCAGTCCTTCCTTTTCTAGGAAGCATTTTTAATTAAGATCCCTGAATGTTCCAAAGTAACCAGACTAAACTTATCATGATAATTTTCCACTAGCCAAGGAAGACTGCAGTCACAAGCCACTATGAAACCACACGATTAGTGTACAGTTTGGACTTGGCATCTTTTTCCACATGGTGTCCAATTTGATTTAACTTTTGTAGTAAGTTTCAGCTTATGAGTTTAAAGGGGTACTCCGCTGCTCAGCGTTTGGAACAAACTATTCCGAACACTGGTGCCGGCGCCGGGAGCTTGTGATGTCACAAGCCCCCCCTCATGACGTCACAGCCCATCCCCTCAATGCAAGTCTATGGGAGGGGGCGTCACGCCCCCTCCCATAGACTTGCATTGAGGGAGCGGGGAGTGAGATTAGACAATTGTCCGTACATAGAGATTAGACAATTGTCCATATATAGCCATTACCAGCTGAATATTACAGGGTTCTGGGGTTGTATAGTTTATGGAAATTAGATTATGAATGTCACAGTTTATATTTCAGTAGTATTCATTACAGTATTAAAAACTTTAAACTAGGGATCAACCGATATCGATTTTTTAGGGCCGATACCGATACCAATAATCTGTGACCTTTCAGGCCGATAGCTGATAACTTATACCGATATTCCGGTATAAGTTATCGGCTATTTCCCCCCACCCTGCCCCGCAGACGCCACTGCAGATCAATGATTTAAAGTGGGCGCTCTAAATCAATGAACTGCTGCGGCTTTTGCGGGGCCAGAGACCGCCGCCGCCACCCGCTTCTCTGCCTGTCCTCCCTAGTCCAACCACCACTACCGCTGCCCCATTGCCTCTCCCATCCCCGGTTATATAATTATAAAAACCGGGCATGGGGTAGGCAATGGGGCAGCGATGGCGGCGGTGGTCTCTGGCCAGGGAGGCGGGGCGGGGCATTATCGGCAAGGTAATTGCCGATACCGATAATGTCCAAAATCGTGAATACGGTCGATCCCTACTTTAAACCGAGAAGTAAAAAGCAAAAACAAACCAGCTAGTATCCCCAAGTATATAGCGTAAAATGCCAAAGGTGAAGGAATACAAGTTCATAACTTTAGATCCCGAACAAGAACACAACTGAGGCATGCCTTATCTCATAGTAAAAATGCTCACTATAGGCATATGGCAGGTAAAGTAAAAAAAAATAAAAAAAAAGAATAGAGAGATTAGAAAAGAAGTAGTAGACAGGGAGGCGAAAGCAAATCATGGGCAATTAGAAGAAATAAGGAAAAAATGAAGGGTCACTCTCCGTGTTATCATTCCCAGGCATCTAAAGGATTCCATCTGTGAGGGTCTCCTCTACTGAAGGTGTGAGAAGCACGAAGTTGTTGAATGTTGTTACACTGAAAATTATGGTTTCGCTAGTTTGATATAATCTTCAAACATTTTATCTCTCTTGTTGCACACTCCCCACATCTGTTTATGCTGCAGGCTCTATTGGTTTAATTTGCCTTCCATCTATTAGGCCTCCTGTCCGAGTGACCACAGTTTCTGTACATGTGGCTAGGAGATATATACTTGAATACAGGAAATTCTCTTTGCTATCCACTACACTGCATCTCATGCTACACATGCTTGGTTTAAGTCCTTCTCACTGGCAGCTTGCATATGAATCATAATGCTACTGGGTAAAGCATGAAAGACAAAGGTCAAGAAGAAAGATTTATAGTTTGGTGCCAAGAGGAAGGGCTGGGGAGATTCAAAACAGAGATAGCTTTAAAGCTCCGCCTTATATTAGCATGGCTATGTAGTCATCTTCATGAGACCCTGTCTTAATTCACACATGGGCAATTTACTGACTGTAACACATTGTTAAACATAAGCAAGCAAAATAGAAAAACAGTATACGACACAGCAATGCAGAAGCAACTATACGGTAAATGAACTTATCTGTTCCTGTAGTAGGAGCCTGGCGACACTCTCGGTGATGGACCCGGAGTTTTCCTTTCACACCCACGGGTGCACGGCTTTAGGAGAATAAGGTCCAGTTGAAAACAGCAAGCAAAAGATAAACGGTACACCGGGGTAACTTGAAGGTAAAATCCAGGGCTTTATTCAGTGCATATTAACATATGGAAAGGGGAGGACAAAAGCGCAGGAGGCGTCTCCTGCACTTTTGCCCTCCCCTTGCCATGTGTTAATATACACTGAATAAAGCCCTGGATTTTACCTTCAAGTTACCCCACTGTGCCACTTATCTTCTTTCACTTGCTATTGTTAAACATAAGATAAGCTTCACTTTACCATTGTTGTATAAATTATTTCATTTCTCCTTGATAAGTTACTCTGTTTAGAATGTTGAACTACAAAAAGGGTATTTATGTTAGCAAAGAGATTGCATGTACATTTATTGTGCTGTCTAAACTGTTTTATTCTCTTTATAATGTGCATAAACCTTCCTATAACTTTGTGGTTCCCAGTTTATGAAAGGATGCTGAAGCCAAATTAAGTTAAATCCAGGCTCCTTGACCAAAGTTAACTGAGGCCAGATGTAAAAAGTCTATTTCCTGAGATGCGTCAAACCCTCCGCTGGTCTCCAGGCCACATTACATATTTCACTTGTGTAAATCCAGTCTGTAGGAGAGCATTTTCTATTTAATAGCCATTCTAGGATAAATACTAAAAGAGAAATAATAGGTTGTCCAACATCTAGTCTGTGATGTAGACAGTTGTTTAATAGTCCTTGGACAACTTTTTGGGTTAGGATTTAGCATATTCCTGTTCATTAAAATGTAGATGGTCCTCTAATGCATGGACACCATTTGTTTGTTAAGCTGCCCATACATGCTAGGGCCATACACATTATTATCCTTCCCAATTGGCTTAAAGGAGAGAGGGTGGTGCACCACCTACAGACATCTCTGGCAGCAGGCTATCTTCTTATAAACGAAAAGAAAAGATTGGATATTTCTCATCCAATGGTCTGGTCCTTATTTCCTGCCCCCGGAGAGAATCCCATACATATCAGATGGTCAGCCAGTACTGATAAAATTGGTATGGCCAGCTTTAGTCTACCTAAGGCCACCACACACAAGACAGTAGTGTTGTGCTGCCTGCATGGCGGTAAACTGTAGCTCCAACACTATCAGTCACAGGTATCCTGCTTCTGGCGAATGTAGTAGTCTTGGTAACTTGCATGTTGTGCTGTGACACTGATCTTTGGCAGTGAGACATGTGTTATGGCAAAAGTTGTCATGTCACCGTAGCCTGAATCTTTTTAAAGACCTATGTATTGTAAAGGCCTATGTGTTTCCGGAAAGAACTTGAAAAGATTGGAAGATAGAGAACACTGTTCCAAACACTGGAGCCGGTGCTGGGAGCTCGTGATGTCATAGCCCCGCCCATCATGATGTCACACCCCACCCCCTCAATGCAAGTCTATGGGAGGGGGCGTGACGGCCGTCACGCCCCCTCCCATAGACTTGCATTGAGGGAGCGGGGTGTGATGTCATGAGGGGGTGGAGCTATGACGTCAAGAGCTGCCGGCTCCAGCGTTCGGAACAGTTTGTTCCAAACTCTGAGCAGCGGAGTACCCCTTTAAATTCAGTCCTGGGTCTGCTTATTGGTTTAATGGCACTTAAACATGAATAATACAAATGTTATACTGTATAATGAAAAGGTTGATTTTTTTTCCCACACAGGTGTGCATGATATTTAGGATATATAAAGATCAAGGTTCTTAGTTCAGAATAACCAGTTTCAACAATAAGTGATTATACATGGGGGCTTGTAGAAAATGACATAACATAGTCTTCTGGATTTAGGGAAGTGCCATTACTGTGAAAAGCCTCATAATCGCCTGTTTCAGCTGGTTTTATTCACCCCTACTAGACTAGCAGAAAGCAGTAAAAGTATTAAGTAAGGATAATGCCATAGGTTATATAGTCCAAGTTTAAGACTGATGCAGTTTTATTTATCTAATAATGATACAATTCACCAGTAATATTTATGCTAGTCAAATTTGTGTAGAAAAAGTGCATTCACCACCACCTCTTACTATCACACCATGCCCAGACATGCAGTAATCTAGTAGAAAGTATGTGAATAAATACATAATTACCAGCAGATAATGTGAGGGATTAGAAAGTATTGTGCTTTACTGTAATTCTAGTCTAGTGTACATTCACTACATCTCCACTGCCTATAAAATGCAGCTATCACATATATGTAGAAAACCTATGAGAGCTCCCAGAAATAAGCCGAAGTCAATTCAATGGTCATCAGGGGCTAATAGACATATGATAGCCACGTACTGTACTATCAGCAGGCTATTTAAAATGGTATTTTAAATAGAAGCATTTGGATATTAGGTGCAAGTTACCTTACATGTAAGGATGCAATGTGCCACATCAGGTAGGGCCTGAAGCCTCAAAAAACGTAGAAATTTAACCTGACTTCAAATTTTTTACCTGTCTTCACATGTAATGTGTCACAAGGATCATTTGGAAATCTGGTATGTGTCCTTTTTGCTATTTCATTCAGGTATGGCTGGGTTCACACGGCACTTTTCTTTGCTCATTTAGCACATATCATACACCAGAATACACATGCAATGTGTCTCCCATTGTTTCACACTGTCAAACATGTCATAATAAGTGACATGTCCACTAAGAAAGCTTTTTGGAAATCGATTAACCATATTAAACTGCCTACAAAACTGTGACAAAATATGCTGTTAAAATGATACAATATACAGCAGCAATCTGAGTCTCCCCTCAGAATTTCTTCTACTGTATATACTCGAGTATTAGCTGTTCCAAATATAAGCCGAGGCCCCTAATTTCAAAAACCTAGGAAAAGTTATTGACTCGACTATAAGCCTAGGGTGGGAAATACATCATCCCCCCATGTCATCATCGTCATCATCCAGACCCCCGTCATTAACACCCCCCTCATCATCACCCCCCGTCATTATCACCCTGTCATTATCACCCCGTCATAATGACAGGGTGATGATGACGGCATGATAATGACAGGGTGATGATCCCCCTCGTCATCATCCCCCTCGTCATCATCCCCCCCCCCTTCATCATCACACCCTGTCAATCCCTTCGTCATCATCCAGACTCCCCTTTTGTTTTCTATTTAACTCCCCAGGGTGAGCTGGTCCGGGCCGTCCATCTTCAACCATCTAAGCTACAGGGACCGTCCGGTGGGGAGGTTTAGTCGTTCCGGGCTGTCCATCTTCACCGGGAGGCCCTCTTCTCCGCTCCGGGACGGCCTCGGACTAGTGACGTTGCGTTGACGATGACGCGCAAGGGCGTCCGTCCGCAACAGACGTCCGTGACGTCCCTGTGCATGAATGTCCCTGCGTGGTGGCGTCAATGCAGCGTCATTAGTTCGGAGCCGGCCCAGAGCGGAGAAGAGGGCCTCCCGGTGAAGATGGACAGCCCAGAACGACTAACTCTCCCCACAGGATGGTCCCTGCAGCATGGATGCCCAAAGATGGACGGCCTGGCCCATCCCCTCACAGCTAAGCCAAAATTGTTCACTTAAGTGTAAGCCGAGGAGGGTGTTTTCACCACGAAAAATCGTGCTGAAAAACTCAGCTTATACTCGAGTATATATGGTACTTATTTTGTGGCTAGGAAAGTAAGGTTTACAGAATAATGTGAACATGGGGAATTCAGCTTATTCATACATTTCCAGAAGGAATAACCGAGTAATTGCACAGGACAGAGGTCTATGAAAAGAAGCTATACAATTTTTTTTTTGTTATTTTCTAGTAAGAAATTTTTACTCATACAGATATCAGGAAGGTAGAAATTGCAATTTATACCATGTACAGGTCCATACAAACTCACTTTGTGACAGCTCTGTTATTTTATTTAGTTCACAGTTCATGCTAACCTGCATAAACATGGGTACATTCTGTGATGGTGATTACATATTAGGAAATCTATAACAAATTTCACAACACCTAAAACCTAACCTTTGTATGACCCATAATTTAGGAAAGAAGGGAAAAAGTGAAACAAGCCATAACTTTGTATACATTTGCTGACTTCTAGTGTCTTCTTCATTCTCTTGAGGTTGAATTATCCCACACATCACAGCTAAAAATGCAGCATGTCCTCTGGCACCAGTGGCGCATTTTGGCTGATGGCTCGGTACAAGACTGAGGGCCCTCTGTTCTCCACTCTGTAACTGTACAAGCCGCTAAGATGATAGGACAATGGTTCTTTACTGTTGGTGCACTTCCTGGATGGCTCCTGCAGTAGCATTTAACCCTTGTGTACTGTGGAGAGGACGGCAAATTTTCTGTTCTTCAGAAATGCTCAAAGTGTAGTCGAGAGGTTCATGAAGAAAAGTGAGCGCCCCTTCAATGTACCAAGTTCTAGTGTTCACAACATACTTGGGGGCATGCATCATTTTCTTTAGAGCTGTTTTTGTGTGTAGATTTGTCTCTATCTAGGCGCAGCGCTGCACCTTAGGCTATTTTTTGCACCTTTTCGATTTACACCTTTCTTTAAAAAGAGCGTATAGGCCAGATATTAAGGGTTGGTCTTGTGCAGTGATAATGAATTTATCAACTGCGACTTTTGCAAAAAAGTCGCAACCACCCCCCCCCCCCCATTAGGGTGCAATTCTACACCAGCCCAGACTTAGCTTAGCTTTTTGGTGTATGTGAAGAGTGAAATTTCAGAAAATGTGTATCCTCCACAATATTTATCACATGCCCTGTGACCATGTAATAAATTTGGAGGAGTCACGCAAAAAAAAGAACAAAAAATGTACTTAATCACACACATCTTAGTAAATGCTGTTCCTACACCAAAAGTACAACTCCCAGCAAGCCCGGAAAGCCAAAGGCTTTCTAGGAATGGTGGGAGTTGTAGTTATGCAACAGCTGGAGGCACACTGGTTGGCAAACACTGTTTTACACTCTAATTTGTAAACAGTGGTGCAGCCTTTGCTGTGACTAAGTTGTGTAGACTAGATAGTTGCACCAACACAGTAAGAACACAGACACGGAATTGCCCATACCATTGGGCAAAAAATAAAATAAAATACATAATACTGTGTCAACCACAGAACAGTGTGCATAAGATAGTAATACCCATAACAGTGTAGTACCTATGGTGTAGGAGTAGTTACTGCTTCAATAGTACTCATATACATACTGTATTCCATCCAACTACCATACCAATGTGCATACGATATACAGCAAAGATTTATGGCCTTCACCACTGCCTGGAAGTTACATGTGTCAACCATGACTCCCATCTCCCTGTGCCAAACCAGGCACTGCTTATCACCTATCCAATGTCATCCCTACAGTGAAGCATGGCGGTGGCAGCATCATGCTCTGGGGTGTTTTCAGAGACAAGGATACTGGTCAGTGTTGAGAAAAATCCCAGTGAGGCAAAGTACAGAGAGATTCTTAATGAAAACCTGATCTAGAATGCTCTGGACATCAGAATGGGCCGAAGGTTCATCTTTTAACAAGACAATTAACCCTAATAGTAAGTGTAAATAATAAGTAAAAGGGTCTGAATACTTATGTCACTGCAATATTAAAAATGTTCCTGTTTTTAATAAATTAGTAAGGATTTCTAGCCTTCTGTTTTTACTTAGTCATTATGGGGTATTAAGTGCAGATTGATGAGGGAAAACTAGATTTTATTTTTCTGTTTTAGACCACAACATAACAAAATGTAAAAAATTGAAAGGGCATAAAGACTTTCTAAATGCACTGTACACGAATACAACTACTGGATACCAGTGATGAACAGTAATTTGTTTGTGAGATAGGGTTTTAGCTCAGGGATCGTCCCAAATTCATACAGGACACGTTTTTCATGCAGGAGTAACCATACAACCACAGCTGCTTTGTGAAGAACTGGCTTCTCAACAGGTTTATGAGGTTGCAAGTATAATAACCATACAAAACAAAACCAAACAAATCCCTCAGCACTTGGGCCACTAACTACTTTTTTATAGCTTGCCCTATCTATGCCACCGGAGAGCTTATCCCAGCCAGTGTAAAACACGTACTCTGCAACCTTTTAAGACACAGTTCACATGTTTTCCACGATTATGTCATGGTCCACACTGATGCCACTTTGTGTGTCCACCACAGCCACCTACTGTGTGTCAGTCTGGCAAAGGGACACAGTGTCTCCCCCATTGCATCAATCTGCGATGTAGGAAAGAGCCCACTTGTTCACTAGTAAGTCCTCTGTGTCCACCCGAGCCACCTGCTGTGTGCCCCCCTCTTGCATCAATCTGCAATCTACGGAAGAGCCCACTTTATAACACACTTCCCCCTCTGCTGGGCTTCATTAATCAGGCCCCAGGTAAAGGTTTCTCACAGACCAGGTACAGAAATACACCCTTTCCTTGCTGCAGTCTCACAACATTAATCATGCTAAGTGAAATATTAACTAATTTTACTGAATATTTAGTTGTATTTATGTGAAACTTGAAAAGTATTGTGTCCTTCTTTTAGGCTTTGCCTATGTACACTGTATGGATTAGGTAACACTTCATAATTTGTGTAATGTACACAATTAATGACTCATACGTCTAATATACATGAGGGTGTTGTGCCATAATTCAATACTCTGACCTTAACCCAGGTTATTAAATCTTGACTTTTACAATTGACTTTTTTGTGTCCTTTGTTGAAGCAAGTCAAGGGATGTACGCAAGTATTTTGGTCTTATCTTTCCCACAAATATTAAGTACTGTCTGTCATGTGAAGGTAATTACACATAAGCATCATAGGGTTCTACAACAATCCAATAGTAATTATAGAAGATTCTAAGAAGTGAAATTATTCTAATTGTTTGTTGTTAAAAACATCTGACAAAAGATTTTTTTTCCTTTTCTTTAGAAAATTGTCCATTACGAGCATATTACATTTGTAATTCGGTCAAAAAATTTTTATTCAGCAGATAACTGTCTTATGGTACTCATACATGTAGCAGTTTGTTCTTCATGATAAAGAACCAGTGTTTTAAAGTTTTCTGTGATCTCATAGAAAACTGTGAGGTGGTGGATGATCAGCTGAGCAGTGCACACTTTCTTCCATTTACATCTGCCATTTTGCAAAAAAAATTCACAGAGCACATAGCAGGGAATAGGGATCGACCGATTATCGGTTTGGCCGATATTATCGCCCGATATTCACGATTTTGGACATTATCGGTATCGGCAATTACCTTGCCGATAATCCGATAATGCCCCACCCCCCGCACCGCACTGCCCACCACCGTGCCCCCCACAACTGCACCACACCCCCACCGCTCCGGCCAGAGACCACCGCCGCCGCTGCCCCATTGCCTCCCCCATCCCCGGTTTTATAATTACCTGTTCCCGGGGCCCGGGCTACTTCTGGCTTCTGCGGCGTCCTGTGTTACGCTGTGCGCTGTGCTCAGCAATGACGAGTGATGTCCTCAAAGCGACGTCACCGTCAGTGCGCACCGTGACAGCTCAGGAGGAAGCCACCGGAGCCAGAAGTAGTGCGGACCCCGGGAACAGGTAATTATAAAACCAGGAATGGGGAGGCAATGGGGTAGTGGCTGCGGTGGTCTCTGGCTGGGGCAGTGGGGTGCGGCGCGGTGGTGGTGGGGGGGCGGGTTGTGCGGTTGCGGTGGAGGTGATAGGACTCAGGACCCCAGGACAGGCAGAGGGAGAGAAGGGGGTGGCGGCGGTCTCTGGCACCTCAAAAGCCGCTGCAGTTGATTGATTTAAAGCGCCCACTTTAAATCAATGATCTTCAGCGGTATCGCCGGGGCTGGGGGGGGGGGATAAATAGAATATCGGTATAAGTTATCGGCTATCGGCCCTAACCTCCATGGAGTATCGGTATCGGTCCTAAAAAATCAATGTCGGCCGATCCCTAGCAGGGAAGAAAAAAGTTTTTGGCAAGATTGTAGAATACATAACTAGCTGTCAGTGCCCTCCTCTTCTCCACTATGTACAATTCATAGCTGTGCAGCACAAATCTCTGTGAGCACCCTAAAAAGCAAGACCCATCTACCTGTTTGTAAAGCCAGCATAGCAGGTACTTCTTACTTGTTTTCAACTACAAGCTGTTATTCATGTTGGCCACTAGTTTCAGCCCTCCTTGACCTCACCACAAAAGGCATTTCTATTTTCATGTTTTACCTGGATTTACATTTTCCTTAGCTTCCTTACTGCTTCTTATTGTACCTTTTATTTAGGTGTCAAGTTTGTTTTTCCTTTTCTGGTATTCTGTAAATGAGCCAGGAGGCCTTGGATATACAGAGCTATAGGGCCCCCTATTTAGTGATTGAAGCTGTGCTGAAGTGTAACTATTCACCATCCAGTCTGGAGGAACCATAGAAGCAGTTTTGAGGTTTTGCAAGGGGACTTAGAGCAAGGGTCCACATCCATTTGTAGCTGGTATGCCACATTCAGCTTTAAGTAACATCCAGGATCCATATTCAACTGAATTAATGGAGGGGATGTTTAATAAATAAGTAAAACAGGAACATTTTGGATCTGCAAACATTTGCTAATAAGTGGCATTGTTTGATGGAAATAATGTGTGTCTAGAATGATGTAAATTGTTAGTGCACATGGTCATAACTCAGGAATTCCTTATCATGGAATTGAGAGCCACTTTTTGACGACCACGGCCTAAGGCTCAGTTTACCCTTCAGTCGTCTTCTCTATTAATAGAAACTATGACGGCATAACAGTGGACATCAGCATACTGTACTTCTTCCCATTATATCTGAGCTTCTGATGACCGTGTGAGGTGAGCCTTAGAGTAAAGGTTGATATACAGGGTTACTTATAGAGTGCAGTTATTTATACAACTATAGTATTATTATTTATATAACTATAGTATGTTAACAATATGGAATAAAAGCTCTGTGTAAGAGGGAATTCCCATCTGGGACATTTATAATGTGGTAGCCCAGTATGGGAATTGTACCCCTGCTGCCCTGTCTGGCAGCCTCCCTACAATGACCCCTGGGCCCCCTCTACACCAGTCCCCCTGTATTATTTTGTATAATGTTTATAAAAGGTGTTAAAGCGGTAATAATTGTTAACATGGGATTACCAGTTGTCACGTGAGTTGTCATGTGAATGTCACCCAGTGAGGTATCAGTGACCATGTGACCCTAGGGTGACCTATGGGACCCCTCAGAATCTCCCCATATAAGCCCTGGGTGGAGCCTCTGCTCGCTCTCTTAGTCTTTGCCGAGGTCCAGTGCAGTCAAGTCCTAGGAGTGTGTGTGGAGTCCATAGGAGGCCTCAAGTCAGTCCAGCAGCCACAATTCTACAAGTAAGCTACAACCAGAGCATTGTCAGTCTCAAGTCAAGTCAGCTAAAGTCATCTGTCTTAAGTCAGCGTGGCATGCATCAATATTGTCCCAGTCCACTACAAGTCCCAGCACGCCCTAAGTCACTGGTCACCTCCGGGGGCCTGACTAAGCTGTATAGACTGTTCCATCTGTCCTTCAGTAAAGCTACCATTGTCAGTAACTTGGCATCAGAGTCATTATTGCCCCCAAGCCTAGCCCAGGATCCAGCAGTATAACTTCGGGTGGTATTGTGGATAAACCATGCCCTGGCATCACGAATACGAGGGGTTAATGCCATCTGCCCCTAGGCTAATTCCATCTGCCCTGCATCACACCCTCTACCACAATAACATATGCACAGAATAATTTTTTTGTGTATGAGCTTGTATTTTAATATTTTATAATTGTTTAATACAAATGTTCCAATTCCATTTAGTGTACCCTCTGTAATATAATGATGGTGGTAACAATATATGTCAGATTAATTGCCACTTCTAATTACAAGGAATGGCCTCCTGCAGCCAGTCATTACGTGCGTTGAAAATACTTGGCTTAGGGTTGTAAGAATATTTACTTTAAATTTTTTTTTTCAATTGCATAATCCCGGCCAATCCTTTCAATTAGCAAATCATGTGGCGCTGTTAAACAATGTAAATCAATGTTATTGTGCTCCTTCCTGCACGTTCTTGTTATCTTGTTACATATAATCTGGGGGTGGCTCTATGCAGGTGCTTCATGTAGCCTTATCATCATCTCTGGTAGCCCGTAAAGTCGTCTCATTCAGCAAATCCTTATTAGCAGATACTGAAGTGTAAGACTCAAGGATGTTGTGTTGACAGGATTCACACTGGAAATATAAGAAGTTTCTCACAAGGAATGATACTCTTTTAGGTTATTTATACAAGTTCAAGTTGAATCATGTAACTTACCTTTCAGAGAGTGTTATTTGCTTCATTTGAGGGAACAGATGGAGAGAATGGGATCACCCACAAGTATTGTAAATCTCGACTAGACCATATCAATCAAGGCAAGGCTTTAACAAAACTCCTTTGTTTCCTTATACTGTAAACGTGCTGGGTCCCAATTCAGTTATTATTTTGCACTTTGTTATTTCTAGCAGGTGACCCATGACTTTTGAAGATTCATAGAGAGGGTACCATGTAGTATTTAGATGGTAGATCCACAATGTTTAAAATTATTTAAAGAAAAGAAAAATTGGAATAAAAAGTACCCACCCAAAACTTAACTATCCAGTTGATATATTAAACTTATAGAGGGACATTTATCAATGTTTGCTTATGTATTCTTTTTTTTTAGTAATTTTTCCCTTACTTTTTTTTTGCTTATGTGTGACTTATTTATCAACTGGTTTCAGCCTGTTGATAATTTTCTTTCACGTAAGCAATTTTTCCTTTTTTACTTTGGTAATAGCTTTTTCTGCTCCATGTTTGAGCTGGAGTAAATTTAGTCAATTTTTAACCCTGTTGTTTTTGGAAAACTTGCTTTTCTCGCTTTCCAGTCAAAATGTTGCACGAAAAATCGCGTAGTCGCAGTTGCGACAATTTTGCGACAATTATAGTAAACCTGACTAAACCCGTTGATAAATGTCCATAATAGTTAATATTGTGGATGTTGCGCTGAGGATGTGGGAGCACTCTGTTTGTCTACTTGAATAGTCCTGTTGTACAATAAATAAACATATACTTTTTATCTCTCCATTTGTTGAATAGATTGTATGAAGACCAGCAAATACTGTATTTATCGGCGTATAACACGCACTTTTTAGGCTAAATTTTTTTGCCTAAAGTCTGTGTGCGTGTTATACGCCGATATACCCCCAGGAAAGGCAGGGGGAGAGAGGCCGTCGCTGCCCGCTTCTCTCCCCCTGCCTTTCCTGGGGTCTAGAGCGCTGCTGTCGGCCCTTTTCACCCCCTTTTCACCCCGACAGCCAGGGGGAGAGAAGGGGCAGTGGCACCCATTGCCGGCGCCGCTGCCCCGTTGCCTCCCCCCATCCCCGGTGGCATAATTACCTGAGTCGGGTCCGCGCTGCTCCAGGCCTCCGTCGTGCGTCCCCGGCGTCATTGCTATGCGCTGAACGGCGCGGCGCATGACGTCAGAGCGCCGCGCCGTGCATAGCAACGACGCTGGGGACGCACGACGGAGGCCTGGAGCAGCGCGGACCCGACTCAGGTAATTATGCCACCGGGGATGGGGGGAGGCAACGGGGCAGCGGCGCCGGCAATGGGTGCCGCTGCCCCTTCTCTCCCCCTGGCTGTCGGCGCCGCTTCTCTCTCCCTGGCTATCGGCGCCGGCACCGATAGTCAGGGGGACAGAACGGGCAGCAGTGCCGATAACCAGGGGGTGAAAAGGGCCGACAGCAGCGCTCTAGACCCCAGGAAAGGCAGGGGGAGAGAAGTGGGCAGCGACGGCCTCTCTCCCCCTGCCTTTCCTGGGGGTATATAGGGGTATACACGCGCACACACGCACCCTCATTTTATCATGGATATTTGGGTAAAAAACTTTTTTTACCCAAATATCCTTGGTAAAATGAGGTTGCGTGTTATAGGCCGGTGCGTGGTATACCCCGATAAATACGGTATTTCTCTGTCCTTAATGATTCCACCTACTTTAATTTTAAATTACACTCCTTTTCTCATAGTGCCTACTAAAATTGTTATATCTATTTTTTGTTGTTGTTTTGCAGTTATTGTTTGATATCCCGCTTATACTATGTGAAGTTAAATGTAGCTCACACTTTATTTCTCTTATAACTTTTATTATTTATGTAAAAACCTACAAATTTTATATACAGGTGATGGATGTAACTCCATTATATGGTTTATGTAAAAGTAAACATAGCCTCTAATTTAATTTCTTTTATCAATGATATTGTTTATTAAAGACTTTTTAGAAAAAAGTGTCAAAGTTGTTATTTTTATTTAATAGTAACTCACATTTTTAAACTATTGTCCGATCAGTATTCATTGTCATTGTTCTTGACTCCAGCATTCATCACATTTAGCATATATACTATATACAGTATATCACATCCATCCACATTAAAGGTACTAGGGCTGGACTGTCCATCAGGCATTTCTGCCAAATGCAAGATGGATCAGTGTTCTTAATGGGCAGTTCTCTTCAGGCTCTTCACTGACTTTTGTTGCAATTCACAGTGTACCATAGTCACTGGCTGCAGTAGACTATGCAGTACACCACGTGCACTGTTCAGTGGTAGACTACATGCCTAGAAACCAGACCTAGACCTCTGTACCTCATGTTGACCCTCAGCTTAGCTGCAGTGGGTCCTCATTGTTGGCGCATACTAGCCCACTGTAGAATTCATGTATCTCCAGGTGGACCATTGGGAATGGAATGTTGCTGCATTGATCACACTGTGGCACATGTTAATTTTTTTCACCGAAATTCTGCATTGTCCTGAATGCCGTCAATGGAGACAGCGCATGTCCGCATGGTCCGAGTGCCAAGCACTGGATTTCAGCGGCATCCGCCACCGGCGGGTTGGGAGGTGGGGGCGATCAATCTACACAGTATATGGGGGTATTCAGCAGCACTGTAGGTAACGTTATGGAAGCAAATGGGGTCACAACAGAAACAGTCCTTTTTTTTTTTTTTTTTTACTATTTTCCACAATCTAAGGCATGGTGCAATAATATATTTTGGCTCAAAGAGTTTGAGTGCCAGGGCTGCTTATTAGTCCCAGTCCAGCCACGTACCATGTGCTAACAAGTAAAAAGTTACTTTTCATCATCTATTAGAAAAAAGACAAATCCCTAAGCAAAGCTTGCTTGTTCAGTCTATCTTTGATTTATCAATAGAGTTATAATGTTATATGCGGGAATCAAAAAGAGTTCTCCATAACTTAGTTTTCATGGATGGAGACTCACTGGTTTAATGGAATTTCTCATGAGTCACCATGGTCAGTCTAACCATTTACTCATTGACCCCAAGTCTAGGCCGGTTTGATTTCCAGATTTGACTCAAGGGGTATATGGAAGACTTTTCATCACTTTACCAGCAAAGCACAAATAAAAAGTCTGGACTGATGATTTGAGTGGCGTCTTACTAGATGACATCTTTATATTTTCTGTATGTAATGAATTTGGTTTTATTTAACTTTGCTGTATGCAAATAGGTTTTATTAAAACCAGTAGAAGTAGATGTATTCCAGATTATAGAGTTTTATTTTATAATGTTTTGGTGTATGCTCAGTATTTCTAATTTCATGTGGCACTGGTTAAGACCTGTAGATGCTTCTACACGAGCCCTCTTTTAGATTGGTTCTAGGTGGTATAGGTTTACATTGATCCTGTTAGCAGTCAGCAGCTCCGCTGTGTCTCAATCTCTAGGTATTGTTCAGTCAGCCTACTTAACACAAAGTAAATAGTCACAGTAAATTGGAGCTGTGCAGGTCAGGAAACATACAGGGCAGTGCCAAGAGGTCAGTCACCTACCAATAGCATAATAGCTTGAAGCACGAATGGGATAGTAGCAGATGTTGCTTAAGGAATCAGAAGGGCGTTTCTAAGGCTCACTGCTAGGAGGCTGCCTGTCAGTTCAGGAAAAGCCAGAGCTGCACAGCTGATCACAGACACTGGATTGTATAGAGCAGCAAGTCATCGTTCTTCTCCTACTTTTGGATTCTTCTTCATGGCTTCAAGGATAGAATTGTGAATATTTTTCCTTTTATTGGAAATGAGGTAAATGATCTCACTATGTGCCTTAAGCAGGAATTGACGACTGCTACTTGACTGATCTTACAAGCATTTAAAGGAGATCTCAGGGTATACTTGCATGAAAAAACTGTTCAATTTGCAGACAGGTCTGTTTATAAGGAGTTTTATCTGGAGATCACAAGACTCAAAAGTGCTCAGCAATAAAACAGAACTGCAATGTGAGCATCACTTACTGTTGACAAAGAGGAATTAGGATTACGTTTTTATACTTCTAACTCGGGATAAAGGTTTCGTTTTGTTGCACTGCACATCTCTTGTATGGCACTGAATAAAGACATTTCTTTGGGATTCTTAAAAACCTGCACTGCCTCTTGCTGGCTGCTTTATACAAGCCATGCAAATGGATTACTGTTAAAGAATTACCTGCATTGGATTGGGACCCCTATACCATCCTACATATTGCTTTGAAGTTTCCTTTCTGGATACACACCAAAAAGGGATTCTCATGGACTGCCTGGTATTGACTATTACTGTTCGCGATGGTCTTAATGAAGCACCTTATAGTTTTAGTAAACTTTACATGGAGCCATTCATCAGACCTCATAAATGTTCTGGCAGATATTTTGTTTCTTAAATGTTTTTAAAATTTGCCAATTTTTTTTTTTTTTTATAAGCCTAATTTTTGATGTCCCATACTGCACTTGGGATTATTAAAGTATGGGTAAGCCATTAAGCAGGCCTGATTGTTTGCGACAAAATCCAGCATGTGTTGGAAAAGCAGAGGAAGAGGATTTAAACATTGAAGATTGTTATGTCCCCCAGAGGTCCATTTATGACACAGTCCGGCTGAATGAACAGATTGATTCTGGTAGTAAAGGAAGCCTTACCTCCAGGCATTTTACAGATCGCACCTTGCCTTATAGCAATAGAACACTGGACAGCAGCACTTTGTGCAGCAATGGCGCCCTGGCCTGTAATAGTGAATTCAGAAACCGGGATTTGGAACCAAGTAAACTGGATGAGAAAATGATTTTTGATGCACTCAAACTTAATAGAGAGATTATCCGCCCAGGTGGAGGACCCAGAAATAGACACAAGACAGACAAGAGGGAGCACCGGAGGTCCTGGAGAATTTTTGTACCTGTAAATTTGTCAGACTATGTCAGTAGAAATGAAGGCTCTTATGTTGAAAGTCCTGCGAGTGACATGTTGAATCCATGTAGCAAGGAAACACATTCTCTAACATCAGAAGATGACTCTGGTCTGTGCAGTCCCCAAGCTGATGGCGATGAAAGGACAGAGACAACTGTTCTAGATCATGAAGTTTCTCTGCCTGGTAAAGAAAGTAGTAACATGGTGGACAGGTTGTTTTCTGAGATTTCTAACTCTGCCCAACATTCTCCTTACCTTTTATATGCAGAAGTCCAGAATGAGTTAGATTTTAGCTTGATTGCTTGTAGTATTACTGATTCCAAAAGCCCAGAACTCCACAGTGCTCTTAATTCTGACATGGATATAAATAGTGAATGTTCAATGCCCTGTGAGGAGTATATTCATTTGGAAGATAGCTTCAACTTGTTCAAGGAAGATAAGCAGAGTTATTTCCATGACCAAGTCAAAAGTAAGGCAGCATACATGTCAAATGGTTTGGGTGTTTACAATGGAGTTACTTCTGACACTTCTGGTGGTAGTAATTTTGATGTGGATCTTCCAAGGCCTGATCTTAAACAGACCAAGATGGCACGTGCTGAATCCTTGGGTACACTGATTTCTCCTATATGTCATAAATGTACAGTGGTGCACCCTAAAACTATCCCTATGAGGGACAGCAAAATTTGGACCAAAATAAAAGAAAGAAAATCAAGAAAAGAACAAAAAAAAGAGATGACCGAATGTTTGTGTTTAAAGGTAATTTATGATTTTGTGTACCAGCTTTACAATAAAATTCTGTATTGATGTTGTCCCTCTACATGCCATACATAGGGGGCCTAGAATTAGTTATACATCTTTTGCTGTATACTTTATTCAGAGCTGTTTTCAGACCCGCGTGTTTCACATAGCAGCTATTTTCAGTAAACCGTTCAGATGTCAAACAATCCACATGTGCAGCTTTGGTCACTGCAGACACACAGCCTGGCTGTGTTAACCAGATGTCTGCATATAGCATATAGCAATTGGTAAATGCTAATAAGGACTCATTTTAGAAAGGTTACATGGTCAATGGATAAGTGGCAGCAATCTGCCAGCCCTGATTGCTGCCAGCTGTCAGGAACAGTGGCCATTGTCTGGGTTCTGTAACAATGCTCTGAGCAGGACACATTCAATGATCCATGTGAGAACAATGGCGATCTTTAATCTTTTCTTAAGGAAATATAAACAATTTGTGCCTCTGTTCTGTTATCTGCACTTTAGAACAAATAGTTTCATTGCACTGTTGTATGCAGCCCTCTTTGTTCCTGAAGGAAAGGGGAGAGCAGAGATGTATTTACGTTTTGAAAATACAACATTGTGGAACATTTCTGTAGCCTTGTCACTCTAACACCATTTGTAAGTGACTTATTCTGGCAAACAACGTACGCAGCCGTTTCATGTTCTGTAAACTTTTGCCTGCATATTAGACTATTGTGCCAAATGGATTTACATTTATGTTTACCCACCGTCTGTCACACTTAATTGCAGTGACTGGTTGCAATGAATAGTAAATGTGTTACTGATGTTTAAAACATAATTATATTTAAATGACTTGTCCAGCATAGAATACCCATTTAATAGAGGGGGGGGGGTCACGTGTTCAGGATGCTTGTCTCTTGGCCATAGTGTGGGGCGTTAAGGCAATGTTCACATGGCAGAATTTCTGCACGGAATTCTGCATGGAAATTCTGCAGTAAATTCCACAGAAATGAATTGCCCATTCACTTCATTGAAATTCCTGCAGTGGAATTTCTGCTGTGTGAATGTGACAGTGGAATCCCATTGAAGTATATTGGTTATAAATTCATGCAGAAATTCAGGTATGTGAACATAGCCTAATAAAGAGCATCTCACCCCCTAAAGGACCTGACTGTCTTGAATTACACAGATAACCCCCTATTTATATGGGCACTGTGTAATGCTATGTGGTCTGTATAGAAATTGAACTTACTGTGCACTTACTGCAGATTTCCCCACAACTTGTCCGGTCTACTTTTTCCAAGAAACTGAGCCACTCTCATCAGTGGACCACTTGTGATATTGCAGCTTAGACCCATTCAAGGTAATGCAAGGCACAATTCCTAGATAGAAAAAATGCTATTTCTGAAATAAAGACCCTAGTACAGTGATGGCGAACCTATGGCACACGTGCCACAGGTGGCACGCCGAGCCCCCTCTGTAGGCACGCGGCCACAGGCCCCCGTCACATTCCGGACATCCCTGTGTCCCGAAAGGTCATTTCGGGACACAAGGATGTCCCGGTTACCTCTCTGCGGTCCCGCGTTAGCTTTAAAAAATGCAGGGACCGCCGGGAGGTAGAGCACGCAGGGACGTCACTGACGTCTCATGCGTGCACCCGTAAAGCAGAGCGGAGCATCGGGGAGGGGATGACGCGCACATGGTAAGTGACCAGCGGGATGTAATCTTCGGTGTTCCGACACAGACATACAGCCTCCAGCCATACACTGTATATGGCTGGAGGCTGTATGTCTGTGAGGGGACACTGCCTGTCTAATGTGGGGGAACTCTGTCTGCCTAATGTGGGGTAACACTGCCTGCCTAATGTGGGGGAACTCTGACTGCCTAATGTGGGGGAACACTGACTGCCTAATGTGGGGGAACACTGCCTAATGTGGGGGAACTCTGACTGCCTAATGTGGGGGAACACTGCCTAATGTGGGGGAACTCTGACTGCCTAATGTGGGGGAACTCTGACTGCCTAATGTGGGGGGAACACTGCCTGTCTAATGTGGGGGAACTATACTGCACTTAATGTGGGGGAACTATACTGCCAACCCTAATGTGGGGAACTATACTTCCAACCTAATGTGGGGGGAACTATACTGCACCTAATGTGGAGAACTATACTGCGCCCAATGAGAGGGAACTATACTGCCAACCCTAATGTGGAGAACTATACTGCCAACTAGAGGTGCACCGAAATGGAAATTTCAGAACCGAAACGAAACCGAAATAAAAAAAAATGTCCGGCCGATACCGAAAATGACTTCTCCCCGTCTTCTGGTAAAATGCAGCGCTCCGCTCATTAGATTAGATTAGATTCCCCCACATTAGATTGCCAGCTCCCCCACATTAGATTGCCAGCTCCCCCACATTAGATTGCCAGCTCCCCCGCATTAGTAGGCAGCTCCCCCGCAATAGTAGGCAGCTCCCCCGCAATAGTAGGCAGCTCCCCCACAACAGTAGGCAGGTTCCCAAATTAGGTCAGCATTTCCCCCACAATAGTAGGCAGGTTCCCCACAATAGTAGGCAGCTCCCCTCAACAATAGTAGGCAGTTCCCACACAATATTAGGCAGCTCCCCCCAACAATATTAGGCAGCTCCCCCCACATTTTTAGGCAGCTCCCTCCCACATTAGGTCAGCAGTACCCCCACAATAGTAGGCAGGTTCCCCACAATAGTAGGCAGTTCCCCCACAATATTAGGCAGCTCCCCCCACAATATTAGGCAGCTCCTCCCCCACAATATTAAGGAGCTCCCCCCCCCCCCACAATATTAAGGAGCCCCCCCCCCCACAATATTAGGCAGCTCCCCCAACAATATTAGGCAGCTCCCCCCAACAATATTAGACAGCTCCCCCCCAACAATATTAGGCAGCTCCCCCCACAATATTAGGCAGCTCCCCCCCCCCACAATATTAGGCAGCTCCCCCCCCCCACACACACACAATATTAGGCAGCTCCCCCCAACAATATCAGGCAGTTCCCCCCAACAATATTAGGCAGCTCCCCCCCCCCAATATTAGGCAGCTCCCCCCCACAATAGTAGGCAGCTCCCCCCCCCCAATATTAGGCAGCTCCCCCCACATTTGTAGGCAGCTCCCCCCACCCCACAGACATACAGCTTCCAGCCATATACAGTGTATGGCTGGAGGCTGTATGTCTGTACTGCTGCCCCCACAGTAATCCGGTCACCGCTCCTCCGGCCTGGGGTCACATCTACTGCTATGGCCTATGGACCATAGCAGTAGGTGCTGGGACCGGAGGAGCGGTGACCGGAACACTGAACAAGATGACGCGGTCACTTACCAGGCCCCGGCCGGCGTGCGTTCTCCCGCGACGATCCTGCGGTCCTCCTGCGTCTCTATGGTTGTACGCACGGGACGTCAGTGACGTCCCGTGCGTACGACCATAGAGGCGGAGAAGCGAAGGACCGAAGGAGGATCGCGGGAGGATCGCAGGAGGACGCCGGGGAATGGTGAGTGACCGCCGGACATCCTTATGTCCCGAAAAGATTTTTCAGGACACAGGGATGTCCGGGATAGGATTAGGAATACTTCTTTTTATGTGCCCGGGCCGGCTCCCGTGTGTGGCTGCAGGCGGGGGGGCGGCCAGAGCATATAAAAACTAATACTGTATACTAAAAACCAGGGGGCCTCCAGCTGTTGTGAAACTACAACTCCCAGCATGCCCGGACAGACTTTGCCAATCCGGGCATGCTGGGAGTTGTAGTTTCACAACAGCTGGAGGCCCCCTGGTTTTTAGTACACAGTATTAGTTTTTATATGCTCTGGCCGGCCCCCGCCTGCAGCCACACACAGGAGCCGGCCCGGGCACATAAAAAGAAGTATTCCTAATCCTATCCCGGAGAGCGCAACCCCCCCCCCTCCCCCCCCCCCCCGATGTTGCGGCCGGCCCCCCCTGCACCGCCCACGAGTGCCTCTGCCACTGGCAGTGTTTGTAACTTGTGCTGTGGGCGGGCAGGGGAGGTGGTCATTATCGGCACTTTTTTAGTTGTTTCGGCATTTTGCCGAAATAGCTATTTTCGGCCGATATGTATCGGCCGCCGATATATCGGTGCATCCCTACTGCCAACCTAATGTGGGGAAACTATACTGCACCTAATGTGGGGGACTATACTGCACCTAATGTGGGGGGACTATACTGCACCTAATGTGGGGGACTATACTGCACCTAATGTGGGGGGACTATACTGCACCTAATGTGGGGAAACTATACTGCACCTAATGTGGGGGACTATACTGCACCTAATGTGGAGAACTATACTGCACCTAATGTGGGGGAACTATACTGCACCTAATGTGGGGGAACTATACTGCACCTAATGTGGGGGAACTATACTGCACCTAATGTGGGGAAACTATACTGCCAAGCTAATGTGTATTCTGATTTAATTGCTGTGCTGGCACTTTGAGAGAAAAAAATTGGCGTGTATTATGGTTCGGGCACTCGGGCTCAAAAAGGTTCACCATCACTGCCCTAGTACAACTCTGTCAAAGGGATTATCCAGGAATAGAAAACAGAACTAAATTCTTCCAAAAAAAACTGAGCCACACCTGTACTCAGGTTATTGTGGTATTATAGCTTGGCTCCATTCAAGTCAATGGAACTATGCATCAATATATATAATTTGAGAACAGGTGTGGTGCTGTTTTTGGAAAAAATGGCTCTGTGTTTCTAAACTTGGATAACTCATATAAAGGGGTACTCTGGTGCTTAGACATCTTATCCCCTATCCAAAGAATAGGGGATACGATGCCTGATCGCGGGAGTCTCGCCGCTGGGGACCCCCGGGATCTTGCACGCGGCACCCCGTTTATAATCAGTCCCCGGAGCGTGTTCGCTCCGGGTCTGATTACCGACGACCACAGGGCCGACGGCGTGTGACGTCATGCTCCGCCCCACAATGCATGCCTATGGGAGGGGGCGTGATAGCTGTCACGCCCCAGACCCGGAGCGAACACGCTCCGGGGACTGGTTATAAATGGGGTGCCACTAAGGACAACAATAAATAAATAAAGAGTTATTGTTATTATTATTATAATGACGTCAGCAAAGAGCACTGTGCTCGTGATGTCATCAGAGAGAATTCCAAAAAGAAAATAATTTCCTCTGTAGCATTCAGCAGCTAATAAGTACAGGAAGGATTAAGATTTTTTTAATAGAAGTAATTTACAAATCTTTCTGGCACCAGTTGATTTAAAAGAAAAAAGGTTTTCACCGGAGTACCCCTTTATGTTGGAATGCTCACTGATAATATATCAATTCTGACTTTCTTGTAAACAGTCATGAATGAGTATTAATGAACATGTGTAAGACTTATTAAAGCTGGAAGCACATAATAAAACATAGCATAGAAAGTGTTAAATTGCCCAATGCACAATAGCTTTCCTGTTGGTTATCTGCACCTGCCAGGCGCAAAAAGTTTCTGCAAGTTTTATAGTAGTCTGTATCTCATGGTATGATGTTTATTTTAGAGGTTCACAGAAGTAAAACTATTTGGCCAACTAATCACTCTTCATTTTTGGTGACATTGTTTGTTTTGTTTTTTTTATTTGACATTTCACCATTCCAGGTTCTCCTTGCATTTCATTCAGGAATAGCAGAGTGGAATCAGAGGCCTGCAGATGGGATGTATCTGTATCTATGAAGGGTGGTTGTTCAACCAATATTTTCATATGCCGTTAGGTATTCTAAAATTGTAATGGGCATGACTAAAAGAGCTGGTCAGGAACATATATATTTTATATGACAGCCAATTACTCTGAGGGCATATTATTGTAACTTTTTGTGTTTTTTATATCTACAGTACATTTGTTAATACCCAATTCACAATGCTTCCAATTTTTTGCAGGATTGGCTAACTGTCTAATGTGTATGGTGGCCTTCCAACTCTCCCCTGACAGATTATGTCTTTGGAAAAAAGGGTCAGGCATGTTGGATTTCAGCTGCCTAGTCTTTTTGTGCTAGGAGAGTCTGGCATTGGCTTACCCTTACTTTCTCCATCCCCAACACCTCAATGCTGGGCCAAGCCAAGCTTTTATTTGTACAGAAAGGGTCAGCTAACATATTTGTTGACTGAATTAACATTTAACAGCTATTGCATGTGTATGGCTACCTTTTCACATACATCAGTGTATGCTAACTGTATAGCATATCCTCCACTTAATGGTGCATTGCATTCATGCTATTTTATTAACTTTGTTTCTTCCCTAACATGAGTTTCTATATATGCTAATTAGCAACAATCATAGCCCTTAACATTATATTAACCCCTTGCTGCAGTGAGTAACTTCAAACACAGCGCCGTACATTTATTGATTCGAGCACAGGAGCTTCATTGCTACATAGTAGGTGAGCTCCAGGTATTCACCCATAATGACGGACATCAGCGATCCCTCTGATGACTGCAATAACCCTTAAGATGCTGTTATCAATGCTGATCACGGCATCTAATATATCTGTTGGGCTCTGGGGGCATGTATCAGCTCACCCATGGTGCAATCGCGTGGGTCCAATGAATCAAGATGGCTGCATGAGCTTCACTTACCTGCTCCACGCTGTCTGCTGCTATATTCTCCTCTGGTTTGCCTTTTAGCAGACCAGAGAAGAAGTTTGCTGATAAAACTGATCAGTGCTTTGCCTATGCATAGCACTGTTCAGTATTTGCAATCAAAGAGTGCAATAAATAGTTCCCTGTGGAGACTAAAAAAGTGTAAAAATACAATTTTCCTCTTTCCCAATTTTACATAAAAACATATTTGGTATCACCGGGTGCGGAAATGTTAGAACTATTAAAATATAAAGTTAAAGGGGTACTCCTTCCCTAGACATCTTATCCCTATCCAAACCATAGGGGATAAGATGGCTGATCGTGGAGGTCCTGCCGCTGGGGACCCCCGCAAACCCGGCTGCGGCACCCCAGACATCCAGTGCACGGCGTGAACTTCGCTCCGTGCCGGATGACTGGTGATGCTGGGCGGAGGCTCGTGATGTCAAGTCTGCATTGAGGGGGTGTGGCCGTGATGTCACGAGTGGGGTGTGAACGTGACGTCACGAGCCTCCGGAGCTGCACCCGACGCTCTAAACAAACACCGGGTGCAGCAGGGAGATCGTGTCAGAACATGTGAGAACATATTAGTTTTACTGTAACTTGCGGTTTTCTTTTCAATTTGCCACCATAATTAACATTGGGTTGCGTACTTAAAAGGTTAATGAAACTTAGCTGTTCAATGCAATTCTCAAATACTAGGCTTTCACTAAAGGAAGCAAACTGTCCTAGATGTCTTAGATGTGGTGTTTATGGAGAAACTAGACACAATTTCTCCACATTTCTCACAATGACCTTAGGTTACAATATTTTTTACATATCACGGTCTTTTCTGGGTTCTTGTAACAAGAAGCCATGTTTAACATACAATGCCACAGTCATTCCAGACCTGTAGCATGTGCATCTCCACAATACAGTATGGTACTGCATGTACTATGCTGCTGTCTACATGTGACAGGGTGAATTTCCTCTTTGGATACCTATTGAGGGCAGTTATTTTTAATTATTACTGTATGCTGTGTTCTGTACAAGCTCCTCTCCTCAACAAAGAATGTAATTTACAGCTTCCAACATTTTTTTTTTACTTTTTTGGGGTAATTTATTGACTCTCCCAGTCAGAAGTATATTGATAATCATGATACAAAACCATCCGATGCCCAGACATGTTTAAAAAGCATTCTTAAGTGTCATTGTTTATGTTTTGCACTCCCAGTCTCCAAATGTTATTCATATTGCAAATGAGGAACGTGGTTCTGGTCTCTTATGTACAATTAACCAACAGGTACGGGATTCTAACACCACCATATGTTACAAATTGGATATTACTATATATAACAATCTCACTACTGTGATCATATTATGTGAAGACCTTTGTGGTTTGTGGATTTTGTCATTTAGACCATAAAGACCATAATGGAAAAGCAGAAAGTGATGCAATCTCTTCGAACAGACATTAGTAGCAATAGAACTGGTCACGCTGAAGAGCTCAGTAACTTTCTACGTGGCAGTCTAGAACATGTCAGTTTCTCACATTTCTGCCAGCTGGAGCTATACTAGAAGCTGTAAGCAGGGCCGTATTTACAACTCTGCTGGCCTAAGCATTAAATTGGAACACACCCTATTAGGGTGATTCTGCCTTCTTACTGCAGATCTGCCACACATATGATGCAAAAAGCTCATTGTGTTACATGCGGATTTTGTTGCAGATTCACCGTAGATCTTACCCCTATACACATAAAGTGTTGAAAGCAATCACAAATCTACAATATAATAATACAGGCGATGCAGGTAAAAGTTTCAGCTGCTCTAACCCATGTAGATTAAACCAAGTTGAAATGAAACATTATTATATTTTCTCCAGGTTACGGCATGGCTACAGCAGCTACATCAAAAGTATTTATCATTTTGTTTACTCACTGAAGTGCTTCCCTAGGCTTTTACAATAATTGTCTTTTAGTGTATCGTGCACCATTAAGTACCTTAATTTCTAATATATGTGTCCAGAACTAGAAGTCACAGTGGAAGCTTCATCGTTTTGAGAATTGGACAAAAAAACCTGTATAAGTTGTAAACAGTAATGCACAGTTACCCCCTAATATTTGTCTGTCAATGGTAAATTCCCCCCATAGACTCATTTGTGTATACAGCACTTTTTTTCAACTAGTCACTCCTGCTTCTCTTTCCACTAAGTAGTAGCATCAATGTTTTTGCTAAAATCACTCTTTTATGGATAGCATAAAATTAAAGGAAATCTGTCACCAGTGCCACCTGCACTAACCTGTTGGTACCGACAGGTAGTGAAGGTGACACTGATGACACCAGTACTTACCTTGTCCCGTTCTGTGCAGGGGATCTCCAGTAATCTCCTCTGTTGACTTCAGCTCCGGCCCGGCTCAGTGACATCACCGCTGCTGTTCTTCTAGCAGCAGGACCCAGCAGAGGTGATGTCACTAAGCTCCACCCGTGCCCCAAGCCGGGCCGGAGCTGAAGTTAACGAAGGAGATTACCAGAGATCCCCTGCACAGAACGGGACAAGGTAAGTACCGTTGTCATCAGTGTCCCTGCTCTACCGGTCAGCACCGACAGGTTAGTGCAGGTGACACTGGTGACAGATTTCCTTTAAAGTGTCCCTGTCATACAAAAAAAAAAAACATATGCATATGCTAGTTATTTGCTTTATTCATATGGATTTTTTTGTAGCCGCTATTTATGCTTTATAAAAATAAATGCATAAATCATTTAGAGGAAAAAGTAGACTGAGCTTAACCATAGTCAATTTGCATCCTGAGCTAGTAGTAATTCAAGTGCCACTAATGCGTATACAGGGGTGTGGAAATTTAATTAAAAAAAACGATCCACTTGTGCAGGTAAATTTTCGCTTTTACACTCTAGTTTTTTCCTCCTCGCCCTATAATAGCCATAACAACCTACTATAATGATACCTTTTAATTTTTCAATAACATATTCTCTGAAAGAAAAAAAAAAAAAGAAAAAAAAAAAAAAAAAAAATATATATATATATATATATATATATATATATATATATAATGATATATAATATATAATCAGTTAAGTGAAATTGAAATAGCAAAAGATAATTTAGCAAATTTGGTGCTTTTCTTTTCTACGCCATTTACCTTGTGGTTGAGCCAATATGTTAGTTTGATACTTAAGCCGGACTGATTACAGAAATACCATATTTGTATAGTTTACGTGATGTTTTACTAATTTAAAACAAATTCTGAACTTTTTCAAATTTTTTAATTGCCATTTTTTGACCCCTGTAGCTTTAAAAAATAAAATAAAAAATTTGCATACCAGGCAGCTAATTTTTTTGCACCATACTCTGTTTTTTGTATCGGTATCATATTGGTATTGATCTAACTTTTTGATTGCTTTTTAACTTTTTTTTCTGGGATATTAAAAAAAATAGCAATTCTTTGGTTTGGTATTTATTTATTTTTTTTACATTTACGTATAGGATACATAATGTTATATTTTAATAGTTCGTACAATTACGCACGCAACGATACTAAATATGTTTATTATTATTATGTTTACATGTTTTTATATAGGAAAAGGGGGTGAGTTGAACTTTTAACATGAAAGGGTTAGTGTGTGTCTTTTAAACTTTTATTAAAACTTTTTTTTTTTACACTTTATTAGACTTTTAGGAGGAATCATTAGATTCCTCATACAGATCAATAGAGTTCTATTGAACTGCATTGATCTGTGTGCTCTGCGCTCCATTGATAGAGCCTAGTCCAGCCAGGCTCTATCAATGACAGAGCCACGGGACAGCAGGGAACAGAGGTAAGCCCTCCGGCTACCTCTATAGTGGATCGCTCCCTCACGATCGTGCTGCGGGGGGGGGGGGGGGTCAATCCACCCAACTAGCCCACCAGGGAGCATTCACATGTCCCTTTAGATGCCACTGTCAGCTTTGACAGCGGCGATCTAAAGGGTTAATAGCCAGCCACGGCGATCGTCGCATGCTGGCTACTAAAACCGCCGGGGGCTGCAGAGTATGGAGCGGGCAGGAGTCGGGAGTCCGCACCATACAGACTGCTGAGCGCCGCCGCGCTTGTCAGGTCCGGCCCTGCTTGCCCGAAGCAGGACTAAGCGATAGGAATTCCACATCCCTGGTATATAATCTTCATATGTATATGTAAAACATGACAAGCATTTGTACCAAGATTCTTCTTTGTAATCAAATGAGTATCAGATGTGCTGAAGCTGAACAAGGTTACAATGCGTTGCATTTACATGGAAAGTATAGAGGCTTTTTCTATTCCAAATTATTCCAAATCTGCATGTTGGTAATACAGCCAGGTCTTTGTTACCGTAAGCAATGATAAACCTGCTTGTTTCTGCTTGTCTGCTTCCTAACAACTTCATTGCTAAGGCAAATTTCATATGGTGCTCACAGTGCTCGTTTTCCATATACGCAATAAAAGTTCTGGTGAATGTAGCCATAGGCCCCTGTTACCCGATAGAGGCCAAAGGAGTATCATTTTGGACTCTGATTGGGTGGTAAAGTTTGTTTTTGGACTTTCTATAGGAAATAGTACAGACAGTTGCGCCATTTCCTACAGTCATTTACACAAAAAAAAAACATGCATACCGATGTTTTAGTGGTTCAAAGGTGACTTCTTCTTGGAGTTGTTCTCTTTCCTTTTTCTTCTCCAAACTGCCATCTCAACTTCTTCCAGCTATGACTCTTTTATGCAGAATTTGGTAGAAAAACATCTTAATCTGTTTTCTTTCCACCGCACATCACACCTTCTACAGCCCTCATCTCGCCTCCTTCCTTGTCTACTCTGGTGTAGACGGTGATGACGTGATGTCATTGTATATGCCAGGGAGCCATCTTCCGTCTGCGGCCTACAACTTTAGTTGGAGTTCGCTAACCTAGGGATCTGGGACCAGTGTCCTGGATTCCCCGATTAGCAAGCAGATTATATTGTAGTAGGTTTAGATTTCATTATGCACTGTGTTATGTGGCATAGGGTAACTTGGTCAGGTCAGCGAACACAGGCATAATCTGCTTTTCTGTTTCTTTTGCAGCTGAGGAATAGCTCGAAGATTTTCTTTTTCTTACTTGTCTTTTGTTTCAGCCACTTGTCTTAGAAGAAAGTGAGGGGTAGGAGGTGGGCATGGCTGAGCTCTTGGGACACATATGTACTGATGCTATCAGACTCCAGAACCAGGCTTCACATTAAGGCTATGTGCATATTTGCATTTAGGAGCTCTGTTGGAGACACAAACAGTGGAGCTTTACGTTGTGTGTCGGACACCAAAATGTCCCGATGGATCCCATGGATTTTGAATGGGGTCCATGGCATTTCCATCAGGTGTCTGTTATTTTGCAGGTGTTGAGCAGAGGAAAGATTTGTTGTTCTGCGAGCTGAGCTCTGAATGCAGATGTGAAAGAGCCATAAGCAGTCACCTTTTGCTAAGTCTTAACTATGGTTAAAACCCCCGAAGATACACTAGAATAAGGAGACTAATTTACAATTGTTAAAGAAAATCATACAAAATTATATCTCAGAAGGAAAAACAAAAGGCACCTCACCATAGATTTCAGTAGGTGATGGAAGCAGTAATTCTGCAGGGAGTAGCAGTGGCCTTGCAGAAGGCTTAGACAGGATAACACGGACTGAAGAATATCAGACAAAAACAAGATAAGAACAACTATAATTTAAAAAATACCCAACCAAAAAAGTAAACACTGGACAGACACAGACAGCTTATGGCGGCAGAGACTAGCAGGCAATAAATATAGGTAGACAGACTTCCATAACCAGGAACTAAAATGCACACAACACCGACAGTGCTGCGAGCTACTGAATAAACACAACAGGGGAAGTTTCTTTATATATTATTATTTTATAGGAACAATGCCCATTCTACAGTATATAAAAAAAATCAACCTCTATTTACTTCCAGTGCTCCCACAGTGTCTCTTGAGCTGCAGCGTAATGCTTGGGCCTGGAGCCAAGTGTGTCATATTGCCGATCATCCAATCACTGGCCGAGGCCAAGTTACACGATGGCAAAGTTTGGCCTGAAACAAAAATGTGCACATAGCAACCAATCACAGTTCCTCCTTAATTTTACTAGAGCAAATTAAGTAATAAAAGCTGAGCTCTGATTGATTGGTGTCAGACACATTTTTGTCTTAGACAGATTAATAAATCTGGGCTACTGAGACAATCTTTTCGGAACATCTGGACTAGCAGAGTATCTGGTGTATTGCAGAAAATAATTCCATAATTTTATATTTTTCCAGTCTTTATTTTTTTTCTAAATGCTGATATGCAGAGACAGATAAGTTAACTTCACATTAGTATAAGTTAACTTCACATTAAGCCCATAAATGTATTGGCCTAGTTTTACTATACACCAGAATTTGGATGCAATTGCGCCAAAAAACATCTTACATGATTTCAGCCACATTTATTGTACATTTGACACTTTTGTTAACACTGTTCGCCAGATAAAAAAAAAAGGGGTATGGTCTAGGGAACATGGGGGGTGGTTTGTGGAAAGGGGCTTAGCTTTTGGTGCTCAAATTCTGGTGCGTTTTTAAGCCAACTAGTAGTTAGTCTACACTTAAACTAGACAGCCTTCACATGCACCATATTTATCTGGGACATTTTCTCTACATAAAGCAACAAATGGAAACTAATGCACTACAGGTCATATCATGAGTCTCCGTTGTTTAGTTGTATACCGTCGGTTTGGATGCCTAATTTTGCCATGCTCCCACTAATTTCCCTGATGTCTCTGTAAATGTCACTTTTCCTTTTGAAAGTTTAATATTTTAAAAGGAAAAAAAGCAGTGAAATGATTTAGCCTGTTCCCACTGATAATAATTGTCTACAGCCTATAACAATAGCATATTGAATACTTGAGCTCAGAAGCAGCTGGTAGATATGAAACGCTTTTAACGTGCCAGGGGGCTAGTTGATTTTGCATCACTTATAAGCCTTTGTACAAAGAGTCTTTAAAGCCTCAGTCACATATATTGCAAAAGACCTCACATCTTCCTTTATTGTTACAAGGAGCAGATATTAACAATATAACCAAAAAAACATCTAATTACTCTCATTTGACCCGATCAAAACAAATTTCTGAGCCAATCAGAGATGAATGTTTACAGAAGGTCACTTTCTTTTTATTCATTTTTGCTTTCTTTCATTGACATATAATTTCTTTCTTATCTTTTTCCAAATTTACCCCATGCTTTGACTGTGCACTTACAGTTTACACTGACTGTGCACTTCCTCCTATTACACACACCATAACAGGTTGCTGGAGTCTTTGGCCGGCATTTATCATTGTAGGTGTAAGTGAAGCATTTTTTTGTGTGCTGGTGATGTGTAGGAGCACCACCTTTATTAAATGGTCACAGAGCACTTGATAAATTTTGTGCAGGTCACATTTTCTGAATTGTTTCTCTTCACATGCACCAAAAAGCTAAGCTAAGTCTGGGCTGGTGTAGTTTTAGAGTATTTTCAGTGGCTTTGAACTAGGGATCGACCGATATTCACGATTTTGGGTGTTATCGGCAATTACCTTGCCCATAATCCGATAATGCCCCGCAACCCCCCCCCCCCCCCCCGCACCGTGCCGCACCACCCAGTGCACCGCTAACGCCCCGCCACTTCTGGCTCCTGCTGCGTCCTGCATTACGCTGTGCGCAATGACGAGTGACGTCCTCAACCCGACGTCACTGTAAGCGCACAGTGACAGCTCAGGAGGACGCCACTGGAGCAAGATGTAGAGTGGACCCCGGGCTCCGGGAATAGGTAATTATAAAACCGGGGATGGGGCAGGCAATGCGGTCGTGGCGGTGTGGTGGGGGGTGATAGAACTCAGGAGGACCCCCGGACAGGCAGAGGGAGAGAAGCAGATGGCGGCGGCGGTCTCTGGCACCGCAAAAGCCTCTGCAGTTCATTGATTTAAAGTGCTCGCTTTAAATCAATGATCTGCAGCTTTGTCGGGGGGGGGGGGGGGGGGCATAAATAGCCGATAACTTATACCGGAATATCTGTATAAGTTATCGGCTATCGGCTAACCTCCACAGATTATCGGTATCGGCCCTAAAAAATCGATATTGGTCGATCCCTACTTTGAACCTTTTTTTGACATTTTTCATAAAAAGGTGCAGTTCATAAAACTCTTCCATATCATGTGTATTGCCAAAATCAGTGGATTTCAACTCAAAATCAGTGGATTGCAGCTCAAAATCAGCAGAAATGTGTAAACAAAAAGGGGCAAAAAAAGCGCAAATAAACCCTGCTTGCACCTTTTTTGCACCTTTTCTAGACACAAAAAACTGTCTAAAGATAATGATAAATGTCGGCTTATGTGTGCAATTTAATATGTGACCAGCTATATGTCTGAATTATGGCTATAATAAGTGGTGCGTTGTGTGAAGAAGACTTCTGTACAAAAATTATTGAAAGGAATCTGTCAGCTCATTTGGCGCAAATGAGCTGCAGATACTCTGATATAGACCATAGTACAAGTGTAATGTACTTATATAGTGATCTACTGACCTCCTATCATCGGGCGTAACCTTTGACTATTAAAGAGAAGTGGGAGGTGGATGTCAGTCCCTTGTCGGATGATGAGTGAGCCCAGGTTGTTGCTCAGACTCCAATACTTGCAATGTTGGAGCCTCATGGTTTATCCCAATTGTTCTTCCTACACCGAGTGGTTACCTCTTCTGTCCAACTATAGGAAGATTTATTTCCATCCTGTAAGAAGAGGGGAATGTGTAAGACTGTGTCCTGTTTGTTGAGCTCAGATCCATTCTTCTGATCTGTTAAACATCATTATAAAAGATTGTATTCACTTACAGCATCTCAATACATTTTCTTTTTATCCTGCAGACTTTCCAAAAAGAAGAAATTGAACCCCTTCAAGCCCGCTTACAGGAGGTGAACTGGTTAGGTCAAGGACTTGTGCAAAGTGCAGCTAAAAACACCAGCACCCAGAGCTTGGAACATGATCTGGAGGAAGTAAACACACGATGGAATACTCTAAACAAAAAGGTGCCTCCTTATAGAGTTTTATTGTGTCTGATTTATTGCTATGCCTTCCTATTCTTCACATGCACCTAGCACCCCGCTCGTGTCTGAGCACATTTTAGGTAGATCTAATTCTCTTTTTTCAGTGTGGCATGTTATGATGTTATATCCAACTTGTCACGTTGCTATTTGGCGTGACACCTTCAGAATTTTCCAGAGCAAAATACAAAAAGGAATACATTTTATAAACAGCAATGAATCATTTCATTTATTAAACATACCCTTTTTTGAAATCTTATATCATTGATATCAGTGAAGATTATACAGGCCTTTAGGTCTCACATGTGGTTAAAGTAAAGATTTGTATTTGTAGGTTGCCCAGCGTGCTACTCAGCTTCAAGAAGCACTTCTCCATAGTGGCAGGTTTCAGGATGCTCTGGAGTCCATTATGAGCTGGCTCACAGACACTGAAGAGCTTGTGGCCAACCAGAAATCACCATCTGCAGAATTTAAAGTGGTGAAGGCTCAAATTCAGGAACAAAAGGTTTGTTGTATTCTTCTATTAATTTTCCCATATTATTTTAATGCCACATTTTATGTATTCCTTTACTTATAAAGAGCTAAATTCTTGTGTTACAAGACTATTTAAACAATGAGTTAGAGTGTGTTTAATACAATTCCATCAGTAACCATCAGTTTAAAGGGGTACTTGTGCGGAGAACAAATGTTTTCAAATCAAATGGTGCCAGAAAGTTAAACAGATTTGTAAATTACTTCTAATAAAAAAAAAGTCTTAATCCTTCCAGTACTTATCAGCTGCTGTATACTACAGAGAAAGTTGTGTAATTCTTTCAAGTCTGACCACAGTGCTCTCTGCTGACACTTCTGTCCATGTCCGGAACTGTCCAGAGTAGGAGCAAATCCCCATAGCAAACCTTTCCTGCTCTGGACAGTTCCTGACACTGACAGAGGTGTCAGCAGAGAGCACTGGGGTCAGACTGGCAAAAACTACACAACTTCCTCCGCAGCCTACAGCAGCTGATAAGTACTGGAATGATTAAGATTTATTTTATTAGAAGTAATTTACAAATCTACAACTTTCTGGCACAAGTTGATTTGAAAATAGCATTTGCTTTCCACTGGAGCACACCTTTAAGTCTATTTTCACTTCTCATTCCCTGCTTCCACTAAACACACATGTCATGAGAGGAGAGACGCTGTGACGTATACATATTTAAGGGGAATCTGCCACCATTATAATGCTATCTAATCTATCAGCATCATGTTATAGAGCTGTAGGAGCTAAGCAGATTAATATATATCTTTGTCAATAAATATTCAGTATAACTTGTTATTTATTACTTGAAATGTCTGATCTTTCTATTCTTAGAAGTCCAGTGGGTGATCCTATCAATCAGTAGCACTGTAAGCATACAAAGAGCAATTTAAATGACAAGTTATACTGAATCTTTTCCCACAAAGATATATGCCATATCTGCTCAGCTCCACCGACTCTATAACATGATTCTGATTTTATAGCATTATCATGGTGGGAGGTTGCATATTACATATTACAGGTTACCTTGCTGTCACATTCCGTCATGGCTGTAAATGTTGGCACTCCTGAAATTTTTCAAGAAAATGAAGTATTTCTCACAGAAAAGGATTGCAGTAACACATGATTTGCCATACACATGTTTATTCCCTTTGTGTGTATTGGAACTAATCCAAAAAAGGGAGGAAAAAAAGCTCATTGGACATAATGTCACACCAAACTCTAAAAAAGGGCTGGACAAAATTATCGGCACCCTTAATATTTGGTTGCACACCCTTTGGAAAAAATAACTGAAATCAGTTGCTTCCTATAACCATCAACTGGAATGTTGGACCACTCTTCCTTTGCAAACTGCTCCAGGTCTCTCTTATTCCCAACAGCAATTTTAAGATCTCTCTACAGGTATTCAATGGGATTTAGATCTGGACTAATTGCTGGCCACTTCAGAACTCTCCAGCGCTTTGTTGCCATCCATTTCTGGGTGCTTTTTGATGTATGTTTGGGGTCATTGTCCTGCTGGAAGACCTAAGATCTTGGACCCAAACCCAACTTTCTGACACTGGGCTGTACAGTGTGACCCAAAATCCATTGGTAATCTTTAGATTTCATGATGCCTTGCACATATTCAAGGCACCCAGTGCCAGAGGCAGCAAAACAACCCTAAAACATCATTGAACCTCCACCATATTTCACTGTAGGTACTGTGTTCTTTTCTTTGTAGGCCTCATTCCGTTTTCGGTAAACAGTAGAATGATGTGCTTTACCAAAAAGCTCTATCTTGGTCTCATCTGTCCACAAGACATTTTCCCAGAAGGATTTTGGCTTACTCAAGTTCATTTTGGCAAAATGTAGTCTTGCTTTTTATGTCTCTGTGTCAGCAGTGGGGTCCTCCTGGGTCTCCTGCCATAGCGTTTCATTTCATTTAAATGTTGATGGATAGTTCACGCTGACACTGATGCTTCCTGCGCCTGCAGGACAGCTTGAATATCTTGGGAACTTGTTTGGGGCTGTTATCCACCATCTGGACTATCCTGCCTTGACACCTTTCGTAAATTTTTCGCCTCCGTCCACGCCCAGGGAGATTAGATATAGTGCCATGGGTTGCAAACTTCTTGATAATGTTGCGCACTGTGGACAAAAGCAAATCTAGATCTATGGAGATGGATTTGTAACCTTGAGATTGTTGATATTTTTCCACAATTTTGGTTCTCAAGTCCTCAGACAGTTCTCTTCTCCTCTTTCTGTTGTCCATGCTTAGTGTGGCACACACAGACACACAATACAAAGACTAAGTGAACTTCTCTCCTTTTTATATTGCCCACACCTGTTACTTGACCCAGGTGAGTTTAAAGGAGCATCACATGCTTGAAACAATCTTATTTTTCCACGATTTTGAAAGGGTGCCAATAATTTTGTCCAGACCATTTTTGGAGTTTGGTGTGACATTATGTCCAATTTGCTTTTTTTCCCCTCCCTTTTTTGGTTTAGTTCCAATACACACAAAGGGAATAAACATGTGTACAGCAAACATGTGTTACTGCTATCCTTTTCTGTGAGAAATACTTCATTTTCTTGAAAAATGTCATAGCTTGAGGAAATATCATAGCTTGTGTCTTACTTCAACCGTACTAACAATGTAACTCTGATTACATAATAATGGTGATATGCCATCACTTAATAGAAAACTATTCTTTGTAGTTGCTCTCTTTACCAAACCATAACTTATTTTGTAGACATTTACACTGTTTCCTAATTTGTAATGAGATTGTGTGTTCTAGCACTTACCTTTGTTCAGCAGCCCATTTAGTGTCAGCTGGAAGTGTAAAGATGCTGAATACTGCTTAGATTGTATTCTCACATATAGTATCCTGGATTCGTTTATGTTAAACTCTGCAGCATAAAATCTGCCGCTTCAAATCATGAGCATCAAATATGCGCAGGATACTGGTCCGTGTGACAAGCATGGGTCAACCTAAGGGTCAGTTAACAAATGCGTATTTTATGCTGCAGTTTTGCTGTAGCCGATTTTGCTACCCATTGAATCATTGCTGAAGCAAATCTGCAGCAAAAAGAAGGACATGTGAACGGACCCTCACAGTCCATTTTCCATCAGCCCTAAAAATCTCCAGTCCTTCCTGCCTGCAGAATGGTTTTGGTTAACTTTTGTTACTGACAGGCGAGTGGAGCTGATTGTGATCTCATGTTATTGGGCTTAGAAAGGTTGGTAGAATCAAAACAAAGCACTATATGTAGCAGTTTCTAACTGAAGCGAAAAGATTTCTCTTCAGTATATTACAGTGACCCCTCGACCTACGATGGCCCCGACATACGATAATTTCAACATGCGATGGCCTCTCAGAGGCCATCGCATGTTGAAGGCAGCATCAACTTACAATGCTTTTTTATGTCGGCCATCACATAAACGGCTATCCGGCAGTGCAGACTGCTTCAGCTGCCACTGGATAGCTGTTTACGGTGCCCCGTGAGCTCCGGTGATGTCACTTACCTGTCCTCGGGGCTCCGGCGCGTCCTCTTCGGGATCCCCTGCATCATTGGCGCTCTCCATTGACGTCATCACGTCGCTGCGCACGCCGTCCCGTCATCCAATAGGAGCGGCGTGCGTAGCGAAGTGATGATGGCGACGGAGAGCGAGGATGCCGGGGAAGCAGAGGCCTTGCCGGAGCGTCGGGTACACCTCGGGGACGCGGCGACAGCGATGGACGGCGACATCCCGGGCAGCGGTGACGGTCCGGAGCGGCGGGGACAGGTGAGTACAACTTCCTCTTACAGTGGTCTACAACCTGCGGACCTCCAGATGTTGCAAAACTACAACACCCAGCATGCCTGGACAGCCAACGGCTGTCCGGGCATGCTGGGTGTTGTAGTTTTGCAACATCTGGAGGTCCGCAGGTTGTAGACCACTGTCCTATACTTTACATTGCACGGATCCCTCATGCGATGGTTTCAACAAACGATGGTCCGTTTGGAACGGATTACCATCGTCTGTACAGGGACCACTGTACATTCAGGTTTGTAGCTTTGTATAATATAGTCTACACCTTTTTTTTTCTTCTTATATCAGCTACTACAAAGATTACTAGATGATCGTAAACCTACCATTGATGTCATTAAGCGAGAGGGCGAAAAGATGGCTGGTACTGCTGATGATATGGATAAGGATAAAATGTTAAGACAACTTAGTGCCTTAGAACGTAGATGGGATGAGCTGCTGAAGAAAGCTGAAATACGGTAGGACAATTATTCTTGTCACTAAATTATCTAAAGGTGAAATCTGAATTGTGATTTTTTTTTTTTTTACAGACACAGTGCTACTATTGCCCCTTGTTGACTTCTGTTATTACATAACTCTTAACCTTTCTCTTGAATGAGATTGTGCTGTAATTGCAGACACAGCCTATGGAGCATCCATTCTTATTCCCAGAAAACAGCAGACCCCCTTTTCTAATCCTGGACATACCCTTTAAAATTAAATTGATACATCGTGCTTGCATCCCTGCTTCACAAAATATAAACACATACACTGATCAGTCATAAAACCTCCTGCCTAAAAAGTTCATTTAGTGTCGCATAAACAGCTCCTTCTCATTCAGACTTGAACTCTACTGGACCTCTGAATGTGTCCTGTGGTATCTGATACCAAGAGATGTTAGTAGCAGACCCTTTATAGAAAATGTGTCATCCAAAAATGACTTGTTGTTTGAATCAAGTTTTTTATTAAACATATTTTTGTTGATGCTTTTTCTAATTTTCCATCTTTTACTATTTTACCTTCTATTTTTTACCATTAACCATTTTTTTTTATAATTTTACCATTTTTTACCATTTACCATCTATATTATGTAATAATGTCCTGTTCTGTACAGAACAACATCTTTAGAGATCTGTTTAGTGAAAGGTGACACTAGAATATAGACAAGACTGGATCTACCACTATTCAAAATAGCTGACACTCATAGGTCAGCCTCCCCTTCCCTGTGGAATGACCTTTACACAGGTCACAGAGCATACCTAGTAAACTATCCTATTCATATCAATAGGGTCTGGGATAGACTATTATGTATATGTCCATAAAACTTAGCTTTAAGTGATGTTAAAAAAAATCCAGCTCAGGCTCAGAGCCCCTTTTTCCCCAGCACGTCTCACAGATGCTTGACTGGATCGAGATCTGGGGGCCAAGTTAACACTTGTATGTGATGATTCCTCGGTTGGGAAACACTGCCTCAGCTAATGATCTTTTTGCAGGAGTGTACAGGTTTTAGATGAATAGACGCAATAACTTGTGTCTAGTAGTTGGACCTAGGGCTTATTTAGAGCTCATATGGTGTTATTCTGGTGTGCACATGTAAATGCTTCCTCCTGCTATTGTCATTTTAATGTGATGTTAAAGTAGATATACAAGTATAAAACATGAGCATTGAGAGAGATTTTTTTGAACAGACCTATAGGATTAGGCTGTGGATTAAACCCATCTGGTGTCTGCTTCCTCCATGCTTATCCATAGCTGTAGTTATTAATACTGCCCTGTAACTGCTTTAGTTTATATGTGGCTGGAACAAACATATCCTGATAATCATCTTATCAGTGAAGGGTCTTAGGACAGATATATCTATCACTAAGAAGAAAAAAAATGCCTTTATCCATAACAGGTCTATTTATTGGCTTTATTCTGCAAATTGGTCCTGTAAAATAATATTCCTGTTTATTAGAATGATACCTTTCCATTGGAGTTCTCCACTGACATATATTTCATCCCTCATAAAATGCTTCTGTTTAGAAGTTAAATAATATCCTGTAATTAAGTCAGTAAGTTTCCCTATTACCTATCTATCACATGTCTAGCATCTATCACATTTTTAAAACCTTAAAGACGATTGCGTTGAGGTCTATCCCCCTACTGTTTTATAATGCTATTACAGAGAGAAATCTGTAATGATACAGGGGCACTTTATCACATCCCCTGTGTTAAGTGTTATTATTCTGTCATTCAGTTGTTCAAGGCTACCAAGGTGACAGGTGGCAATAGTTGTTGTAGTCCTTGAAGTGCCTTCTGGGTGATAATATTTCAAAACTATTAAACTTTTATATTTCAATTGTAAAAATGTGTCACAGGCGTATTGGCACTGGTTAATGGGTTTCTGACCTGTTTTTGTCATGTTGCATGCAGAAATTTTGGCCCATGTTGTGCAATAGCACTGGGAAATTACACCAAAAAAATAAAAAAAAATATAATCTCAACCAAACCTCTCAAAAAACCTACAAAAGGGGCACAACTTTGACATGACCCCACAGATATACTAACTTACTGATTTTGATGTGATATTTTTTGACCTAGAAAAAGATGGCCAGAAATGATCACACTTACTTACAGATATAGAAAAAACAGAGCTTATTTCTTTTAAAAACCCCTCCATGTGTGTCTCCAGGTTGGGTGTGGTATTCCAACTTTGCTCCATTCACTTCAAAGGAACTGAGCTGCAGAACTGCACCCAACCTGGAGACAGACGGGGAGTGTTTGTTTGTTTTTTAAGAAATTCACTCTGTTTTTCTATTCCTGGATAACCCCTTTAATGTTGCCATATTTTTTTTTAAATAATTTGTTAAAATTTTTGTTATTCACATATGAATAAATATTATTATTATTTTTTTAAATTACAAATATTCTTTTTAGCATAATTTCTTAATTTAAACAACCTTTAAACGTGTAATCAATAATTAGTGTAAGAAAAAGTAGGTTTTGTTGGAGTGAATTTTTTTTTTTTTTTTTAAAACATTAGTTATCTTATGGGTAAAGTCATTGCCCTCAGCACCTAGATATTATAATGCTACTTGTTGAAGGCTGAGATCATCCTATTGTGGAAAGTGAGTATGAAGGAAAGCTTGAAATGCTTGGGAAATGTATTCTTATTACTCACTTTGCCTCTTTTCACGATTATTCATGTTTCTGTGGGGAGTGACAGGAAACACCATTTATATGGCACAATGCTTTAAAATCTGAACCTGCGCCAAAATTTGCCAGGTAAATACCATTAAAAAAGCAACCAGAAAAACCCCACTAAATCAAAACCCAACATTCAAAGTTGGGCCATTCAAAGTTTATTTTATTGGATGTGTTAGGGAAACTCCTGGGAAACATTGGGATAGATTTAGTAATATTGGCACACTGTGCAAAAATCTTCCGTGGTGTAGCTTGCAGCACATCGTTTTAAAAGAGGTGATAAGTCAATGCCATACCAAGTGTTGGAAAATATAGATAAGTGATAAGTCAATGCCATACCAACTGTTGGAAAATATGTACATTTGGTAAGTGAGTCACATTTTTCAGTTCTTGGTTCAAAAATCAGTAATTTACCAAATGTACATTGGTAAACCTTCCCTGATGTCTGCTCCAAGTGTCTAGCCAGGACCTACTGTATATACTCGAGTATAAGCCGACCCGAATATAAGCCGAGGCCCCTAATTTTACCCCAAAAACCCAGAAGTTATTGACTCGAGTATAAGCCTTGGGTGGGAAATACATCATCCCCCCATGTAATCATCCAGACCCCCGTCATCATCCAGACCCCTGTCATCATCCCCCACTTCATCATCACCCCCTGTCAATCCCTTCATCAGTGGTCTTCAACCTGCGGACCTCCAGATGTTGCAAAACTACAACTCCCAGCATGCCCGGACAGCCATTGGTTGTCCAGGCATGCTGGGAGTTGTAGTTTTGAAACCTCTGGAGGTCCGCAGGTTGAAGACCACTACGGCCTTTCGTCATCATCCCCCCCCCTCTTCATCATCACCGCCTGTCAATCCCTTCATCAGTGGTCTTCAACCTGTGGACCTCCAGATGTTGCAAAACTACAACTCCCAGCATGCCCAGACAGTCATTGGCTGTCCAGGCATGCTGGGAGTTGTAGTTTTGAAACCTCTGGAGGTCCGCAGGTTGAAGACCACTGCGGCCTTCGTCATCATCCCCCCCCCTTCATCATCACTGCCTGTCAATCCCTTCATCAGTGGTCTTCAACCTGCAGACCTCCAGATGTTGCAAAACTACAACTCCCAGCAAGCCCGGACAGCCAATGGCTGTCCGGGCATGCTGGGAGTTGTAGTTTTGCAACATCTGGAGGTCCGCAGGTTGAAGACCACTGATGAAGTGATTGACAGGCAGAGAGTTCACTCGGGTATAAGCCGAGGGGGGCGTTTTCAGCACAAAAAATCGTGCTGAAAAACTCGGCTTATACTTGAGTATATACTGCATTTTTATTCTAATGCTAAAACATTGCGTTCACATTCTGATTTTACTAAACATTTGTGATGTACGTCAGCATCTCTTTGAAATAGGTTGCTGACTTATATCGCAAATGTAGCGTGAGATAGTTGTCCATTTGGCTAAGTGTATACATCAGAGTTTGCTGGATGGAATTGTACAGTCTTCTGTGCTATTTCATTGAGCTGGATCCAGTAATAAAATGTATACCATACAGTATACCTTTTTTAACAAGTGGCATCTGTCATAGGTATAAGTGGGCGAGTCCCCAATGTGTACCTCTGACGGACACTGTAAGACGCATTGTGAAATCAGCCTTACAGATATTGTAGAGTATAAATGATCATATCTGTCCCTGGAAAACTGAGATACATGGAAAGTTTTGCTCTCTCCTTGAAATAACTTTGTGACCCAGCATTGACTGACATAGATGCAAACACTGCACATATTTCTTATATTAAATCTTTGAGGGCGATCCTTGCCGAACATTTAGTAAAGCCCAACTAATTTGAAAATAATTCACGGTAATTCCACTTTCATATCTGTGCCTTACAGTTTATGAACTTTTGCTGCACTTTTACACAAAAGAAATCTTCATATTGTTCTATTGTGAGCCAGAAGAATGATAACATTTTATAAAGGGAAACGGGTTCGTAAGGGCAGCAATGGAGCGGCATAAAAGTAAAGCCGATACATGCTTTTTTCTGCTGTAATAATACTCTGAACCCACCCAGGCTGTTTATTTAACATAGTAATTGCATCTTGCGGCTCTGGTTTTTCTCTTTGCTCCAGTGATGTCACCAGATTCATTCAATGTAATTACAACAGAGCCATGCTATTTGTGCTAAGATGTAGCACACACCATTACCGGTTTATGCTTAGGTCAGTAACCTGTGGTTTGGTAAAGGAATTCTAACTATGTTAGCATATTATAGAAAAGTGAAGTTCGGATCATCATAGAGTAATGTGTGTGTTACGGCTTGAAGATATTTTTCACAGCGAGTGACTTATGTTGTGTGAGACAGTGACAGTAATGGTTGTCAGGGATCACAGCATTTCCCCAAAGTACCTGTTGTACGCGTGTACCAGGTTTCAGAAAGCCCATATCTTATCCAAGGAAAGCTGAGTGACATATGAGAAATCCAGGGGTAGTTTGAAATCCATAGAAGACCATAGCTGCTTAGAAACTTTTGGTAAGGGCCTGTATTTTTATGGAATGACAGGCAGGTTTGGTAGTGGGGCCTCTCATTCCCTTCCTGGTTAGTCCAGGTTTCAGTTTTGCCTAAATCAGCCCAGGTACTGGACCAGCTAATTACTTGGCTTCCAAAAATGGTTAACACAGTCTGCAGGAGTTGGAATCCTGGGGTCGGCAGTCTATATGACACAGTAAATATGGTGTGAGGGAGCACATCATGATGTATGTTTTTTGGTCTGGTGTATAGTTAGGGAATATTATGTTTAGCTAATGTTTTGACAAGTAGAATTTATTTTGTATGTTTTATGGGCTAGTGTAAATGCTGTACTTATTATTTTGTTCCGAAAATAAAAACAGGAGAAGCCCTGCTTTAACCTATACTTCTGTGTCCTTTACTCTGACTGCTGTTTTCCGTTATTTGCATCTGCAGAGGTAATCTCCCACAACAGAAAAAGATCTAGGGCACCCTAGACCACATTGAAGTCCTATCCTAAATAAATTACTTTAAACTAAAAACACTGTAATCTGGATAAAATGTGTGACTATAAATACTAGTTATACAATTAACAAAGAATAACAAAGTAACCAGATACCTCCACTCCATGGTCAAATATTACCACCACATTTTTGTAAATAATACCACCATACTGTTACTTTATTAAAGCCACAATATGAATTCTAATATTATCACAATACTAACACTCACTAATATTACTATAGATGGACCATATACTGGTAACATACCACTTTATGCATCAGACAAGTGAATACAATACTGATCAGGCTCAGTCAACATTAATCAATAAAGCAACGACTCCCAGTTAACATCCCCTCTGATTCTAACCAATCGCTGTCTTTAAAGGGATTTCTCTCTGAAATAAGTTAGATAGGAGTTTTTTTTTTTTTTGGTTGAACTTTTTACTTAATAGTCAGATGGACAGGAACTTTGTTTTTCATAATGGGCAATGAATTCTATGCTCAGGGTGTGTGATTAGAAGATTTTTGGTCATACCTTTTCAGCCTAGTATTTTTGCAGTGACATATTTTTATGATTATACCAGCATCCTTAAATGTTTAAGTTGGTGTCTAGAGGTAGCTAATGCACCAGATTTACAGAGATGTCTTGATGTCTTAGGACATGACAGTGCAATAGTCATATTTTTAACCTACCCTACATTTCCTTCATTAAAGGGGTACTCCGCCCCTAGACATCTTATCCCCTATCCAAAGGATAGGGGATAAGATGTCTGTTCGCAGGGGTCCCACTGCTGGGGACCCCCGCCATCTCTCCTGCAGCACCCCCGTTTCTCAGCTGCACGGAGCGAGGATTGTTCCATGGCTGATGATGGGTGATACAGGGGACGGAGTATCGTGACATCACGGCTCTGTCTCCTCCTGATGTCATACCCCGCCCCTTAACACAAGTCTATGATGGCCATCACACCCCCTCCCCTAGACTTGCATTGAGGGGGCGGTGCTTGGCATCATGAGGTGGCGGAGCTGTGACGTCACGATACTCCGTCTCCTGTATCGCCCATCATCAGCCACAGAGCAATCCTCGCTCCATGCAGCTAAGAAATGGGGTGCTGCAGGAGAGATCGCAGCGGTACAGCGGCGGGAATCCCGTGATCAGACATCTTATCCCTTATCCTTTGGATAGGGGATAAGATGTCTAGGGGTGGAGTACCTCTTTAACCAAGCCTACATGTATGATAGCTTTCATTTTTAAATGTAGTATTAACCAGCATAACATCAAGAAAAAGATTTATTAATAATGTATTTAAAGTAGACAGCATCAATGTAGACAAGTCAGGCAGAATATGCGTCACATTTGTCAAAGACACTTTCACTTATTTTTTTACAGGGTTTTCAGCCAAAAAGATAATGCATGCCATTTAGGACTCCTTTCCTGAAATGTTTAAAACACATTATAAATGTAGTATAAGGGATATGTGCCAATTTTGTGGTCCACTCTGATCCAGAATCCTGATTCATTTTGGGTTAGTAAATCTCACCAAACAGTAATTTTGCACTGTTACTATAAACATACTATTTACATGTTTTAGAAATCGCCAGCTGGAGGGTATATTGGTTGTTGCCAAACAGTTTCACGACACATTGGAACCTTTGTCAGATTGGCTCAGTAACACAGAGAAGAAGCTTACCAACTCTGAGCCTATAGGAACACAGACACCTAAACTCCTTGAGCAGATTGCCCAGCACAAGGTAAGACTACAAATGTATTTGTACTAAGCTTAATAAAAACTTGTACTGACTTATGCAGTGGATTTTTGAAGTACCACATACCACTGGTGCAGTTGCTGACAAGTATTTGACTTTTTAAAATTACATTGAGCTACAAATACTGCACAGAGATGTTTAAATAGATGCCCTTCCAGCAATAGCCATCTCATCTAATGCTGTACAACTTGTTTTCCCCAAAAGAAGAAATTGGAGCACAGCTGTCCCATACAAGTCAGATTTGTCAGCAGAAACATCAGCCAAATTATTGTCTACTTATATGCAGTGCATTCAGAAAGTTTAAAGGGATACTCTGCCGCACACATGTTATCCCCTATCCAAAGGATAGGGGATAAGATGTGACAGGGGTGCCTGCTCGGAGATTGCGGGGGTCGCGATCTCTGGGCCGGCACCCCCTGCCATTCGGGTCACAGAGCGAATTCCGCTCCGTGCCCGATGACTGGCGATGCAGGCCCCCTCCATTCCATTGTATGGGAGGAGGCTTGACGCCATACCACGGTTTTAGGTCCGGTCAGAAAACCGGATACAGGGCAAAAATGAGCCGACCAGAGTCACCATTTGACTCCGGTCAGCTCATTGAAATTAATTAAATACGGGCTGGGTCCGGCTGGGAAACGGGAGCGCCCGATTTTCGCTCCCCCCAGCAGTGTCCAGTTTCTGTATAGTCAAATTGTAGTGTGAACCCAGCCTATATCAAGTTATTTTTCAAGTTGTTTGGTTGTGCTTACATCATGTGTACTTCCCCCAAATTTATCAGAAAGGTGATTGTTCTTCCTAAAAAAAATAAGATCTAAGTAAAGTGTATTCTAGGCTAGATTAAGATTACACAAAAATTTGCGACAATTTTAAATTGGCTCATTTAATAAATCAGTTGATCTTAAATTAATTAGATACGGGCCGGGTCTTGCTGGGATACGGAAGCACCCGGTTTTCTCTCCCCCCAGCCAGATCTGGTTCCCGTACAATGATAAATTCCTCCCATGCACCCTAAGCACACAGCTAAGACAACACAGGAGTGGCTTAGGGACAACTATGTGAATGTCCTTGAAAGACCTAGCCAGAGCCCTTATTAGAACCCAGTTGAACATCTCTAGAGAGACCTGAATATGGTTTCCACCAATGGTTCCCATCTAACCTGACAGAGCTTGAGAGGACCTGTAGATAAAAATGTAAAAAAATTATCAAATCCAGAAAACTTTGTGACATCATACCCAAGAATACTGGAGGCTGCAATTGCTGCCAAATGGGTTTCCACTTAGTTCCAAGTAAAGGGTCTAAATACTTATGTCAATATTCACGTTTTTTTCCCCCATAAATTACCAAAGATTTGTAATAATCTGTTTTCATTTTGTCATTATGGGGTATGTGAGTTTGCGGGTTGTTTAGTGGGTGTTCACTCAAACCTATTGTTATCAATGCCCAAGGCCCTAATTAATTATATATATATATATATATATCTGTTTTTAGATTCTCTTTAACTGTCATGACCGACTGGGGGGGGACAGGGAGAGTGAGCCCTAAGCTGTCCCTAATAACACTCTCCCTGTCTACTTGCCTATCCGCCCTAAACAGTTGGTCATAGGACAGAAACAGAACAGGAATACAAAAACCAGAACAGATAATCCAGAGAGGATACAAATACTAACAGGGCAGAATATAGTGTATTAACAAACATATAATGGATTAACAAACAGTTCACAAACCGGAATCCAGATGAATGGCAGATATGAATAAATGAACTAGACAAGGTGAAAAATTAGTAAACAGCAGAAGCCAGGAAATGCAGGGGATGAACAGAAGAACTGAATGTAAAACACAAAACTGATCAGGATCATAGAACACTGTTCACACTGGACTAAGATAACATGAACTTCATAAAAACCGATACAAGAAAACCAAACTCTACAACGTAGAGGAACACTTGTCAGGATACTAGACAGGATATTTTTCAAGATACAAAAGAGGATATATTTCAAGATACAAGACAGGATAAATTCAAAACCAAACTCCTCTATGTGGAGAGACAGGACATGATTCTCACAGTGTGAACACAAACTAAGCAAAGCAGAACGGAAATACAAATCCTAAAAACAGACAGAAGTCCTTAAAATTGAGCCGACTAAAATCTAAATCAAACAGGCATTACCATGGTTAAAACTCAGATAAATACTAAGACAGACAAAAGCAAGGTGCATCATAAAACAGACATCATAGTAGCATTATTGAACAAATAACCAGCACAGAGTTCAGGAAAGCTCGGGTTTAAATATCCCCACCCGAGCAGTCATTGGCTGAGAGCATTAACTATTCCCCATCCAAGGGGAATATCACCTAAACTGATAATACACACAAACAAGGTCTGAAAAGTGCCTAATGTCTGAATAGACACCTAAAACAGAATAATACAAAAACAGGCATTACATTAACACAATCAAATAGAATATAGGGTAGTTGACCACACACAAGTGGATACGACAGATGTCCCCTTCAGATGTTCTATCAATAATGGGAACAAATGATAGTTTGGAGGAGCTTGATCAACATACCGTACTTCAGTAAAGTGTAGGTGAGCTAGAGACAAGAAGCCCCACGTCTTTCCATGATTCATCAGATCAATTAGAAAAAATGTAGCTACTTCCATGTCACTTGGGTGCAGTAAAATACAATCAGCCAATACTTGTGTTTCTGTGTATATAAGAATGATTTCCATTTTACAAATAAAAATCTATCTTCAGATTGTGATACGACCTGGTCTTAATCTGGTCTTAATGGTACTTCAAGAATCACTTGCTCTATCTTTAGAACTAACAGACTTTGCTGGTTCCGCTTGCAGACTACAGCTAAAGAATGTTAATCTCTGCGCTGTGTGTTTGATCTGACAAGCTGCACATGAAGCTCCTTCTTTCTTTTCTCACCTCCTGATTAAACTAACAATCCCTGCTGATTGAATTTTCCATTCCTCATTTCCATTCTTTCTTTTGGCCACATTTTCCTTTGTTTATTATATATATTTTATTTTATTTTCATCCCCTCATTTAGGCATTACAAGAAGACATTACAGCTCATAACACCATCTTGCACCAATCTCTGAGCATTGGCCAGTCTTTAAAAGCCTTAAGTGCCAGGGAAGAGAAGGACATGGTTCAGGAAAAATTAGATATTTGCCAATCCCGATTCATGGAGATCCAGGAGAGAAGTAGCAGGAGGGGGGAACTTCTGCATCAGGCAAACTGCAATGCTCAGATATTTGGGGATGATGAAGTTGAGCTCATGAACTGGCTGACTGAAGTACATGACAAGCTGAGCAAACTGTCTGTCCAGGATCACAGTACAGATGTACTCACCAGACAACACACTGAGCTGCTGGTATTTTATGTTTGTTTTATGTTTCTTTTCCTTTGGTTCCCCCTTCATATACATGTATTCATTTTTTGTTAATCCATGAATCTACTGGGACAAGTATTTACTGTATTTTCCATTCATGTTTTTTCACAAAACGTAACCTAGATATACAGTTTTTATACCGCCTCATTAGTCCTCTGAAGACAACTTAATAAGAGAGGATTTCTGCCTGTCTTGGTTATTTCTAGACTTTAAAAAAAAAAACATTCACTACTGGAAGTCTTTAAGGATAATTTGCTGGACTTTGTGCCCTGGGTGCTTCTGCATTAAGAGGATTATTCAGAATATTAGCTGATAATTGTTTTGCTGCATCTGATGCTTAAGGGGAGGGGGTGGATCAAGAATATCAAGAATATAAAATAGGCATAATCTTATTCATCATATTTATTTAATTTTACTGTAGAGATTAGAATTTGGAGAGGTTAGTCTCTTTCACACTTGTGTAAGTAAAGTTCATCAGAGTTTTTCATAGGGCCTGTGTTATTTTGATGGCTAAAAACATATTAAACATTTTTTTTTATCATGTAGTGATTGCCATTTAAACATTTTTTAAAAGCTGTAGCGGAATTAAACTTCTAACCCAACCCCTACAAAATGCTCTAGTAAACAAAAGAAAAAGGATCCACTTGTATTCTTAAATAATATAAAATATTTTCATTTGAAAACTTGGAGCCAGATTTTCACCACAAAAAAACGGACTCCAACTCCACAATTCTGACTCCACCTCCACAATTCTGACTCCACCGCCACAATTCTGACTCCTCAGCACTGACAAATGATTTAAGAAGGTATTTATTTAAGAAGGGATCATATCTATTTACACCAATAACATATCTGTTATTGGTGTAAATGTAAGAACCTGTACAATATGATTAAAATGTTCATTTTTAATTAATGGCATTAAAAAATGAAACAAATTTTTTTGCATAATTTCTAATTTCCCCACTCTCAAAAACTGTATTCTGGCAAAATTGTGCGGCCAATAATGAATAGACCCTATAGACATTTTTCACCACGTTTTACTGTGTTTGTAACACAAATTGTTGTAATGAGAGGCCTAAGTCCTAGGTCACTAGTGGCTCAGATGTTGCAACGCTGTGCCCACTCTAGCAAGAGTTATCCTATATCCTACATTTTTATAATGATACAAATATAAGGTTTTGGCAAAGAGCTATTAGAACTTGATTTTTGTAACACAGTAAGTGATTTACACTTACATTGGTAGACACAACTGTCAGTTAATTTTAATTTTGTTTTGTTTATAAAAAATGTTTTAAATATTCTTTTTTATGCCACAAGTTCTGTAAACTAAGCTGAATAGATTTTACTATTCTTTTTTCTGGTAGCTTCTTCAGGAAGACATTTTGCTGAGAAAACAAAATGTTGATCAGGCCATTCAGAATGGATTAGAGCTACTAAAACATACAACAGGTAAGTGATGGGCATTTTCCTGTGTTTGTATTTTGGCTTTAAAGGGGAACTCTGGTGGAAACAAGTGGAAAACAAATGTTTTCAAATCAACTGGTGCCAGAAAGATAAACAGATTTGTAAATTATTTATATTTCAAAATCTAAAGCCTGCCAGTACTTATCAGCTGCTGTATACTACAGAGAAATTTGTATAGTTCGTTCCAGTCTGACAACAGTGCTCTCTGCTGACACCTCTGTCTGTGCCAAGAACTGTCCAGATTAGAAGCATATCCCCATAGCAAACCTCTCCTACTGTGGACAGTTCCTGACACGGACAGAGGTGTCAGCAGAGAGCACTGTTGTCAGACTGGAAATAACTTCACAATTTTCTCTGTAGTATATCTGTAGTATACAGCAACTGATAAGTAAATAGAAGTAATTAACAAATCTGTTTAACTTTCTGGCACCAGTTGATTTGAAAAAATTTTGGGAGTACCCCTTCAAGCCCAACCCACACCTGGATCATATGGCTCAAACTAAAATCAATAGGATCCAGACCCGTGTTTAGGCTGTCATTTATGACTGTAATACAGCTGCACATGCACCCACATATTATGGTATCATGAAACTGGCTGTAAGCTGGGTTACTACACACGTTTTTATGGCTTTTTTTATTGCCTCTGCATTTTTTTTAGACAAAGTCAGAAGTGGATCCAGCAGGAAGGAGAAGTACAAGTCCTTCCTTTATATTTCACATTCCTTTTGAATCCACTTTTGGCTTTCACTCAAAAACTGCAGTGGCAGTAGTCCACAAAATGCCAGAAAAAACCTGTGTGGAAACATAGCCTAAGGCTATTCCAGAAAAAATGCCAGTGCAATTTCCTACGTCTGCCATTTTTTCTGGCATTTTTGGCCCCTTTGGCGTTTTTTTTTTTTTTTCAAAATTTGTTGCGTACGAAAAAAAAAAAAAAAATTTAAGGGATGCAGTAGGGATGGGATAGAAATGTATGTAACAAAATTTTTATTCTCTATAACGAAATTTTAATTAATTTTTAATAAAGTGTGTGTGTTTCACTTTTTTTCCAAAATTTTTTACATTTTTAAGGTAGTACTACTCCTACTAGCATGGAACAGACTGTTCCATGATAGGAGTAGTAGTACCTGTACTAATAGACATATCGCCCCGGCTGTCACTCTTGACATCCGATGCGATCGTCCATAATATAGCAGAGATGCGGAGTGGCTCTATACAGCGCTCGCATCTCTGCACTATACTCCTGGCCGGCCAGTGATGTGAACAGAAATTCACATCACTCATTCATATTTTCCACCCAGAGTGGGGATTGGCCGGATGGTGGCAGCCAATCCCCGGAGTATAGTGCAGAGATCCGAGCACTGTATAGAGCTGCTCCGCATCTCTGCAATAGATAGGACGAACGCATCGGGTGTCGGGTGATCTGTCCTTAACTGCAGGTACTACTGCTCCCAACATGGAGCTGCATTAATAGACAGATTGCAGCGAGTGTAACTTCTGTCACTTGTTGCGATCTGTCTATTAATGCAGGTACTACAGCTCCCAGCATGGAGCAGAGTGTGCTCCATGTTGGGAGCAGTAGTACCTGCAGTTAAGGAAAGATCACAGCGAATGACACACCTGACACTCGCTGTGATCCTCCTGTATGTATAGATGTGGGCGGCCGCTCTTCTGTGGTCCCCTGCACTGCCGTATATATACACCTATTCATATATCCCACAGAGAGCTGTGATTGGCTGGAACCATCTTGCCAGTTACAGCTCTCTGTGGGAAATATAAATAGGTGTATATATACGGCAGTGCGGGGGACCATAGAAGAGCGGCCGGCCGCATCTATAAATTATACAGAAGGATCGCAACAGACCCGGGGCGATCTGTCAATTAGTACAGGTACTACTAGCCCCATCATGTTATAGTGTGTTCCATGCTGGGAGTAGTAGTACTACCTAATAAATGAAAAAGAAAAAAAAGTGAAACGCACACACTACATTTTATTGTCTACTACATTTTGTGTGCCCTGCCTGCCCACATAAATTGAGCCCTGTTTAAAAATTTATAAAAATTTTGTTATAAAAAAGATAAATTTCGTTCTATACAATTTTTTCCATCACTACTGTATCTTTTTTCTTATTATTTTTTAATGGTACCCTACCGAATTTTATTAAAAAAGTTATCTCCATCACTTTTTTTGGATCGCTAAAGTCCCCAAAAAAAAGAATAAAAACCACCTGCAAAAACGCCAAAAAGTTAAAACCCAAATGGCGTTTAGACTTCTATGGGAGAAAAATGCCACGATTTCAGGGAAAAAAACGCCATAGGCTCAACATGCTGCGATTTTACAAAACCACCAAGGAGCTGAAAGAGTGAAAAAACGCCAAAAGGATAAAAAAAAAAAAAACGCCCAACTGAAAAACGCAAAGTGGAAAAAGAATTTTGCGATTTCTTATTGATTTACAGCTAACATGTGGCCGCAGTGTTTTTTGGCCGAAAAAACGCCATTTGGCTGAATTGGCGTTTTTCTTGGCGTTTTTTCCCCCCAAAAAAACAAGTGGAATTCCAGCCTAAGGCTAAGTTTTTTTTTCTGGCAGTTTTTGGAAAGCTGCCAATGCAGTTTTTGAGCCAAAGTCAGAAGTGGATCCATAAGGGAGGAGAAGTGTAAGTCCTTCCTTTATATGTCCCATTCCTTTTTTTATATACATTTCTGGCTTTGGCTCAAAAACTGCAGTGGCGGTATTCCCAAAACTGCCAGAAAAAAACCCAAGTGGAAACTTAGCCTTAGGCTGCATTCACACCTCGTTTTTTACATACGGGTGCCAGATCCGGCTGGGGGAGAGGAAAACTGGGCGCTCCCGTACCCCGTGACTCCATTTACTTTAATGAGCCGACCGGAGTCAAGTGGTGACTCCGGTCGGCTCAGTTTTGACCCGTATCCGGTTTTGGACCGGACCTAAAACCGTAGTATACTACGGTTTTAAGTCCGGTCAGGAAACCGCATACGGGTCAAAACTGAGCCGACCGGAGTCACAGTTTGACTCCGGACGGCTCATTAAAGTAAATGGAGTCACGGGCTGATCCGGCTGGGGTACGGGAATACCGGCACCCGTATGTAAAAAACGAGGTGTGAATGCAGCCTAAGGCTGGTTTTAGTCACAGGATGTAAATATAGACATTTATAATCCCCTAGTGAACACACGCTAAACATAGTTTTGAGGGTTATGATACCATTAGCATAGTTTGTACACCAGGTTATATAATTTTTTTTTTCTTTTTTTCCTTACTTAGGTGATGAAGTTGTTATTATTCAGGAAAAATTGGATGGAATAAAATCTAGATATTCTGAAATCACAAAGCTGAGTTCTGATGTTTCTAAAGTATTAGAACAGGCCTTAAAGCTTGCAACACAGTTCCATTCAACTCACAATGAGCTGGGTAGGTGGCTGGACAAAGTGGAAGTAGAGCTAAAGAGCTATGAAACACAGGACCAAAAACCAGAAGAAATGAATACTGTTCAACAGAGAAAAAAGGTAGATTGTGCCATACCTACATTTTTGTGTCTGTAACCAACACATTATAATAGGGGAAGACATAAATCAGCCCCTGTAGATAATGCAATGTATATTCTATTTTCTTTTATAGGAACTACAGTTAGAAGCCAGGACAAATAAAGCATTTCTGGACTCCTTGAATGAGGTTAGCGGCTCATTGCTGGAGTTAGTGCCTTGGAGAGTAAGAGGAGGCCTTGACAGGATGGTAACAGAAGACAATGAGCGCTACAGATCAGTAAGCGACACCCTAACCCAAATGGTGGAAGAGATAGATGCTGCCAGATTACGATCTCAGCAGGTATAGAACAACTATTGATTCCTCTGAATTATGTTTCTGCTGATTCGATATGCACAGACAACAAAGGGTGGCTTGAAAAGAATTGTAATGGGTGAGATATTTAGAGGCAGGGCATAGCTAATCTGTATATTGTGAGCACCATCTGGCTTCATTGTCCACAGAGCATCCTAAAATAGCATGCCTTCTCAGATAAGGCAATAAGAAAGATAACAGTCATGGTATACTACTATGTATCATTCCACTAATCCTTTATTTATAAAACTCGTAGACTTCCTCCATTAGACTTGACAGAGGTTTTACAAAGTATTCATTTGACAAGAATGGGATTAAAGGTGTCCTGCACCTGTTTGTTTTGATTAATCCATAGTAATACAAAAATCCCATCCCTAGGTTTAGGGATTTTACTTGGTGCAGGTTCCTGTATGTAAATATATAGCAAGCATTGAAACACTGATGAAATGCTCAAAAGATGTATTCTAGAAGTGTAATTACCAGGTACAATACTGGTTAAAAATTCACAAAGATGATTTGTTGATCAGGGGTAATATTTGATGACTTTGCATTTTAGTATTATAGTCTACTTTTAGTACATTTTACTCATTTGTGTAACTTATATGTGTGTGGGTAACAGGAGACAATTTTGTGACACTTATTTACTTTGGTTGAAAGTGTTAAGAAACCCTTTTCCATGAATGGCTTTGATAGAATACATTTACCATTTATCATCTTAAACATGTTGGCTGGATTTCTAGAGAATCTACCTCATACATTATAGTTTAGAGTTATTTGTTGGTTTCAGATGTTTCCTTATCTCTTATAGACTGCTTTATTGTCAGTACAGTGGTCCCTTAAGTTACAATATTAATTGGTTCCAGGACGACCATTGTATGTTGGGACCAGAACTCTATGGAAAGCTGGTAATCGGTTCTGAAGCCACCAAAATGTTATCCAAAAAATAGGAAAAAAGTGAGGATTAAAGAAAAATAAGTAGATAACTAATATAGATAAAGCAAGTCCTTACATTTGACAGTAAGAAAGATCTGCTGGGAGCTGTAAATCACTGTCTTTTTCAGTGTTTCCCAACCAGGGTGCCTCCAGGTGTTGAAAAACTACAACTCCCAGCATGCCCGGACAGCCTTCGGCTGTCCGGGCATGCTCCGAGTTCTAGTTTTGCAACAGCTGGAGGCACCCTCTTTGAGAAACACTGGTCTATGTAGAGGACAGAAGCTTCTTCAGGGTCCTGTACAGAACACGCAATGTCCTAAAGAAAGGAAAATGGAGCCGCCCTCACCTGATGTCCAAAGGAGAAGCTAACCCTGGTACAGTTAAAGAGTACAGAACATGTAATACCTCCCTGTACTGTAGGGGGCGCTATCAGATACCAGTCAGTGCATACACTTCAGTAATACAGCTAAAGAGTACAGAACATGTAATACCTCCCTGTACTGTAGGGGCGCTACCAGACACCAGTAAGTGCATACACTTCAGTAATACAGGTAAAGAGTACAGAACATGTAATACCTCCCTGTACTGTAGGGGGCACTACCAGACACCAGTAAGTGCATACACTTCAATAATACAGGTGAAGAGTGCACAACATGTAATACCTTCCTGTACTGTAGGGGGCGCTATCAGACACCAGTCAGTGCATGCACTTTAGGAATACAGGGGTTTTTAACCAGTGAAGTATCCATTCTGATTGGTCGGTTCTTCCAGCCACTGACACGTTTCGCAGATTCCATAGCATTGTATGTTGAGTCTGGTTTCAAGTTACAATGGTCCAGAAAAGACCATTGTATGTTGAAACCTTTGTATGTTGAGGCCATTGTAAGTTGAGGGATCACTGTACATGTATTTCACCCCTTACAATCAACACAAGAATTTCTGAATATAGTGTTCCCTCAAGTTGCAATATTGATGCATAATCGAATGACTATTTAAAGGTATAAATATTATAAAGTGACGATAAAGAACTGTAAACAGATAACTATAAGGTATAAATATTGTAAAGAGACTATAATGAACAATAAACAGATAACTATAAGTTATAAATATTGTAAAGAGACTATAATGAACAATAAACAGATAACTCTAAGTTATAAATATTGTAAATAGACTATAAAGAATAATAAGCAGCTAACTCTAAGTAAGAAATATAGTAAAGAGACTGTTAAGCAGATGACTAAAACAGATACAGAAAATCCTTACATATAAAAGTAATAAGAGCTGCTGGGAGATGCGAAATCTTGTTTTATGTACATAGCTGGAGCTTTCAAGTGTCTCCAATTGTACTTTTTGTGAAATATTCATGAATTGGAATAAAGTCCAAACATTCTACCTTGTCTGTGCTGTCTACAAATACATTTAACTTTTAACTTTTTTATTCTCTTGGGGGAGATTTATCAAAACCTGTCCAGAGGAAAAGTTCCTGAGTTGCCCATAGTAACCAATCCGATGGCTTCTTTTATTTCTCAGAGGCTTTTTAAAAATGAAAAAAGTGACCTTATTGGTTGCTATGGCCAACTCAGGAACTTTTCCTCTGGGCAGGTTTTGATAAATCTACCCTGAAGAGAATAAAAAAGTTAAAAGTTAAATGTATTTGTAGACAGCACAGACAAGGTAGAATGTTTGGACTTTATTCCAATTCATGAATATTTCACAAAAAGTACAATTGGAAACACTTATAGGTTTTATTGGAACATACAAAACTTTTAAAATGGTTTATTGACACAACTTCTTTGAAATAGTTATGTACAATCGGAAGGTTTTCTGACCCCTTTACTTTTTTCACATTTTGTTATGTCGCTGCCTTCTGCTAAAAGTAAAAAGTCTAATTTTCCAACATCAGTCTGCACCCAGTATCCCAAAATGAAAGAGTGAAAAATGAATTTTAGAAATTTCTGAAAATGTAATAAATAGAAAAAGGAGAAAAAACTAAAATGGGAGGCTCCCATTTCTCCTGATTACTTTTGGGATCTTTCTTCCCCCTAATTGGAATCACCTGTGGTAAATGCAGGCGAGTGAAAATTATTTAGAAAGACACAGCCCTGTCTTAATTATGTCTTACAGCTGATATTGGATATCAGGGCAAATGCGTAGCCAAAAGGAGGAAACAACTGCCCGTAGAGCTCAGAGACACTAATATTGTGTGGAGATTCAGATCTGGTGAATGGTACAAAAAGTTTTTGCTGCACTCAAAGTTTCCAATAGGACAGTGGCCTCCATGATCCTTAAATGTTAGACGCAATCTTCCTAGAGCTGGCTGCCCAACTACACTAAGTAAAAGGGGAAAGGACCAGCAATAGTGGCCATTGGTCACTCTGGCTAAAGTCCAGAGATCCTGTGTACAGAAGGAAGACGTAATGTCACGCCACGCCCCCTCGTGATGTCACGCCATGCCTCCTCCATTCATGCCTGTGGGAGATGTTTAAGGCCGGAATACCCCTTTGACTTTTTGGCCTCAATTCTAAGCTTTATGTCTGGAGGAAACTGCTCAATACCTGCCATATACCATCCCTACAATGTTCCGAACGCTGGACCTGGTGCCCGGAGCTCGTGATGTCATAGCCCTGCCCCCTCATGAAGTCACACCCCGCCCCCTCAATGCAAGTCTATGGGAGGGGTGTGACAGCCATCACGCCCCCTCCCATAGACTTGCATTGACGGGGCAGGAGGTGACATCATGAGGGGGCGAGGCTATGACGTCACGAGCTCCTGGCACCAAATGCTGAGCAGCAGAGTACCCCTTTAAGGGTACGTTCACATGTATGTAGATTTGATGTGCAGGATTTGATGCACAGGATTTGCTGCTGCAGATTTCAATGTAAACTAAATGACTGAGCACAGCTTCGAATCTGCAGTTACAAATCCTGTGCATCAAATCTGCGCAGGAACCTGTATGTGTTAATGTACCCTAAACTAGTTATAGATGAAAAGAATACTGTCCATGGATAAAATAGGAACAGTGTCCTTCAACTGTCAGAATGAGCTTTGATGTCTGTCAGAAAAAACAACAATACAAGAAGTGAAAAGAAATGTTATATGTTCAGATACATATTTGAAGGACAAGGAGATGTAAAGTGTCCAGAAGGACCAGGATCACTGGAGCTGACAAGAATATTATCACTGGAGAATGTTCATCTTACCTCGGGATTATACTTGTTCTGCAGGCAGAAATGTCACAGTGAAAGGATGCTTTATATACAGCAGAATTACTTTTACTGTATTCTTTGTAATACACAGAAGGTCATTATGTAACATGATCACATTAGATTAGAGGGAAAAAAACATTACCCTGGTCATTCACGGTTATTTCTTTTCAATATTATGCTTTAAAAGGAGAATCAGGAATGATTTATTATGTAGATGAAATAGTATGGACAGTGTGTGTGGTGTTGTTCTACCATGATAGAATATCATATTTATGCTGTAAATATGTTTCTTCACCTTCACACTATAGCCCACTTTAGAACTGGAGGAGATGTTTTTGTTTCATGAGGAAACCAAGGCTGGTACTGACACTAATACATACATAATAGATAAGTATGCACGATGACCCCAACACCAACACTGCAGGGGCATTGTATACTGCCAGTATAGCAGTTTTCATTTGAACCTCAGTGCCCCTCCTGTGTATGGCTGGGCCTGGTGTTGCAGCTCTGGTTATTTATTTGAATTATTGAACAGGGCTGAGCCACTGTAGTAGACAGTAGTAGTAGTCGGCTACTACTACATTACACCGGCACCTAGGTGTCACAGTGAAGGATGTTGAGGCTGCCTCCCATGTGATTGGACTACAAGTATCAGCGAGTCTAAAGGCGTTGTGCCTTCAGCAAAACTAAACACGGTAAGGGGGATTTGTTTGCGCATATCGTGCTCCACCCTAATAATACTCCACTAGGAGCGCACCTCGTTTCTCTTTTCCCATTTTTCTTACTGTAGTAGACAGGACCTAATAAGAGGAGTGGCACTGTTTTGGAAAGAAAAAGCAGACCGGTTCTTAGTCAAGTAATCCAGGTTTATTGAAGACTAACTTGAGAATCCTAGCAGTAGCTCTTTTACTTTTCTCAGGTGCTAGAACTGTGCACATTGGTTTGTTGCTAAGCAACTGCCAAAACACTCCATTAATTAATTGTCAGTTATTATGTAGGTGATTTAACAGTTCCACTCGCCATCTATTTAATATACACCTATGTCGATATATCTATTGAGCTGTGGCATCGTCTGTGACTATTGCTCGATATTTGCCACTGCCTAAAACCACAGATCGAAAGAATTAATCAGTTGGGAGTTCTACAGATTTGTCTAGAAATAACAAAACATTTTATGACTGGAGTACTGATTTTTTTTCTTTCTCAAATATCTTCCGTTTGTGTTTTTTTTGTAATTGTGCTGTTTTATAGTATAATGTCTATAATTTTCTATGCTGTTAATACTATTGAAAGGTTAAAAATAGATTGTTTATTTTGGTGTGTTCACATTTGTATAGTTCAAGCACCCGTCATGTTCTGAGCGATTTGCTTTTAAGCATTTGGCAATATGACAACACTGTTCCTGTAATGAAATGTGTTATTACTTTATAGCCATGCAGAAAGCCTTATTGCAGCATTATGTCATGTAATCACATTTCTATGGTTTCAGTTCAAGCTGGCTGTGGGTACAGAGCATACATGGATTGAGGATACTAAAAAGAAAATAATGGCTCTCGGTCACATTAGACTTGAGCAAGACCAGACCATGGCTCAGCTACAAGTTCAAAAGGTAATGAAATGTGCTTAAGATGTCAGGTGACTAGCTCCAAACCAATGTGCAATTATTTCACAGCAACTGATAAACATTTGTCTTTTACCAGGGTTTCACCATGGAGATTTTAAGACACAAGGATACGATAGATGAACTAGTCAAATCAGGACATGACATTTCAAGCTTTTTCAGTGAAGATGAAAAACAAACTATGCAGGTATGTTACGTTCCATACTAGTGAAAATAGTGAAAGTGGCCACATACAATCATTCAGCGAATGGTCATCTCATCAGTGATCATTTCAAAGACAAAGCCATACACAATATAGTCCATATTGGCCATCACAGTAGTTCACACTGGCCATACATAGTTAAATATTTTATAAGTTTGAAAAAAGACAAGAGTCCATTAAGTTCAACCTATAACCCTGTGTTGATCAAGAGGAAGGTAAAAAAAAAAACCTCATGAGGCTGATGATGACTGCCCCATAACAGAGGAAAAATTCTTCCCAAATGCCAAATATGGCAATCAGAATAAATCCCTGGATTAACGTCCAACTGTCATAAATCTATTAACCATAACTTGTATATATATTATAATACATTATCAGGCAAAAGAAAAAAAAAACAGTCCTTCTGGAAACATTCTTTTAACCATAGATCATTCCTAGACCAAAGATCTTTTCAGAAAAAAAAAAACTTCTTTGCAAATAATGACAGTCTGTCATCTGTAGTATAGTTAAACTTCACTCACTGAACAATTATTTCATTTGAAATCAACAGTTTTTTTTAATCAACTTTGTCCATGTTACCCTAATACTCTTATGGAGTCCACCTGCTCATCAGATTACCCCTGACTTGTTTTACCCCTTTTTTCCTTTCCTTTAAGCCTGTTACTTTTTATAGTATGTTTATCTTTTTACACATGCAGGGGTGTGGAAATTGATAAAAAAAACTACTTGTCCATGGGACTAAAATGGAGCAAAATCTACTTGTCCCTCATGACGATCCACTTTTCCGGGCCAATCTTAGCTTTTTTCCTCCTCGCCCTATAATATCCTTAACTACCTGCTATAATGATACCTTATAATTTTTCAATAACATATTCTCCGAAACAAAAAACAAACAAACAAAAAAAAAAAAATATATATATATATATATATATATATATATATGTATATATATATATATATATATATATAATTGGTGAAGTGAAATTGAAATAGTAAAAGATAATTTAGCAAATTTGGTGATTTTCTTTTCTACGCCATTTACCTTGTGGTTGAGCTAACATGTTAGTTTGATACTTAAGGCCGGCCTGATTACAGAAATACCAGATTTGTATCGTTTACGTCATGTTTTACTAATTAAAAAAAAATTCTGAACTTTTTCAAAAAATTTTAATTGCCATTTTTTGACCCCTGTAGCTTTAAAAATAATTTTTTTGCATACCAGGCTGTATGAGGGCCATAATCTGTTTTTTGTATTGGTACCATTTTGGTTTTGATCTGACTATCGCTTTTTAACTTTTTTCCTGGGATATTATAAAAATTATTATTCTGTGGTTTGGTATTTTTTTTTACATTTACATCATTTACCATATGGGATACATAATGTTATATTTTAATAGTTCGTACAATTACGCACGCAGCAATACTAAATATGTTTATTATTATTATGTTTACGTTTTTATATAGGAAAGGGGGTGATTTGAATTTTTAACATGGAAGGGGTTAATGTGTATCTTTTAAACTTTTATTAAAACTTTTTTTCTCTTTTTTACACTTTATTGGACTTTTAGGAGGAATCATTAGATTCATCATACAGATCAATAGAGTTCTATTGAACTCCATTGATCTGTGTGCTCTGTGATCCATTGATAGAGCTTAGCCCAGCCAGGCTCTATCAATGACAGAGCCACGGGACTGCAGGGAACAGAGGTAACCCTTCCGGCTAGCTCTATACTGGATCCCCCTCACGATCGCGCTGCGATGGGATGATCTAGCCCACCAGGGAGCATTCACATGTCCCTTTAGACGCAGCTTTGACAGCAGCGATCTAAAGGGTTAATAACCAGCCGCAGCGATCACCGCATGCTGGCTATTAGCGGCGGCCCCCGGCTACTGAAATCAGCCGGGGGCTACAGAGTATGGAGCGGGCAGAAGTCGCCGCACTTGTCAGGTCCGGCCCTGCTTGCCCGAAGCCGGGCTAAGGGCCAGAAAAATTCACCTGCCCGGTACTGCATGTCCCGGGCGTTGGGCGATAGGAATTCCACATTCCTGCACATGTATAGCAGCAAAGATTAGGATGCAATTAAAAGGAGACATACCTATGTTCTTCATAACTAGAAAGTGAGCATTCTGCCAGATTTTCCAGGGTTTGCCATTCTGCCTCAGCCTATAGTGCTATAAATATTAGGATGACTTGAGCTGTGCCAAGTAACTTGCCAACTCACTTTAAATGAGTTAGTATCTAACATCTAACAATATGTGTTAATCAGTTTTGACTACTATTTTATTTGCATGGACGCAACACAACCATTCAAGCTTTAGGCAAAGTGATATTTGACTTTTGGCTTTTGTTCGGTATAAGCTTATCTGAGGGAGGGACATAGCATGAATACTGGATTGCCTTGGATGTTTCATGTCTGGACAATAAATGTGCTGCACGTTCCAGGCCAAGAAGCTATCACACAAAAGATTCTTTCTAACCCTATCATTCCGATAGTGGTGATGAGTTTTGACTATCTGTCATTGCTGATTACTAGATAAAATGATATATCCAGATGTTACAGTGGTTTATGGCAAACCATGTTTTATATGTTTAGCCTAATAAAACTTACAAACATTTTAATAATGATGCATGTGAAGGTTTGTGCCAGTAGACAATATTCTCACATCAGAGCTTATGCAATAAGAATGCTAGTTCATAAAGGTTTATTGGAGAGGTCGATCGGTTTTCTGGGACTTTAATATTGAAGGCTTGACTATTAAAGGATTGACTATTAATATAAGATTGGCAGTACTCCTGGTACCCCCCCCCCCCTCTCAATCAGCTGACTGAAGGGGTTGCAGTGGTCTTTTTTTCGTTAACCAGGTACCCAGTATTATCGTTCAGTGCAGTACCAGCCACAGTTACTACAAACTGTACAGCGCAATACCTTGTAAACACCCTTGGACATGCCATATTGAAGGGCCTTCAATATTAAAATCCCAATACAATTGCTGATTGGCGAGGTACATTACAACCCCCCCCCCCCCTCCTCCATGCACAGCCTCAGCACTGGCACTACACAGTAAATGGGTCTGGAAGTGGTTGACTCTATTTGCAGTGTAGTAATGGTGCCGCATTACTTCAGCTGAGTTCCTGTTTACACAGTGATCAGAGCCAACTGCTTCTGACCCATTGCACTGTGTAGTGCCGGTGCTGCGACTGTGTTAAACAGATGATTGCTGGGGTGCTGGATGTTGGTACCATGCCAATCAGCAATTGCTAGCCTATCCTGAGGGCCATCAGTTGCATCTGCAAGCAAGCTAATTCCATTTAAAGGGGTGTTCCGGCCTTAGACCTCTTATCCCCTATCCAAAGCATAGGGGATAAGATGTCTGATTGCGGTGGTCCCGCTGCTGGGACCCCCCTGTGATCTCGGTGCAGCTCCCGGCATTCTGTGCCGGGCACTGCTCCCGAGACTGAGACTTGAAATCACGACACATCACGCCCCCTTCACTCATGTCTATGGGTGGGGGCATGGAAGCTGCACCGAGATCAGGGATAAGATGTATAAGGCAGAAATACCCCTTTAATCCCAGAGTACCCATTTAAGATCAAATGTATTTCATAGTAATATCATATTATTATCTCTCTCAAGAATAGAACATGTATCTGGTGATTGCCACGGTGCTGGAACAGTTTTTGGTATAACTGATATGTTTTTGTCTTTAATTATATAGAACAAGCTAACAAACCTGGTGGAGAGTTATGACAACATCTGTCACTTGAATGCTGAAAGGAACCTTCAGCTGGAACGAGCGGTGTCATTAGTGAACCAGTTCTGGGAAACCTATGAAGAACTGTGGCCATGGTTGACAGAGACCGAGAAAGTAATATCTGAACTGCCACCACCCGCTCTAAATTATGATACACTTAGAGAGCAGCAAGAAGATAACCGGGTAAGAACTGCTACTAGAGAAGTGTAAATTTGTAAATGGACTTTGTAACTTAAATGATACGTGTATAGATTTTTTCTCAAATCCAGTTCAATTCAATTGTTTATTTATTTATGTGCTTATTTATTTATTGATGTTTTATTCATGTTTTGTTGGAGCCATTCACCTCCTCTTTATTGCAGGAGGGGTATACTTATTAATCAAAGCAAACTACACTTGATACCACCAGCTACACAATGATATCACCAGCACCACCAGATAATCCTGCCCTCTCACTCTAGTCTGTACTGTCTACTCTGTTGTAGTCCAATTTTCTATTTTTCCTTGCAGGCTGCAAAAATTAGATACTATCTTTTTTTGCGATCTCCGTGCTGCTACACCGGCATTCTGAACATTATGTTCAGAACACTGGGTTTGGGCAGACGTGGCCCCCTTGTGACGCCATGGCACACCTCCTCCATTCATGTCTATAGGAGGTGATGTGATGGCTGTCAGGTGGCGGCATGGTGTGATGTCATGACCATGGCTGAGGGCTGATGTTGAGGAATAAAAAGCTTCACAGGTTGCCACTGGAGTCCTCTCCCATGACAACATCACAAAGCTTGTGGATGTTAGAGACCTTGCACTCCCCCCACCTTCCTTTTAAGGATTCGCCCCACAGATCCTCAAAAGATTTATGGCCTGGAGACATGCTTGGCCAGTCCATCACCTTTACCCTCAGCTTCTTTAGCTAGGCAGTGGTCATCTTGGGGGTGTGCTTGGGTTCATTATCATGTTGGAATACTGCCCTGCGGCCCAGTCTCTGTAGGGAGGGAATCATGCTTTTCTATAGTATGTCACAGTACATGTAGGCATTTATGGTTTCCTTAAATAACTGTAGCTCCCCAGTGCCAGCAGCACTCATGCACTCCCAGACAATGACACTCCCATCACGTGCTTGACTGTAGGCAAGACACACTTGTCTTCACCTGGTGGCCACCACACACACTTGTCACCATCTAAACCAAATAAGTTTATCTTGGCCTCATCAGCCCACATGACACAGTTCCAGTTAACCATGTCCTTTATCTGCTTGTAAACTGTTTGCATGCTTTCTTGGGCATCATCTTTAGAAGTTGCTTCCCTCTTGTAAGACAGCCATATAGAACTATGTGATGCAGTGTGCAGCATATGGTCTGATCTCTGACCGGCTGACCCCTTCATCCTCTTCAGCAAGGCTGGCAGCACTCATATGTCTGTTTTCCAAAGACAACCTCTGGCTATGATGCTGAGCATGTCCACGCAACTTCTTTGATCAACTATAGCAAGGTCTGTTCTGAGTGGAACCTGTCATGTGAAACCACAGTATGATCTTTCCCACAATGCTGCAGCCCAGTTTCAGGGTCTTGGTAATCTTCCTATAGCCTAGGCCATCTTTATGTAGAGCAATAGTTCTGCTTCAGATCCTCAGAAAGTTCTTTGCCATGCGGTGCCATGTGAACTTCCCGTGACCAGTATTAGAGAGTGTGAAAGCGATAACACCAAATTTAAGACACCTGCTCCCCATTCACACCTGAGACCTTGATATCTCGGAGGTACTCACATTTGTTGCCAAGGTTTAGATATTACTGGAAGTTATTTTGAGGGGATGTGTTGTCACATGAAAAAATATAATAAAATATTTACAAAAATGTGAGGGGTGCACTCACTCATGTGAGATACTGTAACTGACACTAATATTACTTTTTTATTTGGTTTGATTTGTATAAGCTGTTATCAGACTACTATCTATAGTTGCATTTGGTTTGCAGGAAAATGGAATCAGTCATCTGACTGCTGAACAGTTAGTGGGTTGACGTTAGCAAATTACGTAAGACCTAGACTCCATTGTTTGACCTAATTGTTTCTGACAGCTTTTTCCCTGTATCTTACTTGGCAGGAGAACATTAATTTAGTTACAGATCCCCATTAGTAAATTAGCAGCAATGTTTCAACTGTATATCCTTGCATATCTAAGATAATATGTTCACTGAAAAAGGCTTAGAGCACAGCTATTGTCAGCCCTTTCTAAACATTTACCACTGATACTATGTGAACAATGCAGGGTACCTTCATAATAGAGATTTGAGGGGAGATTTTGAATACTTGGTACCACAGCTGCATTCAATTAATAGAATATCACCCTTTATAATGGTCTTTGTAATAAAGATCCCCCTTCTGTTTCTAAATGTAGCTATTATCCCATTATAATTATATATTCGTTTCCAAGAAAAGATCTCGAAGCAGGACCTGCCCGCTCAGCCAGTCACCGCAGGGGTGTTGCATCATGGCCAGTGATTGGCTTAACAGGCAGGTCCTGCTCTGAGTGCTTAGAAGCCAGCAGAGGAGACAAAGCAGGGGACCATAAGCTGGGGGAACGGGTAGGTAAGTATAGCTTTTTTTTTTCTATTTTCATATGGCCCCAGCATTAAATAATTTTTTTCTAAATCACCAGAATACCCCTTTCGGTGGAGGCGACCACTGTGATAGGCTAGACTATGTATGTATACTGAGTATGCAGCGTGTAAACATAGGGCAGATGTGAGCTGCTATCTTACATTATGCTGCTTGGTAGTATATAAATAGCAATGTTAGTTGGACTCTTGTATTATATGAAGGAAAAGGTGCAGAAACACTAACCTTTCACAACTTTCTCTTGTGTTGTGTGGCTGCTGCGCCAGGAGAGCGTCTTGTCAGGTGTGGAACAAAATACATGCACACAGGATACCCTCTAAGTACGCTCTGTTTTACTATTTGCCAACGTTCATATATATATACCATGGTTGCTTAATAGTTACAAGTCAGCAGAACACAAAAACAGGATGTGCGTGCACAACAGTTACGAATCAGCAGTTGAGAAAACGAGAAGTACGGTACGTGCCTTGCAGTTACAAAAGGCAGAATTAAGATATATCATACAAGACTACAGAATTAAGATATATATCATACAAGATTACAGAATTAAGATATATATCATACAAGATTACAGATCTGTATTATTTTATCAAGACCCTTGTATCCTTCACTGACTCTGTGGGGGAGATTTAGCAAACTGTTTAGACCAGTTTAGATGGTCTATATTTGTCTCTCCGAAAGTCTCAGTCTATTTGGTTGAGACTTTTATGAGACTTTTGCTTTAGAGCCCTTCTCTGCAGAAATAGTATAGTGTCTACAATAGAGGATAAAATGCAGTGGTCAGGAATTTATCAACTGAGACTTTTATTGGAAAGTCTAAAAAAAAAAGTCTAATCAACGGAAAATACGCCCAAATGTCAGACCTGGCGGAAATCCAATCTAACTAGTTAGTAAGGAGCTTTTTACGTTTTAAATGACATTTTAGCTTGAATCTGAAGGGTAATCTAATCTAATAATATATAAAATTCTAAAATAATTCAGTTTAATCCCAATGATCCCTAATTTTTTATTAATTTTTTGGTCATTTTTGTTATCCTTTTTTTTGTTTTGATTTTCTATATTTTAGTGCTCCAATTTCACTTTTGCAGCTGTTTCGAAGAAAGCATATGAATTTATGCCATGTGCATGGTGCAGTTTAATCTCAGGAGAATTCTGAAAACATGTGTAGTGGAAGCATGGTGCAATTTCCCATGGCATCCAATATGATTCCTTCTTACATTTTTTTAAATTTTGTTGAGACTTGCAAAAAATTAAAAAAGTTATCTTATTGGTTGCTCTGGACACTGCACCACTCCTCCTCTACAAATGTTGTCATCAATCTTCCAGTTTTCAATTCCACAACACTATGCTGCAGGATAATGACTGTGCCTAAGGCTATGTTCTCCTGACAGAATATCCACAAGGAGAATCTCTAAGCGCACATTCCGTACAGTACGTGCCCTGGCAGAATCTTCTGGCGCTTGGACCGCACAGGAATGCGCAGTCTTATAGACAGTTATGCATTCCGTGAGGCTTCCGTACAAAGAATGACCGCGTTCATTCTGTGCGGACACGGACAAAGGAATTTCCGTTCAGACGTAGCGATGAAAGTTGATCGCCATGTCCCAAACTAAAGTAAAAGCTTCCCGGCAGCTCAGTCGGGCTGATCGGGACTATCGCGATAAAATCGCGATGTCCCGATCAGCTAGGACGCGAGCAGAGACCCCCTTACTTTGCTCCGTCACGTCCGATAGGCGTTTGATTGCTCCAAGCCTGAGCTACAGGCTGAGCAATCGAGCCCCTATAACGCTGATCCATGCAAAGCTATGGCTTTGCAGGGATCAGGGTAAAAGACTAGTGTGTGCAGTGCTATAGCCCCCTATGGAAGCCATAGCACTGCAAAAAAAAGTGGAAAAAATATGTTAATAAAGGTCATTTAACCCCTTCCCTAATAAAAGTTTGAATCACCCCCCTTTTCCCATAAAAAAAAACTGTGTAAATAAAAATAAACATATGTGGTATTGCCACGTGCGTAAATGTCCAAACTATAAAAATATATCGTTAATTTAACCAAACGGTCAATGGCGTACGCGCAAAAAAAATCCAAAGTCCAAAATAGCGTATTTTTGGTCACTTTTTATATCATGAAAAAATGAATAAAAAGCGATAAAGTCCGATCAATACACAAATGGTACCGATAAAAGTTTCAGATTACGGCGCAAAAAATTAGCCCTAATACTGGCCCGTATGCAGAAAAATAAAAAAGTTATAGGGGTCAGAATATGACAATTTTTAACGTATAAATTTTCCTGCATGTAGTTATGATTTTGTCCAGAAGTACGACAAAATCAAACCTATATAAGTAGGGTATCATTTTAACCATATGGACCTACAGAATAAAGATAAGGTGTCATTTTTACCGAAAAATGCACACCGTAGAAACTGAAGCCCCCAAAAGTTACAAAATTAAACATTTTCTTAAATTTTGTCGCACAATTAATTTTTTTTCCATTTTGCCGTGGATTTTTGGGCAAAATTACTAATGTCACTGCAAAGTAGTAATATGGATTTTTAGGTGCACAATTGAAAGTGAAATTTTTAGAAGGTGATGAGGAAAAAATGAAAATGCAAAAATGAAAAAAATGCTGAGTTTAAATAATAAATAGAAAAATAATTTAAGAAAAATGTGGTTTGGAGAGGTTACATTTATGGTACAAATATCAGAACCTAAGAACGAAAGCAAGTGTAACCAAAGCAAGCAAGTGGTTTGCTTTATTGTATACTTTCTGTGTCGCAGGAAGTCCGTGATAATAAACGTGCAACTTTTGATGTTTTTCTCAGGCTCTGCGACTTTTATGAGACTTTTCTCGTCTATTTGTCTCAGGCTCTGCGACTTTTATGAGACTTTTCTCGTCTAAAGTGCTGTGTAGAATAGACAATAATGTCCATTCGCAAGATTTACTAAATGCGGTGCAATGTTTGATAAATTGCACAGACAATAGACCCATGCTCAGAGACTTTTCTCGTCTAAAGTATTGCGGAGAATAGACAATGATAGTAAATCTCCCCCTGTGTGTTTAATGAGAGAGACTGGTTAGCTCTTTACAAGCAGCTGTGTCCATCTTCTTTCTCTAGCAACTTAAAGGGGTATTCCAGGAAAAAAATATTTTTTTTACATATATATCAACGGGCTCCAGAAAGTTAAACAGATTTGTAAATTACTTCTATTAAAAAATCTTAATCCTTCCAATAATTATTAGCTGTTGGAGTTGAGTTGTTCTTTTCTGTCTAGCAACAGTGCTCTCTGCTGACATCTCTGCTTGTCTCGGGAACTGCACAGAGTAGAAGAGGTTTGCTATGGGGAATTGCTTCTACTCTGGACAGTGCCCGAGACAGGTGTCATCAGAGAGCACTTAGACAGAAAAGACAACTCAACTTCAGCAGCTCATAAGTACTGAAATGATTAAGATTTTAATAGAAGTAGTTTACAAATCTGTTTAACTTTCTGGAGCCAGTTGATATATATTTTAAAAAGTTTTTTCCTGGATAACCCCTTTAACTCTTAAAGTGCCAAGGGAGAGATTTATCAAAACCTGTCTGGAGGAACAGTTGCTGAGTTGCCCATAGCAACCAATCAGATCGCCCTATGTTCCCATCTAGTTACTTATTTACAAGCAGCTGCATTTTCATTTCTTACCTGGGCTGCATAAAACAAAGTGAAATCTTATTATGTGGCTAATAAATAAAAATCTGTAGGAAGTCCAGGCTGTTGAGCCTGTTGTGATTTTATGATTAAATAATTCATCAGGTGTGTGATTCCTGTTTTTGTAAATACAGTGGCCCTCATTTACTATTGCAAACCCGACATGTTTTGTCGGGTTGTGTGCCAGATTCTGTTGCATTGCGCCAGAAATTCTGTCTGTGCCAGATTTTGCGCCAGAATTGAAAAAACCCCGATTAACTCTCCATTTTGCTAAGAAAACCAGAAAAAGGGGCATGGCTGGTGGGGAAAGGGGTGTGGTCTCAGAAAATGGGCGTGTTCCCGACATTTTCACAAAAACCCAACATATTTACTAAGGTTTCCACATAAAATGTGGGTGATTTAAGCTGAGGAAAACCCGACGGATCAGAACATGTGTAAAAAAAGCAAAGTGTAGGGAAAGTGGAAAATGTAGGGAAACCTTAGTAAATACCGTGGAAATAAATTGTAGGGAATTAAAACCCACAAAGAAACCTACACAACACTCTTAGTAAATGAGGGTGTCACGATGCCGGCTGGCGGGTAGTGGATCCTCTGTGCCAGAGAGGGATTGGCGTGGACCGTGCTAGTGGATCGGTTCTAAGTCACTACTGGTTTTCACCAGAGCCCGCCGCAAAGCGGGATGGTCTTGCTGCGGCGGTAGTGACCAGGTCGTATCCACTAGCAACGGCTCAACCTCTCTGGCTGCTGAAGATAGGCGCGGTACAAGGGAGTAGACAGAAGCAAGGTCGGACGTAGCAGAAGGTCGGGGCAGGCAGCAAGGATCGTAGTCAGGGGCAACGGCAGGAGGTCTGGAACACAGGCTAGGAACATACAAGGAACGCTTTCACTGGCACAATGGCAACAAGATCCGGCAGGGAAGTGCAGGGGAAGTGAGGTGATATAGGGAAGTGCACAGGTGAAGACACTAATTGGAATCACTGCGCCAATCAGCGGCGCAGTGGCCCTTTAAATCGCAAAGACCCGGCGCGCGCGCGCCCTAGGGAGCGGGGCCGCGCGCGCCGGGACAGGACCGAGGGAGAGCGAGTCAGGTACGGGAGCCGGGGTGCGCATCGCGAGCGGGCGCTACCCGCATCGCGAATCGCATCCCGGCTGGAAGCAGAATCGCAGCGCCCCGGGTCAGTGGATCTGACCGGAGCGCTGCAGCGGAGAGAGTGTAGCGAGCGCTCCGGGGAGGAGCGGGGACCCGGAGCGCTCGGCGTAACAGTACCCCCCCCCTTGGGTCTCCCCCTCTTTTTAGGGCCTGAGAACCTGAGGAGCAGACTTTTATCTAGGATGTTGTCCTCAGGTTCCCAGGATCTCTCTTCAGGACCACAACCCTCCCAGTCCACTAGAAAAAAAGTTTTCCCTCTGACCTTTTTAGAGGCTAAGATCTCTTTGACAGAGAAGATGTCCGAGGAGCCGGAAACAGGAGTGGGAGGAACAGATTTGGGAGAAAAACGGTTGAGGATGAGTGGTTTAAGAAGAGAGACGTGAAAGGCATTAGGGATACGAAGAGAAGGAGGAAGAAGAAGTTTGTAAGAGACAGGATTAATTTGACACAAAATTTTGAAAGGACCAAGATAGCGTGGTCCCAACTTGTAGCTAGGGACACGGAAGCGGACATATTTAGCGGAGAGCCATACCTTGTCTCCAGGGGAAAAAACGGGAGGAGCTCTTCTTTTCTTATCCGCGAACCTCTTCATGCGTGATGAAGCCTGTAGGAGAGAATTTTGGGTCTCTCTCCATATAATGGAAAGGTCACGAGAAATTTCATCCACAGCGGGCAGACCAGAGGGCAAGGGGGTAGGGAGGGGGGGAAGAGGGTGACGGCCATACACCACGAAAAATGGGGATTTGGAGGAAGATTCAGAGACTCTGAAGTTATACGAGAATTCGGCCCATGGAAGGAGATCTGCCCAGTCATCCTGGCGGGAGGAAACAAAATGTCGCAAATAATCACCCAAGACTTGGTTAATTCTTTCTACTTGTCCATTGGACTGGGGATGATATGCAGAAGAAAAATTTAATTTAATCTTGAGTTGTTTACAGAGAGCCCTCCAGAATTTAGACACGAATTGGACGCCTCTATCCGAGACGATCTGCGTAGGCAATCCGTGAAGACGAAAAATGTGTACAAAAAATTGTTTAGCCAACTGAGGCGCTGAAGGAAGACCAGGAAGAGGGATGAAATGTGCCATTTTGGAGAATCGATCAACGACCACCCAAATAACAGTGTTGCCACGGGAAGGGGGTAAATCAGTAATAAAATCCATACCAATCAGAGACCAAGGCTGTTCGGGGACAGGCAGGGGATGAAGAAAACCAGCGGGCTTCTGGCGAGGAGTCTTATCCCGGGCACAGATAGTGCAGGCTCGCACAAAGTCCACAACATCCGTCTCCAGAGTCGGCCACCAATAGAAGCGGGAGATGAGTTGCACAGATTTCTTGATGCCCACATGACCAGCGAGATGGGAGGAGTGACCCCATTTGAGGATTCCGAGGCGTTGGCGTGGAGAAACAAAGGTCTTTCCTGGAGGAGTTTGCCTGATGGAGGCTGGAGAAGTGGAGATCAGGCAGTCAGGTGGAATGATGTGTTGCGGAGAGAGTTCAACTTCTGAGGCATCCGAGGAACGAGAGAGAGCATCGGCCCTAATGTTCTTATCGGCAGGACGAAAGTGAATCTCAAAATTAAATCGGGCAAAGAACAGAGACCACCGGGCCTGGCGAGGATTCAGCCGTTGGGCAGACTGGAGGTAGGAGAGGTTCTTGTGGTCGGTGTAAATAATAACTGGAAATCTTGATCCCTCCAGCAGATGCCTCCATTCCTCAAGTGCTAATTTAATGGCTAGAAGCTCTCGATCCCCGATGGAGTAGTTCCTCTCCGCCGGAGAGAAGGTCCTAGAAAAAAAACCACAAGTGACAGCATGCCCGGAAGAATTTTTTTGTAAAAGAACAGCTCCAGCTCCCACTGAGGAGGCATCAACCTCCAATAGGAAGGGTTTGGAAGGGTCAGGTCTGGAGAGCACGGGAGCCGAAGAAAAGGCAGACTTGAGTCGTTTAAAGGCGTCTTCCGCTTGAGGAGGCCACGACTTGGGATCGGCATTTTTTTTTGTTAAAGCCACGATAGGAGCCACAACGGTAGAAAAATGTGGAATAAATTGCCTGTAATAATTGGCGAACCCCAAAAAGCGTTGGATAGCACGGAGTCCGGAGGGGCGTGGCCAATCTAAGACGGCAGAGAGTTTGTCTGGATCCATTTGTAGTCCCTGGCCAGAGACCAAATATCCTAGAAAAGGAAGAGATTGGCATTCAAACAGACATTTCTCAATTTTGGCATAGAGTTGATTGTCACGAAGTCTCTGAAGAACCATACGGACATGCTGGCGGTGTTCTTCTAGATTGGCAGAAAAAATTAGGATATCGTCCAGATATACAACAACACAGGAGTATAGCAGATCACGAAAAATTTCATTGACAAAGTCTTGGAAGACAGCAGGGGCGTTGCACAGGCCAAAGGGCATGACCAGATACTCAAAGTGTCCATCTCTGGTGTTAAACGCCGTTTTCCACTCATCCCCCTCTCTGATGCGGATGAGGTTATAGGCGCCTCTTAAGTCCAATTTAGTAAAGATGTGGGCACCTTGGAGGCGATCAAAGAGTTCAGAGATGAGGGGTAGGGGGTAGCGGTTCTTAACCGTGATTTTATTAAGACCGCGGTAGTCAATGCAAGGACGTAGGGAGCCATCTTTTTTGGACACAAAGAAAAATCCAGCTCCGGCAGGAGAGGAGGATTTACGGATAAAGCCCTTTTTTAAATTTTCCTGGACATACTCAGACATGGCAAGAGTCTCTGGGGCAGAGAGAGGATAAATTCTGCCCCGGGGTGGAGTAGTACCCGGGAGGAGGTCGATAGGGCAATCATAAGGCCTGTGAGGAGGTAGAGTCTCAGCTTGTTTTTTGCAGAAAACATCCGCGAAGTCCATATAGGCCTTAGGGAGACCGGTTACTGAGGGAACCACAGAGTCACGGCAAGGGTTACTGGGAACCGGTCTTAGACAGTCCTTGGAACAAGAGGGCCCCCAACTCTTGATCTCCCCAGTGGACCAATCCAGGGTTGGGGAATGAAGTTGAAGCCAGGGAAGTCCAAGGAGAATTTCCGAGGTGCAATTGGGGAGGACCAAAAGTTCAATCCTCTCGTGATGAGATCCGATGCTCATTAGAAGGGGCTCCGTGCGGAAGCGTATGGTACAGTCCAATCTTTCATTGTTTACACAATTGATGTAAAGGGGTCTGGCGAGACTGGTCACTGGGATGTTGAACCTGTTGACGAGAGAGGCCAAAATAAAATTTCCTGCAGATCCAGAGTCCAAGAAGGCCACGGTAGAGAAGGAGAAGGCAGAGGCAGACATCCGCACAGGCACAGTAAGACGTGGAGAAGCAGAGTAGACATCAAGGACTGTCTCACCTTTGTGCGGAGTCAGCGTACGTCTTTCCAGGCGGGGAGGACGGATAGGACAATCCCTCAGGAAGTGTTCGGTACTAGCACAGTACAGGCAGAGGTTCTCCATGCGGCGTCGTGTCCTCTCTTGAGGTGTCAGGCGAGACCGGTCGACCTGCATAGCCTCCACGGCGGGAGGCACAGGAACAGATTGCAGGGGACCAGAGGAGAGAGGAGCCGAGGAGAAGAAACGCCTCGTGCGAACAGAGTCCATATCTTGGCGGAGCTCCTGACGCCTTTCGGAAAAACGCATGTCAATGCGAGTGGCTAGGTGAATAAGTTCATGTAGATTAGCAGGAATTTCTCGTGCGGCCAGAACATCTTTAATGTTGCTGGATAGGCCTTTTTAAAGGTCGCGCAGAGGGCCTCATTATTCCAGGACAATTCTGAAGCAAGAGTACGGAATTGTACGGCATACTCGCCAACGGAAGAATTACCCTGGACCAGGTTCAACAGGGCAGTCTCAGCAGAAGAGGCTCGGGCAGGTTCCTCAAAGACACTTCGGATTTCCGAGAAGAAGGAGTGTACAGAGGCAGTGACGGGGTCATTGCGGTCCCAGAGCGGTGTGGCCCATGACAGGGCTTTTCCGGACAGAAGGCTGACTACGAAAGCCACCTTAGACCTTTCAGTGGGAAACAGGTCCGACATCATCTCCAGATGCAGGGAACATTGGGAAAGAAAGCCACGGCAAAACTTAGAGTCCCCATCAAATTTATCCGGCAAGGATAGGCGTAGCCCAGGAGCGGCCACTCGCTGCGGAGGAGGTGCAGGAGCTGGCGGAGGAGATGACTGCTGAAGCTGTGGTAGTAACTGTTGTAGCATAACGGTCAGTTGAGACAGCTGTTGGCCTTGTTGCGCTATCTGTTGTGACTGCTGGGCGACCACCGTGGTGAGGTCAGCGACAACTGGCAGAGGAACTTCAGCGGGATCCATGGCCGGATCTACTGTCACGATGCCGGCTGGCGGGTAGTGGATCCTCTGTGCCAGAGAGGGATTGGCGTGGACCGTGCTAGTGGATCGGTTCTAAGTCACTACTGGTTTTCACCAGAGCCCGCCGCAAAGCGGGATGGTCTTGCTGCGGCGGTAGTGACCAGGTCGTATCCACTAGCAACGGCTCAACCTCTCTGGCTGCTGAAGATAGGCGCGGTACAAGGGAGTAGACAGAAGCAAGGTCGGACGTAGCAGAAGGTCGGGGCAGGCAGCAAGGATCGTAGTCAGGGGCAACGGCAGGAGGTCTGGAACACAGGCTAGGAACATACAAGGAACGCTTTCACTGGCACAATGGCAACAAGATCCGGCAGGGAAGTGCAGGGGAAGTGAGGTGATATAGGGAAGTGCACAGGTGAAGACACTAATTGGAATCACTGCGCCAATCAGCGGCGCAGTGGCCCTTTAAATCGCAAAGACCCGGCGCGCGCGCGCCCTAGGGAGCGGGGCCGCGCGCGCCGGGACAGGACCGAGGGAGAGCGAGTCAGGTACGGGAGCCGGGGTGCGCATCGCGAGCGGGCGCTACCCGCATCGCGAATCGCATCCCGGCTGGAAGCAGAATCGCAGCGCCCCGGGTCAGTGGATCTGACCGGAGCGCTGCAGCGGAGAGAGTGTAGCGAGCGCTCCGGGGAGGAGCGGGGACCCGGAGCGCTCGGCGTAACAGAGGGCCAGTATAAGAAAGAAAGAAATAGGTGAATTGATTCTCCCATTGTATTATTAAGTCCAGCACCTTGAATCCTGGCCAGATCTGAGCACAAGGCTCCTCTTTCCCGATAGCAAGATATATAGAATCAGCTTCTCCTCCTCACAGTTGATACTTCCAAGAGAAGAAGGAATAAATCACCAGATTTTGATCTTTCTCTGCTGAAATGAAAGTAAAACCTGCTTCCCTGTAAAACTGAGAAAAGTCATTGGATTTACTAATATATATTTGAGAAAAACCTTGTTTTTTTTTGTTTGATAAAAGCCTTGTTACTTTGTGTAGGAGTTGGCAACATGTGATTGTAAATTGTTCCGTTATACTCCAATTACAGTGTTCTTATTGAGATTATATTCATGGGAATATTTCAAAGCAATCTGCCAGGCTGCTAGAATAATAATCTCCAGTGTCTTCCCTGGTAAATCAGCCATGATGAGCTGGAAAGTAAATAGCATCACATTAGGGAATAGCGGTTTGTGCAGTTACCTGATACATTATTTAACATGCATCCAATCCTCAAATGTTATCTGTATCACTATGGAACAGACCAGCTTCAACCATGGTCACTTAGATTTTTTCTTTGTATACTAGTCAAGGAACTTTGAAAAAACAAGGTGCGGGGTCCGCTCGTCAGACCATAATGGACACCGCCAGGTCCTGTCTGAACCCACTGACTTTGAATGGGGTTCGTCGGGTTTCTGTCAGTGCCTGTTATTTTGCGGAGAAAAAATTGTGCTTGCAGTATTTTTTCTCAGCTCAAGCCCAGTAGTTTCAACTAAGCTCCTCTTCAATGCTGGTATGAACTAGGCCGTTAAGTACTAATAGTAATAATTTTTGATCCTTTAGGGTATATTCACACGTACAGTATTCGGCGAAGATTTGATGCGCAGATTTGATGCGCAGGATTTTTGGCTGCAGATTTCAGTGTAAACTGAATGACTGAACACAGCATGAAATCCTGCGCATCATATCTGCGCAGAATACTGTACGTATGAATAGACCCTTAAACAAAAAAATTAAAACCTATTGTTTCCTATTTATATTAGGTTTGTATGCTCTGGAACACCCTGACCTTTACAGCATATCATGTTTTCCTTTCAGGAGGCCAGCCCACAACAACTATGCTGTTTTGTCAATATGTCATCTGACTGATGATAATGTGAAGGTTATGAGATCACAGGCACTCATTTCTCTGTAGCGGTCAGCCCCAGATGACTGTTTTCAACACTCTCTTAATTGCATGTTGCATCTGCAGTTTGGGTGGAGATAAGGTTTTGTAGATACAGTACTAGTGTATACATCATTGTCCCCATCCTTCTCTTTGAAATGCTAGCTAGTGTCAGCTAAAAGCTTAGTTTTGCTTTGGAAATTCTGTAAGTAAACATTTAGTGCATCTCAGTTTTGCTTACTGAATCTATTATAAAATATATGAATGCAATTCTGAGTGTTACCATTTCCCATGAGAATACTGTGTAACACAGTCTCTGCCACTGTTAACCCTGATTGCACAGTGAACACTCTCCCATTGACAAGAGGCATGACCACACCTAATGGTCAGTTCTGTATAAGAGGGATAACAGAGGACAGCACAACGCACAGTTCTAAGAAATGATGTGTGAGAATTTAAATAGCAAATACTATAACTATGCCATACATATAGTAGTAACCGTTCAGACATGCAGGATCATTATACTGTCCTAGAAAATAAACATACAGACATGTCAAGATATGTGGAGCCAATAAATAGAATACCAAATCATGAATAGGGTTAGGAGACATTGAAGACTAAGGTACTGTCAAAGTAAATTAGCACCAAGCCTCTCTTAGCATTTGCTTTAAAGTGTACCTGTCATTAACAAAAACTTTCAATATAATGTAAATAATACCATTATATGTATGTTTGTAATATACATTGGTTACTAAATATAGGAAGTGTGGGTGGACAAGCAGGGCTCTGTACACTGAGGACAAGCAGGGCTCTGTACACTGAGGACAATCAGGGCTCTGTACACTGAGGACAAGCAGGGCTCTGTACACTGAGGACAAGCAGGGCTCTGTACACTGAGGACAAGTAGGGCTCTGTACACTGTAGACAAGCAGGGCTCTGTGCACTGTGGACAAGCAGGGCTCTGTACACTGAGGACAAGCAGGGCTCTGTACACTGAGGACAAGCAGGGCTCTGTACACTGAGGACAAGCAGGGCTCTGTACACTGTGGACAAGCAGGGCTCTGTGCAGTGAGGACAAGCAGGGCTCTGTGCAGTGAGGACAAGCAGGGCTCTGTACACTGAGGACAAGCAAGGCTCTGTGCACTGAGGGCAAGCAGGAATCTGTAAACTGAGGACAAGCAGGGCTCTGTACACTGAGGACAAGCAGGGCTCTGTGCAGTGAGGACAAGCAGGGCTCTGTACAGTGAGGACAAGCAGGGCTCTGTACAGTGAGGACAAGCAGGGCTCTGTGCACTGAGGACAAGCAGGGATCTGTGCACTGAGGACAAGCAGGGCTCTGTACACTGAGGACAAGCAGGGCTCTGTACACTGAGGACAAGCAGGGCTCTGTACACTGAGGACAAGTAGGGCTCTGTGCAGTGAGGACAAGCAGGGCTCTGTGTAGTGAGGACAAGCAGGGCTCTGTGCAGTGAGGACAAGCAGGGCTCTGTACACTGAGGACAAGCAGGGCTCTGTACACTGAGGACAAGCAGGGCTCTGTACACTGAGGACAAGCAGGGCTCTGTACACTGGGGACAAGCAGGGTTCTGTACACTGAGGACAAGCAGGGCTCTGTGCACTAAGGACAAGCAGGGCTCTGTGCAGTGAGGCTCTGTGACATGCTCCTGGCTTACACAGCCAGGAGCCTGCACAGAGCCCTGCTTTTCCTGCCCTCGTTTCCTGTATTTGGACTCCACATAGAGACACACAGGGACAGTGACAGCATTTTTTCCCCCCCAAAAAAATATACAAAGGTTTTAATCAATATACATTACAAATATACATATAATAGTATTATCTACATTATATGAAAAGTTTTTGTTAACCACAGGTACACTTTAAATCATTGCCATTCACTGTACTGCAAATATAATTTTGTATAAAGGGCTGGATTAATAATAGCTGTTGAAGACTCATCCAGATGAAGACATGTAGGAAGAGGGCCATCAGCTAGAGGTCAGGGATGATGCCCTGAAGAGATGATGTATTTTGTTCATAAATATTTAAACTTGTATTTTTTGTGAACATTCTGCTTACAGAAAGCTCCTAGAATAAATTGTAGTAATATTTATCTAGATATCCTGCATTAGACTTCTTCTTCTCTTTGTTTGGATTTCATTGCCAGCTGGATATATTAAGAGTGTATAAACCAGACATGTTGGGGAGTTTGGTCCTAAAACATTATTAACCAGTTTGTATTTTGTTATAGCAACTCCGGGAACTCATTGCTGAACACAAACCTCATATAGATAAGATGAACAAAACTGGGCCACAGCTGCTGGAACTCAGTCCTGAAGAAGGATTCTTCATCCAGGAGAAATATGTAACAGCAGATACTCTATATAGTGACATTAAGGAGGTTGTAAAGAAACGTGCAATTGCTTTGGAGGAAGCTATTTCCCAATCCTCACAGGTACAATTTTATGGAGTAGTAATATTTTTATAAAAATGGATCAAAAATGGAAGCATAGCATCACTTTTACTGGTGTGAACATGTCTTATGTATGTCAGTAAGAAGGTCATTGAACAGGCCATTGGTATTGTTCAGGAGTATCTTATATATTCCCCAATATACATGAACCATGTTCAGGGATATGGCACGCACTTTTCAAATTTCAGGGATATAATATGTATTCTTAGAGTTATACTGTAGCGTTAAGTAGACTTAGATGATTAATCTATAAAGTTCATGGAAACAGCTAAATAACTGATTACATATAAAATTAAGCAAATCTTATTTAATGATTGATTTTTTACTGGATATTTACTTGCAGCGTTGTTAGGTCATGGCTCTTATTAAGTAGGATAAATGCAGGAACTATACTTACAATACAGGCAATCTGAATAGTAGTTGCAGCTTCATTGGGAAAGTAATGTAAGTTACTGTGAAACTTTATCAATATTTTGGGAATGATATCGTGTGTCTCAGTTAGTAATTTGTATGTAAGAAGTATATGTATCTACGGCTGGCAACTGATTTATCATTACCTGGGTTAATACTGTAGATGAAATAACTTTGTTGGAAAAATATATAGGATTAATGAGCATAAATATATTTTGGCTGTATTGTATTTGCTTTGCTATTTGTCTCCTAGTTCCATGATAAGATTGACCCAACACTTGAAAGTCTACAACGAATAGCTGAGCGCCTAAGGCAGCCGCCTTCAATCTCTGCAGAGTGTGAGAAGATCAGAGAACAGATAAACGAAAATAAAAATGTTTCTGTTGAACTTGAAAAGCTTCAGCCTGTCTATGAGACACTCAAGATGAGGGGAGAGGAAATGATTGCTCGTTCACAAGGTGCTGATAAAGACTTCTCGGCCAAAGGTAATCCATTGTAGAAGACGGGAACCATCCTTATCATTTCAAAGGATGGGAGAGAGTACAGTCCTCAGTATTCTTATCATGAGCAAAGTTATGTTTTTCATGACTTTCTTTGAAACATCCTTATGAAATGTAATTTGGCAAGATAAAGCCGGGCTGTGATCTGCCTTTGGTTGTTAGAATTTATGAGTCATTAAAGCCTAATTGCACTTTTATTTTCAGCTACAGTAATGTGTAAACTATAACCAAGTCTGATTTTATTAAATGTGAATCTGATCACAGACGTAGCCATTTATAAATTGTGTTTTCTTCCCTAGCTGTCCAAGATAAGCTTGACCAAATGGTCTTTATCTGGGAGGACATCCAGGCTTTGACAGAGGAAAGGGAGGCCCAGTTGTTGGATGTGATGGAGCTGGCCGAGAAATTTTGGTGTGATCACATAGCATTATTAGCCACCATAAAAGATACCCAAGAGTTTATCCGTGAACTCGATGAACCTGGAGTTGATCCCTCTGTTGTGAAACAGCAACAAGAGGCAGCAGAGGTAAACTGACTGAGAAAATCTTAGAGAAGAACAAGACTGAAATACACTCAAACTAAGAGTCTGGTGAAATGACTGGGAATGTATTCCAAGCCAGTGATCTTTCAAGAAGGAAAAAAAAATTCCAGCTGCGACAGCTGTTTCGCGTATGCCTGCCCTTCATCAGTACGGAGGGTGCTGGCTGGCTAATGAGAAGGATATCATCTTATAACTAAAGGGATAATGTTTTTCCTGAAGGAGAAACATTACCCCGTTAGTCCCACAATAATAGGCCTCAGCCAACACCTTGCTTTGTACTGACGAGGGGCAGTCACCCCAAAACATCTGTATGCAGATAGGTATTCTTTCCTTCTGGAGAGCTCTCTTCTCTGGTATATGTTCCCAGTCAGTTCCAAGACTCTTAGTTGGAGTTAAACACTGACTTTTAAATAGAAAACCACTAGAAAAAAGTGATGTGAGAGCTGAATTACTTATCCTTTCTTCCCAGAACTCCCATTGGAGTTTAAATGACATATAAATCTCCACACATTTTCATGTTTGCCGCATCTTGAAGTGTTTTGATCAAGAATGCCAAAAACATTTGAGGCAGGGAAGTTTTGTAATTTGCACAACTCCCATTGACTTTAATGAAAGTTTCGCAAACGCTTTAGCCCTATGAGCTATGCTGTTTCCCATAATATTTCCCATAATTCCCAGAGTCCCACCGCCGACTCCCTCCCCATCCCTGGCTTTCATATACTTGTCCTGGGGTGCGTTCCTGCAGGCTCTGGTACCGGCGGCGTCCTGCGATGTCGCTGTGCACTGACAAGTGACGTCCTCAACGCGACGTCACTCATCCTTGCGCACAGCCACAGCGCAGGAGGCCGTCGGAGCCTGCAGGAGCACGCTACAGGACAGGTAAATATGAAAGCCAGGGATGGGGAGGGAAACGGGCGGCAGCGGGACTCTGGCCCTGCAGAAGCCGCTGCAGTTACCGCTTTTTCGGGGCCAGAGTTTATCGGGGTATACATGCACCTACACGCACACTCATTTTAACAAGGATATTTGGGTAAAAAAACTTTTTTAACCCAAATTTCCTTGGAAAAATGGGGGTGTGTGTTATAGACCGATGCGTGATATACCTTGATAAATACGGTTATACTTATTGTTCTTCTCTTAAAACTATACCATTTACTATTTAAACTTTAAGCGAATCCAGCAGAATCCAGACTACTGTATAAATCTATATGCATACAGGCTGTTGGTGGTCTGTGTCACAAAGGGATCACAAGCCAAACATGTAAGATGCTCTCTCCTTACATGTGACATTGTGGTTGCATTTTCTGTATGTTATTATGACCATAATTATTTATTTTCTAGGCAATTAAAGAGGAGATTGATGGGCTGCAAGAAGAGCTGGATATAGTCACAGCTTTAGGGTCAGAGCTGATATCGGCATGTGGGGAACCTGATAAACCTGTTGTGAACAAAAATATTGATGAAGTAAGTAATGCTTCTTATTTTGAAGCGTATGATTAAGATGCGGTATCAATAGGGATTGATGTAGTTATCCTGTAGCCTGTCCTACAGGAAGTATGTCCATAATACAACAAGTTGTATCCCTGACAGCACAACTAGAATCAGTAATATGTTTACTTGAATTATTTAACATTAAATCACATTTATATATATATTCTGCTTAATTGTATCTATTTCCAGCTAAACTGCACATGGGAAATGTTGAACAAAACATGGAAAGATCGTGTTGACAAACTGGATGAAGCTATGCTGGCAGCTGTGCAGTATCAGGATGGGCTGCAGGTATAGTATAGTACATTTGTACATTTGAGACTTACAAAGTATGCAAAGTAGCTATTATTACTATTATTATTATTTATTTTACATTTCAGAATTTTTTAGGTGCTAGCAAAAAAAAAAAAGGAAGGAGGAGCCTCAGCAGAGGAGATAAGAAATACACCATAGTCTAACAAACATTATATATATATATATATATATATATATATTAGCATCTTACTACCTCTCCTGTTTGTAAAGTGTATGTACTAAATTTTCTCTGCTTTCTTTTGTTCATATAAAAATGTTTTATGAGACAGTGACAGGAATTATTGTCGGTGATCCCTATATATTCCCCCACAGACTAGCCCAGATCAGCACAGGTGCTGTAGACAGCTCATTTGTGGGCTTTAAAACTAGGTGATAGTCAGTGAGGCTGTTAGGAACCACCCATGAGAGGATAAAGAGGATATTGTGAGTAACAGAAGCTCAACAAGCAGGATTTTTTTTGTGGGAAGGCTGTATTTATTTTATTACTGAAAAATGCTAGTCTGGTGTTTTAATTGTGTTGTCAGATATCAAGGGTTTATGTGTAGCAGTTATATGGATAGTAATGTATATGTTATCAGTGTGTGTCATTAAATTATGAACGTGTTATTTAGGCAATCTTTGACTGGGTGGATATTGCTATGGGAAGAATAGAAACAATGCCACCAATAGGAACCGACCTAGAAACGGTGAAACAACAGATATCTGAGCATAAGGTACTAAAAACGTACAACCTGTGTCTGTTATGATTCTGTCAATATATTTATATGATTTTTTTCTATGTGTTACTGTTCACAATGAGTTCTTTTTATCTCTGTGTCTTGTCTTATGAGCTTCATTTTTTCACTGTAGCAATTCAAGAAGGAAGCATATCAACAGCAAATAGAGTTGGAAAGGTTAAATCACCAGAAAGAGTTGCTGCAGAAGAAGGCGACAGATGAAAATGATAAGCTAGCTGTTGAAGACTCCTTCAAAGAACTGAAATATCTATGGCAGGCTTTAGAGGATAGGATTATCAACAGACAGGTGAGGTACACATGGTGTTTGTGGACAGATTATGTGATGAGCAGTCAGGAATTCTGCATGTACCAGTGATGAAGTTTGTTGGCTTAGCTTCTCATACACTGCAGAGAATATATGCTAGCATAGGTAAGATGTGGTGTACAGGTTGGGGAATCGTGTTAGTTGTGATGGGGCACTGAGGTCTAGGTTTGGTTTCACGCTGAATGTACCCTATGTAATTTATTTTCTTCATGGTATGCACAGGGACTTATAGTGTTTACCTTGTATTCTGTTATTGCACATAGCACTTTACATTGGTCATGTATGCCAATATGGAATTGCATTAAAGGGGTACTCCGCTGCCCTGCTTCGGATGCTCTGCTCCCCAGCGTTCAGAAGTTTATTGTTCCGAATGCTGCGTGCGGGCTTCCATGTTCAGGGCCACCCCTGGTGACGTCACGCCTGCCCCCTGGTGCCGTCACAAGGGGGCGGGCATGACGTCACGAGGAGCGGCCCTGAACATGGAAGCCTGCACGCAGTGTTCGGAACAATAAACCTCCGGATGCTGGGGAGCGGAGCTTCTAAAGCAGGGCAGCGGAGTACCCTTTTAAGTAGCATGGTTTTCACATGCACCGGATATGTTATTTTCCATATGGATCATACTGTGGGTCTATTAAAGGCTTTTGCCTTTTTCTATATTAGCTTACACTTTTGTGCATATCAGGGCATACAAGTTAATTGAATGTTTACACTTGTACTAACCCCTGTACCTCAGTGACCTTATCTGTTTTCTATTAAAATGTTTATATAAATTACAGTAACTCTTTAAAATGTTTGGCTTCAGAAAGCCAGTGAGGCAAAAAGGAGAAAATGTTAATGGTTTTTAAAGGTTGATTCAGAAGTGGTCATTAAATGCTGAGAATACATTTATATGGATCAGATCAATGGTGCACCAACGCATAATTTTCATATAATACACTGCTGCTCCACAAATAAAACTTAAAAACTCCTTCCTGTATTAGTAAAAAAATATGTTGCAACACATTACGTGATGTATATTTATCACTGTAGACGTATAGGCCCAGATTTATCAAAATGTGTGAGTTTAGCTGAGCTGTGATTGGTTGCTGGGGAAAATCCCTCCACTTTTTCTGTCACACAATTTGATAAATCTGGGCCCTTGTCTTCATAATAATAAGATCAAACACTCACATGTAAATAAAATGAGTCTCTCTAATCTCTATACCCATAATGGAAAGAAAAATGCCCAATACACATATCATTGATCATTTTCACTGCTCTTATTGTTTCCAAAGTTGAAAGGCATCAGTCACTTGTATTTATGTTTACTTATATTTATTTTATATTTGCTTGTTGTGCACAAGAGCATAGACAGACAATAGGCAATTGCTCGTTCCATATATACATTGTACATTATGTGACTGATGCTTTTATATTTTGGACACAATATTGGCCTAGATTTATCAAACTGTGTGAGAGAAAAAATGTAGTGATTTTCTCACAGCAGCCAATCACAGTTCAGCTTTCACTTTACCAGAGGTCTTTAGCTGAACTGTGATTCGTTGCTGTGAGAAAATCACTCCATTTTTTCTTGCACACGGTTTGATAAATCTCCCCCAATGTTTAAAGGGGTACTCCACCCATAGACATCTTATCCCCTATCCAAAGGATAGGGGATAAGATGCCTGATTGCGGGGGTCCCGCCGCTGGGGACCCCCACAATATAGCATGCGGCACCCACCTGTTTCTGCTCTGGAAGCGCTGGAGGGTCTGGGTTCCGACCACCGGAACGGAAGTCTTTGATGTCACAACTCCGCCCCCGTGTGACGTCACGCCCCGTCCCCTCAATGCAAGTCTATGGGTGGGAGCGTGACGGCGGGACCCCCGCGATCAAACATCTTATCCCCTATCCTTTGGATGATTATTTTGTAAAATGTTATTTTGGTAGTGATAACATTGCTCTGTGTGAACTGCATGCCATAAAGTATGTGGATGACTGTGTAAATGTGTACTGTATATTTTTAACAGCATAAATTGGAAGGTGCCCTGTTAACCTTAGGACCATTCCAAAACGCCCTAGATGAGTTGTTGACATGGATGAGTCACACAGAGGGATTGCTCAATGACCAAAAACCTATTGGTGGAGATCCAAAGACCATCGAAATAGACCTTGCCAAGCACCATGTAAGTACTGTGAGGTGTTTTATGATCTCATATTATTGTGTGGGATATCTATGGTGTATGTTTTTGTCTGTGGAATAATAACTATTCCAGTAAATTGAAAAACATGAAAAAAACAAAACAAAACAATGTAACTGCTGACAGAGCAACTTGTCTCTTTTAAATAAAGGTACTCCAAAATGATGTACTGGCACACAAGTCCAGTGTTGAGACAGTACAGAAGGCAGGAAATGACCTGGTAAAGTCTAGTGCCGGAGAGGAAGCCAGTAGTCTACAGAGCAGGTTAGAAGCTCTGAACCAACGCTGGCAAAATGTCCTGGATAAAACAGAAAAGAGGAGGAAACAACTGGATACTGCATTGTTTCAGGTAAATGATTTGTTCACCATTACCTTTGAGTAGTCTGCTATCTATCTAATTTATATGTAGTCTATAAGGCGTTTTCATGTTAGAAAAGGTCATTATATTTATAGATCAATAGATGTCTCTATGGTTGTGTTTGCCAAACAGTGTCCCCAAACACAAAGACCCATATATTTTACTGATGTGCGGAAATCCACATCAAATAGTAGTAGAGTTACAGTTAAGCACTGCACAACATTAATATGCTGACATTTGTTAAACACTTATCTGTGCTGTGAAATTTAGGCTCAAGGTTTCCACAATGAAATTGAAGAGATGCATCAATGGCTGTCAGACACTGAACGTCATTTACTGGCTTCCAAGCCTATTGGAGGCTTACCAGAGACAGCGAAAGAGCAGCTTGACACTCATCTGGTAAGAATCTGCAATTCAACTCAGTATTGTAGCATGCTTTTCATATAAAAACTTGCCACTGATGTGTTTATACGTTCGTGTTAAAGAAAGTCATATATAAACGTGACAAAACGATACTGAGAGTAACAGACGGCAGTTGATGCTATAAGTTGTCAAGCAATGACTTATATTGTTTAGCTTATGAATTTCAGTAAAGCACGCTCACCAAAATGATGAATTATCTGGTGAAAGAGAACACTGTGTCATTGTTTGTTCTTCCAAGGTATATTATATATTACTAATGTAATTTACCCTGGGTTTCTCAGGTTTTCAAATACTTTTTTCCTCCCTCTTAAAATAATTAAAGGGGGGATCTGCATTTAGCTAGCCCCTATAATAATAATGTTTATATAGTGATGAAAAATTCAGCAGCTATTTACAATTTTGAAGATACATATAAAGACAGTCTAGTCTCAAAGATGCCCAACACTGCTATTCAACAAACTGTAATGCATCCGCTAGGCTAATACGGCTACGAGACCCTCCCGGTGCTATCATGAAACAGTTCAAGGTAGGTTCCAAGCAAGAAATATAGAAATGATGCACTCACCAGGTCTTTAGGGAAGTCACTTGCTCTTTATTACATGGGCGATGGTCCGTTATCGCGCTTGAGCGCTTCGTCAGGCCCCAAGGGGCCTGACGAAGCGCGCAAGCGCGATAACGGACCGTCGCCCGTTCATTTTCCCCACTCCATTCCATCTGTCCGCTCTACCTGCATCAATACCATCGTTGTACATCTACATGCAATAAAGAGCAAGTGACTTCCCTAAAGACCTGGTGAGTGCATCATTTCTATATTTCTTGCTTGGAACCTACATATAAAGACAGATATCAGACATTACAATATAACACACTGAATATTTAAACTAGAGGAGTGAGGACCCTGCTCGTGAAAGCTTACAGTCTATTGTCATATTGGGCTTTTTTTAGGGTATGTAAAGCTATTTGAGCATGGTGTTTCACTCATTTTGCTAAAGAAGGAAATTGTAAGTAGTTCCCTTCTCCAGACCATGACTGTGATGAATGTCTATAGAGTGGCCATCCATTTCATGAAGTTTTTCACAAAACTCCTAATAGCAACTGATACAGAAGTTTTTTTTTGAGGCAATAAACCTTGTTTGTTATATACACCAACAAAAAGAAAACTAGTAGTGAAAAATATGTATTTTATATAACAACTGTAAGAATAACAGACGTTTAAAATGTGAAAGAATAAAAACAAGGCACTACAAGAACAACTGCAGGTAAGTGCAGCAGGCATAAATACACGGAATGCAGGGAAAAATGGACACGCCCCCTGATGAAGCACAAGTGAAACGTATGTTGGGTTTGGAGCTGGTGGGTAGGCAATGCACGATGTTATGACTTTTTTTTCACTGTTAGCTTCCTATTAATTCTGTGAATATTATCTGTCTAGCATTTATTATATATATCCTGATTTTATAAATCTTCTTTTGTTATTTATGACATATTTTTCCCTGTATTCCATGTATTTATACCTGCTGTACCTTCTCCACTTACCTGCAGTTGTTCTTGTAGTGCCTTGTTTTTATTCTTTCATATTTTAAACGTCTGTTATTCTTATATTTGTGAAATAAAATACATATTTTTCACTACTAGTTTTCTTTTTGTTGGTGTATATGTATATTTCATAAACTAGTGGTGGCCCTTCCCCCTATAGCTAGGCCCCTCTTATGTTTGTTGGTGAAATAAACCTTGTTTATTCACTACTTTGGAGTGCTGCGGGACACTTTACTTTGCTGTGTATCAGTACTGCTGCCAGTGACCCGGGCTGCCATTGGGCCCGCTTGCACCCACTACACCCCTACATCCTATGGTGTGTTGCTCCTTTCTTCAATTGGAGCTATAACATAGAATGCATGTTATGTTTGTTTTCTAGGAATTGTGTGCTGCCTTTGAAGCCAAAGAACATGTCTACAAAAGTATAATGCAGAAAAGCCAGCAAATGATGCAGAGAAGCCTGGATGAGCCAGAAACAAATATTGACCAAGATATTACCAACTTAAAGGAGAAATGGGAATCTGTAGAGACAAAAATCAGTGAGAGGAAAGTAAGTGTACATGTGGGATCAGAGGAATAAAACAATATTAGCAGCACGTGTCCCTTTCATTTTACCACTATTTGGATTAGCCACTGTCAGTATTGTGAGGATATCTTCTCACGACGGAATGTCTGCACAGAGAATCTCTGTGGGGATATTCAGCAAATTGCGGGGCGCTAGCACCGCACAAGAATTTGCTGTCTCATAGAAGACTATGCATTCCGTGCAGACTCCGCACAAACAATGAACGTGTTTATTCTTTGTGCAGACACGGAAAATGGAATTTCCATGCCGGAAACATCTGGCACAGAAAATCCACAGCGCAGCAGAATTCAACAGGAATTTCCGTGCGGACATTCCGAGCAGAATCCTGCACGGAAATTCCGACGAGCCTAGCCTGAGGGTTGTATCATTCATAGGATTTCTGCAAGTGAAAAGATGATATTGTATCCTGGTACTGGATTTTAATCAAATAAAACAGCTCTACTTGGTGAGTGCTGCAACATCTTTTAATTTATTAGAATCCTACAAAGTCATTATTGTGTATGTTATGTGCCGTGAACTGTAATTGGGTCCTGATGCCTGAGGCATATACATTATACCTTTAGCTGGGAAATAAGTCTTCTCGGCCAACCTGTCCTCTCCTTGGCAACTTATAATTCTGTACTTCCTTTTGGCCCAAAAAAATATGGTACAAAAACAAAGCACGCTTTATAAGCACAGAAACTAAGGAGACAGAGAACATGTTCTGTATTGTTTTATACATTTTATGAGGAGCATGGATATACAGACGTGCACCAAATAGTTTATATCCTTTTGTTCACTGTTATCAAGTGATTTCTGTAGCACTCCGTGAGACTTCTGCACTTGTCTACAGGTATCTTAGCCCACTCCTCATAAGATACTGTGCCATATGGATTCCTCATAAGATACTGTGCCACGTGGATTCCTCATGAGATACTGTACCACATGGATTCCTCATAAGATACTGTGCCACGTGGATTCCTTATAAGATACTGTGCCACATGGATTCCTCATAAAATACTGTGCCACATGGATTCCTCATAAGATACTGTGCCACATGGATTCCTTATAAGATACTGTGCCACGTGGATTTCTTATAAGATACTGTGCCACATGGATTCCTCATAAAATACTGTGCCACATGGATTCCTCATAAGATACTGTGCCACATGGATTCCTCATAAGATACTGTGCCACATGGATTCCTCATAAGATACTGTGCCACATGGATTCCTCATAAGATACTGTGCCACATGGATTCCTCATAAGATACTTCTCCAGCTGTCTCAGGTGTAACGGGAGCCTTCTCCAAACTGCATGATTCAGCTGCTTTCACATATGTTCAATGTTTATTATTCAGATTAGAGCAAATAGAAGGCCACTTATGTACATGCTATGCCACATATCAAGACTATCAAGGCATTCTGGAGTGAAATTTGCTGCCCATTGTCAGGAATCTTGGTATCATAGCTCATGGGTCCTCCAACAGGATACTGATCCAAAACAAACAGCTTAAAACACCTAAGAGAAAAACATTTGACTATTCTGAAGTTGCCTTCTATGATCCCTGATCTGAATCCTATTGAAAATCTGTGGAGGGAGCTGAAACCTGCAGTCTGGAGAAGACCCCTTCACACATGAGACAACTGGAGCAGGATCTTATGAGGAATGGGCCAAGATACCTGACGTTTGCAGTGACTTCCTCAAAAGGTTCTGCGACAAAATATCAGGTTCAGGAGACCATCATTTTTGTCTGGGCCACTTTCATTATTTTATTTTTTAGAATGATTCTCTTGAACCACGTTTCAACAGTAATGTCTGATTTTTATCAGGTTATTTTCAGTAAATTGTTAGTTATTACAGTTCCAAGTTATTTCAGGGAGCATTGTGGGTTTTCTGTCTTTTAACAGAAGGGTATCAACAATTTCGTCCTAATCTATAATATTTTTCTTCCAAAGGTAAAATGACTTGGAAAACATGTTTTTTTTTTTTTTGTTTGTTTTTTTATCAACTGGTATCAGAAAGTTAAACAGATTACTACTATTTAAAAATCTTAATCATTCCAGTACTTATCAGCAGTTGTATACTTTAGTCGAAGTTCTTTTCTTTTTTAATTTATTTTCTGTCTGACCACAGTGCTCTATGCTGACACCTCTGTCCATGTCAGAAACTGTCCAGAGCAGGAGAGGAAGGATCAAGGTTTTTGAATAGAAGTAATTTACAAATCTGTATATTTTTCTGGCACTAATTAATTTGAAAAAAATAAAAAAAATAAATGTTTTCCCCCGGAGTACCCCTTTAAAATTGTCCTCTTCTGATCCCTATTTTCAAAAAAAAACGCCAGAAAAATACCTATTTGGAAACCTAGCCTTATCGACGCTCCATTGCTCCAGACTACAGTGGCTTCCTGCAGCATTGGAGCGCCGATTTGGCGAGGAGGCAGGCAAGGGTCCTCCCACCATCCTCTCAGCTTATCGGGACCCTGCTTTTTCACATGCCATCAACTTTGGCTCGAAAACTTTTTAAAAAAAGGGGGGGGGGGGACGCAGCCTTAGTGTTAGCATGTGCTTTCAATTTTGTATTATTACCGTTAAGTATTGTGTTGTTTCCTTATCACTAAAATGCTTACAGTAAAAGCATTCTTGTTTTGTGTTTATCTTTAGGTAAAATTAGAAGAGGCTCTCAGTTTGGCCACAGTTTTCCATAATTCTCTTCAAGAGTTTATAAATTGGTTAACTCAAGCTGAACAGACCCTCACTATGGCTTCTCCACCAAGCCTTATCTTGGACACAGTATTATTTCAAATTGATGAACATAAGGTATGTAGCATATTGTTTTGAAATACAGAATTACATCTCAAACATACACCAGCCAAACCTGGCTTACAAAACTGACAGCATTTTTAAAAAGTCCCTATTTCTTGCGCAACAGGTGAAAAAGTTGCAGAGGAGGAACCATGCAAAGCGGTATTCTGAATTGTTATTTAAAAAAATGTGCACTAGACCATTATTTATCACATGACATTTAACCATTTAATACACTTGGCGCACATACACATTACCACCACACAAATTACAGGTGTCCAAAAATTGTTCACCTACACTACCTTAGATACATTTCCCCCAAAGTTTTTTGTAGTCTATGAAAGTTATTTCTTTTTCTGCCTTGTAAAATAATCAAACTGAGTGTTTGATCGTAGAATGTTTTCTACTGGAATCTATAAAAGTGGAAGTATATAGTAAATTATATTTAAGTAAAAGGATGGGAAAATAATTGTATAAATATGCCTCTCTGTTCTATTGTAGGTATTTGTTACTGAAGTAAACTCCCATAGAGACCAGATCATGGAGCTGGATAAAACGGGCACCCATTTAAAATATTTCAGCCAAAAACAAGATGTAGTATTGATTAAAAATTTACTGATCAGCGTGCAAAGCCGATGGGAGAATGTGGTACAGCGTTCACTTGAAAGAGGCCGTGCTTTAGATGATGCTCGTAAACGGTCAAAACAGGTAAAGAGCATATACATATGTATACATATATATTATATATGTATATATATTTATATATTCTGCTCAAAAAAATTAAGGGAACACTTAAACAACACAATGTAACTCCAAGTCAATCACACTTCTGTGAAATCACACTGTCCACTCAGGAAGCAACACTGATTGACAATCAATTTCACATGATGTTATGCAAATGGAACAGACAACAGGTGGAGATTTTAGGCAATTAACAAGACACCACCAATAAAGGAGTTGTTCTGCAGGTGGTGACCACAGACCACTTCTCAGTTCCCATGCTTCCTGGCTGATGTTTTGGTCACTTTTGAATCCTGGCGGTGCTTTCACTCTAGTGGTAGCATGAAACTGAGTCTACAACCCATACAAGTGGCTCAGGTAGCGTAGCTCATGCAGGATGGCAAATCAATGCGAGCTGTGGCTAGAAGGTTTGCTATGTCTGTCAGCGTAATGTCCAGAGCATAGAGATGCTACCAGGAGACAGGCCAGTACATGAGGAGGCCGTAGGAGGGAAATAACCCAGCAGCAGGACTGCTACCTCTGCCTTTGTGCAAGGAGGAGCAGGAGGAGCCCTGCAAAATGACCTCCAGCAGGCCACAAATGTGCATGTGTCCACTCAAAAGGTCAGAAACAGACTCCATGAGGGTGGTATGAGGGCCCGACATCCACAGGTTGGGGTTGTGCTTACAGCCCAACACTGTGCATGACGTTTGGCATTTGCCAGAGAACACCAAATGCAAACGCAAATTCACCACTGGTGCTCTATGCTCTTCACAGACAAAAGCAGGTTCACACTGAGCAGATGTGACAGAGTCTGGGGACGCTGTGGAGAACGTTCTACTGCCTGCAACATCCTCCAGCATGATAGTTTGGCGGTGGGTCAGTAATGGTGTGGGGTGGCATTTCTTTGGGGGGCCGCACAGCCCTCCATGTGCTTGCCAGAAGCAGCCTGACTACCATTAGGTACCGAGATGAGATCCTCAGACCCCTTGTGAGACCATATGCTGGTGCGGTTGGCCCTGGGTTCCTCCTAATGCAAGACAATGCTAGACCTCATGTGGCTGGAGTGTGTCAGCAGTTCCTACAAGAGGAAGGCATTGATGCCATGGACTGGCCCACCCGTTCCCCAGACCTGAATCCGATTGAGCACATCTGGGACATCATGTCTCGCTCCATCCACCAACGCCACGTTGCACTACAGACTGTCCAGGAGTTGACAGATGCTTTAGTCCAGGTCTGGGAGGACATTCCTCAGGAGACCATCCGCCACCTCATCAGGAGCATGCCCAGGCGTTGTAGGGAGGTCATACGGGCGCGTGGAGGCCCCACACACTACTGAGCACCATATTGACTTGTTTTAAGGACATTACATCAAAAGTTGGATCAGCCTGTAATGTAGTTTTCGACTTTGATTTTGAGTGTGACTCCATATCCTGACCTCCATGGGTTGATAAATTTGATTTCCATTGATCATTTGTGTGTGATTTTGTTGTCAGCACATTCAACTATGTAAAGATGAAAGTATTTTGTACAATTAGTTCATTCATTCAGATCTGTGTTATCTTAGTGTTCCCTTTATTTTTTTGAGCAGTGTATACATATATACACATACATGTCGGTGAATATAGAGTCTTTACCTTCTGCAGTATTGTATCCATTGCTCAGTAACATCTTTGGATTTATTGCCTCAGTTCCATGAAGCTTTTACTAAACTTATGGAATGGCTTGAAGAATCGGAAGCTTCTTTGGACTCAGAACCTGAGATTGCAAATGATCCAGACAAGATTAAGGCGCAGCTGACACAGCATAAGGTCTGTTATTTCTTAAAAATGTAGTTGTGGACTGCATGTTCTATGTTGTATGTCTTTGAGTAAGTAATTGTTTATGGTGGCTGTTAAAGGGGTACTCCACTGGAAAACTTTTTTTTTTTTTTTAAATCAACTGGTGCCAGAAAGTTAAACAGATTTGTAAATTAAGTAATAGTGAGACAAGAAAGGGGAGAGCACACAAGAGACAACTTCACCTTAACTAGAATGCAGGGCAGTCTCGGCAGCCTATTATGACATCTCCTGCGGGGTGCACATATAAAGATAGGAAGTATCAATATGAACAAATAAAAAGGCACGTACGTGCACTCACCGCTCAGCTGAGACAGTTTGGTGTTGAAGTCCGGGTCACGGGGAGCTGGATCACAGCATCAGCGCAGGTGGTATGGCGCTCAAAGGCTTGAGCTTCTGAAGTTAAGGTTGTTCTTTTCTGTCTAAATCCTCTCTGATGACACGTGTCTCGGGAACCGCCCAGTTTAGAAGCAAATCCCCATAGCAAACCTCTTCTAAACTGGGCGGTTCCCGAGACACGTTTCATCAGAGAACACTTAGACAGAAAAGAACAACCTTAACTTCCGAAGCTCATAAGTACTGAAAGGATTAAGATTTTTTAATAGAAGTAATTTACAAATGTGTTTAACTTTATGGAGCCAGTTGACATATAAAAAAAAGTTTTTTCCTGGATAACAGCTTTAATAGTCTTTTAAAGGGTACCTCTCATCAAAATAACTTTGGATATATTATAGATTAATGTATGCAGAATAACTTTACAATTGCATGTTATTAAAAAATATGCTTCTTTCTATTTAATTTTCCACTTTGAAGAAATGACCACTAGGGGTCTCCCTACCAGTCCTGGCAGCAAGCATTTCAGACTCATGCTGGAGTCCTAAACACTATGAGCTGCCAGTCTGCTTTGTTCACAAAGGAGAACACTCAGAGCTGCCAACCTGCTTTGTTCACAGCCTGTTTGGCTGTGAACAAAGCAGGCTGGCAGCTCTGAGTGTTTAGGACTCCAGCATGAGTCAGAAATGCTTGCTGACAGGACTGATCGGGAAAACTACAATAGAAAGAAGCATATTTTTCATTAACATGCTATTGGAAAGTTATTCAACATTCATTAATCTAAAATATATCAAAAGTTTATTTGATGAGAGGTACCCTTTAATAATATTTCAAGGAAATACAGTGAAACACCTGTTTGAAAAGGCTACTTCCTTATCCAGACAGGATTTAGGGTGAAACATTTTCAGTCCTCCATACATTACATACATGCATAGTGGCCATTTTCTTTGAGGAGACCACCCCTATAGAAGATCACCTTTTAATACAATATTGAGTGATCTCAGTGACATTTCAGTGTCTATACCAGTGTTTTTCCAACCAGGGTGCCTCCAGCTGTTGCAAAACTACAACTCCCAGCATGCCCGGACAGCCTTCGGCTGTCCGGACATGCTGGGAGTTGTAGTTTTGCAACAGCTGGAGGCACACTTGTTGGAAAACACTGGTCTATACAAACAATATTGCAACTACGGGAGGGAAGTTGGTGTTTTCAAAGAGAAGGTAGAAGCCTTTTTCAATCTGTCCTCTTGATCATACAGTACATAACACTGAAAATGTTAGAAATAACAAATAACCAATTTATAGAACTAACTACAGTAACTTTATGGTATGAGTTATAGCTATTACAGGGAGTCTCTCGGAAGACTTCACAGCTCCATGAAATCCTGAAAGGCTCCTTTGTGACTAACAACTATGCTTTACTCTGAAATGCTGCAACTTATAGAGAAGGCATAGTGTAGAAGCACTGTCCAGGTGAAGTGTCTAGGAGGCGGAGCCCTGTCCTGCTCCACTTGATTTATACTATAGAGGAAGAATTTATCAAGCATTTCGCACGTCTTTTTGGTGCGTAAAAAAGGAGCAAATTTGGCAAATCAATGGTTTTGCAAATTTTTGTAAGACTTTTTGTCCTGAAGGGATTTTTGACAAACTTGCTTACTTGAACCATTTTGCCCTTCGACTTTGCAATGGTTGGGATTTTATCATGTGGACTTTTGTCGCAAACCAATACCAGCAATCTTTTAACTTATAAAACTAGCTTACAACAACTCCACAGAAGCAAAAAATCCCACAGATGTGTGCCTACGCCAAATGTATTACACCTCGTGCGACTTTTAATAAATTAGGCACCCATACACATAACTTAAGTCTAGTAAGTTAGTTAAAGGGGTGCTCCCGTGGAAAACTTTTTTTTTTTATCAACTGGTGCCAGAAAGTTAAACAGATTTGTAAATCACTTCTATTAAAAAAATCTTAATCCTTCCAGTACTTTTTAGGGGCTGTATACTAAAGAGAAATCAAAAAAAAAATGCATTTCCTCTGATGACATGACCACAGTGCTCTCTGCTGACATTTCTGTCCATTTCAGGAACTGTCCAGTGCAGGAGAAAATCCCCATAGCAAAAATATGCTGCTCTGTACAGTTCCTAAAATAGACAGCAGAGAGCACTGTGGTCATGACATCAGAGGAAATGCATTTCTTTTTTTGGATTTCTCTTTAGTATACAGCCCCTAAAAAGGACTGGAAGGATTATGATTTTTTTTAATAGAAGTGATTTACAAATCTGTTTAACTTTCTGGCACAGTTGATTTAAAAAGAAAAGTTTTCCATGGGAGTATCCCTTTAAAAACCAAATGTAGATAAGCACACAGGTGGGGGGGGGGGATTTGTTGAGTTGCCCATAGCAACCAATCAGCTCGCTTCTTTAATTTTCCAGAGGCATTTTAAAAAATGAAGGAAGCGACCCACAATGCTTAAAGGGGAACTCCAGTGGAAAAATATGTTTTAAAATCAACTGGTGACAGAAAGTTAAACATAATTGTAAAATCTTAACCCTTCCAGTACGTATCAGCTTGTGAAGTTCTTTCCAGTCTGACCACAGTGCTCTCTGCTGACACTCTTTTTATTAGAAAAATACAAAACTTATCAAATACAAAACACAAAGCAAGCTTAACCAGCTATAACATAAATAAGAAATACTCTAGAACCAAAAACAAAACCTCATAAACAAAACCCTGCCTAACCGGCCAGCCCAGCTTTACTGAGATACTAAAATACTAAGATATTAAAGTATGCCCAAAATATCTAATCAAACACTCACACACTTACCGAAAATGAACATAAGAAAAATAAATAAATAAATAAAATAGCACAACTTGGCTTGTCAAAATATAAACATAAAAGTTATCATTATCCGACTATAACTCAAAACCATCCATACTTGGGAACACGCAACAAGAAAACTAAACAGAAACGTAGCAAGCACACCTCAAAAAAAAAAAAAAAAAAAAAAATTATATTTTTTGTACATATACATACATACAAACAAAAACTATAATAGTAATAATAATAATAATAATCATCAAAATAATCATATCACACATACATTCACTTACAAAACGTCCAAATTAACTGGATCCTCTATCCGGGACTAATGAAAATACCAAAGAAAACATAAAACAGACCAAATAACTGAAATAAACTAAATAAACCACATATCAACACAGCAACTGGTCCGGCTACCATAACGCTGAAACAATATAGATATAACACAATATAGGTACAAAATTACTAAATATACTATATAAATAAAATATAATATAAACAAAATATATGCACTACAGAAAACCCCGACAAAATCAATAGAAAACCCTAGGAAAAACCCTACACTAAAACTGTACCCTCACCCACACCACCCCTCCTGGGTGAGAGTCCATACCGTTCTTACAGTTCACAAAGTCCAGTCCTTAACTGACCCATGTCAGGTCCCCCAAAGATGAACACCACCACCCACAAGCACACCCTCCCCACCTAGCACTCCTCCCAACCAACTTATACACAAACTTATACAAACTGAACCACAACCCACTTTAGGCCCAAGTTTGGTCGCCTGTAAGCCCTTCATACCATATCAGCTTAAAAACAAAACAAAAAACTAGCGTGCACATGCATCAGCCCACCACCAGGGAGAAGGATGGCAGACTTGATACATTCAAAATAATTTTACACTCTTTCCCTAACTCCCCCTACAATTCTCCCTAATCCTATCCCTTCATTCAAACTAACCCTGTTCTCGTCCTATCTCTGTCCCTCTGACACTGTCCCCAACCAAAATAAAGGTACTCTACCCAAAAGATCTAGTACCTAGGGCACATCAAAAGAAAACCCTCTCCACATGAGAGAAGCCCTACTGGTACCAAGACTGCCATACTCCAAAGACCTGATCTTCCGAAGGTCACCGGTGATGTTCCTACAGACCTCCACCTCGGAGAGGATTTTCTGTTGGGTCGACACTAAACACCGTGCATTCCACGTGTAGTACCTAACCACTAAACTGACTAAGAATAAAGTGCCCCGATCTCGGCCACCCAGGTTCCTGAATGCCCCATAAGCCCACTCCTGATAGGTAAGGCCGGCAAGTTGACTCCAGCCGATGGAAGCGCCCACCCTGTTGTAAACTCCTATATTAAAGGGACAATGAAGCAGGAAATGGTCCATGCTTTCCAGCGTGTCCCCACACTCTTCTCGGGGACATCCCCGGTCATCAGAGTTCCTACACTTCAAATTGTCCCTCACATATAGCTTCCCCTGAAAGCAGCGCCAGGCCAAGTCCCAAAACTTCTGGGGGATCCTTTTCATGTTTAAAAGGTACAACCCCACCCTCAGATCCCGACCTGGGCAGTCCCTGAGCGCCAGAGGCTTCTGGAAGTGGGTCAACAGAACCCGTTTGTCAAGGAACTGCCTTGACTGGGTCCTGATCTCCCACACTCCCAGACCCCACCGACGTATCGCCTTCAGAGTCGGGGTAGCGTAAGCCGGAAGATATCCATGGGGCGTACGGAGGTCCTTCACTTGCCCTCCTGTCTCCCATTCCTGGAAGAAAGGCCGAAACCATTCCCTACAGGAGAGTACCCACGGAGAAGCCCTCTCTGACCAGAGGTTTGAGATGTTAGCTTTCAAGAAGGTGTTGGTTAAGAACACCACAGGGTTTACCATAGATAAACCCCCTAGTCTCCTCGTGCGGTACGTAACCTCCCTCTTGACTAGGTTCATCCTGTTCCCCCATAACAGTTGGAAAAACAGGCTGTAGACCCTAGTGTAGTAAGCATCTGGCAGGATACATACGCTGCCCAGATAGATAAACAAGGGGAGCAGGTACGATTTGATCAGGTGTACCCTTTCCCTGAGGGTCATAGACCAACCCTTCCACTGGTCCACCTTCTGAGTGGCATCCTGGAGCTTACCATCCCAGTTTTTGGTGGGATAATCATCCTGGCCGAATATGATGCCCAACACTTTTGCTGACTCTTGGGGCCCTGGAAGGGTGTTCGGGAGATCAAACGTGGGATCTCCCCCTCCCAGCCAGAGACTCTCACACTTATCCCGGTTGATCTTAGACCCGGATGCCTCCGAGTAGCGGTCCACTTCCGACATCACCACATCGACCTCCTCTCGCGAGGACACGAAAATGGTGACATCGTCAGCGTACGCTACCACTCTCTGGGCGACATCCAGCTCCGCCAGGTTCATCCCGACTCCCGCCAACGGCCCACAATCTACCCTCCGGACGAAGGGATCGATTGCGAACACGTATAATAGCGGGCTCAAAGGACAACCCTGACGGACTCCGGACCCCACCTCAAAAGAGCGGCCAGACCAACCGTTCACCAGTGGGAAACTCTCTGCCCCTGCATACAAGATCTTAAGCCAATTCACAAAAGTACTCGGTAAGCCATATCTCAGGAGGACGGACCAGAGGTACTCGTGGTTCACCCGATCAAACGCTTTGGCCTGATCCAGGGACAGCAAGTACCCCTTCCAGAAACCCGCACTACTCCTCTCCACTGCCTCCCTGACACTAAGGACCGCACTTAAGGTGCTTCGGCCTGGAACAGAGCAGTGCTGGGCCCCTGAAAGGAGCCGGGGTGCAAACTTCACCAGCCGATTAAACAGTATCTTGGCCAGAAGCTTCCTGTCCGTATTGAGAAGAGCTATGGGCCTCCAATTCTCAATACGGCTGGGATCTTTACCCTTTGATAGAAGAATCAGGGCTGACCTCCTCATTGACTTCGGCAGAGTGCCCGAGGAGAGACACTCATTGAATACCTCAGTCAAGAGGGGAGCTAAAGACTCCTTAAAGGTCCTGTACCACTCGGATGTTAAGCCATCCGGACCCGGCGACTTCTTAGGGGCGAGCCCCTCGATCGCCAGTCTCACTTCCTCTTCCCTGATTCCTTCTGCCAAAACATCAAGAGAGGGGTCTACCCCTGGCTCAGGAATGGTTTCAGCCAGGAAAGCCGACATCTTGTCTCGATCTAGATCCTTCCTCCCCAAGAGGTGCGAGTAGAAGGATCTGACGACCTCCAAGATCCCTGATCTGGACCGATTCAGAGATCCTGTACTATCAATCAGTCCTGAAATGGCTTTACTACTCACTGACATCTTACAGTTTCTGTAAGGGTCGGGCGAGCGGTACTTCCCGAAATCCCTCTCAAAAACCAAAGATGCGTGCCTATCGTACTGACACCTCATCAGCAAGGATTTCACTCTGGAGATATCCTCTCGGCTACCTCCAGTCGAGACGAGAAGCTCGAGTTTCCTCCTCAGACCCTGATACAGGCGATACCTGTTCAGGGACCTGAGGCTCGAGAGCTGGCGCAAGAACCCCGCAACCCGCTTCTTGAATATCTCCCACCACTCTGACTTACTACTACATAGGCCCAGTAAAGGTACCTGACTCTGAAGAAAATCCTCAAAGGACTGTCTTATCTCCGCTTCCTCCAGGAGGGACGAATTCAGCTTCCAATAACCTTTTCCCATCCGGGGGGTCTCTGAAACATTCAGGGAAAACAAAATCATACAGTGGTCGGAGAACTCCACCTCAACCACGGACACTGCGGAAGAGACGGCTTCCTCCTTTAAATAAAACCTATCTATCCTAGACCTGCGACTACCTTGATGATAGGTGAAACCCGTGTGGCCTGAGGGGCTCCGGATGTGGGCGTCCTCTAGGCGAGCTTCTCTAGCTATGCTAATCAGTGCCACACTATCGCAAGTCAGCGGACCATTGGAGCCTCTCCTATCTTGGGACCTCGTGACATTATTGAAGTCCCCTCCAAAGATCACTTGCCGACTCGTAAAAAGAAAGGGTTTAATCCTCATAAAGAGATCTTTACGGCCCCGCTTAGTTTGTGGGGCGTAGATGTTAATGAGCCGGAGCTCTTGTCCCTTCATGAAGACATCTAAGATCAGGCACCTCCCCATTTCTAACTCAATAACCCGTCTGCATTCAACAGGAGCGGTAAAAAGGACCGCCACCCCACTATACGGCTCAGCCGCAAGAGACCAGTGGGAGGGACCGCGCCTCCACTCTCTTCTGGCTTTTACCAGGGAGGCTAAATCTGACAACCTGGTCTCTTGCAGATACAAAATGTCGGCTTCAACACGGCCGAGAAAATCAAAGGCTGCGAATCTAGCCGTATCAGACTTTATGCTGGCACAGTTAATAGATGCCAGTGTCAGTGGGGTGAGTGCCGCCATCCTGGGTGATTGAGTTAGATGGCCTCACCCTTTAAACCTTCTTCCTCTCCTTCCCTCCACCCCCATCTGAATCGGAGGAAGACCCTTTGCCTCTTTTTAAACTCAGGGATATATCCATCCCAGGATCTTTACCTCCAGCATCTGGTGTTACCTCTCCCCCTGAGGAAACTGCCCCAGAGGAAGGAGGCTCGGCACCTCCTGGAGGCCGCACTGCCTCCGGACCCTCGAGAAGAGGAGGGGAGATGGTATCCCCAAGGGCCTCATATCGATTTGAAAGGACGATCAGAGGGTCAGAGACTGAGTTGTTCCTTCTATGGTCTGAGGCTACAACTGAAGAGGAGGACGGCGCTGCCTTACTCTTACCCTTCTTCCTCCTCTTCTTCTTTTCCTGGCCACCATTTACTGTCTGCCCCTCCTTCTCCTCCTCATCCACAGTTTCGGATTCAGAGGCATGACTGGAGGAAGGAGCATCTTGACATTCTTCCCTACGCAGTCTCCCTATCTCCTCATCCAGTTCGGCCCCACCCAAAGCCTCAGAGTTATTCTGACCTCCTTCTGAGCCAGTGTCTGGAGTGGGACCCCGAACTACCCCTGGCACCTGGGCATTCTCAAGGGCCCTCTCCAACCTGCGCTTCTCCTCTCGCCTCCGCATAGAGGGGGTCTTATGTTTTTCCTTCACTGGCTTTGGTGCCCCCTCTCCTCCACTAGTCCCCTCCCCCGCTGGGGCAACCGTTAGGCTCTCCCCAGCTGGGGCGGTCACAGTGTTGGAGAACGAGCGTGGACACCGGCTGAACGGGTGACCTAAGTCACCACACAAGTTACACCGAATCTGCCCACAGGTGGCCGCCAGATGACCCACCCCACAGCAGAGGGCGCATATCTGCTGAGTGCAGTTGGCACTAAAGTGGTTTGGGTCACCACACCTGTGACACAGCCTCGGCTGCCCCTGGTAGAAGATCTGAATCCTGTCGCGTCCCAGAAAGGCGGCCGAAGGGATGTGGGTGACCGTGTTCCCTGAACGCCTGAGACGAACGGAAAACGTCCAGGCCCCAGACCATATATTGTGCTCGTCAAAGTTCTTCCGGGGGACGTCCGTCACCTCCCCGTACCTGCCCAGCCAGGTCATAATGTCATAACAAGAAAGTGACTCGTTACGGGTCAAAACGGTCACTTTCTTTACCATACTCTGGCGAGATACCGCTTTTACAGCGAAATCTCGCCATCCGGGCTCGTTTTTCATCAGCTCATAATTAGACCAAAAGAGATCTAGTCCTTCCGGCCTAACAAAGCTGACGTCAAACTCGGAGGAGCCGAAGGGGTGAATCAGGGCAAAGATGTCCCCAGCCCTGAAACCCATCTGGAAAAGAAGCTCCACCACCTTGCCCCTTTGGGGGCACGCATCTTCGCCTTTCCAGACCAAATGGGCCACATTCCTGCGACCTACCTCCTGCCCGTGTGTCTGGAGGGACCATACGGTCTCCCCATTCCTCTCTCGGAACGCTCCCAGACCATGTCTCTCCACCCAAAAAGACAGGTCCATCTCCTTTCCCTCTACCTGGAGCGTCCTTTCTCCTCTCTTTAGTGCCTCCAGGAGACGCCGTTGCAACCGACCTTCACCAGATGCAGGAGGTAAAGATCCTACTGAACCCCCAGCCGCCACACTTGCATAACTCCTGACGACCGGGGGGGCAGCCGGACCAGACACCGTCCCTACATCCCCGCCTAGGCCACCTGTACTGCCACAAAAGCCACTCTTATTCCTACCATCCACACCACTACTACTACTACTCTCATTCACACAACTACTCCTCCCATCTGCACCACTACCACTCCTCTCATTTACACCACTACCACCTCTCCTATTCACTCCACTATCACCACTCTTAATCACTCCACTACCACTCCTCCCATCTGCACCACTACCACTCCTCTCATTCACTCCACTATCACCACTCTCATTCACACCACTACCACTCCTCCCATCTGCACCACTACCACTCCTCCCATCTGCACCACTACCACTCCTCCCATCTACACCACTACCACTCCTCTCATTCACTCCACTATCACCACTCTCATTCACACCACTACCACTCCTCCCATCTGCACCACTACCACTCCTCCCATCTGCACCACTACCACTGCCACATACACCCCTCTCATCCACAGCACTACCACTCCCATCTTTCACACACCTTGTATTAACATTGCTTTTATTGACAGTATTTTTGGGATCAGCAGCTGCTTCACCCACTACCTCTGGGCTGGCCTGGACATGCTTTAGCTTGGCCTTTTTGTACATTCTCAGGTCGCCGGCGGCTGCCATTGTTGGCGACGCTGACTCCTCCTCCATTCGAGATGTCACCGCCGACATCACCTCCCGAAGCTGAGGCTGCCCCTCCAGGCGCACCTCCACCACTCCTCCTGCCACTGATGTGCAGGGACTCCCCTCTCTCACAGGGGAGATCCCTGCAGTGCCTGCGCCACACACTGTGCCCAACCGCACAGGCTCAGCAGCAGGTTCTGACACCTGGACGCTCCCCCCCCTCTCAGGGGAGTGCCCCGCAGCACCGACACTACTAGCAGCGCCCAGGGGACCGCCCCCCAAGCAGAAGATCTCACCACACACCTCAGGCGCCTGGACACTCCCCCCCCTCTCAGGGAAGTGCCCCGCAGGGCTAGTAACATTGCCCACAATACTCAGGGAACCGCTCCCCTTGCAAACTGCCGCATAACTATTGCCCACTATTAGCCTGTCCTGCTCTTCCCTACCAGCAGGACGCGTGACTGTAGCACCCGCGGCCATGTTGGATGCAGCACTGTACCCCCCGTGCTGGTCCCGTTCCACAGCAGAAGCGGGATCTGGCAGGGTGGGGGGCCCAGCAGCCTGAACCAACTTTTCAGGTGGCCCAGACTGCTGGATAGGAGAGAAAACAAACTTTATCTGCTCCTCAGCCTTTTTCTTCTTCTTCTTCTTCCACTTCCTCTCCTCAGGGCCCAGGTCCTGGCCAAAACTGAAATTTTCCAGACGGGTGGGTGACTCCTGCATCACTATGGCGCGCAGGAGCCCCCCACAGACCAGTCCACTGTCACCGCCATCATTACTGTCACTTTCCTCAGAGGTGGCTGGTAGGGCGACTTGGGCAGGGTTGATGTAATCCGCACTCGGGGTGACAGAGGTCTTAGGGGTACACGGGGTATCACACACATCCCCCTCACTCTCATCACCCTCACTGCCGCCATCTCCCTCACCACCTTCCTCCATCTTCTCCTCCGTGACACACAAGCACTCTTCCTCCCCCTGACTATCCTCTTCCTCCTTCACAGGGGTCCGCATGGTTTTATAGCGGTCTTCATTCTTTAATTTTTCTTTAAACATGCCTGCTCCCTCTACAATCAGCATTCGGGCTCTCACCACCTCCTGCTCCTCTGCCTTCAGCTCACACACCCTGGCAGCAAACTTAGCCCTCATAGCCTTGGCAGAGTTATCTGTTTGGTAGCGAGCAAACTTCAGGTCTTCCCTTATGATTTTCAGCTTTTTCCCCAGCTGCTCATATTCTACAAGATTTGCCTGCATGCGGGAACCGAAAGTAGCTAGCGACTCCCTGGGACCCTTCACCCCCCATTGCTGGGGTTCCATAGTATCAGACACAGTCCCCGAAGACATAACCATAAGCTTCTTACCGGACGCCTTGCGGTTTCCAGCGAAGGACGGGGGAGTGGGCTCCACATTACTGCGGAGCCTGCTGGATCTTCTCACCCTGTCCTTGGAATCGGCCGTAGCTCTCTCACTCCCACCCCCCTCCGGCCTAGTTCGAGGGGTGGAAGTCTGGGGCTCCATAGCAGGAGGCTCTCCCAAGGAAGCTGCCACCCTCCTGGGGAAAAGGCTGTAGGAAACACTGCTTCAATCCTCTCTCTCTGGAAGTCAGACACACCCAACAGCTGCTGTGTTCCACAGGAAGTGCTCTCTGCTGACACCTCTGTCTGTGTCAGGAACTGTCCAGAGCAAGAGAGGTTTTTCATGGGAATATGCTTCTAATCTGGACAGTACCTGACACGGACAGAGGTGTCAGCAGAGAGCACTGTTGTGACTGGAAAGAACTGCACACTTTTCTCTGTAGAATTCAGTAGCTGCTAAGTACTGGAAGGGTTAAGATTTTTTTAATAGAAGTAATTTACAAATCTGTTTAACTTTCTGGCACCAGTTGATTTGAAAACATTTGTTTTCTACTTGTTTCCACCGGAGTTCTCATTTAATTACTCCCTAGGCCTCTCCCTATACACAGATATGGATAAAGGGATAGATTGCCTAATGCTGAGGAGAAGAATTGGAACTGACTTTCTCCGATTGATCTTAATTCCTAAATAAAAGCCAAATGTTTTAGTCAGATGCATCACTAAGAAGTGAGGATGTTGGATGTCATTGTCATATAATGCTAATCTAGTCTGAAATGCTTGAGAACGTTGAAAATGCAGTCCAATCTGCAGGCATCATATTACAGAGCAGGAGGAGCCAAGCAGATTTATAGATTGTTTTGGGATTTATTCATGACTATTCAGGGGTAAGTATTCACATATGTGCTCCTCATCAGTGATTGACAAGTCTCTTCGTATATTTACATATATACACAGATAGCTGTCACAGAGTTGAACCGCCTACTTGACTAATTAGGCAAGAATGAACAGAAACATACATGAATAAATGACAAATTATCTAATAAAACCTGTTGAAACTAAAGAATATAAAAAATATATAGTGTTTGTTTCTGTATATTAAAGTGGTACTCCGGTGAAAAACTTTTTTTTTTTATAAATCAACTGGTGCCAGAAAGTTAAACAGATTTGTAAATTACTTCAATTAAAAAATCTTAATCCTTCCTGTACTTATTAGCTGCTGAATACTACAGTGGAAATTCTTTTATTTTTGAAACACAGAGCTGTCTGCTGACATCATGAGCACAGTGCTCTCTGCTGACATCTCTGTCCATTTTAGGTACTGTCCAGAGCAGCAAATGTTTGCTATGGGGATTTCCTTTTACGCTTTCAGTTCATAAAATGGACAGAGATGTCAGCAGAGAGCACTGTGCTCATGATGTCAGCAGACAGCTCTGTGTTTCAAACGGAAAAGAATTTCCACTGTAGGATTCAGCAGCTAATAAGTACAGGAAGGATCAAGATTTTTTAATAGAAGTAATTTACAAATCTGTTTAACTTTCTGGCACCAGTTGATTAAAAAAAAAAAAAAAAAAAATTTTCACCGGAGTACCCCTTTAACATTTACATGACTTTTTAAAATTGATATTGGCCTTTATTTTCTAGCTGTCTATTGCTTAGCAAAAACGTTTCTCATTAACTATAGGGTTTTGTTGATGTAGTAATTCACACTACATGTTCACACAGCATTATGGGACATGCTCTTCATACCGCGTTCTTCTGTGCATTATATTTGCTTTAGCAGCTTGACAATGTGACAGGGCACAGTATTACCGTCATTTCTATGTTTAACTATTGGGAGTCTACCATTTGTAATGAAAATAAATGTAATGAAATGCTGTGTTTTCAGTAGTTATGACAACTGGCAGTTTAGACAGCTTGTGAGAATTAGTTGCAATTACTAAACCATAAGTGCTAGATTATATACTGAGTATCAGACTTTTCCCGTTTAGCCTGCAGTCACCATGGTGGTTGATGGTTTATTCCAAAAAGTGGAGCTTTTTTTGTGCTTTTTTTTTACATTTTACATTTTGACAAGGCTCTGCTACCAGCCAATGTATTAAGTAATATGTATATTATATCACACCACTAAAATAAGTATAAGATTTCTCTGGCATGACCAAGAACAAGCTAATAATGTATTCTGTACTACTTTTCTCCGTACAAGACTAACACATGGGTTTGGAAGATAGATCTTATGAGCAAAAGTTTCCATCGGAACATTGTGAAGATGATGCATTGCCGTTTTGTTCTGTTTCTCCATCGTAAACTACATCTTCATTCTTCTTTTGCTGCCAGAATAATCTATCTCACTTTCCATGCCGCAAAGCCATTTATTGAATGACTTTGTTGTCGTTCTGTCTCTTGTTTCTTTGGTGGAATTGTGGGAATAACTGTTTATTGTGATCCACAGGAATTCCAGAAAACAGTGGGTGCTAAGCATTCAGTCTATGATACCACCACAAGAAGTGGCCGCTCACTGAAAGAAAAAGCTACGCTGAGTGATGATATCCAGAAACTGGATGATATGCTCAGTGAGATAAGAGACAAATGGGATACTGTCTGTGGAAAATCAGTAGAAAGGTAGGTGCATATGACATCATATGACAGTCTCCTCCTAAAAAATGGAGATGCATGCTGTGTTAAAGAAGAATTATTAATACACAATTATATAATGTCAACTTGAGTTAACACATGTTGAAAAATAATCTGAGGTCACAGGTCTTCCATGCTCAACATATGCAACAGGAGGGACAGATCTTACAGGTTTTTGTGCTATTTTGTTACACTAGGGCTGCTAGTTGTGTCTAGGAGCCATAACTACTCTTCTTCATAGAGATAATATGAAACAACAGAATGAAAATTAGATGACCCAATGGTTATTAACATGTCATGAGCAACAATCAGACATATACTGTATGCCACGATTACATGCAAACTACAAAACCCTTAACATTGTGCTCATTGCTGTTGTAATGGAATTCATGTTCCAGGTGTACCAAAACTTTTTATATAAGTAGATAATAACATTATATGTATATTTGCCATATACATTGGTTAAAAAATGCTGTCCCTGCAGCTATTGCTTGTGTGTCTGTGTGCAAAAACAAAATACAGGAAGTGAGGGCAGGACAAGCAGGGCTCTGTGCAGGCTCCTGGCTTGTCAATCATCCTGATGTGTGAGCCAGGAGCGTGTCACTGAGCCTCAGTGCACAGAGCCCTGCTTGTCCTCACTACACAGAACCCTGCTTGTCCTCAGTGTACAGAGCCCTGCTTGTCCTCAGTGCACAGAGCCCTGCTTGTCCTCAGTGTACAGAGCCCTGCTTGTCCTCAGTGTACAGAGCCCTGCTTGTCCTCAGTGCACAGAACCATGCTTGTCCTCACTGCACAGAGCCCTGCTTGTCCTCACTGCACAGAGCCCTGCTTGTCATCAGTGTACAGAGCTCTGCTTGTCCTCAGTGCACAGAGCCCTGCTTGTCCTCAGTACACAGATCCCTGCTTGTCCTCAGTGCACAGAGCCCTGCTTGTCCTCACTGCACAGAGCCCTGCTTGTCCTCACTGCACAGAGCCCTGCTTGTCCTCAGTGTACAGAGCCCTGCTTGTCCTCAGTGTACAGAGCCCTGCTTGTCCTCAGTGCACAGAGCCCTGCTTGTCCTCAGTGTACAGAGCCCTGCTTGTCCTCAGTGCACAGAACCATGCTTGTCCTCACTGCACAGAGCCCTGCTTGTCCTCACTGCACAGAGCCCTGCTTGTCATCAGTGTACAGAGCTCTGCTTGTCCTCAGTGCACAGAGCCCTGCTTGTCCTCAGTACACAGATCCCTGCTTGTCCTCAGTGCACAGAGCCCTGCTTGTCCTCACTGCACAGAGCCCTGCTTGTCCTCACTGCACAGAGCCCTGCTTGTCCTCAGTGTACAGAGCCCTGCTTGTCCTCAGTGTACAGAGCCCTGCTTGTCCTCAGTCTACAGAGCCCTGCTTGTCCTCAGTGTACAGAGCCCTGCTTGTCCTCAGTGTACAGAGCCCTGCTTGTCCTCAGTGTACAGAGCCCTGCTTGTCCTCAGTGCACAGAACCATGCTTGTCCTCACTGCACAGAGCCCTGCTTGTCCTCACTGCACAGAGCCCTGCTTGTCATCAGTGTACAGAACTCTGCTTGTCCTCAGTGCACAGAGCCCTGCTTGTCCTCAGTACACAGATCCCTGCTTGTCCTCAGTGCACAGAGCCCTGATTGTCCTCAGTGTACAGAGCCCTGCTTGTCCTCAGTGTACAGAGACCTACTTGTCCTCAGTGTACAGAGACCTACTTGTCCTCAGTGCACAGATCCCTGTTTGTCCGCCACACACATTCACACATGTAATTGCTGCAAGTACAAGCCAGGATTTTTTTCACCCCAAAATATACACATTTTTTAGCAATGTAGATTATAAGTTTATTTACCATGTTATCTTCATTATCAGAAAAGTTTTTGCAAATGACAGGTACACTTTAACACATTTTTGTATTTCATTTTATGTAGGCAAAATAAGCTAGAAGAGGCACTGCTGTTTTCTGGCCAGTTCACAGATGCTTTGCAGGCCCTTATTGACTGGCTATACAGAGTGGAGCCACAGCTAGCCGAAGACCAACCTGTGCATGGAGACATTGACATTGTGATGAACCTCCTTGACAACCACAAAGTAGGACTGAATTTACCTTTAGTTTTTACAAATGTACTGTATTGGTTATAAAGAGGTTTTGCATGCCGTATGGGCCACTTGTGTCATGAAAAAGTAGATAAGTTTGTGCTTTTCTCTCTAGGTTTTTCAGAAAGAGTTGGGCAAGCGAAGTAGCAGCATCCAAGCGCTAAAGCGTTCAGCTAGAGAGTTAATTGATGGAAGTCGCGATGACTCTTCTTGGGTAAAAGCCCAGATGCAGGAATTAAGCACCCGTTGGGATACTGTGTGCACTTTATCTGTGTCCAAACAGACCCGACTAGAAGAAGCACTAAGCCAGGTGGGTTCAGAAAGGAATTAGCTCTTACTCATGACAAGAGTCTTTTCCTGCACTACATTTATAATGTCATTTCTTACTTAATATAGACTTGATACCAGTAAGTCCTGACCCTACTCTTAAAACTGAGTAGCGAGTTTTTACATAAATACAAACTGTAGCACGAGTGCCCCTTGCACATTTACATGGCGGCTTATAAAATTCAATGAATATAAAATGTGTTGTAAAACTCTTATATTTGCCAACAATGTCATGGTTTGAAAGTGCATATAGTGGAGAAATGGACTACTATGCTGGGTACATACAAAAGTGACACGTATCCAAAGAGCTTATGAAATGATATCTGATTACAGGCCGAGGAGTTCCACTCTGCGGTGCATACCCTGCTGGAATGGCTGGCAGAAGCAGAGCAAGCTTTGAGATTCCATGGTGTTCTCCCAGATGATGAAGAGTCTCTGAAGTCACTAATAGACCAGCACAAGGTGAGAAGAAGACAATTTCTTAGGCCAGTTTACTTGTAGGAAAGGTTAACATCCTGATTTGGTTCTGCGTATGAGAACATAAACATGTGAGCAATAAAACGATCTCCAGGTTCCAAGACGTCTTTATTAGGCAAAGGCATTTCAAATGACAACATGTGTGATGTTTATTTTGGAACAGCAGCACATAATGGAAAGAAAATAGAAGTGTTTCTTCTTAGAACAGTCTTTTCAGGCTCCATGCCCTCATTTTAGATGAAATCTCTCCACTGTTCTCTTCACAATACTAACATTTTTTGGACAGGTTGGCGCAGTTCCTTGCTAGGTTTTTTGTTTGTCTCATTTCCACACGATTTGTTTTATTTTTCCAGTTGTCATGGAGAGTATTTTGTCATTGATAATATAATCTTTTTGAACTTTTTCCCTCTGAATAATCTTTACTGTACGTTTGCTGTACAAAATAGGTAGACTGTTTAAATACTTTATCCTTTGCCTTTTATAAATCTCCTGTATTTATATATAACCAGTATTAACAACAAGTTGTTCTTTGGGCACAAATTATGTGTATTTTCGGAATACTGCTTGACTATATTATTTGGGCAAACTATTGTTGCATCAAAAAGGATGTCAATAAAACATATTGCACGGGACACAACCAACCAAAGGCTAGCCCGGACTGATTTTCAGGGCTTTTGCAAAACGTTTCCAGGGACATGGATTAAGACAGTAAATTAAAAACAAATAAAACATCTCTGCTTACTCACAGTACAGCACAGTGCCCGGAGGACATCCTGTGAACATCCCACAGGGGTGTGGAAATTTTACAAAAAACTACTTGTCCACGGGACTATAATGGAGCAAAATCTACTTGTCCCTCATGACGATCCACTTGTCTGGGCCAATTTTCGCTTTTACGCTCTGATTTTTTCCTCCTCGCCCTATAATAGCCATAAATACCTACTATAATACCTTTTAATTTTTCAATAACATATTCTCTGAACCAAAAAATAAATAAAATATATATATTAAGGGAAGTGATATTGAAATAGTAAAAGATAATTTTGCAGATTTGGTGGTTTTTCTTTTCTGCGCCATTTACCTTGTGGTCAGATAACATGTTAGTTTTATACTTTAGGCCGCCTGATTACAGCGATACCAGATTTGTATCGTTTACATCATGTTTTACTAATTCTGAACTTTTTCTAATTTTTATCTTTTAACCCCTGTAGCTTTGTTGTTTTTCCGCATACCAGGCTGTATGAGGGCTCATTTTTTACGCCATAATCTGTTTTTTGTATCGGTACCATTTTGGTATTGATCTGACTTTTTAATCGCTTTTTTACTTTTTTTTCTGGGATATTATAAAAATTGCAAATCTGTGTTTTGGTATTTTTTTACATTTAACGTACGGGATACATAATGTTATATTTTAATAGGTTGCACAATTACGCACGAAGCGATACCAAATATGTTTATTTTTATTTACATGTTTTTATATAGGAAAAGGGGGTGATTTGAACTTTTAACATGGAAGGGGTTAATGCAGCGGTCTTCAAACTGTGGCCCTCCAGATGTTGCAAAACTACAACTCCCAGCATGCCCGGACAGCCAACGACTGTCCTGGCATGCTGGGAATTGTAGTTGTGTAACATCTGGAGGGGCACAGTTTGAAGACCACTGGGTTAATGTGTGTCTTTCAAACTTTTATTAAAACTTTTATTTATTTATTTATTTTTTACACTTTATTACACTTATGAGGAATCATTAGATTCCTCATACAGATTAATAGAGTTCTATTGAACTCTATTAATCTGTGTCCTCTGTGATCCATTGATAGAGCCTGGTCCAGCCAGGATCCATCGATGACAGAGCCGGGACAGGAGGAAGCAGAGGTAAGTCCTCCGGCTACCTCTATAGTGGATCTCCCCCCTGCGATCACGCTGCGGGGGGGCGATCCACCCCACTAGCCCACCAGGAAGCATTCACATGTCCCTTTAGACGCCGCTGTCAGCTTTGACAGCGGCGATCTAAAGGGTTAATAGCCAGCCGCGGCGATCGCCGCATGCTGGCTATTAGCGGCGGCCCCAGGCTACTGAGAACAGCCGGGGGCTGCAGAGTATGGAGCGGGCAGGAATCCCGAGCCCGCTCCATACTCCCCTGTGAGCGCCGCATGCATCTCCCCGTGCAGACGTGCCTCCTCCCCTGAGCTCTCCGAAGCTACAGCTGGGGGGAGTGAAGGCAGAGGACGCAGGTCTGCACGGGGAGCAAGAAGCCATGCCCCCTCATCTCCCCCCGCACGTCTGCAGAGCAGGGGAGAGAAGACATACACAGCTTCTCATCTCCCCTGCTCTGCTTCCGAGGACACAGGCTGCAGAGTATGGAGCGGGCAGGAGTCGGGAGCCGCTCCATACAGACTGTAGATCGCCGCCGCACTTGTCAGGTCCGGCCCTGCTTGCCCGAAGCCGGGCTAAGGGCCAGACAAATTCACCTGCCCGGCGCCCAAAACTGCTAGTCCCGGGCGTCGGGCGATAGAAATTCCACATCCCTGATCCCATCACTGCGGGCATGCACTAAGTAAAAATGGGATGCAAGTAGAAAAGGGATCTTGGTGTAGTCCCAATCACTATCCACTATCACTTTGGACACAATCTGAAGGAACTGACAGCCATTTAGCTGTCATCAGGGCAGAATTGGCTATCATGGGCCTGGTCCATGTAACACACAAATGTCACTGGCGGTTATATCAATGCTGCAGTATTATAAGAGGAGCCGCTGATATCAGTCATATATGATGTATTATCTCTGGAGGTTACATCAGTGGCGGAGCGTTATAACAAGAGCGAGTGACTCATATCAGTCATATATGATGTAATGTCTCTGGAGGTTATATCAGTACTGGAACATTATAATAGGAGCAGCTGATATCAGTCATATATGATGTAATGTCTCTGGAGGTTATATCAGTACTGGAACATTATAATAGGAGCAGCTGATATCAGTCATATATGATGTAATGTCTCTGGAGGTTATATCAGTAGTGGAACATTATAATAGGAGCAGCTGATATCAGTCATATATGATGTAATGTCTCTGGAGGTTATATCAGTAGTGGAACATTATAATAGGAGCAGCAGATATCAGTCATATATGATGTAATGTCTCTGGAGGTTATATCAGTACTGGAACATTATAATAGGAGCAGCTGATATCAGTCATATATGATGTAATGTCTCTGGAGGTTATATCAGTACTGGAACATTATAATAGGAGCAGCTGATATCAGTCATATATGATGTAATGTCTCTGGAGGTTATATCAGTACTGGAACGTTATAATAGGAGCAGCTGATATCAGTCATATATGATGTAATGTCTCTGGAGGTTATATCAGTAGTGGAACATTATAATAGGAGCAGCAGATATCAGTCATATATGATGTAATGTCTCTGGAGGTTATATCAGTACTGGAACATTATAATAGGAGCAGCTGATATCAGTCATATATGATGTAATGTCTCTGGAGGTTATATCAGTACTGGAACATTATAATAGGAGCAGCTGATATCAGTCATATATGATGTAATGTCTATGGAGGTTATATCAGTACTGGAACATTATAATAGGAGCAGCTGATATCAGTCATATATGATGTAATGTCTCTGGAGGTTATATCAGTAGTGGAGCATTATAATAGGAGCAGCAGATATCAGTCATATATGATGTAATGTCTCTGGAGGTTATATCAGTACTGGAACATTATAATAGGAGCAGCTGATATCAGTCATATATAATGTAATGTCTATGGAGGTTATATCAGTACTGGAACATTATAATAGGAGCAGCTGATATCAGTCATATATGATGTAATGTTTCTGAAGGTTATATCAGTACTGGAACATTATAAGAGGAGCGAGTGATATCAGTCATATATGATGTAATGTCTCTGGAGGTTATATCAGTACTGGAACATTATAATAGGAGCAGCTGATATCAGTCATATATGATGTAATGTCTCTGGAGGTTATATCACTACTGGAACATTATAATAGGAGCAGCTGATATCAGTCATATATGATGTAATGTCTATGGAGGTTATATCAGTACTGGAACATTATAATAGGAGCAGCTGATATCAGTCATATATGATGTAATGTCTCTGGAGGTTATATCAGTACTGGAACATTATAATAGGAGCAGCTGATATCAGTCATATATGATGTAATGTCTCTGAAGGTTATATCAGTACTGGAACATTATAATAGGAGCAGCAGATATCAGTCATATATGATGTAATGTCTCTGGAGGTTATATCAGTACTGGAACATTATAATAGGAGCAGCTGATATCAGTCATATATGATGTAATGTCTCTGGAGGTTATATCAGTACTGGAACATTATAATAGGAGCAGCTGATATCAGTCATATATGATGTAATGTTTCTGAAGGTTATATCAGTACTGGAACATTATAAGAGGAGCGAGTGATATCAGTCATATATGATGTAATGTCTCTGGAGGTTATATCAGTAGTGGAACATTATAATAGGAGCAGCTGATATCAGTCATATATGATGTAATGTCTCTGGAGGTTATATCAGTACTGGAACATTATAATAGGAGCAGCTGATATCAGTCATATATGATGTAATGTCTCTGGAGGTTATATCAGTAGTGGAACGTTATAATAGGAGCAGCTGATATCAGTCATATATGATGTAATGTCTCTGGAGGTTATATCAGTACTGGAACATTATAATAGGAGCAGCTGATATCAGTCATATATGATGTAATGTCTCTGGAGGTTATATCAGTACTGGAACATTATAATAGGAGCAGCTGATATCAGTCATATATGATGTAATGTCGCTGGAGGTTATATCAGTACTGGAACATTATAATAGGAGCAGCTGATATCAGTCATATATGATGTAATGTCTCTGGAGGTTATATCAGTACTGGAACATTATAATAGGAGCAGCTGATATCAGTCATATATGATGTAATGTCTCTGGAGGTTATATCAGTACTGGAACATTATAATAGGAGCAGCTGATATCAGTCATATATGATGTAATGTCGCTGGAGGTTATATCAGTACTGGAACATTATAATAGGAGCAGCTGATATCAGTCATATATGATGTAATGTCTCTGGAGGTTATATCAGTACTGGAACATTATAATAGGAGCAGCTGATATCAGTCATATATGATGTAATGTCTCTGGAGGTTATATCAGTACTGGAACATTATAATAGGAGCAGCTGATATCAGTCATATATGATGTAATGTCTCTGGAGGTTATATCAGTACTGGAACATTATAATAGGAGCAGCTGATATCAGTCATATATGATGTAATGTCTCTGGAGGTTATATCAGTAGTGGAACATTATAATAGGAGCAGCTGATATCAGTCATATATGATGTAATGTCTCTGGAGGTTATATCAGTACTGGAACATTATAATAGGAGCAGCTGATATCAGTCATATATGATGTAATGTCTATGGAGGTTATATCAGTACTGGAACATTATAATAGGAGCAGCTGATATCAGTCATATATGATGTAATGTCTATGGAGGTTATATCAGTACTGGAACATTATAAGAGGAGCGAGTGATATCAGTCATATATGATGTAATGTCTCTGGAGGTTATATCAGTACTGGAACATTATAATAGGAGCAGCTGATATCAGTCATATATGATGTAATGTCTCTGGAGGTTATATCAGTACTGGAACATTATAATAGGAGCAGCTGATATCAGTCATATATGATGTAATGTCTCTGGAGGTTATATCAGTACTGGAACATTATAATAGGAGCAGCTGATATCAGTCATATATGATGTAATGTCTCTGGAGGTTATATCAGTACTGGAACATTATAATAGGAGCAGCTGATATCAGTCATATATGATGTAATGTCTATGGAGGTTATATCAGTACTGGAACATTATAATAGGAGCAGCTGATATCAGTCATATATGATGTAAGGTTTCTCGAGGGTATATCTGTGCTGAAGCATTATAAGAGAAGCGAGTGACTGATATCAGTCACATAAGGTGTAAATCTGGCAGGGGACCTTTGTTTTATTTCGTCTGGGAGCCCTGAGTGTTGTCAGTCCTAGTGAAAACTAACAATGAAATGAGAAATGCATTTACTATTTCTTTTAATAATAATAATGCCCTATAAATGATATGACATTATATACTGTATTCCAGCCTTTGATTAGTCACTTATGTAAAAAACAACAAATGTATCCTGTGTTTGTTTGAAATCTTCTGCATGGTAGAGTCAGCATTGGCAATATGTCATTTTCCGGGTTTTCATAACTGAACATCAAACGGATCTTTAAAACGGATGAATTTTATAGTGTGAAAGCAGCCTAACTTTTTTTTTTTGCTTTGTTTAAGGAATTTATGAGAAAAGTGGAGGAGAAAAGATCTGAATTGAATAAAGGAGCGAGCATGGGAGAAGCTATACTGACAATTTGTCACCCAGATTCCATTACTACAATCAAGCACTGGATAACTATCATTAGAGCCAGATTTGAAGAGGTATATGTGTATATAGACTCGTAGATGAAAGGAGATCCAGGCGTGTTGACATCATATAAAATACAGCTTCCATGTTAAAAAAAAAAAAAAAGCATTGCTGCTCATAAATTCATGTTCTTAGTCCTAATTTATGACAGACATGGCTGAAGGTAGACAATGACTGGAGAATTTAGACAATGTGACAATTTCGACTTGTATTTTTAGGTCTTAACATGGGCAAAACAGCATCAACATAGACTTGCTCTTGCTTTGGAGGACTTGGTAGCTAAAAAGGTACTTCTAGAGTCTTTACTTCAATGGTTACAATGGGCAGAGACAACACTTAATGAAAAAGATGAGGAAGACATCCCTGAGGAGATAGATGAGGTTAAAGCTCTCATTGAAGAACATCAGGTATGAGACATTCCCCTCACTAGGTTATGCTCTTTATTGTTGATTTTGTGCCACATTTTATTTAACTTGTGTCATTCTCAGGCTTTTATGGAAGAAATGACTAGGAAACAGCCAGATGTAGATAAAGTTACAAAGACTTACAAGAGGAAAACTGCCGAGTCGACGTCAGGTCAATCTCAAATCCCAGTCTTAGACAAAGGAAGAACAGGCCGTAAGTATTAAAGGGTCACAAAAGTCATGAGTAAAGCCAGCTATATTGTTAAATCTCCCCTGCTTATAACTGTATAGAAGAGATTGTGTTAATATCCTGAATGACATCAGTTCTGGAAAGTCCTATCTGAGAACAATGATGACATAACTTTCAATATCAATGTCTCTCATGTGTATTTGGGGTCATTACTTGTATTCATATACATACTGTATATATAATTTTAGGCAACAGTTTTTTTTCATTTGGGGTAGAGAAGATCAGTAATATGGATCCGTAATCACTGTATGCACTTCCATACAGAGTCTGTGCATACAGTATGTCCTTTGTAATTCATTTTTAAGGGCAACATGTCCTGAGTGGTATGGTGTAAAGATGACCAGCTTCTTAGCATGTTTTTTTGACGCTTTGTCCTGGGATGTATAATATGGCCAAAATTTACTATTGTTTGTGGCATTTTGGGTAAAAAAAAAAAAAAACATCTTACATGACTTCCAGCACATTTACTACATCACATTACATTTCCGTCACTCCTGTTAACATTTTTTCCCACACACCTGATAGAGGGCATGACCTTGGTAAAAGGGATGTGACTTTAGGGAAAAGGTCGTGGCTTTAGGTCTAAGCCAACTTATAGTTGGTCTAAACCTAAATCTAGTGCATCTGAAGGCAGACTTGTTTACCAATCAGCCTGATACACTGTGATAAATCAAGTGCATTTGAAGTTTGTCAGTATAAGACAGTTGTAGTAAATCTGGGCCATTGTATTTCATTGTATTTGTCTGTGTGATGACACCCAGTAATTGTTATGCAAAAAAGCCTTTTATTGGCTGAAACTCTCTGATTTGCTTAAAGCAACCAATCCAAGCTCAGCTAGAATGCCGGGGGCTGCACGGAGATCGTGAGGGGACCCCCGCGATCAGACATCTTATCCTCTATCCTTTGGATAGGGGATAAGATGTTTAGGGGTGGATTACCCCTTTAATGGGTTTCATGAGAAATTGGAATCATTAACTATATAAGAAGAAATGTAAGTGTTAACATAGCTGTATGTTTAAGAGCCCTTGACCTGCCTTTCCAAGACTTTCAACTAAATGTAGTCTTTTGCTTTTTAACAATTTTGAAGTTTTATTTGGTTTCTGTAAAAAGTAAACTTGTGTTCTATATTTTATCAGGAAAACGTTCACCGGCACCTAACTTGTACCCATCCACTTCACAAACATCAATAGAAACAAAAAACCCAAGAGTCAACCTACTGGTCAGTAAATGGCAACAAGTGTGGCTTTTGGCATTAGAGAGGAGAAGGAACCTGAATGACGCTTTGGATAGACTGGAAGAGGTACCATATATTTTTTTATTATTCTTACCTATCTTACAGTAAGACACCTGGTATGCTATATGAGTATCAATAAAAATATAGTAGTTTGGAGTAGACCTATAAGTCCAGTGATGCAGGTGCTAAATCATAAATCACACTAACAGTGTTTTGGATCGACAAGCTTTCAGGAGTACTCTCTTTAAGAAGTCAAAACTTGATGAAGGAAGGTCTCCCAAAAGTTTGTTTTTCCAAAATACTGGTAGTACAATAAGATTCTGATAAAAATATACAAACATGGTACAACAGTAGTAAAACTTTTTGACCACCTTTTATAATTTTTTTTTAGGGTATACAAAGTGACCAAAAATACGCAATTTTGGACTTTGGAATGCAGTTTAATTAACATTATATTTTTATAGTTCAGACATTTATGCACGCGATACCACATATGATTATTTTTATTTTTGCTTACATGTTTGTTTTTTTATGGGAAAAGGGGGGTGATTCAAACTTTTATTCAGGAAGGGGTTAAATCACATGTATTCACTTTTTTTTAAAAAAAATTTACACCCCATAGGGGACTATTACTTGCAGTTCTTTGATTGCATACATTGTTCAATGCTATGCCGTAGCAGAGCATTCAACAGTATAATCTGCACTTAATTGGTGAAGCCTGGATCTCAGGCTTGGAGCAATCAAACGACGATCGGACAGCGGGGAGCTGTTGTCCTCCCAGCTGTTCGGAACGCCTCGATTTTACCATGGCATTCCCGAACAGCTCCGCTGAGCTAACAGGCAGTGATTACTCCCGGTTTAGATGCCACAATTAACTTTGATCACGGCGTATAAAGGGTTGATACCCAATCTCTGATGTCCGGTATTAGCCGCTGGTCCTGGTTGCCGATAGCAACCAAGTCCCAGCAGATACGAAGCGCACTCAGCTTCCTTCTGAGCGTGCTTCACATTAGGGGACGTCCCTAGTCATTAAGGGTACTCACGTACAGATGTTACAAGTGTTAATCAAATGGCTCTTACACGTTATGGTGATAACATAGCACTTGTACACTTGTGGTAATCTGCCAAACATTGATATATGTGCGCATAAGGTTTTGGTCATCAGATGTTTACAGATCAGAGGTATACATTGGAAGTATTCATCATCTTATACCTCCAACAGGTCCCTAGGACTCCATATAACCAGGGTATTGCAAAATTCCATTTACAAACGTACCGTAAGAGATAAACAGCCTTTGCCACTGAATTAGACTACCAAAGAATATTATCATCCTGTAAGGGTTTGTTCACACAGCAATTTTGCCGAAATTAAGTGCCCATTCACTCTAATGGAATTCCCATTCACACAGCCAAGGGCATAGCTATAGAGGTAGCAGTCGCACTGGGGCCCTGGTGTCAAAGGGGGCCCCAAAGCACAACTGCCCCATAAGAGACCAGTATTATAGTTGGCATATGGGGCCCTATTGCAGATTTTGCATCGGGGCCCAAAAGCTACAAGCTACGCCTCTGCACACGGCAGAATTTCCCCTGCAGAAATTCTTCATTCTGCAAAAATGTAAGTCTTGTCTTAGAATCTTGCAGAATTACACACTGGAATCCTATTAAAGTCAATGGGGCTTAAATTTTTCCAGACGGTGCTTAATTCGCACAGAATGTGCACAGAATTTGTATGCAATTAGAGCAGAATTTACATGGTATTAACATCATGTGCCCACATTTATACTAGTATAATATATAGTACTGAGGAATCCTGCAGAATTCTGAAGGAAACTCTAATTCTGCAAAAATGAATGTGGATGGGGAACTGATGCAGACATACGTAAATTCTGTCGTGTGAACATAGCCTTATGTTTTTTATATGCCTTTCTCTCTCAGTAAATGTGTATACTAAAGATAGGACTTCTCATTTTAGCTACGAGAATTTGCCAACTTCGATTTTGATGTTTGGAGAAAGAAATATATGCGATGGATGAACCATAAGAAATCCCGGGTGATGGACTTCTTCCGGAGAATTGATAAAGATCAAGATGGAAAAATTACACGACAGGAATTCATTGAAGGGATTCTTTCTTCAAGTAAGCTTCACAAAGATAGTGATTATATATTATGTAACTCGATGTGGTGCGAGATCCTTCATAACATTTAATCGTCCCTGTGCTAACAAATTACTAAAGATTCTGCACATACGTGACAAGCAGAGCATTGTATCTTCACCTCAGTTCGCCAGTTCTGGGGAGGCTAGGTGTCTTGTAACATACCGGAGTTTGTAAAGCTGAAAAACAGTCCTGCAATGTTGATTCAAGGGAAAGCCAAAAACATGAGGTAGAAGCCAATTTTCCTCATGTTAGGAAAAACAATCCTTCCTGAATCAAAATCTGGCAATCCTCATAAAACCCCAATTACTCTTCTCCAGAAATCTGCTATGTCTTCTGCTGTCTGACTAGTGACAATCAATGAACTATGCTCTCATCATGTGCATTTGTGGCCCTTCTCATGTCAGTTGCTCTTCCCATGTCAGTTTTACACAGTGTGTTTTCCATTTAGTAAATAATCCTGCTGTGCATTTTCTCTTCCTGTAAACATTATGCTAATTTTTTGTGTGTGAAACCTCATCTGCCACTTCTCTGCACAAACTTCCAACGTATCCAGATCACTTTGTAACAGTGCATTGTCCTCTATTGTGTTAATCACTTTATACAGTTTAGTATAATTTAAATATGTACATGTAATATGGTAACTATTAACAAGCCTTCTAGGCTGGCACTTATCAAGCTCCAATTCGATTATGTAGTTGCAATACTGTCGCAATCTGTATGGTAAAAAAGTAATCTGGTAGCACACAGGGCAAATGTTCATTGATTTGATTGCTTGATAAGGTGTATCATGCACAGTCTCCATAGAAGGCCGTAGAAGAGAAGCTAAGCGGAATTTTAATAAAGACATAGAGAAAATATTTTTGTACATTAATGAAACAACAGCTGATTTTTAATTAAGACTTAAGGAGAAAATGTTTTTGTACCTTAATAAGTATAAAGTAAGAATATAAAACATACATTCAAAGGTGCCCACAGCCTTTAAGGATGTGGCATTTATTTGTCCACTCTTTTCCTGTTGGAGCATAGCATCTATGAAGCTGGTAGCTAAATACTCATAACTAGACCTGCTTGATGCATGCGCAATATACTCTGGAGTTTATCACTCTCTACAGAAGCACTTATGTAGCATGGCCCCGTGTTGCACTTCCTTATCCTCCTGATAAGTTGATATGAAGTTTACTCATGCAGTGAGTTTATTTCATATAGAAGTGACTTTAGAGTCTCAGAAATACTGGACTTTTCATGACAAATATCTTTTTCCAGTCTTTGTCTTTGGTTCACACTATTGCCATCTGAGTATGGAATGAATTAGTGACAAGGTCGATCATCTCATTACTTCTGTATTATAGAAAACATTGTCAATTATGAAATCCTGTTTAGTGTCAGAGGAAAAGACTTGATAACTCTATTACATGTCTCCAGTGTGCGGAACTTTGATGTCATTGTCTTCTGTAATGTAATATATTTTCATTCTTCTTGTTATTGGATTACTGATCTCTGCTGAAGATAATGCTTTTGTTCCTACATACAGTTGTTTTATCATATATTGTAAATAAATTGTAGCCATTGCTTTGTTTAATAATCTTTTAAGAATTCCTGAATTATGTCCCATAATGATGTTTTGGCCGATGCTTTCTAAGAGCCAGTAATTCCCATGTTCATAGACCTGTAATGCCTTTATAGTATGTGGCATATTGGGGTTGCAGAATATATTTTTCAATAATTTGCAACTTATTTGTTTCTAGGATTCCCTACAAGTCGTCTGGAAATGAGCGCTGTTGCTGATATCTTTGACCGGGATGGTGACGGTTACATTGACTACTACGAGTTTGTGGCAGCCCTCCACCCCAACAAAGATGCATACAAACCCCTAACTGATGCTGACAAAATTGAAGATGAGGTACTTAATAATATATGTATTGGTCAATAGACTTTGTAATTCATTTTGGCCAAAAATATAATTTTTATTTGCACAAGAAACAAATTGTAACCTATATATTTTTCAGGTTACACGACAAGTGGCAAAATGCAAGTGTGCCAAACGTTTCCAAGTGGAACAAATTGGGGAAAACAAATACAGGGTAGGTTGCAATGTATTGTTGGAAAGCAATAAAAATCTTAATGGTGGGGGAAAAAGAAAAAGGATTTCAGCTAAAATGGTATTCTATAGTGGCTGTATTATGGAATATTTGTAATTTACAGTAAATGAGTGTACCTGAAGCAAGTGGTAGTCAATCTTAGTCTAAGTTCACACATCCTAAAATGTACTGAATATTTTTTTTAAAAGCAGCCTTCTTTTGCCGATTACAGATGAAAATGTGCACATAAAATACATTAGTACGTTATACAATGTACATTTTCCTGCCATTTTCTTACTAGCATTTCAGACTACAGTAGAGAGGCGTACAACCACCTCCCCATTGAAGTCTATGGAGACTGCTGCAGACTGGTAACAGCTATTTGGGGCCACTTGTTGGGCATCTATCACATATAAACAAGTTATGCCATAAATGAGAGTATTACTTAACCCCTTAAGGACCAGAGGTTTTTTCGTTTTTGTACTTTCCACCTCATCTTCTAAAAATCAGAACTCTTTCCATTTTGCACCTACAAACTCATATGATGGCTTGTTTTTTGCGCCACCAATTGTACTTTGTAATTCCATCAATCATTTCACCCAAAAATGTATGGGGAAACCATGAAAAAAAAATATTTGAAAAAAATATGCTATTTTGTAATTTTTGGGGGCTTCCGATTCTACACAGTGCCCTTTTCGGTAAAAATTACAACATATTTTTATTCTGTAGGTCCATACAGTTACAGTGATACCCAATTTATATAGGTTTTTATTTTTATTTTACTACTTTAAAAAAAATTATAACTACATCCACCAAAATTAGTATGTTTAAAATTGTCATTTTCTGACCCATATAACTTTTTTCATTTTTCCGTGTACAGGGCGGTATGAAGGCTTATTTTTAGCGCCGTGATCTGAAGTTTTTATCGTTACCGTGATTGTTTTGATGGGATTTTGATCGCTTTTTATACATTTTTATTAGGGTATACAAAGTGACCAAAAATACGCAATTTTGGACTTTTGGAATTTTTCTATGTGTGCGCCATTGACTGTGCAGTTTAGGTAACATTATATTTTTATAGTTCGGACATTTACGCATGGCAATACTACATGTCTATTTTATTTCTGTTACATTTTTTTTTTTTACGGGAAAAATTGGGGTGATTCAAACTTTTATTCAGGAAGGGTTTTATTTTTCCTTTTTTTTTTTTTTTTTTTTACAATTTTTTGTCCCTATAGGAGACTATTACATGCAGTCATTAGATTGCATGCACTGAACAATGCAATGCCATACCATAGCATTGATCAATCTGCGCTCGATTGCTCAAGTCTGGATCTCAGGCTTGGAGCAATCAAACGCCAATTGGACAGCGGGAAGGAAGGTAAGTACCTTCCCGCTGTCCTCTCAGCTGTTCTGGACACCACGATTTCACCCCGGCGGTCCCAAACAGCTCTGCTAAGCTAAGCAGCAGTATTTTTCTCCCGGTTCAGACGCCGCAATAAACTTGATTGCTGCGTCTAAAGGGTTAATACAGGACATCAGCCGAATCAGCGATGTCCGGTATTAGCCGCGTGCCCTGGCTGCTGATAGCAACTGGGACCCAGCAGGTACGAAGCACGCTCAGCTCCTCGTCGTGCTTCACATACTGGGAGCCGAACACCAGCGTAAATATACGCTCATGGTCGTAAAGGGATTAAAAGAGGAGTTTCACATATGCATTGCTATAATAAATGCTTATTTGTGTAAGATATCCAGAAATATATATAAAAAATAGTTCATATACACTAATGTTATTTTCTCTCCATTTTCTTTTTGCTATCAGTTCTTCCTGGGAAATCAGGTATAAACCAGTACAAAGTTTCCAATGTATATACATGGACATCTAATCTTGCAATCACGGTCACCTGACCATAACCTACACTATCATTGTGTTTTGCTCTATAAAATCCATTGTTGTTTTGGTGAAGGGTCTTTACTAGTCTAATATTAAACATTTTACAGTTCTGTTCTTGTTTTTGAATAGAAGTCATAGAATAGGTCCATTAGTTTATCTGTACTGTGTGAAGATTAGTGTTCTCCAGCATCTCGCTATGGTGAGACAGTGATATTGTCTTAGAGGTTAGTGACTTAGGTTACACTATATGGTTTTGTCAGACAGTACATTTTACAGTTCTACAGGATCAATGCATATACGTTAGATGAGATTTCATAATAACTACAGTACAATTTAACCTACAAAGTTAACATAACCTAAAGCTTCCCCATCTCTTTATGTTATACTTTATGTATATTCCCCATGCCAGCCTGGTATCTTTTTTCATACCAGTCATCAAACATCACATGATGAGCAGGACTATATATAAAATATGTAAATGCCTTATCCATCCATGCCCTTCATATCCATTGTATCCCAAGCATTATGTCCACCACATTATTGCATATTTTAGTATTGTACTAAATCTCAATATGTCAAGCCTGGTAGATACTGCTTTACAGTTAGTGTCTTGTTAAGTACTCCTTTGAGACAGTGGCTAGCAAGTAAAGCTGTTTGGTCACCTTTTCATTGTTGATGCATGCAACCTTGCTTATCCAGTAACCACAGCAACCACATCCCCTATCGTGTGTGTACCAAATATTCATCTGGTTCTTTGCATAAACATCTCACAAATATTAATGCTCCCACCCTTTTCTGTTGTATGTTTGTGCACTATCACGGTGTAAGAGACCAAAGCTAGGTTCTTTTTTCGTATTTCCATTAGCTCATTACATTTCAGGCCTTCTATCCTGCAGAAGCAGTAGTAGGGGTTAGTTGCCTCCTAAAGCATGACTGTGACTTTACAGCTATGTTCTGGAGTGGCTTGGAATCCATACAAAAATATGGAGCAGTCAATTTAATGTATATTTTAACAGATTGAACTGCGTATCAATGAATTAAATGGGTACTCTGGCCCTAAGACATCTTATCCCCTATCCAAAGGAAAGCATCACTACCACGGGGCCGGAGTATCGTGACATCGCCACTCCTCCCCCCGTGTGACGTCATGCCCCGCCCCCTCAATGCTAGTCTATGGGATGGGGTGTGACGGCCGCGATCAGACAACTTATCCCGCATCCTTTGGACAGGGGCTAAGATGTCTTAGGGCCAAAGTACCCCTTTATGTCTACAGAAAAAAGGGCATGCAAATAGGGCTGTTTTAACACTGCGTTAGGAGGTGTCTTGCAGTGTTCATTTAACCCTTAAGTAGGTCCTAGTTCATGCATTAAATGGATCCAAAGACCCCAATTACCCAACAGAGGACAAAAACACAACCGCACTGTATTTAATATTTTTATAACATGGGACCCTATGTATGTACATTTTTATAACATGGGACCCTATGTACTGGATGAGGAATGTCAACAAGTGGGATCTGTCAAAGGTATATGTTAGGCATATACATTGGAGACTTTACCGATGTATACATGCAGTAAATTTGCTGCATGAGAACATTATATTGTAAAGCCATAGGGTCCCCTATTAAAGTCAAGTGTCATGATGCTGTATTAGGAAAGAGTGATCTTTTGAGGTCAGTGTGTTTAGGTATTTTAAAGGTTAGGTTTACATTTGTTATTACTGCTTTGTAATTCAAAAGTTACTGAGTGCACTACATGTACAATGGGAAATTGCTTGAATTGCTAGGTTCATAGATGTCCCCTATTAAGGTGTGCAGTTTATAGAATGAAACTATAAACTGCTGTGAGCTATTAGTGCCACGTCTGGGCAGGGAAGGAGTGCACACTATTCTCTCCCACTCCCCTATTCCTGTCTACTTACTTACCTGCCCTAGGCGACAGATCTGTAACCACAAAAACAGTCCCTTCCTAGACAAGTGAGGGACGTAATTGTCAAAATAATAAAATACAATAATACATACTAAGGTCAAGGAACAGTAGGAAACAGACAGACTAAAATAGCAAAACTAACACACAATAAGTCAGATGTCCACTATCCGCATCAAAAGCCAGGAGATGTCAAAGTACAAAATCGCTAATACCAGAGAGAATAGTCAAAAGAGAGTCAGAGAGAAAGAGCAGAGCCAAAGTGCCAGAAAAACAGATACAGTAGAATGCTAGCTAGAGTACAAACTGAGCTCTTTAGCAGGCAGAGACGGGGAGTAGACTGCAAGCTTATATGGAACCAGAGCAGGTGTACAATCAAGGTCAGCTGACCAATCCAGACAGGCGTAACCAAAGCAACAAGACCAAACTAGTTAACCTTTTGGTTCTTTACAATTAGATTGTATTTATAGTTTCTTAGATTATTTACATTACTGCACAATGATGCCTGTTGTGCCACTGCATTACATACAGCTAGAAATGGTTTTATAAAAAAGGCTGTAATATGATAACAGCCTGTTTGGTAAGTATTGTAAATATTAGTGAATTCATATTGTGAGGATGGATTGTGACCTTCTGTGTTGCTTACTTCCTTCCTTTATTGCTGTCACTGTTGCCCATTGCTTTAATCAATTTGCTTTGATTGGTGTTGCATGGGTATTGTCATATTTACATGGATTCAGTCAAATCATCTCTGGGTGACTAATAAAATTTCAGTCAACATCTGCATGAAAAATATATTAAATGTAATGTAATCCTTGCAGTTCAAATCTCTTATTTAATCTTACTGTTCTTTCTTAAGTTTGGTGACTCTCAGCAACTTCGCCTTGTCCGTATTTTGAGGAGCACAGTGATGGTTCGAGTGGGGGGCGGTTGGATGGCACTGGATGAATTCCTAGTGAAAAATGATCCATGTAGAGGTAAGCAGCATAGTAGTTTCCTGGGACTAGCTGTTGCTTCTAGAATCTGCTATGAGGTTTATTTTTATGCAACCATTAGAATGCGCATATATTTTGGTAGAAAATGATACTATGTTCTGTATAAAAATGTTGAATTGCTGAGCTGCTATAGTGAAATAGTATGGAGATATGTTGTGAGTAGTGTAAAGATGGCTGTAAATACTAGAATATGGCCCCAATTTGCTTCTTTTTTCTTTTCCAATAGCGCTCTCTTCAGGTCACTGCCAAATAGGGATCGACCGATTATCGGTATGGCCGATATTATCGGCCGATAATCACGATTTTGGGCATTATCGGTATCGGCAATTATCTTGCCGATAATGCCCCGCCCCCCGCACCGCCCCCACCGCACCGCGACCGCCACCCCCTCGACCCGCCGCACCGCACCCCCGACCCACCGCACCGCACCCCCGACCCACCGCGCCGCGTCGCACCCCCCACCGTGATGCTAGGCGGTATACCGGTATGGATTTTTTCCCATACCGCTATACCGGTCGGGCCCCTCCTCCACCCTCCGAGTCAATAAAAAAAATTAAACTTACCCATAATGGGTAAGTGTCCGGGGGTTCCTGTAGTGTCCGGGGGCGTTCCGGGTGGAGGGTGGTCCGGTCCGGGCTGTCCTTCTTCTCCGGCGGTCTTCTTCTCCACTCCGGGCAGGCTCCGGCCTAGTACACTGCATAGACGCCGCTACGCCGTGACGTCAGGTGCGTCGCTGCGCACGGGCGTCACTGCGCAGCGGCGTCTATGCAGCGTACTAGGCCGGAGCCTGCCCGGAGTGAAGAAGAAGACCGCCGGAGAAGAAGGACAGCCCGGACCGGACCACCCTCCACCCGGAACGCCCCCGGACACTACAGGAACGATGGATGGATGGCCCGGACCACCCTGACAGGTAGGGGAGAGATAAGCGGGTGGTGGCGGCGGCGGCAGCCTATGGCCCCGCAAAAGCCACTGCAGATCATTGATTTAAAGCGCCCGCTTTAAATCAATAATCTGCAGCAGTGTCGCAGGGGGTTAAATAGCCGATAACTTATACCGAAATATCGGTATAAGTTATCGGCTATGGGCCCTAACCTGCAACGATTATCGGTATCGGCCCTAAAAAACCGATATCGGTCGATCCCTACCGCCAAAGATATTACTCCAAGTACAAACAGTTTTCTCCTTGGAAAATCATTCATGTCTTACTATATTTGTAATGTAAATGCTATAATCATAGTGTATACAGAGACCTTGGAAAAGCATATAAGACAGGGACGGTTAGATTTCCATTTCTTTTTTTTTTTACTCCCCAATTGGCATTTTGATATATAAAGAACCCATCAAATGAAAGCATCTTGTCTCGAGGGTATATACAATTCCTGGTACCGTGTTAGCCCTAATAAAGAACAGCAGTATATTCTATGCATATGACTCTCCCATTTCTTGATGTGGTTATCGTGCTGATAACAGTTGTTGGCTCTGATACTTTGTGCATACCGGGAATTTTTGTTTACTTTATAAATTCTATCTTTTTCTTATAGCAGTTCTTTAATACTTCTCCTTTCTTACTAAATATCCTCTTTTATTTTACTTGACTGGTATTCTGTCATTTTTTCCCTAGTTCATCATCATGGAAGTAAAATGTTACGTTCGGAATCAAACTCTTCAATTACTACTCAGCCTCTTATAGGTTGGCAAATATCTCCCTCTATCATTTCTTTTCATCTTTTCTTTTTCTTTTCACTTGGTTTGTTTTATTTATGTCCCTTGCCTTTTTTTGTGTGTAGTGCATGCAGTATTCTTTTTTACTTTCATTTGTAGTCTCGGCACCAACTTGTAAGGTTTGGACATTGCTGTGGTTAACATGCATGGTGAGGTTGAGATTCAGAGCCATCATACATGTTCACATTTAGTAGACATAAGTGTCATATATTGCATGCTGTGGTTTTATATCAAGTCTGTGTCTAAACATAAAAATGATTGTTTAGATGATATTTTTGTGCATTTAAAGGGGTACTCCAGTGGCAAACTTTTTTTTTTTTAAATCAAATGGTGTTAGAAAGTTAAACAGATTTGTTATTTACTTCTATAAAAAAAAATCTTAATCCTCCAGTACTTATTAGCTGCTGAATACTACAGAGGAAATTATTTTCTTTTTGGAACACAGTGCTCTCTGCTGACATCTCTGTCCATTTTAGGAACTGTCAAGAGCAGCATATGTTTGCTATGGGGATTTTCTATTACTCTGGACAGTTCTTAAAATGGACAGAGATGTCAGCAGAGAGCAATGTGCTAGTGATGTCAGCAGAGAGCTCTGTATTCCAAAAACAAAATAATTTCCTCTGTAGTATTCAGCAGCTAATAAGTACTGGAAATATTAAGATTTTTTAATAGAAGTAATTTACAAATCTGTTTAACTTTCTGGCATCAGTTGATTTTAAAAGTTTTCCACCATAGTACCCCTTTAAGATTAGTAGTACCCTAAAAGGAAATATACTTGTTGAAACCCGTATGATTAAAAGAAGCATCACATTTATCGCTGGTGCCACAATTTTTAAAACTGCCACCAAGAACTTAAAATACACTAAAACCTCTTAAGATTAACTTATGCAGATTAGATTTTGTGTGACAAACTTTATGCATAGTTTACATTTTCTTTGAGAAGACCACTTCTTCATACACTATTGGTTGTATTTTCAGAGAGGTTTCACTGTATTATATAATGACCCTCTTTCGCTAAAACTTTATGAATGTGGAGTCCTAAGGCCTACAGTGCAAAATTAGAAAAGTAAATATGGATTGATCTCATTTTACTTAATTTGTATCTTTCTGATACAGATTGTGTGTTATGTTTACTTACTCTATCTGGGAGTGCGAGCACCAATATTCTTCATGCCTAGGTGCTATAGTCATGGACCTTTTCAGATTTCTTGTCTCATCTGAGTTATACTCCAATATAAATGATGCTACAGTATTGTTTTCTACTATTTGGCCAATACCTTATGTGACTTTTTGTGAGATTGATTTTAACTATTGAACGACAGCTGCAGTCAGCAAGATTGTATATAATGCAGTGGTCCTCATTAACTATTTTTCCATATTATTATTATAATTTTTTTAAAGATTTCTCTCACATGTATGAAAGGGTTTTATACATGTCTGGAAACTTATGCAGTTTTCATTTATTTAACCTCTCTTTTAAAAGCAAAAAAGTCACAGCCTATAAGATGCCAAAAAACATAGTGAACAATGTTATAAATCCCTTGGATTTAAAAAATAAAATATAGAAGAAAATAGAAAACCAAGCCCACTTATTGAGAAAATAGCTGAAAGTGACAAACAGAAAAATGTTGACGCATGAGTGAAATACAATATTGTAGTGCTACAAAAAGTCCCTGTGTGGACCTAGCCTTTTACTTGTAGCAATATTTGGCTGCCTTTCAAGGCTGTTTTACCTATGGCTAAAGTTTTAATTAAAATTAGAAAAATATGGCGACAGAAGTTGGATTGGTGGGGATTTGATACGGCATTGTCAATGGATCTTGAAATGCAACAAAACAAAAATCAAAAATAATTGCCTTTCTCAAATTAGTTTGGTCAATAAAGGGTTAAACTAGAATGATTTCCGGATTAAAATGTAGAAATATCTTATTGTTTTAAGCAGGGCAATATATGACAGTGATATTATTTTCCCTTCATCCGTAATGTTTATGTGAATTTTGCCAACAGTGAAAGTTTATATTTCAGCTTGCTTTAGTCATTGTATCTGTGTTCCCATGCTTCTAAAGTAATGACAAATCATATTATGGATTGCAACATAGATGCGCAATGTTTTGATGATGTACAAAACTAACTCGCTTTTATTTGCAGCTAAAGGAAGAACTAATATAGAGTTACGAGAAAAGTTTATGTTACCTGAAGGCGTTAGTCAAAGTATGACTCCTTTCCGGCCAAAAGGCCGAAGGTCCAGACCGTCTTCAAGAGGCGCATCACCCAGTAGACCCAGCTCAAGTCCAAATGTCCAGGCCAGCCCATCACAAGCAACGAGTATTGGCACTCCCAAGGTGATTGTTTCTTTTCTTCAGTCAATCTTGCACATGAAGATGTAACCCCTCTCCACCTGCACTTCCATTGCCTGCAGTAAAGGCCATTTAAAGACACAGATCATATAACAATGCATGAATGTTAGACAAGGGCGCGATAGTGATTTTATGGATCATGTGGCCTAAGTCCTGTGCCTGAATCATGCTCCATTAAAGCTAATAAAAGGAAATTGGGTTGTTGCAACCTGTAAGTTACTGTGATGCAACATTTGGCAGAAATCGTTCCAGCATAGACTTTATGTTGTGCCCTCTTGGGGGTTGCAAAGTGAGCCCTTTTCACTTTCAGTATCTACCATGCAACACAATTCAGGCAGTACAGTGTAGCCAACGTTGCTGCATAGCCATAGGCGGAATTCTGGGCCACACACAAAGTACATACTTGATTTTGGTATTTATAGCTGCTAAACAGTTTGTTTGAGTCAGACTTACAGTAAAGATGTAGTAGATAGAAAAAGGCAAAAAAAATGTAATTTCACTCAGGCAGGAGTATATAGCAAGGATACTTGAGTTTCTGTAGTTCTTTGAGTCATCGTGTCTTCATTTTACATTCTAAGTCTCTATTGAAGTGATAGGCACATAGTTGTCCGGTGCGTCTGATACTAGTTCAAGTTTACCCTAGCTGAGCTGTATTTCTTTTTTCTTTAAAAAATGATTGCCAAATTGTGAGACATATGTCCAGAGCCTTGGTATTGGTGTTACTCATGTAAAAGGTGCAGCCTCTGCTCCACCAATGCCATCCGTGACATTACTTAAGTTTGCCATTGTTTCACACAGACACCCCTCCATATAACACGCAATTATGGTAAACCTTGGTTGACAAACAGCAAAACAGCAACTCCTTGTAAAAGCCCTGAGTCCCCCGAACAAAGACTGTCATCTGAAGAGGTATAGTACGTACAGGGCACTCGGTTGTGAAGTCTCTCCAAGTCACAACTGCTCTGTTCACTAACCGCTGTCATCACTGAAAGGCCTACCTTGCACGTTAACCCCCTGTTTAACTGATACTGAATGTTTTATTCTTTCCCACATTCTACTTTAATTAAGACTCATCTCTTACCACATCACCGGCATCATTACTACTATCTGTATAATATGACTGCTCATGTATTGTTTTCCAGCACAGTCATTTACAACCTATTGCATGATAATCTTTTCTGTCTACAGTTTGATTGTACAAGATATTTTCCAACGTTTTGTTCTATAGAAATACAGCACCTAATAATGTTCCAGTTACAAATCAGTTTATTAGCTTGATTATCTGTCACTAGCCTCATGCTGCCCGAATGATGAGTTGCATGAACCACTGACAGGCTCCCTTTTCACAACCCTCTATGGTTCACTCTGAATAGCTGAGCTGTTTTTAAGAGTATTCTTAGTATTATGGGGCGGTCCCGGCATTGATTGACAGATGTCTTCCTATAAGCAAAGTGGGGCAAATCTGTCAGTCAGTGCTGAGGATCGCCTCGATGACTTGGAGCCTCATTCCTGGCTGAGGATAAAACCATGATTATTCTGACCCGGTAAAGTTGTGATGAAAGAGAATTCCAGTGTTTCATACTGTCTGTGGCTATGAAACTAGTGACAGTTTCCCTTTAAATAAATCTTATTTGTTCATTTTTTTTCTCTGATTGACTTTACATAATCATGAGGTTTCCTTCATCTGCTTATCTCAGTGGTATCCACTACAGCTGTTGCAAAACTACACTTACCACCATGCTGGAAGTTGGAACCACTGAATGGGTTATCCATGTTTTATTAGTTTTTAAAAAGAGATCCACATGCTGTAAGATAACAGAGCAGCAGTTGCTTACATTTTCTGCGCTGATCCCCCTTTCAGGCTCCAGTCAGCACCCCGTTCTTGCTTTTGGAGCAGTCGTCACATACTCTGAGCATCACCTCTCAGGGATGGGAGCCATGATGCTCTGAGTCAAGGCTGCTCATTGGCTTTGATGGTCATGTGACAATCACTCCAAAAGCTAAACCAGGGTGCTGACGGGAGCCTGCACAGGGGATCAGTGCAGGATAAGTAATCTGCTGTTATTTTAAAGCATTTGAGACTTTTTTTTAATTAATAAAACATGAATAAACAGTTAAAGGGGTACTTCACTGGAAAAAAAATTAAATCAACTGATGACAGAAAGTTAAACAGATTTGTAAATTACTTCTATTAAAAAAAAATCTTAATCCTTCTAGTACTTATAAGCTTCTGTATTTTCCACAGGAAGTTCTTTTCTTTTATAATTTCATTTTTGTCTGACCACAGTGCTCTCTGCTGACACCTCTGTCCATGTCAGGAACTGGCCAGAGCAGGTTAGATTTGCTATTGGGATTTGCTCCTACTCTGGACAGCTCCTAAAATGGACAGAGGTGTCAGCAGAGAGCACTTTGATCAGACAGAAAGGAAATTCAAAAAGAAAAGAACTTCCTGTGGATCAAACAGCAGCTGATAAGTACTGGAAGGATTAAGTTTTTTTTTTGTAGAAGTAATTTACAAATCTGTTTAACTTTCTGTCACCAGTTGATTTAAAAAAAAAAAAAAATGTTTTCCAGCGGAGTACCCCTTTAAGGACCGGAGCAAGAGAATTCAGTAGTTACGTATAGGCTGCCAACAGGCAACCCAAAAAGACCCTATTTTCCCAAATATCAAAATAATAGTAAAAGTGCAACCTTTATTTCCATGTATCCACACAAATGAGGATTAAAATCTACAAGTGCCCAGGGACCCTTCTCACTAAAGTGTATCCTGACCATTCAGTCTAGGGCACGTGAACACATCAATCTGAATGATGCTGGTTGTCTGCAGTTACACCCGCATCCTATATTTAAGGGCATGAACACTTGAATTAAAATCAATATGGAACGGCCCCCCTCGACATGAGAAGTGCCCATAGGATGCGGGTGTAACTGCAGACACCCAGCATCATTCAGATTGATGTGTTCACATGCGCTAGACTGAATGGTCAGGATACACTTTAGTGAGAAGGGTCCCTGGGCACTTGTAGATTTTAATCCTCATTTATGCGGATACATGGAAATAAAGATTGCACTTTTACTATTATTTTGATATTTTGAAAATCGGGTCTTTTTGGGTTGCCTGTTGGCCGCCTATAAGTAATTAATCTTGAATTACCCTCCATATATTGGTCTCCTCTGTGTGTGTTGAGAATTCAATAGGTCATTCCATTAATTTACTGATGCAAAGACAGATGTATTGAGGGACTCAGAAAGAAGCCATTTGTTGTAAAAAAAAAGGACCAAATTCTATGGAGCACAATGACATTTTCACTGTAGTGTGCTGCTGTGGTCAGAGATCATTGCTGCTTCCTACAGCGAGAAAATAATCACAGCAAAGCTCCATGACCATGATGGGAAATATGATGATGGTGAAACTCCTGAGTTCTGAAATGTTGTCTAATAACCTCAGATAATACACAAGCTTTATCACAGAGGCCCAGGGGTTATATATTTGGCCAGTCTCAGGATCACCTTCTCGTGATTTACTTGTGTATCCTGGAGACCAGAGAAGACCCCCATTGCCTCCCTTGTTAGCAGCTGCCTCTATGAGTCAAGGTTATTCTATTAAACTTTCTGCTTATCTCCTACAGGGAACTCCTATCCAGGGGAGTAAATTAAGACTTCCAGGATACCTGTCTGGAAAGGGATTCCATTCTGCAGAGGACAGCAGTTTATTAACTACAGCAGCATCCAAAGTCAGAACACAGTTTGCAGGTAAAGCAGTTAAAAGTATGTAAATGATCATCCCAGTAGTATAACATACACACTCCATCACTAGAAATATATTCTGCTGGTAGACAGGATAAGACAAGATCTAGCCTCATAAGTCATGTTATACAGTGTTTGTCACTTATATTTTTATTATTGTTCGCTGTCACCCTTTTACCTTTTTATTTTTTATTAGGCTTTGTAGAGCTTGAGTAGACATTGTTGGACCCTTTAGAATCTGTATTTTGTTTAAATGGATGGTGGGTCTGAAATGTTGTCACAAGGTCATGTAATTATGATTATTACATGATTATAATTAGAGATGAGCGAAGTTACAGTGATTCGATTCGTCACAAACTTCTCGGCTCGGCAGTTGTTGACTTTAGCCTGCATAAATGAGTTCAGCTTTCAGGTGCTCCGGTGGGCTGGAGATTCTCTCCTAGGACTGTATCCACCTTTTCCAGCCTACCAGAGCACCTGAAAGCTGAAGTAATTTCTGCAGGCTTAAGTCAGCAACTACCGAGCCGAGAAGTTTGTGACGAATCGAATTACTGTAACTTCGCTCATCTCTAATTATGATGGTATCTGACTTTAGCTTTCTGAACCAAAATCATTAATCTAAGCGGCTGGAAACTTCAGGTGTATAAGGCCGAGTTCAAATGTTTTACAAAAAAAGAAAACTGATAAAAAAAAAAAATAAATGCAACCAACACCAACATGAGTTACTTTTACCATTTTTACTATTTACTAACAATGCTTAACTAAATTAAAACAAAATATACATACTAATAATGAGAACAGGGTTGCAGAGAAGAATATTACTTGGGATGAATCAGGCTAAAATTTAAAAGTACCTCTCATGATCTTGTTAAATGTTATAATTTAATCCCTCCCAGTTCACTGCCCCCGTCATGATAAACCACCCCCTGCCTTTATTTTTATTATTTTTTAGTTTTCTACCTTGATATTGCTCTGTATTTTCTGCTCAGTCTCAGTCAGATTCACAGACTGTGAAGGGGCGTTACCCAGCAGGCGTGACATCATCTGAAGCCATACAGGGGAGAACTTCCTCCCTCACTCTGCTACACACAGCCCAGAGCAGTTTAGTTGTGAGATGAGCTCTGATTGGCTAAGGCTGCACACACACCCTCAGCACTCCAGACTGCATATTCTGATTTTGGACTTCTGCCAGGCCAGCAGGAGTCCAGAGTCTGTGCAAGAGATGGGGGGGGAAATGTGCTCTGGACGAGTAGGAAGACACCTAGTGACAGCTTTTTTAAACACAAATAAAACATACATTATACATTACTCACATTAGAAAGTTTTTTCCCATTTCCCATAAGGAGTGCAATAACAAAAATTAGTTTTAATGACAATGCCCATTTGAGTATTGTAAATATTGTTTTTTTATGTAACATTCCTTCTATATCTAATGATTCAATTGTTCTTTGTCGCATAGATTATCGGAAAACTCCAAGCCGAGCTGGAAGCAAAGCTGGAAGCAGATCAAGTAGCCGAAGAGGCAGTGATGCCTCTGATTTTGATATTTCCGAAATCCAATCTGTATGTTCTGATATGTCTGAGACAGTTCATGATAGCTGCAGGCCCTCACCACGATCAAGTTCACGATCTTCAACAGGCAGACCTTCCAAAATTCCCACTCCACAACGACGGACGCCAATCAGCAAACTAGCAACAAAATCAACAAAAAGATAGGGCCCCCAGCTTTTAAGAGATTTTTCTTTGTGTATTGCCTATTTAAGTTTGTAAGGTGTAAAATATTATGTAGAAATTATGAAATAATGCAAATGTTTGATTTTAATCCTGCAGAAGGCCTTAAATGTGTGTTTGTCTTGTTTTTTTTTTTACACATATTTTTATCAGAAAAAAAACAAAAACCTTTGTTTGTCTTATAGTTTGGAGATGCTTGAGGGACTTCAAACGAAACTAACGTCACCGTTGTGTGAATTCAGAAACGAAATCAGTTATTGAATGTATTTATTACTGCAACCTGGAGGGAAGTTCAATATGCCAAACACTGCTTCATTAGTTACCAATTATGAATACCTCAACTATTTATAATAGAGCAAAAACATGGACTTAGATACCCAGCTTACGTACACTACCGAATCTCCATTCACTTGGACTTGATTATGCACATTGCAGTTATTTCCGCAGTTTTAAGTTCAGATAACTCACAGAAAAGTATTTAATCATCGGCAGAAACTATATTTTATGTTTTTATTTATATTTATGTCTGTGAGATTCTGTCTTAATAGAACTATAATACTGTTCAAATAATAGCATTTGGTGCATATGTGAGGTTTTCTTTCGCTTGAGTGGATGGTAACATTATGTCAACTTTTGTATCAAATCAGTTTTGCTTGCAAAATCTATGAAATAAAACTTGTCCAAATCTATTGGTTTGTTTATTCTTTGGTAGACTGAAAATATACATTAGAAGGTTAGGAGAATGTTCTGGCAACTACTTTGATAAATGAATAATGTGGGAATTTTAGATACAATATGCACCGTCTAATACATTCCACAATGGCTTAGGCTATATGACAAAATTTGGTGCATCTGTAGAAATTGTTATCTAGCTTTAGAACTATTAGTTTACCACAATTTTTGACATGCTGTGCCACTTTTCAGATCATGTCCCTGTAAGATAACTCCTATCCCTTCTTGCTAAGCTACAATGAGTGAGGCATAAATACGCACAAAATTGTCTGAAACACATAATAAATGTGGTGCAAGGCATGTAGTCCAGTTCTTTGACACAAAATACACCATCATCTTTGCTCGTTTGCAATATTAAATCTGGGCTTTTGTGTCTTATTAAAAATCAAGTGCGTGTGTGGTATGCCAACATTAAAAGGGTTCATTCATTTTGGTAAATGTTTTAAATGATGGACACAGATTACAGAGGGACCCTATGCCAATAAAGTCCATTGCACATAAAATTACTGATAAAGTTACAACATTAAAGGGGTATTCCAGGCCAAAACTTTTTTTATATATATATCAACTGGCTTCGGAAAGTTAAACAGATTTGTAAATTACTTCTATTAAAAAATCTTAACCCTTCCAATAGTTATTAGCTTCTGAAGTTGAGTTGTTGTTTTCTGTCTAACTGCTCTCTGATGACTCACGTCCCGGGAGCTGTGCAGTTCCTATGGGGAAATTCTCCCATCATGCACAGCTCTCAGGACGTGACATCATCATTGAGCAGTTAGACAGAAAACTTCAGAAGCTAATAACTATTGGAAGGATTAAGATTTTTAAATAGAAGTAATTTACAAATCTGTTTCACTTTCCGGAGCCAGTTGATATATATAAAAAAAGGTTTTGCCTGGAATACCTCTTTAATTTCAAAATGTGAAGTGGCATACAATGGCATAACTCCAGTGGAAGGCTGCTATGTGGCCCATGGGTTAGGACGCCACTACAATTAAATGCAGATATGACTGAGCAATACATCATGGTACTGAAAACTCTCAGCTGCACCCTGCTACTCTGTGTCAATGCCGTCTGGACCACATGTCAATGCCGTCTGGACCACATGTCAATGCCGTCTGGACCACATGTCAATGCCGTCTGGACCACATGTCAATGCCGTCTGGACCACATGTCAATGCCGTCTGGACCACATTGAGTTTTAGAGGAGCAAGACATCACTGGAATGGCGATGGAAGTATCACCATAGCCTCTACCAGCTCCATCAATGAGAATAAGGAAGCAAGTAGTTTAGGTGCATAAACATTCAAAGAGTACCTGTCATCAAACCATATTTTTGAAACTAAGCCAGATTATATTCCTTAACTACTAACACCCCTCCTGCCCTTAAAAATAATTACGAGCTTTAAAAATCTCTGTATCATACCTTTCCCCTTGCTCACATTGTGTGCCCTCCCGGCAGGAGAAAGTGGGCATTCCCCAGCAGGCGCGACATCACTGAAGCGTGAGTTGTGCAAGCTGTGCCTCGCCATGCCCCGCACGCACTTCCTGAGTTTGGTCTACTGCCAGGCCGGGAGGAGACCAAACTAACTGTTTGACTTGTTTGTGGCAGGGAACAGAACAGAGACACTTAGTGGCTGCTTTTTTCAATTAGATTAAAAACATATAGGTTGAGAATTTTAACAGCAAGTAAATAGCAAAGTGGCTTATAATCACTTAAGGAACAATATATTAAAAGTTTAGTTTGGTGATAGGTACTCTAACATTGGAAATATGTTTCCTTTAGGACTCGGACAAACCATATTAGTGTCCTAGCCTATGGTAAATTACACCACTAGCCTCCTCAAAGAATCAACTTAAGTCGTTGTAATTAGGTTATTGCTAGTGACATAAATCAAGTAATCCCCACCTCACAGTATGACACTGTCTGGTGTCCCAGGCAATAGTCCACAACTGGTTGACAAAGGCTATTGAGCCGTAACGCGTACCTACCCTGTATGCTATGCATGTTGCATAAATAAAACCTTTGAGATTTCATAAGCTTCTGAGTGCCGGGACCCCTTCTTCTTTTGGATTATCGTTACATTGGTCCTCGGGCACCAACTATTGATTGCAGTGCCGACCTTCTTGGGACTTTGGCTATAGTCCACAACTAGGCTGGCAGATGCTGCGAATATGGGGACCCTGTCATACAGACAGCCTGTAATAGGAACAGAGCTAGTTCTAGCTTTTTTGTTGTCTGAAGCCGAAATTGAAATGGAACCTGCCCCCATTAAATATCATGCCAAAGGTTTGTGTGCAACAAATATTCATCATATAACAGTACCAGCAAAGGGTACAGTATACCTCTATATCCCCTTAAGGGCGCTGCTCATTTTCACCTTAAGGACGCAGGCCTTTTTTGCAAATCTGACCACTGTCACTTTAAGCATTAATAACTCTGGGATGCTTTTACTTTTCATTCTGATTCCGAGGTTGTTTTTTCGTGACATATTCTACTTTATGTTACTGGTAAAATTTCGTCGATACTTGCATCATTTCTTGGTGAAAAATTCCCAAATTTGATGAAAAATTTGAAAATTTTGCATTTTTTTAAACTTTGAAACTCTCTGCTTATAAGGAAAATGGACATCCCAAATAAATTATATATTGATTCACACATACAATATGTCTACTTTATGTTTGGATCATAAAGTTGACATGTTTTTACTTTTGGAAGACATCAGAGGGCTTCAAAGTATAGCAGCAATTTTCCAATTTTTCACAAAATTTTCAAAATCAGAATTTTTCAGGGACCAGTTCAGTTTTGAAGTGGATTTGAGGGGCCTTTATATTAGAAATACCCCACAAATGACCCCATTATAAAAACTGCACCCCTCAGAGTATTCAAAATGACATTCATTAAGTATGTTAACCATTTAGGTGTTTCACAGGAATAGCAGCAAAGTGAAGGAGAAAATTCAAAATCTTCATTTTTTACACTCGCATGTTCTTGTAGACCCAGTTTTTGAATTTTTACAAGGGGTAAAAGGAGAAAAATCTTCCTAAAATTTGTAAACCAATTTCTCTCAAGTAAGTAAATACCTCATATGTGTATGTCAAGTGTTCGGCGGGCGCAGTAGAGGGCTCAGAAGGGAAGGAGCGACAATGGGATTTTGGAGAGTGAGTTTTTCTGAAATGGTTTTTGGGGGGCATGTCACATTTAGGAAGCCCCTATGGTGCCAGAACAGCAAGAAAATCCCCACATGGCATACTATTTTGGAAACGACACCCCTCAGGGAACGAAACAAGGGGTACAGTGAGCCTGAACACCCCACAGGTGTTTGACGACTTTTCGTTAAAGTTGGACGTGTAAATTATTTTTTTTTTCACTAAAATGCTGGTTTTCCCCAAAATGTATACATTTCTATAAGGGATAATAGGAGAAAATGCCCCCCAAAATTTGTAACCCCATTTCTTCTGAGTATGGAAATACCCCATGTGTGGACGTCAAGTGCTCTGCTGGTGAACTACAATGCTCAGAAGAGAAGGAGCGCCAATGAGATTATGGAGAGAAAATTTGGTTGGAATAGAAGTCAGGGGCCTTGTGCATTTACAGAGCCCCTTGTGGTGCCATAACAGTGGACCCTGCCACATGTGACCCCATTTTGGAAACTACACCCATCACAGAATTTAATAAGGGGTGCAGTGAGTATTTACACCCTACTGGCATTTGACAGATCGTTGGAACAGTGGGCTGTGCAAATGAAAAATTACATTTTCCATTTTCACAGACCACTGTTCCAAAAATCTGTCAGACACCTGTGGGGGGTAAATGCTCACTGCACCCCTTATTACATTCTGTGAGGGGTGTAGTTTCCAAAATGGGGTCACATGTGGGTATTTATTTTTTTGCGTTTATGTCAGAATTGCTGTAAAATCAGCCACCCCTGTGCAAATCACCAATTTAGGCCTCAAATGTACATGGTGCACTCTCACTCCTGAGCCTTGTTGTGCGCCCGCAGAGCATTTTACGCCCACATATGGGGTATTTCCGTACCCAAGTGAAATTGCGTTACAAATTTTGGGGTCTTTTTTTCCTTTTACCTCTTGTGAAAATAAAAAGTATGGGGCAACACCAGCATGTTAGTGTAAAAAAAAATTTTTTTTTTACACTAACCGGCTGATGTAAACCCCAATTTTTCCTTTTCATAAGGGGTAAAAGGAGAAAAAGCCCCCAAAATTTGTAGTGTAATTTCTCCCGAGTACGGAGATACCCCATATGTGGCCCTAAACTGTTTCCTTGAAGTACGACAGGGCTCCGAAGTGAGAGAGCGCCATGCACATTTGAGGACTAAAATAGGGATTGCATAGGGGTGGACATAAGGGTATTCTATGCCAGTGATTCCCAAACAGGGTGCCTCCAGCTGTTGCTAAACTCCCAGCATGCCTGGACAATCAGTGGCTGTCCGGAAATGCTGGGAGTTGTTGTTTTGAATTAGCTGGAGGCTCTGTTTTGGAAACACTGCCGTACAATGTTTTATATTTTTATTGGGGTGGGTGGGTGGGGGGGGGGGGGCAGTGTAAGGGAGTGTATATGTAGTGTTTTACACTTTATTATGTGTCAGTGTAGTGTAGTGTTTTTAGGGTACATTCACACTGGCACAGGTTTACAGTGAGTTTACCGCTAGGAGTTTGCACTGCGGCAGAAAATTTTCTGGCGCAGCCCACACTTGAAGCAGGAAGCTTACTGTAAACCTACCTGTGTGAATGTACCCTGTACATTCACATGGGGGGGTGGGGGGTGGGGGCAAACCTCCAGCTGTTGCAAAACTACAACTCCCAGCATGTACTGACTGAACATTCAGTTAGGTTCTGTTACCTAACTCAGTATTTTCCAACCAGGGTGCCTCCAGCTGTTGCAAAACTACAACTCCCACCATGTACTGATCACCAAAGTGCATGCTGGGAGATGTAGTTATGCAACAGTTCGAGGTGTGCAATTACAACTCCCAGCATGGCGAGACAGCTGTTTGCTGTTTAGGCATGCTGGGATTTGCACTTTTGCAACATCTGCAGGGCCACAGTTCAGAGACCACTGCAGCGTGATCTCCAAACTGTGCCCCTCCAGATGTTGCAAAACTACAAATCACAGCAAAGACAGCAAGACAGCAAACTGCTTTGTGGGCATGCTGGGAGTTGTAGTTTTGCAAGATCTGGATGACTACAGTTTATAGATCATTGCAAAGTCATCTCCAAACTGCAGCCTTCTAAATCTTGCAAAACTACAAATCCCAGCATGCCCAAACGGCTGTCTGGGCATGCTGGGAGTTGTAGTTTTGCAACATCTGGGGGGGGGGGGGGGGCTACAGTTTAGAGAGCACTGTATGTGGTCTTCAAAGTTTAGCCCCCCCCCCAGATGTTGCTAGGCACTACTCACTGGCTTCCCTAGTCTTCATCAGGGAGCCACGAGGCAGCCGCACGTCATGGCCGCCTGCCGCAGCCGATCAAGTAAGGGACCTCCACCCTCGCCGCCGCCGGTCACGGTACAGTTCCCCCATTCTGCCCGGAGTACCGTCGGTGGGCAGGACGGGGGAACCGAACTTTAACCCCCCCGCCCCCGATCTGCTATTGGTCGTCGCGTCTTGATGACCAATAGCAGGGATAGGAGGGGTGGCACCTTCTATCTTATCCCGACACCCCCCTTCCCCGATCCCCCTGATTTTCCAGGTCACCGGACACCGGTATGACCCGGATCCGCCGAAAATCGTCGGTCTGAATTGACTCTGAATTGGTCTCAGGACACCCCTGGGCATGTGCACGGGATACCTGCTGATAGATATCAGCAGTCATCCCGGTCCGGTCCCCAACCGGCTAGCGGCGGGGACCGGAATTCCCACAGACGTATGCATACGCCCCACATCCTTAAGGACTCGGGATGCAGGGCGTATGCATATGCCCTACGTCCTTAAGAGGATATAATAGTCCTGCATATGTTTTTTGAGGTTCGGAGGTGTGCTTGTGCTGAGAAGGCAGACCACCATAGAAATCTGAAGCACTGGACGTGTTATCTGCCTCTGAATGAGTAGGGTCTTGGAGTGCGACTAAAAAGGAAACCAACACAGTGGCAGGAGCTGTGGGTGACATGCAGGACATACAAGAGCGTGTACTTGTTTGGAAGCAGTGGTAAGCAGATATTAAAGTAGATCACAGCTACAGACAGCCTAGGTATCTGCCTTGTTGATGTTCCAATATTGTTTAAACCTGTGCTTCCATTGGCAAAAAAAAGTAAGACAGACTGCTGTTTTTGTGTTGTGCAAAGTATAGTTGTTCAGTTTTATACCTGAGTCTACATTATACATGTTGCTGAAGGAGAAGTCCCCTTGTTGGATGGTACCCATTTAGCCCCTTGGCCCTGTCTTGCCCAGGGGGCTTTTTTGTCGCACCTCCAGAGCCTCCATTACATTTGGATCAACAATGCAGGACATACTATGCTTCATATTTGTCAGCATTTGAATCCCACAATGTGAAATGGTTATAAGCCTTGGTGCGGTGCCATCCAGGCCTATCCCCAAAAACTTCAGCCATTTTGAAGCCAGTTGGCAGGCCACAATTAATGCCACTGTTGACTAGAATCCTGTATTGAGGTGCTCCCATCACATCAGAATAAAAAAACTTATCAAAAAGATCCACATTTTTAAAATGCAAATTAGTTTATTTAGTTATGTCAAATTATTTTTCAGAAAGCTAATAAAAATACACACGTGATGCTCCTGGGCAAAGATGTCCATTACAAGGACCTCCACATTTTATGTGCTTTTGATAATGCTGGTGACCTGACCGCCCCTCAAGTGCCAGAGGTGTATGGACTAGTAATGAACAGGTAGTAGGTGAAATATTGGACTTGACCAGGAATGGCAGTTATCTCTCCTCTTTACTTGAAGAGTTGTGTAAACCACCTGGTTTAGTTATATATAGTCAGTCCGGTACCCCTGGCACCAATGGCAACCAGGATACTGTTATTACATGAGAAGTCTTTCCATGTAGCACAATGGTCTCTTTCAATGAAACTCAACATAATATTATAATATTATAATATATTATATTATAGAATATATTATAATATTAGAACAGGTCAGGGCTCATAATAGTTTTGTTAACTGATTTTTATACTTCTTCTTGTATCAAGCTTTTTTGAAACAAGCTGCTCTGTTTTGTACAAACATCTCCTTCTGGATGTTCTGCAATGCAGTTAATGCTTTGCTTGCAATGTCGCTTTGGTATTTTCTACCAACTCTGCATATACAATGCATTCGGGAAGGCCTCAGACCCTTTCACATTTTTGATGTTTTGGTGAGGTCTTATAGTAAAATAAAAAAAAATCCTCCCCATCATTCTGTACTCAATACCCCCTAATAAGTATGAAAAATTATTTGCAGCGCGACTGCTGATGTCCACCATTACGGGGTCCCGACTGCAGCCGGGACCTGCTGTGCATGATGCAAGCACAGCTCCGTTGCTTGGGTCATTACAGGACATAAATGTACGTCCTGGTGCACGAAGGACCAGTGCATCAGGACGTATATTTATGTCCATTGTCGTTAAGGGGTTAAAAGCAGTACAATAATATAAAAACGTGCGCTGGGTTGTATTGACCCACAGAATAAAGATACCGTAAGTTTTACCGTAAAGTGTACAGAGTGAAAATGAAACCCTCCAAAATTAGCAAAATTGCTGTTTTCTTTTGAATTTCCCCACACAAATATTATTTTTTTTTATTGTACATTACACATTTTATGGTAAAATGAGTGAAGTAATTACAAAGTATAATTGGTTGCGCAAAAAAAGAAAGCCCTTATATGGCTCCGAAGATGGAAAAGTAAGAGTTATGGCTCCTAGAGAAAATAGCGAAAATGCAAAAATGAAGCTAGCTGTGTCCTTAAGGCCAAGATGGGATGTGTCCTTAAGGGGTTAAAGTATATTTTCAAAATCCTTGTGACAACATTGACTGATCTCAATGTTTGGGTCCATCCAGACAGCACAATTTGAGTGATACTTTTTGTAGTCAGTAGAAGGGGAGGGCTGGTTTAGTTAACTGGTTTTATCATTTATAATCTTCAATACGGATGGCGAATGACTGTGGCCGTTTGTTACCTCAGATGACATGAGCTTTTTTCTCTTTAAAATCTTTTCAGTTAAATATTTATATTTCTGATCATAACCACATCGTCTGCTCAGTATGATCCCTAATAATTCTCCAAATATAGAACATGTCATTGTAAAATGGTTTATTTTATCTGCCTGGGAGAAATGGAGTTCTAAGGGTTCATTTATATTTCCGTATGTCTGTCTGGGACACTTACAAATACACGGATAGTTGTTCATCTATTAATATAAAATATATTTGGCATTTTTTGTGTTTACACAAACCCTTTAAATAGAAAGTTATGTTCCAAAAATATACAAAATCAGAGTACAAAATAGAACAGTGCACTAATATAAGAAGTGCAAATAAGAATAGATCTACCAGGGTCACGTAGACATTATCATTATCTTACTCTGCGTCTGATAGTCCAGAAATTCCAATAGTGATGAAAAATGTGCTGATTCACCAGCGAGTTTTATATTTTGCAGCATTGTGGGAAAATGTCTTTCATTTAGTTACTGGCGCCTTTGTTAGCTGGTTCCAGCTCTGTTTGTGTCCTGCCCTGTACTATGTTACCAACCCTCAGACTTGCAGCGTTTTATGTGTAGAGCAGAGTAACTCTGTTTATTCCAGTGAGAACATGAATGAATAGTAATTTATGTTTCCACGTAACATGCTATAAGTTTAAGGCAGGATCGGAAGAGCCCATAATTAGCCAATACAGACATTGGTACCAACTGCACTACATGTACTGTATATAGGCAATTAATGGGCTAGAAAAAAGAAGCATTGCCACAAACGTTATACTGGAGATTCTCTAACCAAAACCATTTTATATATTTTACTACGACTATATACTATGAATATTTTATATTCCAACACTGTCCTCTTACCTGTGGCTCATCCATTAGGTAACTTTATTCAAAGGTGCAGTTCTTGAATATAATATTAGTAGTCTACAGGGTTTGCCTACTTTACGGAAAAAAAACATCCATATGGCCTGTTGGGGAAAAGAGGAGAAGTTCCTTGTTCTCTGTACATTACACAGATAATCTATTCATTTCAGCCTTTCAAACATTTCATTTTGGTGACACCCTTTATAGTCATGCATAGTTTTGGTGATGCACGATGTGATATCAGTATCCTGTATCAGCATGTTAAATGTGGCTGCTACCCCCCTGTGCCACTTATTACTCCCCTGTGCCTTTTTAAACTCCCCCTTCATCACCTCCTGTGCCATTTCACTCCCCCTTTAGGTCACCCCTTGTGCCACTTTATTCCCACTTATCACCCCCTGTGCCATTTCATTCCATCCCTTTCATTTCCCCTTGTGCCATTTAATCCCCTCCATCACCCCGTGTGCCAGTTTATTTTCTCCCCTAATCACTCCCTGTGCCACTTCATTACCCCTTCAATCAAGTGCCCCCTTTATTAATCCCTAAGCCATTTCATTCCCTCTCCTTATCACCTCTTGTGCCACTTCAGTCCCCTCTTGATCACCCCCTGTGCCATCTCATTCCCCCCCTTATTACGCCATGTGCCATTTCTCACCCCCCCTTGATCACCCCTTGTGTCATTTCACCCCTCCCCCCCCCCTTCACCACCCCCAGTGCCATTTCATTCCCCCTTCATCACTCCCTATCACAATTAAATTAATAATTACACACCGACTCCACAACATGCCAAGATAAAGGGTTGGGGGCTCCCACTGGCATCTGACAAGTGATGTCCTCCTGCTTTACTCCTCTGAATTGAGGGGCTTTACAAGTCAGAAGTCCCAGCAGCTATCACTGCTCATTGATATAAAGTGGTTGCATTGCTGGCTGCTAATTCAAGATCAGGCAGCACAGGTCATGGCTACTTAAAGGAAAACATTACTTGTGTTTACTAATCGCTCACGTGACCGGCGCTTATGAATATTTAAATCTAGCCGGCGGGCCCGCCTCAAAGCGCAAGTCCACACTGGAAGAGGGGGACCTTTGAGGGATCGGAGCTCCGGACTGCAGGCAGGTATAGCAGTCCGAGACCCCGCATCAGTCTCCTGTTCACCCGCACTATAACCCGGTGTATCAGGTTATAGTGCGGGTGAACGGGTGACCGTTTTCCTTTAAGAACGGTGACCAGTGATGGACGATCCCACAACACACCTGGAGGCTGTCACTGACACCTTAATGTGCTGTGGCACCCAGTTTGGAAAGCTCCAGGTATTCCAGGTAGAACAGAGGAATGGCACAAAGCAGAATCCTGAGATTGATGCTCCAGAATAGTTAATTGATTTGAGGATACAATATTTACACAGATAAGTCAGGAGAGCAGACAGATCCGCCTAGATTTCCTCTGTAGAGACTACAAGCACTTGGCCACTCTCCAGTGGTAACAGCTTATCCCCCTTTCCTGTACTCAGGCTACATTGGTAAATTGGGGGATATTTTATAGATATATAAATGATCCTGGCAATCTCCTTTTATTATTACTTAACCCTTGTTTGAATCTATTCCATCTTTGTTAATATTGAAGGGCTACACAAGGTCTATGTAGTTATTTACAGATTCGAGTAAATTTGTGTTTTGTTTGTTTTTTTTTCTCCTTCTTGTTATGGAACTTACTGGTACTATTTAATAAAACAAACTTTATTCACCCACAGCAGAATGTGTGTCCTTTGGTGTTTTACTAGTATTAGGCTTTAAAGGGGTACTCCGCTGCCCTGCTTCCGGAGCTCCGCTCCCCAGCATCCGGAAGTGTATTGTTCCGAATGCTGTGTGCGGGCTTCCGTGTTCAGGACCTCTCCTCATGATGTCACGCCGACCCCCTTGTCACGTCACGCCCGCCCCCTCAACGAAAGTCTATGGGAAGGGGGCGCGACGGCCGTCGCGCCCCCTTCCCATAGACTTTTGTTGAGGGGGCGGGCGTGACGTCATGAGGGGTTGCCCTGAACACGGAAGCCCGCACATAGCATTAGGAACACGGAAGCCCGCACATAGCTCCCTGATGGGGAGCAGAACTCCGGAAGCTGGGCAGCGGAGTACCCCTTTAACAAAGGATGATCTTATTAAAACTGTGTTTCCTATAGAGAAGACTCACAAACTGTAATTGCTCTATATTTAGAACAATGTCAATACAGACCCAGAGATTTTTGCCAGAGCTGTTTTCTCTGCCAGTGTCTGCTATTACAATCAGTATAATTGTTGTGAGCGATTGCTCATACCGAACTATTAAGCAATGGAAAACAGAGCAGACTGGAGTCTATTATACATCTGATTCATGCTTTGGCAGGGACAGTTACCTAGGTTCAGTGTTTTACAGCACTGTAATTGTATCACTGTGGATCAGCTTTGCCATATATGCACATAATCTGCAAATCCATCCTCTTCTGTCAAGGTTTAAAGGAAAGCATTTAAAATATGCAGAAATAGCATCAAACTCTGGCTTAATACTAATACCCAATTTATTCACATCTTATCTTTAATGTTTGAACCCAAGAGGATTCATATCAGATCGCATATCATTGAGCAATTCTTTAAAAATTTTGAATGATTAGTCTAGATTTCATCATGGAAATGATAATAGGCTGCCAGCTGTATAGCAGAAGCTACTCACCACTCCTCTGTCGCTTTTGACAGACAGTGAGGGGAGGGTCTTTTACATGACTGGGTGACAGGTAAAGACATCAGGGGGTTCACGAATAATGGCAGTGGAATGTTTTTTTTTACTCCTTTTTTCATTGGTTTATTTTTAACTAAAATTTACAAAAAAGCGCAAGTCGGGCTACAAATTTGGAGCAATTTTATTGTCATATTTGTGAATTTACCCACCTTTCAGATGATAGTTCCAGGAAGCTCTTAAGGTGATTGCTTGTGTATTACTGCATGGCAGTTTAGTAGCTTCATTGTGAATGTCCTTCATTTTACATATCATTTTACATCTTTTCATTGGCTCACAGGGTTATAAATCCTATGAGGGTAAGGGGCGTGTCCCTACCTTGTGGTGCTTGGAGGGGGTGTGTCCCTACCTTGTGGTGGTGGGATGGGATTGGTGCACCTTGTCCATGAGTCATCTCTTGTTCATGACTCATGGACAAGCCTGAGGCTACTGCAGGACTGGTTAGTGTCCCAGTAGGTATGGGGACCCCTAGTGGTGGGATTCTGATGAGCCATTTTCTTCATAAACTACTAGAAAATTGTGAAACAAACGTTACAAAAGGTGTCTAATTTGCATTTGTAAAAACGTAGAAATTTTAAAGTAATAATTTGGATAAACATGTAAACAATTATGGTTTGTAAAAATTGTACCAAATATCTGGACTTTTAAAGATGGTCCATTTTACTTTATGCTCTATGGTCCATTATGCTCTATTTTACGTTTAGGACTATGTAGCTTATATTAATGTAAGGAGAAGCTTTACTTTAAATTAAATCTATAAAGGAGTCTGAGGTTTAATCTACAAGACACAACTTCATTATATCTATTTTCCTTGTTTATAGATATTTAATATTGTCACACAAAGCTTGTATTTTTCTTAAATGAACTGGTGCCAGAAAGTTAAACAGATTTCCAGTACTTATTAGCAGCTGTATGCTACAGAGGAAATTCTTTTCTTTTTTAATTCATTTTTTGTCTTGTCCACAGTGATCTCTGCTGACACCTGATGCCTGTATCAGGAAATCCCCCATAGCAAACCTATGCTGCTCTGGACAGTTTTTATAAAACAAAAGACAGACAGCGCTCCATAGTGTGATACCGTTGTTGCACAGAGAAATTAAAGCTGGTGGGTATTGCTTTTACCCCAATGGGTTACACACCACCAAGTGCAACAATGGATCAAGGCTTGGAATATGAAAAAGGTGTCCGGCAGCCACTCCTCGTCTCCTCAAATATAGACAAAATGTAGATAAACCTCCAGGGTGTGGACGGGATAAACGGGCGCTCAACCACCAGGTAACAGGATAAAAAGTTTTATTCACCCATAATGCAACGCGTTTCACAGCACAGCTGCTTCATTAGGCAGCCTGATGAAGCAGCTGTGCTGTGAAACGTGTTGCATTATGGGTGAATAAAACTTTTTATCCTGTTACCTGGTGGTTGAGCGCCCGTTTATCCCGTCCACACCCTGGAGGTTTATCTACATTTTGTCTGGACAGTTTTTGACACGGACAGAGGTGTCAGCAGAGAGCACTGTGGACAGGACAAAAAAGAAATTCAAAAGGGATAGAATTTTCTCTGTAGCATGCAGCTGCTAATAAGTACTGGATGGGTAAAGATTTTTTAATAGAAGTAATTTACATATCTTTATTCTCTATTTGAATTCAATTTTATATTGCCGTAAAGAGGTTGCTTGTCAAACGTTCGTCCCTAATTGTTACCAAAACATCCAAGAAATTAATTGACTTTAGAGAATAAGTCAAAGTAAACCTAATATTTGGATCCATGTTATCGAGTTACCAATGAAAGTGGGGCACTTAGACAAACATTTCCTTCAGGAATTGCTTCCCATGGTGGTACCCCACACACATATATATATATATATATATATATATATATATACATACATTGTGGGGGGAAAAAGTATTTACTCAGCCACCAATTAGGTATTTGGTCAATAACAAAAGTCAATCTCAATATTTTGTTATATACCCTTTGTTGGCAATGACAAAGGTCAAACGTTTTCTGTAAGTCTTCACAAGTTTTCCTACACTGTTGCTGGTATTTTGGCCCATTCCTCCATGCAGATATCCTCTAGAGCAGTGATGTTTTGGGGCTGTCGTTAGGCAACACGGACTTTCAACTCCCTCCTAAGGTTTTCTATGGGGTTAAGATCTGGAGACTGGCTAGGCCACTCCAGGACCTTGAAATGCTTCTTACAAAGCCACTCCTTTGTCGCCCAGGCGGTGTGTTATGGATCATTGTCATGCTGAAAGACCCAACCATGTTTCATCCTTTCAGCCCCAAAGCATGATGTTTCCACCCCCATGCTTCACAGTAGGTATGGTGTTCTTTGGATGCAACGCAGCATTCTTTCTCCTCCAAACACGACGAGTTGACTTTTTACCAAAAAGTTCTACTTTGATTTCATCTGACCATATGACATTCTCCCAATACTCTTTTGGATCATCCAAATGCTCTCTAGCAAACTTCAGATGGGCCCGGACATGTATTGGCTTAAGCAGGGGTACACGTCTGGCACTGCATGATTTGAGCCCCTGGTGGCGTAGTGTGTTACTGATGGTAGCCTTTGTTACTTTGGTCCCAGCTCTCTGCAGGTCATTCTTTAGGTCCCCCGTGTGGCTCTGGGATTTTTGCTCACCGTTCTTGTGATAATTTTGACACCCCGGGGTGAGATCTTGCATGGAGCCCCAGATCGAGGGAAATTATCAGTGGTCTTGTATGTCTTCCATTTTCTAATAATTGCTCCCACAGTTGATTTCTTCACACCAAGCTTCTTGCCTATTGTAGATTCAGTCTTCCCAGCCTGGTGCAGGTCTACAGTTTTGTTTCTGGTGTCCTTCGACAGCTCTTTGGTCTTGGCCATAGTGGAGTTTGGAGTGTGACTGTTTGAGATTGTGGACAGGTGTCTTTTATACTGATAACAAGTTCAAACAGGTGCCATTAATACAGGTAACGAGTGGAGGACAGAGGAGACTCTTAAAGAAGAAGTTACAGGTCTGTGAGAGCCAGAAATCTTGCTTGTTTGTAGGTGACCAAATACTTATTTTCCACCATAATTTGCAAATAAATTCTTTAAAAATCAGACAATGTGATTTTATGGATTTTTTTTCTTATCATGCCTCTCATAGTTGAGGTATACCTATAATGAAAATGACAGGTCTCTCATCTTTTTAAGTGGGAGAACTTGCACAATTGGTGGCTAAATAAATACTTTTTGCCCCACTGTATATATATATATATATATATATATATATATAGTTGTCATCAAATACAAAATGATTGTTCTTAAGTACCAACCTTAATAAGAAAGCAATTCACTCAATTTGCCCGGAGGAAATTGGGCATTAATCAAAGTACTTGTGACAGCCTTCACACTTCCATCATGCTTGCTGACTACATTAAAGAAGGCTATGTAGGTTCCCTCTGGCAGACTAATTGTTGCAATTTTATTTAGGAAATAAAAGTGTCTCTTATATATGACCTGGTGTTAACCACAAATTGTGTTAGCAATTGTCCAAGGAAATGGAGATACATGATGTTATGGAATCTTGACCCAGAGCAATTGGTCTTTCCGGTGGATTATTTAAATCCTTGTAGATTTTAGGTAAAATATATTTCTTTGTCTCTTCATCAGTTAGGCCAGAATCAAATCCTCTTTCCACTATCTCTTTTACTTATTTCCCCAAATTGCCCATTTTGGATCATGAGACATACATTTACATATAGCAACATCACCTAGTTGTCTCTCTGCATCACAAACATACTGACCTTTGTCCATGACCATAGTAAGGTTATATGAAGAAATGTTTACCACCGTGCTCAACATCTCTTGGTCAGTTCCTTGGTTTGTGATGTTTTTATGTTCCTTTTGCTCCTTGTTTTTGTGCCTTAATTGGTGCTTCCTGTCTCCCCTGCTGTAGCGTCTTCTTGAAAGTCCTGTTAGCCTAAAAAAAAAAATGAAACTCTAATACTATGTGCATTGTCATCAAAGTCCCTTAAAACTGTCAGATAATTTCTCCTCATGCCATTAGTGTTCTTAGGGGCATTTATCACCCTCTCATTCCATTAAGGCTAATAAAGGGAAGACCTTCAGGGTCCAACCGCTGGGACCCCCTACAATTTTCCGTACAGGCTCCGACTCAGCCCCCGTTGAACTGCTGTGTGTTACGTTTCGCACACAGCAGGTCAACTGGCACAAACCCGCCTCTTCATTCATCAGTGTTTCTGTGTCTCCCCCTATCCAATAGAGATGAATGGAGGGGGCGTGATTTGACCAGCTGACGTGCTGTATACGAAATGCGCTGTAGCAGAACTTGCGGGGGGTCCCAGCGGTCAGACAAATCCCAATCAGAAATTTGTACCCAAGCCTGCGGATAGGGAATAAACTTCTTACCACTGGACATGTTCTTTAATTTTATATTTTGCCAGTAGAAAAATCTAGTAAATCTTCACATTTTCTTGTTCTTTCCTATAATTCACCAGTAAAACTCTCAAACCCATTTACCGAGAGGGATGTTTTCATAGTTTCCAATTCCACCACCTTGCTCCTGGTATTGTTAGCATCTTGTTGTGGAAATTCAATCTGCAGCAGGATTTAGATAGATAGTGCTAGAAAGGGGTGCCTAGGGTCCTCCAGTAGAATTGACTCTGGGGTCCACCGTAAAGTTACATGTAAATATTACCTGTTCTATTTTAGGCAGGTAGAACCTAAAATATTATTTTTTCAGGACATAATATGAAAAATTTTCTGTTTTAGGTCTTTTCATTACTGCATTTCAAGAGCTATGACTTTCCTATTTTACAATTGATGTAGCCATATGAAGGCTTGTTTAACATTTACTATGGTGTATCTGTTTTTGTAAGATATGTACTGTGCACAGTGTGCAATACCAAATATGCACAACCAAATAATCGCTAGTGCAACACCATTGCCACCAATTTAACACTTAGATTAAGGTTTTATATGTGAAGCAAATGTCAGTTTTGTAATTTTTGTACTTTGAAATTCTATTTCTACAAGGAAAAACCATTAGCAAAGTGAGGAGGTCGCGAAGTGGTTATGATCACTGCAAACTGCAGACATTCAGATGTTGCCAGTGTTAAAGATGTCACCCTGGCATGGCACCTTTACTGCTGGGTACAGCTGTGATTAGGTAAGCCAATGCTTCTATGTTTTCATGGCAAAAATCTGAAGGGAACTTGCACCAAAATGTCAAGCACCTATGGCTTTAACTGTAAGATATAGAACTGGACAGTAGAGATGTAAGTATCATTTTTATTTTGTTTAAATATTTTGATAGAACATGTCACAATGAAGATATTTTTTTCATTACAAAAGTGGTCGGGGAGGGGTCTCAGGTTGTTTTTATCTCAATAAAGTTTTGTTTCTTTTGTTACTGTTGTTTGTGTGTGTGTTTTTTTTTAAACTTATTTTTAGCTTATTAGCTGAGCCGTCTGATGGCATCCATTACTAAGAAAGGGCTTAATGTTGCTCTAAAAGCACCACCCATAACTAAATAATTAATAATTTAAAAAAGCCTGAGATACCCCCACTTTTCCATAACTAGACAGGTACAAAACTAAGCAGGAACATGCTAGTACTACCAAGGTAGAAAGAACGGTAAAAATTGCAATGCACTATATCTATTTATCAGTGGGTATGTAGTTTAAAGTGCTGCTTTATACAGCAACTCACCAATGACGTCTTCTCCAATTTGCTTTCATTACCTTCTCTTCTCCATCTGGTCCGGGCCATCATCATGATTTCTTCCACACACAATGCTTCACTGTTAAACCTACAAAACAAACCTATTAGGCTCCACATGGTTTACAGAGGTGTGTAGAGGAGTGTACATGGGTGACAGATGGGTGTAGAGGAGTGTACAGGGGTGCCGGGCGGGTGTACAGGGGTGACGGGGGGGGGGGGTGGACAGGGGTGACAGGGGGGGTGGACAGGGGTGACGGGAGGCGGACATGGGTGACAGGGGGAGTGGACATGGGTGACAGGGGGGTGGACATGGGTGACAGGTGGGGTGGACAAGGCAGACATGGGTGGGCATGGGTGACCGGGGGGGGGGGGGGGGTGGACAGGGGTGGTGGGGGGTGGACAGGGGTGACTGGGGGGGTGGACAGGGGTGACAGGGGGGGCAGGGGTGACAGGGGGGGTGGACAGGGGTGACGGGGGGTGGACAGGGGTGACAGGACAGTGGGGGTGGACATGGGTGACAGGGGGACTGGACATGGGTGACAGGGGGGGTGGACATGGGTGACAGGGGGGGTGGACATGGGTGACAGGGGGGGGACATGGGTGACAGGGGGGTGGACATGGGTGACAGGGGGGGTGGCAAGGCGGACATGGGTGACAGGGGGCGTGGACAGGGATGACAGGGGGGTGGACAGGGATGACAGGGGGGGTGGACAGGGGTGACAGGGGGGTCGTCATGGGTGACAGGGGGTGGACATGGGTGACAGGGGGGGTGGACATGGGTGACAGGGGGGGTGGACATGGGTGACAGGGTGGGTGGACATGGGTGACAGTGGGGGTGGACATGTGTGACAGGGGGGTGGACATGGGTGATGGGGGAGGGGGGGTTTGGACAGGGTTGAGAAGGGGTAACAGAGGGGTGGAAAGGGTACGGTACTTAAGCAAGCCGGCCCGTGCAGCTTGCAGTTCCACGGCAGGCACAGGAGTCCGGCGCACAAGCAGCTCGTTCCTCCCCAGGGCACCATTTTCGGCTCACAGCCAACGAGGGGAACGCAGCGGACGCAGGGGGGAGGGGGATGCTGTGTGCACAGAGCGCGCGCAGGCTTCCCTTCCCCCATGTGCTGCCAGTCTAAGCGCGCAGGCTGGGGCGGGACATTTAAAAAATAAATAACTCACGGCAAAATCTTGCGGCGCCACGAGCAGTGCAAAACGGCACCGCGGTTGGGAATCACTGCTCTATGGAAACCTGCTAATTGGTTCTGAAGCCCCAAAATGTCATCCAAAATAGGAAAAAGTTAGGATTAAAGAAAAATATGTAGATAACTAATAGAAATAAAGCAAGTCCTTAGAAAATATATAAAAGTAAGAAAGAGTTACTGGGAGCTGTAAATCACTGTCTATGTAGAGGACAGGAGCTTCTTCGGGGTTCTGTACAGTACACACAGTGTCCCAAAAAAGTAAAATGGAGCTGCCTTAACCTTGTGTCCAAAGGAGCAGCTAACTGTGGCATAAGTTAAGAGTCGTACAGAACATATAATACCTCCCTGTACTGTAGGAGGCGCTATCAGACAGGAATTCAGTGCATACGCTTCAGTAATACAGGTGTTTTACCAGTAAAATGTCCATTCCGATTGGTCGGTTCTTCCAGCCATTGACATGTTTTGCAGATTTGGTCTGTCCATAGCATTGTATGTTGAGTCTGGTTTCAAGCTACAATGCTCCAGAAAAGACCGTTGTATGTTGAAACTATTGTATGTTGAGGCCATTGTAGGTTGAGGGATCACTGTAATTCAGATATACAGGAAATACATTGCAATGTAAGCACACTGACCTGCCGCACGCTTTACATCTCAGTATGTCTTCAGGCTTATTTATATTCATTTATAATGCATAAAACACATTAGCAAAACAATTGAGAACCTATTATACCTGAATATCTGAAGATGCTGTACTAGGCCACCACATATGAGCTGACAGCTCTGTGCTCCACTATAGCTTCATCTGCATTTGGAGAATGGAGATGCAGTTCGAGGACACCTGGAGATCTGGGGCACAAGCCCAAATATCTGCTCTAGATGCCTGGTATTAGTGATGACATTGCCCACAGGTATACATCTCTTTTGGGCTCACCCACCACTGACCACTTTTGATATACTAGAAAATTATCCAGACCCTGCAATGGGGGGAAATAAATGCTTCCACTGGCGTACCACCCGTATACTATAGTTAGGGCATCACTAGGACCCATGTAAGGATTGTCATCTAGACTTTCCAGACTTCCATGATTGACCATGCCTAGTTCTGAAATGACGCTAAATGCGGACATTTCTGTTCCTTTGTTTTATATTGGACTCTCTGTTCCCAAGTCTACTGTTTCTCTTAGGAAAATTCCTATCTAAACTTCCCAAGTGTGTCACGTGTGGTATTTCTCAGTTTATAGGCTTTTCTATCAAACACGTACTAACTGCACAATGCATATGTATTATTTGGTTTCATGATATACTATGTAGAATACTGCACATCAATAATATTATGTACAAATGGATATAACTATAAGTTTCTTTCTACAGAATGATCTAAGCTTGTCCCTTGTGTTTCGGCTGCCTGCTATAAATGGCATTTATTTTACTTTTTCTCAGCATGAAGACTTTAACTTACATTCTTTATGTCTACAGCAATTGTTTAACTAAGTAAGAAGAAAATGTGTATTGCATGAATGCCCTCTTGTGGACGCTGGGTATAAAGGCAAGTTTCCAACATTCATTGTATAGTAAACATTGATGCATTCTGCTGTTAAAGGGGTACTCCACTGGCCAGCATTGAACTAAATGTTCCGAACGCTGTTTTTGAGCTGCGGGGGTCAGCCACGCCCCCTCATGACATCATGCCCATGCTCACTCAATGCTAGTCTATGGGAGGGGGCGTGACACCTGTCACGCCCCCTCCCATAGACTTGCATTGAGGGGGCATGGCCGTGACATCACAAGGGGACGCGGCCGACCCCTGCAGCATGCGAAAACAGCATTCGGAACATTTAGTTCCACGCTGGCCAGTGGAGTACCCCTTTACACACCAGTGGGCTTGTGCCTAGGGCAGCAGTGCTTAGGGGGCCAAAATTATAAATACTTTTGATGTGGCTGATGCTGCCGCTGTGCTGTGGCCTGGAGAAAAAGAAATCCTCCTTTTGGTTGAATCCACCTGGGTCAGTACTGCTGCAAATTTTTCTTTCAGATATTTAGCCGCAGCCGTTTCCTATGCCCTGGATTTGTGATTGATTTTGACACTTTCAGTGTATGGGGTGGAAATCCACTGTGAATCTGCAATAAATCATGTAACTCATATGGTTCATTTGTATTTGTGACAGATCTGCATGAACAAATTCTGACACTTGTGGAATCACCCTGATGGGGTGATGGAACAGGAGCCATCAGTGTCGGTGAGCCAACCGAGACATTTTATCAGCTGCAGTGATGTTTATGTCACACTGATGCTCAGAAATCTCATTGCAGTCAATGCCAGTAGATAGCTGTAGCATTACTTACATTGCAGTCCGTAGAATTCTAAGCACTAATCTCAGAATCAGCTATGGCATATGGGACTAATTAGGAAGATTGATGGGTTTACAATCATTATGCTGATATGGCTAACCGAAAACAACATATCCCCTATCCGTAGAATAGGGGAAAAGTGTTTGATCGCGGGGGGTCCGGACGCAGGGACCCCCCGCGATCTCCTGCATGGGGCTACGCCTCTGCTGTGGCTCTTCCGTGCAAGAGGTGTGAAGGCCGCAGCGTGACGTCGCGGCTGACACGCCACCTCCATGTAGTTCTATGGGAGAGGCAGGGAGGCAGTGTTCGTGCTTCCCCACCTCTCCCATAGAACTGTGAGGGGTGTGTGACCGTCGACTTCTCTAGGTCGACGCTACGCGCATTAGTGCTCACACTGAGTGCTAATGCGGGGGCCCTGTGCAGGAGATCGCGAGGGGTCCCAGCGTTCGGACCCCCCGTGATCAAACACTTATCCCCTATCCTGTGGATAGGGGATAAGTGTTTTAACGCTGCAGTTGTCCTTTAACCTCTTAACGACCACGGACATAAATGTACATCCTGGTTTGGCGGTACTTTGCGCACCAGGACGTACATTTACGTCCTGTGTATGACCGTGAGCATCGGAACGGTGCTCGCGTCATACACGGCAGGTTCCGGCAGCTAGCAGCAGCCGGGGACCCGCCAGTAATGGCCTATATCCGCGATCGCGCGGCTGTCCGCCATTAACCCCTCAGATGCCGTGATCAATACATCATACTTTAAATGGATGATCGGATCGCCTCCAACACTGCTGCGGCGATCCGATCATCCAACATGGTGGCCGGAGGTCCCCTTACCTGGCCCCGGCCGTCTTCCGGGGTCTTCTGCTCTGGTCTGAGATCGAGCAGACCAGTGCAGAAGATCACCGATAATACTGATCAGTGCTATGTCTTATGCATAGCACTGAACAGTATTAGCAATCAAAGGATTGCTATAGATAGTCCCCTATGGGGACATAAAAAGTGTAAGATAAAAGTTGAAAAATGTAAAAATAAAAAGTAAAAAAAAGTGAAAAATCCCCTCCCCCAATAAAAATGAAAATTGTCTGTTTTACCCCCAAAAAGCGTAATTTTTTTTTATAAACATATTTGGTATCGCTGCTTGCGTAAATGTCCAAAATATCAAAATATAATGTTAATGATCCTGAAAATTAATAAAAAATGATCTAAAAGTTTTATATATGCAAATGTGGTATGGATAAAAAGTAAAGATGACGGTGCAAAAAATGAGCCCTCATACCGCCCTATATACGGAAAAATGAAAAAGTTATAGGTGGTCAAAAAAGAGCGATTTTAGATCACCGATTTTGTACAAAAAGTTTTAGATGTTTTTAAGCGATACAAAAATATAAAAGTATCTAGCCATGGGTATCATTTTAATTGTATTGACCCACAGAATAAAGAACATATGTAATTTTTACCGTAAAGTGTACAGTGCGAAAACGAAACCCTCCAAAATGTGCAAAATTGTGATTTCCATTTACATTTCCTCCCTAAAAAAAAAAAATGTTGAGTTCGCTGTACATTTTAGGGTAAAATGAGAAAATTCATTACAAAGTACAATTGGTCACGCAAAAAACAAGCCCTTATATGGGTCTGTAGATGGAAATATAAAAGAGTTATGGATTTTAGAAGGCGAGGAGGAAAAAACAAAAACGCAAAAATAAAATTGGCCTGGCCCTTAAGGTTAAAATGGGCTTGGTCCTTAAGGGGTTAAATTGTTCCAGGCCTGGTTCTGCAATCTCTGATGTACTTTAACATAATGATTATTTTGGCCATTGCTATAATTACTGACTGCCAAGAATAATAAACCCATAAAGTATTCTGCAGAATAAATCTTACATCTTTTTTTTATTATTATGAATTCGTTTTTATCTTACATTATATATCCTAATTTGATAATAAAGTCTGCTTTATTACATAAAATGTAATACGGAAAACTGCAATAACCATATGTTTTATGGTTAGGGTCTATTAGTATGCTGTTAGTGATCACTTTGGGCCATGGAAGTTTGTGTATATACTAAAACTAAACACCCAATGAATGGGGATGAGCTGCAGTAATGTGGCACAGATACAACACAATGGGGGAGATTTATCAAAACCTGTCAAGAGGAAAAGTTGCTGAGTTGCCCATAATAACCAATCAGATCGCTTCTTTAATTTCTCAGAGTGGACATATAAGTAACATGTGACCAAGTATTATCGAAATATCTCCAGCCATTTGGAAGTTATGCGGTAACATATATTTCCCATAGACTTGTATGGGACTTTAAACAAAAACCCCGCCCCTGGCAAATGGGGGTGAGTAAGGGTTAAATTACCTATCCTATGTTTGTTGTTGACATAGTTACATAGTTAGTACGGTTGAAAAAAGACATACGTCCATTAAGTTCAACCAGGGAATTGAAGGGTAGGGGTGTGGTGGGATATTGGGGTAAGGGATGGGATTTTATATTTCTGCATAAGCATTAATGTTATTTTGGTCCAGGAATGTATCTAACCCTGTTTTAAATTTATTAATCGTTCCTGCTGTGACCAGTTCGTGGTAGACTGTTCCATAAATTCACAGTTCTTATGGTAAAGAAGGCGTGTCGCCCCTTGAGACTAAACCTTTTCTTCTCCAGACGGAGGGAGTGCCCCCTTGTCCTTTGGGGGGACTTAAAGGGGTACTCCGCCCCTAGACATCTTATCCCCTATCCAAAGGATAGGGGATAAGATGTCAGATCCCCGCGGTCCCGCTGCTGGGGACCCTCGGGATCGCCACTGCGGCACCCCGCTGTCCTTACTGCACAGAGCGAGTTTGCTCTGTGCGTAATGACGGGCAATACAGGGGCCGGAGCATCGTTACAGCATGGCTCCGCCCCTCGTGACATCACGGCCCGCCCCCCCAATACGAGTCTATGGGAGGGGGCATGGTGGTCGTCACGCCCCTGCCATAGACTTGTATTAAGGGGGCGGGTCGTGATGTCATGAGGGGCGGAGCCATGACGTCATGTTGCTCCATCCCCTCTATCGCCCGTCATTACGCACAGAGCAAACTCGCTCTGTGCAGTAATGACAGCCGGGTGCCGCAGCGGCGATCCCGAGGGTCCCCAGCAGCGGGACCGCGGGGATCTGACATCTTATCCCCTATCCTTTGGATAGGGGATAAGATGTCTAGGGGCCGAGTACCCCTTTAACCTGGAACAGTTTTTCTCCATATTTTTTGTATGGGCCATTAATATACTTATATACGTTTATCATATCCCCCCTTAAACGTCTCTTCTCAAGACTAAACAATTGTAACTCCTTTAATCGCTCCTCATAACTAAGATGTTCCATGCCCCATATTAGTTTAGTCGCGCATCTATGCACCCTTTCCAGCAACACAGTGTCCCTTTTATGGACCCTTGACCAAAACTGAACAGTATTCCAGGTGAGGCCGTACCATATAAGTAACATGTGTGCAAAGTTTCATGTTAATATCTTAAGCCGTTTGGACATGATTGTGGAACATACACACACACACATATACACACACACACACACACACATTGAGTTTGAGATATATATATATATATATATATATATATATAGATTTTGTCTTACTTCTGGAAAAAATCATAACTACATGCAGGAAAATTAATATGTTTAAAATGGTAATTTTCTGACCCCAATAACGTTTTTATTTCCAAGTACAGGGCGGTATGGGGCTCATTTTTTGCGCTGTGATCTGAAGTTTTTAGCAGTACCATTTTTGTATTGATCAGACTTTTTGATCACTTTTTATAAATTTTTTCATGATATAAAAAATTACCAAAAATACGCTATTTTGGACTTTGGAATTTTTTGCGCGTACGCCATTGCCCGTGCGGTTTAATTAACAATATATTTTTATAGTTTGGACATTTATGTACGCAGCGATACCACATATGTTTATGGGAAAAGTGAAAAGGGGGGGTGATTCAAACTTTTACTAGGGGAGGGTTTAAGGGGTAAGGTAAGGCACCCTTCTGCTGCGTCATAGCTGATCGAGACATTGCGGTTTTCACACGATGGTCCCGATCACCCAAACTGAGCTGCCGGGAAGCTTTCACTTTCACTCAAAGTTGATCGCTGCGTCTAAAGAGTTAATGCCGGACATCAGCCTGATCGGCGATGTACAGCATTAGCCGTGGATCCTGGTTGCTTATAGCAACCGTGACCCACTGAGTATGATGCGCGCTCACCTGCTGAGTGCACGTCATACATCAGGAGCCGCAGATGGACATTAATGAACGTCCATTTGTGGCAAGGGGTTAATATTGTCGGGTACATTTTTATGTAAACACTAGCATACACACACACACACACCCACACACACACAACAGGGACTACAACTCCCAGCATGTGTCATTCAGGAGTCCCCCCCCCCTCCACCTTCACATATAGAGATCATTCCCAGTATGAGATTTATTCCCCTGCAGTCCATACATCCCCAGCCCGTGCACCTTCTCATCCTCCCCTTCAGATAACACTTATCTGTGTTCCTTCTCCTGTGCAGACCTGCGTCCTTTGAATACAGAGCAGGGGGAGGGGAGGTGAGGAGCTGTGTACTCAGCTGGATAAGATAAGGGGGCGTGGCTTATTTCTCTCATGCAGACAGAGAAAAAAAAATGCTATGACATCTTGTCCACAACAGACTCAGAACTGTGGACAACAGTAAAAGAAAACCCTCTGAACTACAGAACTTCCTGCCCAACAAACAGGTAAGAAAAACACATACATGCTGCCAAAACATATAACACATGTATATTGCAAAAAAACAAAACTTATAAAGAAGATGCCATATAGTCAAAAAATTAACCACCGGAGTACCCCTTTAAGGTTTTTCTTTACAAACATTTTTAAATAATTATGCGTAGTGCTCTTTTTTTTTAATTTCTTGAGCCGCTGCCCCCCAAAATGTCTGTGCACGTCCCTGCAAGACCCTATTTGGAGCTTTGCTTACATTAATATGTTGTGTATTGTATCTGTTTTCCTGTGTGACATGCCACTGTGTTTTGCTGTAGTATTTAGCAACATGGCAGTGTGGATGTTTGTTGCAAGGCATCGTGTGGCTGTAGGTAGGTAGCTTGGAGGTGCTAGCATTGGGAGGGCATTGTATAACTATGCTTGGTATATAGTGTATACCCTTTGTTTTACATTTTCTGACCTTCATAATGTAATATAAGGCCTTCGGGGGCATTTTCTCTCTCATATATGTAGTGTTTTCAGTTATATATGGAATCGTGTTATCCAGCTAAAAAATACACGAGCATAATCTGAGTCTGATATATAACAAAATAAATTTTTTACTATTGATTATTTCCCCTGTAAGTGGGGCTGACATACAAACGCCGGTCACAAAGGAAATACAGCCCCCTGACATTGTCTGCAGAGCTGATCCCAGCAGCTCTTGCAGATACCTGGTATTGGTGGTCACATAATCGCTTTGGCAGGAAGCAGGAGACAGTATCATTTCCTGCAAAACTGCATGCACAACACTTATTGATGGCTTCATGTACAGTCTGGGAAGACAGGAACGATAGACTGGAAAGCCCGGCTGTTACTGATTCCATGCAGCTTCGATACATGGCCATGCAGATTAAATTGCCAACCACCCATACATTTATGGTCTATGGATGGTAGAGAAGACCTGGCCTCTGATGATCATTGATAGAAATCGATAACCTTCCTGCAGTCACACTGTCAATAGTATGATCATATGACTGAATGACATGGAAGTATGCTCACTGGGGTTTGTTGATTGGCTTAAGATCTTGTATGCAGGGGCAGAGAGTTTCCCACTTGTGAATGGTTGGATTGGCCGCTCTTTTGCGGTTTGGTCTGGCGTCCGTCAGGGTTGTCCTTTTAGCCCTTTGCTGTACGTGTTTGCAATTGATCCTTTCCTTAGGAGGATTAATTGTGGACCGTTGGCATGGGTGAGAATGGACCTGGCGGTGCGGGATTCGGTCCTAAGGGCGGTAGCGTATGCTGATGATGTCACAGTCTTTGTCTCCTCACGAGAGGGCTGATGGGTGATGTTAGAGGTGAACCGCTACTCGGAGGCATCCGGGTCGAAGATCAACTGGGATAAGTGCGAGAGTCTCTGGCTGGGATGGGAGATCCTGGTTTTGATCTCCCGGACACCCTTCCAGAGTCCCAGGAATCTGCAAAAGTCCTTGGCATCGAATTTGGTCAAGGGGATTACCCCAAACATAACTGGGACAGCAGGCTTAAGATCACCGCTCAGAAGGTGGATCAGTGGAAGGGTTGGTCTTTGACCCTCCAGGAAAGGGTTAACCTTATCAAAACATTCCTGCTCCCTTTGTTGATATATCTGGGCAGTGTATGCTTTTTGCCAGAGCCTCTCTGAACCCGGTACTACAGTGTGTTCTTCCAAATGTTATGGGGAAATAGACTGAACCTAGTGAAGAGGGAGGTTACTTACCGTACGAGGAGACTAGGGGGGTTGTGTATGGTCAACCCTGTGGTATTCAAAGTGAATACCTTTCTTAAGACCAATATTGCAAACCTCTGGAAAGAGATGGCTCCTCCGTGGGTATCCTCCTGTAGGGGATGGTTTTGGCCTTTCTTCCAGGAATGGGAGACAGCAGGGCAAGTGAAGGATCTTTGCACACCACATGGGCATCTCCCGGCTTATGCTACCCCGGTTCTGAAGGTTATTCGTCGGTGGGGTCTGGGGATGTGGGAGATTAGGTCCTGTCTTCTCATTTCCAGAGGCCATTGGCGCTCAAGGATTGCCCAAGTCGGGATCTGGAGGTTGGTTTAGGGCTTTTGAATTAAATCAGGATCCCCTTGAAGTTTTGGGACTTGACTTGGCACTGCTTCCATGGGAAACTGTGTGTGAGGGACAATCTGAAGTGCAGGGGCTCTGAGGACCAGGGATGTCCCTGCAAGAGTGTGGAGGCATGCTGGAAAGCATGGAGCATTTTCTGCTTCATTGTCCCTTTAACACAGAGGTTTACAACAGGGTGGGCGCTTCCATTGGTTTGTCTAGGCTGGCCAGTCTCTCCTATGTGGAATGGGCCTATGGGGCATACATAAAGCTTGGAGGTTTGGACCAGAGCACTTTATTCCTAGTCAGCTTAGTGGTCAGGTACTACACGTGGAATGCACAGTGTTTAGTGTCGATGCAGCATAAAATCCTCCCATTGGGTGAGGTGGTTAGGAACATACTGGGTGACCTGGTGATGGTGCGTTCTCTGGAGTACAAGAGGCTGGGTGCTGGCAGGGCTTCTCGTCTGTGGAGGGGCTCTGCCTTTAAAGTGCCTTAGCCTGTTGTCTCCTTCCCTGGTGGTGGGCTGGTGCTGGCACATTAGTCTTTTTGTTTTGTGCTGTAGGTATATAGTAATATAGGGCTTCCAGGCACTGAACTTGGGCTTCGGGTAGCTGGAAGCCTCATTGTTGTTTGTTGTTTGGTTTGTATAGTTTGTACTATTTTTGTATATATTTCTGTTTGTGTATTTCTATATATATTTAGTGTTTATATATTTAATGTTTGTATATATTAGCATATATTTTTTTCTAGGGGTTGGTTCATCACACTGTGTTGGGGTTTAGTTTAGGTTGGGTGGTGGGAGAAAGGGGGAGGGGGTGTCTATGGGACTCTATATATACAAAAAATCCTGGACTGGTTCGTGGACGTTTGTTATCATGTACTGGGGGCATGGGATACGGGACCAGCTCAGGGCCAAAAATATAAAAATAAATAGTATTTTCTGTATGTGGTGTTTTGGTGGTTTGTGACACAAATTAATTATTTATTATTTATTTATTGTGGGTGAAAAAAATGCAACCGGGCCAGGGGTTTTTAGTCTAATTATTAGTATTAAGGTTATAATTATTATGATTATTAAATAGTGTTTAGTTGTTTACATTTGTGGGGTTGTTATTATAGTGTTTGGTGAGAATGTGGCTGGACCAGGAAATACTTTGATGGACATTTAAGGACTTATATGGACTCATTACTTATATATTGTATGTTGTTTGTATTATTGTTATAGTGTCGTTTATGATTGTTGTAATGTTTTATATTTTTTAAATAAAAGATCTACAGGATATAACTCAGGATTAGAGAGGAGCGAACTTACAGTAAATTCGATTCATCACAAACTTCTCGGCTCGGCAGTTGATGACTTATCCTGCATAAATTAGTTCAGCCTTCGGGTGCTCCTTTGGGCTGGAAAAGGTTGATACATTCCTAGGAAAGAGTCTCCTAGGACTGTATCCACCTTTTCCAGCCCACCGGAGCACCTGAAAGCTGAACTAATTTATGCAGGAAATGTCGTCAACTGCCGAGCCGAGAAGTTCGTGACGAATCGAATTTACTGTAAGTTCGCTCATCTCTACTCAGGATCAGTACAGATTAAGTAATGTAATGTATATACACAGTGATCCCACCAGCAGAATAGTGAGTACAGCTCTGTAGTGTAATTCAGGATATAACTCAAAATCAGTACAGGATAAGTAATGTAATGTATGTACACAGTGACCCCACCAGCAGAATACTGAGTACAGCTCTGGAGTATGAAACAGGATATAACTCAGGATCTGTACAGGATAAGTCCCCTATGGGGATTTTAAAGTCTGCAAGGTAAGTATGGCATGTTTATGTCTGTAATTATTTATTGTTATGTTTAAAATTTTAATAAAAGATTTACAGGATATAACTCAGGATTTACGCATGCTCCACTTCCTGCAATTACGTCGTACGTCACTGTGGCGTGACGTTGACTCTTCTCCCAAGCTGCCACTGCGGTATTCCTAAAGGACCATAGTGGATGCTTGAAGACAGTGGCATTGCTAGGGTTGTTGTCACCCGATGAGGTAAAAAATAGTGTCACCCCCATACTCATACCCCCCCCCCCCCCCAAGACATTTTTTAGCCTGTTGTTACAGACGCCAGTGGAGTAGCTTGTTGCGGAAAATTATTTCCAGTATAATAATCAAATATACCAATTGCCACAGAATGGGGCAGTGCTAGAGAAGTTTAAACCATGTAAAACTAAAGCTCCCAGTATGACCTAAGCAAGGTAAGGTTATTCTGGGAGTTGTTGTTTCACCCATCAGAACTGCAGAACTGCAGTGACTACAGCCAGGGCCGCCATCAGGGGGTACAACCCATACACCTGTATGGGGCCCGGAGCTTCAGGGGAGACCGGACGTCCATGGACCTTTTTTTTAATTTTTTTATTGGCCTGTCAGTGAGTGACTGCCACTGTCACTCACTGTCAGCTGGGTGCCCCCAGGACTATGGCCGGGCCTCATAGTCCGGGGGGGCCCGCACTCAATAAAATTACCTTTTTGTAGGGCTCGGGCCCCTTAAGAAACAAAGCAGGGCCGGCACCGGACAGGTCAGGGGCTGATGGGAGTAGAGATGTCACGTGCCCCGCGCAGGCACGCACGTCCACTCCAATCACCTGACCTGTCCCTGCCTACGTCCCCATGCGAACCTCCGGCATCTCCCCGTGCAGTGACAGGACTAGGTGCAGCAGCCTCACGTCATGGCATCGATCCCTGGCAGGGTAAGTAAACTGGCGCGGGGGGCCCGGGGGGGGGGGCTGTTAGGGGACTACAATAGTGATGAGAGGGGTGTGGGGGGGGGGGTGTTATGGGGGTGATGAGAGGTGCAGGGGGGGTGATGAGTGGTGCAGGGGGGGTGATGAGAGGTGCAGGGGTGTTATGGGGGTGATAAGAGTTGCAGGGGGATGTTATGGGGGTGATAAGAGGTGCAGGGGGGTGTTATCGGGGTGATAAGAGGTGCAGGGGAGGTGTTATGGGGGTCATAAGAGGTGCAGGGGGGTGTTGTGGGGGTGATAATAGGTGCAGGGGTGTTATGGGGTCATAAGAGGTGCAGGGGGTTATGGGGGTGATGAGAGGTGAAGGGGTGTTATGGGGGTCATAAGAGGTGCAAGGGGGTTATGGGGGTGATAAAAGGTGCAGGGGGGTGTTATGGGGGTGATAAGAGGTGCAGGGGAGGTGTTATGGGGGTCATAAGAGGTGTAGAGGGGTGTTATGGGGTTGATAAGAGGTGCAGGGGGTGTTATGGGGGTAATGAGAGGCGCAGGGGGGTGTTATGGGGATGATAAGAGGTACAGGGGGTGTTATGGAGGTGATAAAAGGTGCGGGGGGTTATGGGGGTGATAAGAGGTGCAGGGGGGTGTTATGAGGGCGATAAGTGGTGCAGGGGGTGTTATAGGGGTGATGAGAGGTGCGGAGGGGGTGACGGGGGTGATAAGAGGTGCAGGGTTATGGGGGTGATAAGAGGTGCGGGGGGGGTTACGGCGGTGATGAGGAGAGGTGAAGTAGGGTGGGGTGATGAGAAATGCAGAGGGTTATGGGGGTGATGAGAAGTACAGGGGGTTATGGGGGTGATGAGAAGTGCAGGGGGTTATGAGGGTGATGAGAAGTACAGGGGGTTATGGGGGTGAAGAGAAGTGCAGGGGGGTTATGGAGGTGATAATAGGTGCAGGGGGGTTATGGGGGTGATGAGAAGTACATGGGGTTATGGGGTGAAGAGAAGTACAGGGGGTTATGGAGGTGATAATAGGTGCAGGGGGGTTATGGGGGTGATGAGAAGTGCAGGGGGGTTATGGGGGGTGATGAGAAGTGCAGGGGGTTATGGGGGTGATAAGAAGATTATGCATTATTAACCATTACTAATTGGTCAGGCCTTTTCTTACAGGTATATAATAATGGATTTGGAGAGTAATTTGTGTTTCCATTACAATGTATCTGAGAGCTCATGTGAAGGATTGGATTTCATTGAATTAATGAGTCAGAATGAGTTGATCTTCCTGGGTAATACACTCCAGCATGTTTGCCTCCCTGCCATCAATGCCTTACAGTATACACGTGCTCCTCTGAATCCATTCCTTTCACAGACCTTATGTTTGCTTTGGGTCTAGCAGATTCTTGCAATGAACTGCATGGTATTTCATCAGGACATGTAAAAATACTTAAGGGGGTTTGCCCATGAATAAGATTTATGACTTTCTACAGGATATGTGATAATAGTATAATGGCTGGAGGTCTGACTGACGGGACCCCTTTATGCTTGGGAACAGGGTGCAGAGTCTCCTGTTGAATTGAATCAGTCCCGTGTATGCACTACAGTTCCATGCAATGTCTATGGGACTGATGGAGATAGTTGTAACTGTTAGTCCCATAACTTTCAGAATAAAATAATATTATTTTGCTTCTATTTTGTCTCTTATATTTTGAATATTAAATGATAAAAGGTCATCTTTCAGTGGGGGGCTAATTTATAAAAGCAAAAAAGGGGTAGGCGGCTCACACTACAGAGGTAAAGGAGCACAGAGTACCAAGGTGCCTTAAGAAAACACGATACCCTATGTGTTTAGTGTACAGAAACCAAGTAGAGAGGGTGCAGACCTTCTAGGTCAGTGATGGCGAACCTTTTTGAGCCCGAGTGACCGAACCGTAATGCACGCCAACTTTTTTCCCGTCAAAGTGCCAGCACAGCAATTAAATCAGAATACACATTAGCTTGGCAGTATAGTTCCCCCACATTAGGTGCAGTATAGTTCCCCCACATTAGGTGCAGTATAGTCCCCCCACATTAGGTGCAGTATAGTCCCCCCACATTAGGTGCAGTATAGTTCCCCCACATTAGGTGCAGTATAGTTCTCCCACATTAGGTGCAGTATAGTTCCCCCACATTAGGTGCAGTATAGTTCCCCCACATTAAGTGCAGTATAGTTCCCCCACATTAGGTGCAGTATAGTTTCCCCACATTAGGTGCAGTATAGTTCCCCCACATTAGGTGCAGTATAGTTCCCCCACATTAGGTGCAGTATAGTTCCCCCACATTAGGTGCAGTATAGTTCTCCCACATTAGGTTGGCAGTATAGTTCCCCCACATTAGGTGCAGTATAGATCCCCCACATTAGGTGCAATATAGTTCCCCCACATTAGGTGCAGTATTGTTCCCCCACATTAGGTGCAGTACAGTTCCCCCACATTAGGTGCAGTACAGTTCCCCCACATTAGGTTCAGTATAGTTCCCCCACATTAGATTGGCAGTATAGTTCTCCACAGTAGGTGCAGTATAGTTCCCCCACATTAGGTTGGCAGTAAAGTTCACCACATTAGGGTTGGCAGTATAGTTCCCCCACATTGGGTGTACTATAGTTCCCCACATTTGATTGGCAGTATAGTTCCCCCACATTAGGTTGGCAGTATAGTTCCCCCACATTAGGTTGGCAGTATAGTTCCCCCACAGTAGGTGCAGTATAGTTCCCCACACATTAGGGTTGGCAGTATAGGTCCCCCACATTGGGTGCAGTATAGTTCCCCCACATTAGGTTGGCAGTATAGTTCCTCCACATTGGGTGCAGTATAGTTCCCCCACATTAGGTTGGCAGTATAGTTCCCCCACATTAGGGTTGGCAGTATACTTCCCCCCACATTAGGGTTGGCAGTATACTTCCCCCCCCCACATGGTTGGCAGTATACTTCCTCCCACAAGGTTGGCAGTATACTTCCCCCCACAAGGTTGGCAGTATACTTCCCCCCCCACAAGGTTGGCAGTATAATTCCCCCCCACAAGCTTGGCAGTATAATTTCCCCCCACAAGGTTGGCAGTATAATTCCCCCCACAAGGTTGGCAGTATAATTCCCCCCACATTAGGCAGGCAGAGTTCCCCCACATTAGACAGGCAGTGTCCCCCCACATTAGGCAAGCAGTGTTCCCCCACATTAGACAGGCAGTGTTCTCCCACATTAGGCAGGCAGTGTTCCCCCACGTTAGGCAGGCAGTGTTCCCCCACATTAGGCAGGCAGAGTTCCCCCACATTAGGCAGGCAGAGTTCCCCCACATTAGGCAGGCAGAGTTCCCCCACATTAGGCAGGCAGTGTTCCCCCACATTAGGCAGGCAGTGTTCCCCCACATTAGGCAGGCAGTGTTCCCCCACATTAGGCAGACAGAGTTCCCCCACATTAGGCAGACAGAGTTCCCCCACATTAGGCAGACAGAGTTCCCCCACATTAGGCAGACAGAGTTCCCCCACATTAGACAGGCAGTGTTCTCCCACATTAGGCAGAGAGTGTTTCCCCACATTAGGCAGGCAATGTTCCCCCACATTAGGCAGGAAGTGTTCCTCCACATTAGGCAGACAGAGTTCCCCCACATTAGACAGGCAGTGTTCCCCCACATTAGACAGGCAGTGTTCCCCCACATTAGGTTGGCAGTTCCCCCACATTAGGCAGACAGAGTTCCCCCACATTAGACAGGCAGTGTTCCCCCAGATTAGGCAGTCAGAGTTCCCCCACATTAGACAGACAGTGTCCCCCCCACAGACATACAGCCTCCAGCCATATACAGTGTATGGCTGGAGGCTGTATGTCTGTGTCGGAACACCGAAGATGACGTCCCGCTGGTCAATTACCATGCGCGCGTCATCCTCGGTCCTCCCCGATGCTCCGCTCTGCTCTGCTTTACAGGCGCAAGAATGGGACGTCAGTGACGTGACGTCCCTGTGTGCTCTACCTCCTGGCGGTCCCTGCGTTTTTAAAGCTAACGCAGGACCGCAGAGAGGTAATCGGGACATCCTTGTGTCCCGAAATGACCTTTCGGGACACAGGGATGTCCGGAATGTGACGGGGGCCTGTGGCCGCGTGCCCACAGAGGGGGCTCGGCATGCCACCTGTGGCACGCGTGCCATAGGTTTGCCATCACTGTTCTAGGTAGACGTACTTGAGTAAAAGGAATATATGAAATGTGTAAAAGATATGGATGGTATGGCTGAGTGAATATAAATGATTTATTCATATAAAATTGATAAAAACAAACCCACTATCATTGCATCCAATGACGTTGTTATAACAATCTATATGGTAATAAAATTGGCAAAAAAACTAATAAAAATGCGCAATATGCATAAAATCAAGAGAATATACCAACTAGAAAACACAATGATAGCATAGAAATGTCTGTATAGCGGCATATACCGCATATACCGCCCAGGGTGCTGCAGAGAGATCGCAAGGGGTTCCAGTGACGGGACCCCCGTGATCAGAAATCTTCTCCCCTCTCCTTTAGATAGGAGATACAATGTCTAAGGGCAGAATACCCCTTTAAGCTGTTCTCTTTACACCAAACCCGGACAAAGACTTTTGTAGTCAAAGTTTTGACAAACAACTGCAATCCTTACTTTACTCCTGAGACAGACCAGTACAATGCAAAAACTTGGAAACATTGCTTGAATTTTGTACAGTTCTTTAGAATACAATGTTGAACTTAGGAGAAGCAATATTGTGTCACTAGTAACTGCCCCGGGTTTTGCAATATGCAAAGACTTGTAGTTTTAAGATGATATGCTGCTTTAGAGGTGTACTTGTACTTGTAGTTCTACTTTGGTACATTCTTGTGAATGTTTACTCCTGTACTCTCTGTATCTGTATGACTGTAGACTGACTTTATGTTGCAACTTGCAATAGCTTGTGTCCTATTTAACTGAGCAAACTGAAAAAGGTCCTCATTGTAGAGGAGTGGCACACTTATTAGGGGTTTCTGGCTCCTCTGGTCTGTTTTCAGTGGCCAGAGGTGGTCGAGAAAAGCCAAAAGTAACAAGATGGGGCAACACCTTTAACATTTTGCAAAGGCAATGCATGCACAGTTTAGTAAACTTTTAACCCCTTAAAATTTGGAGAGATATACATGTTCTAACATAGAATCACAGAATATACATTTGCAATATAAGAAAAAGTGATTTTTGTCTTACCGTAAAATCCTTTTTTCGAAGGATCCATTGGGGGACATAGACCTTGGGTATATGCTGTTGTTGCTAGGAGACTTGACACTTGAAACCAAAAAGTCGGCTCCTCCCAGCAGGATATACCCGCCTACAGAGCCTGAGGTTTAGTCACCAAGCAGTAGGAGATGACCGAGAGGTAGAGAACCAAGACCAGTCCGAGGCAACCAGAACAAAAAATAACTGAACACATCCTCGGACAGGTAACCAAACACAGGAACACCAAAGAAAGGGCGGGAGCTGTGTCCCCCAATGGATCCTCCGAGAAAAGGATTTTACGGTAAGACAAACATCACTTTTTCTCTATCGGCTCCATTGGGGGACACAGACCATGGGACGTACCAAAGCCGTCCCTTGGGTGGGTAAGGAATCAGTCAGGTGAACGGCTGGACCACCGCGGCCTGCAACGCCTTACGGCCCAGAGTAGCATAAGCTGATGCAAAAGTATGATTCTGGTAGAACCTTGTGAAAGAGAGCAAAGATGGCCACGTGGCCGCTGTACAGAACTGCGAGGCCGAAGCCACAAATTTAAAGGCCCAGGATGCCCCGAAAAACGGTAGGAATGAGCCAAAGCCCGGAAGGGGGAATCTTCCCCTTGCAGCGGTAAGCAGACCGGATCCACCGAAAAATGGTGGCCGTAAAAGCAGGTCGTCCTGTAAGACGACCTTCCGGAAAAACAAAAAAAGGAGTCACACTGCCGAAAGGAAGTGACTGAGAGATAAGTCTGAACAGCCCTCTCTACAACCAGTTTGTGGAGCAAACTCCCTGGGATGAGAAGGGGCCGGACAAAAAGACGGCAGGACGATGTCCTCATTGAGATGAAAAAGTCGAAACCATCTCAGGTAAAAAGGACGGACCTGGACGGAAAACAACTTGTCCTGGTATACAACCAGGAGGGCAGAACGGCAGAAGAAAACTGCCAGCTCTGACACCCACCTAACAGAGGTAAGAGTAATAAGGAACCCCACCTTCCAGGGAACGATGTGAAGAGGAATGTCCCTAAGAGGTTCAAAAGGAGCGCCTTGCAGGGCACCTAAGGCCAAGAGTAAGTCCCAAGGGGGAGAAGGGGACCGAGAAGGAGGGGCAGTGTGTGCCACACCCTGATGCAGGTCTGGACATGAGAATTGAACGCCAGAGGACTTTGAAAAGGAATGAAAAGGGCCAAACTTTGACCCTAAAGGAAGCTGAGAGACAACCCTTGGGCCAACCCTGGCTGGAAAGGGAAAAGGGGTCGGGGAAGGAAAACCATGACTAGAGAAAAAATGCTGAGATTTACATTAATGAAAATAAGACTGCCAGGTATGGTGGTAAATCTTCGCAGAGGAAGGCTTGTGATCCCTCAGCATGGTGCGAACCACTTGGGAAGAGAAACCGCGGTCTCAACCTCCACACCGTCAAAAGCCGAGACGGTAAATAGGGGTGGCACAGGGGACCTAAGATAGGAGGTCTGGGTGAGAGGGAAGGCACAGCGGTAAGTCGTTAGGAGCCTGACCGCGACGACGTACCACGCCTGCCGGAGCCAGTCTGGGCCGCGAGAATGGCGGGAACACCCTCTGCTGTGAGTTTCCTCAGGACTCTGTAATGAGAGGAAAGGGAGGAAACAGATAAGGTAGGGCCAGGCCCGACTAAGAAACAGAGAAGGTAGGGCAAAACCCGACCAGGAGAGAGGAACGCTGCAGTTGTGGCGGGACGAGTCCACGCCTGGAGCGCCCTAGAGTTTGCAGGTCATTGCAAACACCTCCGGATGTAGGGACCACTCGCCTTGGATGGCTGAGGACCAGTTGAGACAGACCACCTACCAGTTTAGTATGTCCGGAATGAAGATCGCTGAGATGGTCGGAAACTTGAGTTCCTTCCAGAAAGGAATTTCCCGAAGGAGCAAGCAAAGATAGAATTGCCCTAGTCCCAGCATGTTGATGGGGAGAAGGGCTTCTGGGGGGACCAAGGCCCCAGACCGGTCGGTCCTTGAAAACACCTCCCCAGTCCAACAGACGGGCAGGAAGGGGCAGGAAGGAGCGCCCCTGAAAGGCAGGGGAAAACAAAGCCACCATAGAAGGGACCGACAAGACTGTCGAGAGAGAACAATCTTACAGTCGAGAGACAAAGGAGACCTGTCCTACCGGAAGAGAATCACCAGTTGAAGAGGTCGTGATGAAACTGGGCGAATGGCATGGCCTCCACTGCCGCCAGCAACCGACCCAGGACAGTATGCAAAAGCGAATGGAAACTGGAGCAGGATGCCGAAGTTATCTGACTCCTGACAAGAGAGTTAGCCGAATGTCGGGCAGAGTCGAAAGCGGGCAGAGGCCGCGTCGAACTGGAGCACCAGGGGAGAGGTTAAACTTGTCACGATTAACCATCCAACCGAAAAGAAAACAAGGGTTGGAGATTGAGACTAAGACTCCCCAGAGTCTGAGCCCTGGTTGGAGCTCTGATCAGGAGGTCGTCCAAGAAAGGAATCACTGAAACAACTCTTGTTCGTAACTGGGCTATCACAGGCGTCAGGTCCTTGCTAAGGACCCACGGAGTAGTGGTCAGACCGAAAGGGAGAGCCACAAGAAAAAATGGCCGTCCGGAACTGCAAATCGGAAGTACCGCTGATTACCGGCAAATATTGGAATAAGGAGGCAGGCATCCTTGATGTCCACCGAGGGAAGAAAAACTCCCCTTGAACCATGGACTCCAGCACCGAACGGAGAGACTCCATTTGGAATGGGAAGCAGAAGATGCTGGTGGAGATGCTCGAGAACAAAGATTGGGCGAACAGCAATGCTCGTCTTGGGGACCACAAAGAGGTTGGAATAAAAAACCTCGAAAACGTTCCCCTGAAGGAACAGGGACAATTACTCCCTGGATGAAAGGGAACTGGAATGCGCCCCGAAATGCCTCCACTAGAGAGGAGGACCGGGGGGTCCGGGAAGAAAAAAGCAGTCCCATGGAAGGGAGGCAAATTCGACCCTGTATCCGTTGGCTACAACATCCCTGACCCAGGAAACCGGAAAGTGCGTGTTCAGGCATCCCGGAAGAATAAGATGACCAACCACCCGAGAAACGTCGGCTGGTGGGGGCGACCCCTCAGGTCGAGGTAGGCCTATGGGTGCCTTCTGGGACCGCCAAACAGCCGGCTTGGCCGACCTCCGGGATGGACGGATCAGGAAGGAGGGAGCCCTCTCCCCGTGAAGGCGCCTGGCTGGACCTTTGTTGGTACCAAAGGTCCACAGGACCGGAAGGAGGAGGACTTCCGATGGAAAGTGGTTCTGCGAGCCTTATCCAGAGGTATAAGGAACTCTTTCCGCCTGTCGCTTCACTTCTTGAAGGCTGTGTCCGCATTCCAGGCTATAAGCCACATGGAGCGAAGGAGGGCTACCAGGTAGCCTGTGGCAAAGGCAGCACAGCAGCTGCGCATGGAAGCAGAACCCAGAAATTCTCCGGCATCGGAGAGCTAGACTAGATAAATCCCCTGGAGGGATCCTGAATACTACCCTGGCGGAGTTGGGAGACCATACTGAAAGGACATCTGACACCCAGGCAGAAGCAAAAGCAGGAAGAAAGGAAGAACCTGCTGTCTCAAAGGCAAAGGTCTCCACCTTCTTGCCCGCTGGATCCCGGAAGGCAGCCGCAAAAGCCAACAGCAAGACAGTCACCTTAGAGAGGCGGGAGACCGGTAGATCCACAGTTGGAGAGGAGGTCCACCGAACAATGAGGTCCTTTGCGAAAGGATACTGCGCTTGAACCTTCTTTGTTTTCTGAAACTTTTAGTCAGAGTGCCTTCAGGCGGATTTCAGCAGGACGTCAAATTCAGTGAGAGAGCTGAAAGTCTTGGGTGCCGGTCTGGCACGAAGAAAGAAGACTTCTGGAGACACGTCCGAAGTTCCTGGGTCCTTTAGCTCGAAGGTGTCTCTTATGGCCGAAACCAATGAGTACACCACATCAGGCATATCCGTGCACCCCTCTGAGTCGAAGGCCGAATCAGAAACCTCATCCACAAGTTCTCCAGGTGAATGAGAACGAGGTGAGGCAGCCCTGGAAGAGGTCGGGCACGATGAAAGGCAACTTCTGGAGCCACGTCCGAAGTTCCTGGGTCCTCTAGATGAAAGGTGTCTCTTGTGGCCTAAACCAATAAGTTCACCGTGTCGGCAGAATTCGAGCGGCCCTCTGAGACGGATGCCGATTCGGAAACCTCATCCACAAGCTCTCCAGGTGAATGGGAACGCGTTGAGGCGGCCCTAGATGAGGAAGAGACTGACCTGGTACGCGGCTCTGGAGAGCCAGAGCGGTGACTGCGGGAGCGTCCTCTGGAAGAGAGACGCTTGTGATAAGCTGAGGTAGCAGGGCGAGACCTATGATGGGAACGCTCGTACCTGTCTGAAGACCCCGGGGATGATTCAGAGGAAACAACCCTATTACGCTTGCGAGAAGCGTAGGGAGAAGGGGAGCGAGTCCCCCGGAGGGCCGACGGAGGGAGGACCTCTCCAAGGCAGTCACCACAGAACGGGAGACCTGCGCCAAGTCGGATATAGACTGTGAGAGGGAAGAAACCCAGGCTGGAGGGGAGGCCGAACCCGCCTGGTCTGTAGAACATCCCGGGTAGTAATAGCCGGGGGGTCTGGGGGAGCAGTGGTGCAGGCAGAACAAGTAGGTTCAGCAGAACCAGACATTTTTGTGTTACAGCTATTACAGGTGTAATAAGTAACTAAGGACCTAGCTATCTGTTTAGAGGAAGGAACAGTTCTGGGCACAGACATAGAAATAAAAAGGAACAGTCTCACCCTGGTCTGTGTCCCTCCGACTGCTGCTGTGAGCAGAGAGACGAAGAGAAAGAGAAAACGCTGGACCAATGGCCAGAGGGGGCGTGTCAATTACAAGGACACTTTGGCTCTGCAAACCCCCTGCGCACGCACAGCGCTGAATGGAGGGGATTCGCGCCATCCTGAAAGGTTTCCGCGGCTCAGGGTGGGCGGAGCTAACGCACACCGGGCCGCCGAAGAAATAATAACTCAGATAATGATGGCGCCGAGAACGAAAGTAAAAACTTCTATGTGGCCGGGCTGAAGGAGCGCCCACCCGCCGAACAGATACGCCGCGGCTACAGAGGACAGCCACCTAATACATACTGTGCACCAAACACACACGTGCCCGCAATATATAAATGCCACTGCTTAAACCCCAATAAAAGCTTTCCCCCATAGAGTAAAAAGGGACGGAAGAACCCCTCCTGGCCAGTCCCATAAACCCTTATAGAAAAAAGGTCTCCCGCTGTTGAGAGTCCAGTACCGAAGAAAAAAGGGGGAAATATACTCACCTTAGTCAGAAGAACTTACCTAATGAAGTCTTCCTGATGAAGCCTTCAGCCAGCTTTTAGTCACCTGCATCATGCCGGGCTTGAAAAGTGAGACGAGCAGGGAAAAGTAGGGGACCCGTGAGGTACAACCCCAGGCCGTTCGCGAGAGGGGTTTGGAAAATAAAAGGAAAGAAGAAACTAAACGTCCCTATCTGAAAAAATAAAAAAGTTAGACCAAGTCTGGGGAGAACCCCAGACTAGTGTCCATCTCCTGCAGACACTTAGCTTAAACTGATTACCTCAAGCTCTGTAGGCGGGTATATCCTGCTGGGAGGAGCCTACTTTTTGGTTTCCATAGTGTCAAGTCTCCTAGCAACAACAGCATATACCCAAGGTCTGTGCCCCCCAATGGAGCCGATAGAGAAAACAGTGATATAAACCTTAACACTGTATACATATACAGTCATGGCCGTAAATGTTGGCACCCCTGACATTTTTCAAGAAAATTAAGTATTTCTCACAGAAAAGGATTGCCGTAACACATGTTTTGCTATACACATGTTCATTCCCTTTGTGTGTATTGGAACTAAACCAAAAAATGGAGGGAAAAAAAGCAAATTGGACATAATGTCACACCAAACTCCAAAAATGGTCTGCACAAAATTATTGGCACCCTTAATATTTGGTTGCACACCCTTTGGAAAAAAATCAGACGCTTCCTATAACAATCAATAAGCTTCTTACACCTCTCAGCCAGAATGTTGGACCACTCTTCCTTTGCAAACTGCTCCAGGTCTCTCTTATTGGAAGGGTGCCTTTTCCCAACAACAATTTTAAGATCTCTTTTTTTTTTATTTCAATTTTAATACATACAAAATCCATTATTACTTACAGCATTATCAAAACCAAGCCCCCTCCCACCCCTTTTCCCTCCCTCCCCTTAAGACAGCCTGCCCAAAATCCATTATCTTCCTTCCTTTCCCTACTCCTCTCTTACTCTTTTCTCCTTTTCACTATCTCATTTCTCCTTTCTCTCAGGGTAGCCATTTATTCTCGATTTTTTGATTTCTTTCTCTGTCCTTAAACAGCAACAACTCATAAGTTCTAACCTTATTTATACCTCCTAACCATTCTTCCCTTGATGGAACCACTGGGGCCAACCATTTCCTGAGAATCAAATTCTTTGCCACTCCTAATACTCCAAGTATAAAATCTGTATGCTTAGTTTCCACTATCTCTAGTCCATAGATTGTGACCTTAGGTTCAAAGATTAATACCACCCCTATTCTAACTTTAATAATTTCAAAAACCACACTCCAAAATTTTTGCAACTTCGTGCAATTCCATATCATGTGTAACCAATTACCTCCCTCAAACCCACACTTGGGGCATTGTGCATTTTCCCTAACATTAATGTTATAGAGAAATTGCGGTGAGTACTGTGCCCGATATACTAACATCAAGAAAGACACCCTATTATTTGCATTAATCGTTGTTCTTCTAATATTCTTTAACACCAGTTTCCACTCTTCCTCTGAAATTCCACCTATATCAAGTGCCTGTCCTAACCTTTTTACTACGTCCTCCCAACCCTTCTGACCTAACATTTTAAATAGTGTACTCATTGTTTTCTTTTTTCCCCCCCCTGTGCATTTTTTATATATTCTGTAATGTGATAACACTCTACCTTTAATTTTTCTTTCAGTTCTTCTTGTCCCAAGGCATCCTTTAACTGTACATACCCAAAATAATTACTATTTTTTAAATTAAAGCGTTCACTCAGACATTTCCAATCTATTATCTTCCCATTTGTGCAAACCTGCTCTACCAACCTAGTTCCTTTATCTTCCCAATTCAAATATTCAGCGATTTTCTTTATTTCTGGGAAGTTCTCATTTTCCCATATGGGGGTACACCATACACTACTTGTTATCCCTATGGCTGACTTCATAGTATCCCATACTTGTACCAATAGTTCTTTAGTTGTGTTCCCCTCTTCTGTGTCCTTCTTCAAACTCCCACTCTCCAACCACTCCCATATGGACCCGTATTTCTTACACCCCCTTTCCAAATAATCCAACAATGTTTGTTGCTCTTGGATAACCAATGTTAGTTGGGATGCTTTGAAATATTGATGAAAGTTAGGGAGACCCAGCCCTCCTTCCTCTAAGGGATGGTACAGATATTGACTCTTGATGCTAACTCTTTTTCCTCCCCATATAAGATTATTTAATATGCTTTCTAATTTTTTAAACCAATTGTTTTTAATCCATATGGGAGAAGCTCTCAAATAATGCGTTATCATGGGGAGTAATACCATTCTCAGCAGTCCTATTCTATCTGCCATTCCTAATCTCATTTTCCTCCAAGTATTTATCTTTCCCCTTACCTTCCCCATCAGAGGTACTAAATTTAATCTCTCAAAATCCGAGACAGCGCTAGAGAGCTTAATACCCAAATATTCCAAACTATCATTAACTCTTTGTACGTTTACAGGGCCAATAGGGACCTCAATTTCTACATCCAATGGCATAAGACCGGACTTCTGCCAATTCATTTTCATTCCTGAGAAACACCCGAATTTTTCCACCAACCTGATCACTTCTTGTACTTTCTCTACCGGATTCCTAACAAACAAAAGCACATCATCGGCATATAATAGCATTCTTTCTCTATCCCCTTGTACCCCAAACCCCTGAAAGACCTCCGTGTTCCTAACCATGACTGCTAGTGGCTCTATAAAAAGTGCAAATAATAAAGGTGATAACGGACATCCCTGTCTTGAACCTCTTTTTAAAAATATCGTATTAGAAAAATTCCCATTGATACCAATTTTTGCTGTAGGGGCTGAATAAACCGTTTTTATAGCTTTTAATAGTAAAGTGCCCAAATTAAATCTCTTCACCACCCCAAAGAGGAAGCCCCACTCCACTCTGTCGAACGCATTGTTAGCGTCCAGCGACAGGATGGAGCGGGGGTCCCCTCCACGTGTTTGAATATTAAGGAATGTCCTGTGTATATTACCAAACATATTCCTACCTACCATAAAACCCCTCTGTTCTTCCCCTATAATCTCACCCAGAACCTTTTTTAATCTTCCTGCCCATATCTTTGCAAAGATTTTGTAATCCGTGTTCAATAGTGATCTAGGTCGATAATTCTCCATCTTTTCCCTGTCCTCCCCCCTTCTTGGGGATCAATATTATCACTGCTTCAGACATCGAAGGGGTCATAGCCCCTCTTTCCAAGGATTCATTAATAATCTCCAACAAGCAGGGTAACAGAGACCCATGAAATCTCCTGTAAAAATCAAATGAGAACCCATCTGACCCTGGGGCAGAATTCCCTGCACATGTTCTCAATGCTTCTTGGACTTCACCCAAGCTGATCACCTCATTCATCTTCCTATTCTCCTCCTCATTTAAACTTGGTAGAGCTAAATTTTGTAAGAATGCTTTAATCTCCAATTCTGATTTTTTCCCCCTCAGATTCATATAATGTTTGATAGTACTCCATCGCTATCTTCCTTATCTCCTCTTGATCTGTTACTATCATTCCCTGCTTATTTTCTAAATGAGTAATTTTCGTATTTTCCCTTTGATTTTTTATTATACCAGAGAGCCACTTATTAGATTTCCCCCCTTCCCTAAACTGGGTTATATTTTGGATCAAAATCCCCCTCAGATATGCTTTCATAGCGTCCCAAACCATAAATATATCGGCGGAACCTTTATTAGTGGCCCAAAACCATTTAATCTCCTCCTCTATACCTTTTGTCACTTCTTCCACCTCAAATCAATGCGGATTAATATTTCTATTCTTGTTCTGGGGGGGAACCTGATCTTCACAACCAAAACTACAGACCACCATGGAGTAATCAGAAAGGCCCTTGGGTTCATAAATTTTTTTTTAATAGCCCTTGCTCCGCTATCATTGGCCAGAATCATATCGATACGTGATGCAGTTTTATGGCTCAGATTGTAACAGGAAAAATTTTCTCGCAAAGGATTCAGGTTTCTCCATACATCCCTCCATCCTACTTCTTCACAAAAGTCTGCCAGAATATTCCTCCCCTCCCTCATTTCTCCTCCTCTCCGGTCCCTTTTGTTATCCATTACCGAGTTAAAGTCCCCCATAATGTATAGATCTTTATAATTTTTATCACTTAAGAAGTTCACCAGATTTACCAATACCTCTGTTTTGAAAGGGGGAGGAATATAGACAAACGCAAGAATAACTTGTACCATATTCCACACTACGTGGAGAAAAACAAATCTCCCTCTATCATCACAGCAAGCACTTTTAACCTGCATATTCATTTTACCGTGAATCAACACCGAGACCCCTGATGAATAGTTTGTTCCAAACGAGTGGAATTCCTGAGCCGCCCATTTCTTTTTAATTAAATGGACAGATTCTTTTGTTAAATGTGTTTCTAAAAAACATACCACTGCAGGTAGGTAATTTTTAACCCTATCCATGATAGCTACTCTTTTCTTTCTCTCCTTAATACCTCTAATATTCCATACTAGCGCTTTACCTCCTTGGCTACCCTGGGTCCCCATACACTTTTACTCCACCATCTCCACTTCTGACCAATTTCCAGGCTGTCTTCCCACCCCCCTCCAACCCTATCCCCCACATCAATCCGCTTCTATCAACGAATCCATCCACTATTCACTTAACTCCTCCCCTCCTCCCTCTCCCCACCACCCCCTCCCCTTTTTTTTTTTTTTTATATATAATTAATAAACTTTCCAAAACTTTACAACCCATGACTTTCCATCCATCTTCCTGCCTCTACTGAGGACAGGAAAATTAATGTTTTTCCATCATGAACCACCCTCAAACGGGCTGGGAATAACAATGAAAAAGCTATATTCAGAGTATGCAATCCCTTCTTAATGTCTCTATACTCCATTCTTTTCCTTTGAGTCTCTTTTGAAAAATCCGGATAAAAAAAGACACCCGCACTCCCAACTTCAATTTTTCCCCTCTCCCTTGATAATTTCAATAGGGTATCTCTATCTTTAGCACACATAAATTTTACTCCACTGTTACTCCTTCCTCCTGAAGGGCTACGTACCTAGAGCCATACATACTGTCCCCATGTCTTTGTGTTCTAGTTTTTATTGTTTTTTTAGGTGATTTTAGACATTTATCCAGTTTGCCTGCTTCTCCTGTAACATTCCTGCCTGATCTCCTAGGCTGGATCTTGGGAGCCATATTAATTTGTTTTGGCTTTTATATGTTATATCCAAGGAAAATACCTGCACAGAGAAGAAGCAACAAAAGTCCATGGTATTTTCTTACCGTTCCTACCCTTGAGGCCTCAAAGTTCTACACATTAATTAAAAAAGTAATTGTTACGCCGAGCGCTCCGGGTCCCCGCTCCTCCCCGGAGCGCTCGCTACACTCCTCTCACTGCAGCGCTCCGGTCGGTTCCACGGACCCGGGGCGCTGCGATACCGCCTCTGGCCGGGATGCGATTCGCGATGCGGGTAGCGCCCGCTCGCGATGCGCACCCCGGCTCCCGTACCTGACTCGCTCTCCGTCAGTTCTGTCCCGGCGCGCGCGGCCCCGCTCCCTAGGGCGCGCGCGCGCCGGGTCTTTGCGATTTAAAGGGCCACTGCGCCGCTGATTGGCGCAGTGGTTCCAATTAGTGTTTACACCTGTGCACTTCCCTATATCACCTCACTTCCCCTTCACTCCCTCGCCGGATCTTGTTGCCTTAGTGCCAGTGAAAGCGTTTCCTTGTGTGTTCCTAGCCTGTGTTCCAGACCTCCTGCCGTTGCCCCTGACTACGATCCTTGCTGCCTGCCCCGACCTTCTGCTACGTCCGACCTTGCTTCTGTCTACTCCCTTGTACCGCGCCTATCTTCAGCAGCCAGAGAGGTTGAGCCGTTGCTAGGGGATACGACCTGGTCACTACCGCCGCAGCAAGACCATCCCGCTTTGCGGCGGGCTCTGGTGAAAACCAGTAGTGACTTAGAACCGATCCTCTAGCACGGTCCACGCCAATCCCTCTCTGGCACAGAGGATCCACTACCTGCCAGCCGGCATCGTGACAGTAGATCCGGCCATGGATCCCGCTGAAGTTCCTCTGCCAGTTGTCGCTGACCTCACCACGGTGGTCGCCCAGCAGTCACAACAGATTGCGCAACAAGGCCAACAGCTGTCTCAACTGACTGTTATGCTACAACAGTTACTACCACAGCTCCAGCAACCATCTCCTCCGCCAGCTCCTGTACCTCCTCCGCAGCGAGTGGCCGCTTCTGGACTACGACTATCCTTGCCGGATAAATTTGATGGGGACTCTAAGCTTTGCCGTGGCTTCCTTTCCCAATGTTCATTACACTTGGAGATGATGTCGGACCAGTTCCCCACTGAAAGGTCTAAGGTGGCTTTCGTAGTCAGCCTGCTGTCTGGAAAAGCCCTGGCTTGGGCCACACCGCTCTGGGACCGCAATGACCCCGTCACTGCCTCTGTACACTCCTTCTTCTCGGAAATTCGAAGTGTCTTTGAGGAACCTGCCCGAGCCTCTTCTGCTGAGACTGCCCTGTTGAACCTGGTCCAGGGTAATTCTTCCGTTGGCGAGTATGCCGTACAATTCCGTACTCTTGCTTCTGAATTATCCTGGAACAATGAGGCCCTCTGCGCGACCTTTAAAAAAGGCCTATCCAGCAACATTAAAGATGTTCTGGCCGCACGAGAAATGCCTGCTAATCTTCATGAACTTATTCACCTAGCCACTCGCATTGACATGCGTTTTTCCGAAAGGCGTCAGGAGCTCCGCCAAGATATGGACTCTGTTCGCACGAGGCGTTTCTTCTCCTCGGCTCCTCTCTCCTCTGGTTCCCTGCAATCTGTTCCTGTGCCTCCCGCCGTGGAGGCTATGCAGGTCGACCGGTCTCGCCTGACATCTCAAGAGAGGACACGACGCCGCATGGAGAACCTCTGCCTGTACTGTGCTAGTACCGAACACTTCCTGAGGGATTGTCCTATCCGCCCTCCCCGCCTGGAAAGACGTACCCTGACTCCGCACAAAGGTGAGACAATCCTTGATGTCCACTCTGCTTCTCCACGTCTTACTGTGCCTGTGCGGATGTCTGCCTCTGCCTTCTCCTTCTCTTCTGTGGCCTTCTTGGACTCTGGATCTGCAGGAAATTTTATTTTGGCCTCTCTCGTCAACAGGTTCAACATCCCAGTGACCAGTCTCACCAGACCCCTTTACATCAATTGTATAAACAATGAAAGATTGGACTGTTCCATACGTTTCCGCACGGAGCCCCTTCTAATGAGCATCGGATCTCATCACGAGAGGATTGAACTTTTGGTCCTCCCCAATTGCACCTCGGAAATTCTCCTTGGACTTCCCTGGCTTCAACTTCATTCCCCAACCCTGGATTGGTCCACTGGGGAGATCAAGAGTTGGGGGCCCTCTTGTTCCAAGGACTGTCTAAAACCGGTTCCCAGTAACCCTTGCCGTAACTCTGTGCTTCCTCCAGTAACCGGTCTCCCTAAGGCCTATATGGACTTCGCGGATGTTTTCTGCAAAAAACAAGCGGAGACTCTACCTCCTCACAGGCCTTATGATTGTCCTATCGACCTCCTCCCGGGCACTACTCCACCCCGGGGCAGAATTTATCCTCTCTCTGCCCCAGAGACTCTTGCCATGTCTGAATACGTCCAGGAGAATCTAAAAAAGGGCTTTATCCGTAAATCCTCCTCTCCTGCCGGAGCCGGATTTTTCTTTGTGTCCAAAAAAGATGGCTCTCTACGTCCTTGCATTGACTACCGCGGACTTAATAAAATCACGGTTAAGAACCGCTACCCCTTACCCCTCATCTCTGAACTCTTTGATCGCCTCCAAGGTGCCCACATCTTTACTAAATTGGACTTAAGAGGCGCCTATAACCTCATCCGCATCAGAGAGGGGGATGAGTGGAAAACAGCATTTAACACCAGAGATGGACACTTTGAGTATCTGGTCATGCCCTTTGGCCTGTGCAACGCCCCTGCTGTCTTCCAAGACTTTGTTAATGAAATTTTTCGTGATCTGTTATACTCCTGTGTTGTTGTATATCTTGATGATATCCTAATTTTTTCGGCCAATCTAGAAGAACACCGCCAGCATGTCCGTATGGTTCTTCAGAGACTTCGTGACAATCAACTCTATGCTAAAATTGAGAAATGTCTGTTTGAATGCCAATCTCTTCCTTTTCTAGGATACTTGGTCTCTGGCCAGGGACTACAAATGGATCCAGATAAACTCTCTGCCGTCTTAGATTGGCCACGCCCCTCCGGACTCCGTGCCATCCAACGTTTTTTGGGGTTCGCCAATTATTACAGGCAATTTATTCCACATTTTTCTACCATTGTGGCTCCTATTGTGGCTTTAACCAAAAAAAATGCCGATCCCAAGTCTTGGCCTCCTCAAGCGGAAGACGCCTTTAAACGACTCAAGTCTGCCTTCTCTTCGGCTCCCGTGCTCTCCAGACCTGACCCATCTAAACCCTTCCTATTGGAGGTTGATGCCTCCTCAGTGGGAGCTGGAGCTGTCCTTCTACAAAAAAACTCTTCCGGGCATGCTGTTACTTGTGGGTTTTTTTCTAGGACCTTCTCTCCGGCGGAGAGGAACTACTCCATCGGGGATCGAGAGCTTCTAGCCATTAAATTAGCACTTGAGGAATGGAGGCATCTGCTGGAGGGATCAAGATTTCCAGTTATTATTTACACCGATCACAAGAACCTCTCATACCTCGAGTCTGCCCAACGGCTGAATCCTCGTCAGGCCAGGTGGTCTCTGTTCTTTGCCCGATTTAATTTTGAAATTCACTTTCGGCCTGCTGATAAGAACATTAGGGCCGATGCTCTCTCTCGTTCCTCAGATGCTTCTGAAATTGAACTCTCTCCTCAACACATCATTCCTCCTGACTGCCTGATTTCCACTTCTCCAGCCTCCATCAGGCAAACTCCTCCAGGAAAGACCTTTGTTTCTCCACGCCAACGCCTCGGAATCCTCAAATGGGGTCACTCCTCCCATCTCGCAGGTCATGCGGGCATCAAGAAATCTCTGCAACTCATCTCTCGCTTCTATTGGTGGCCGACTCTAGAGACTGATGTGGTGGACTTTGTGCGAGCCTGCACTATCTGTGCCCGGGATAAGACTCCTCGCCAGAAGCCCGCTGGTTTTCTTCTTCCTCTGCCTGTTCCCGAACAACCTTGGTCTCTGATTGGTATGGATTTTATTACTGACTTACCCCCATCCCATGGCAACACTGTTATTTGGGTGGTCGTTGATCGATTCTCCAAAATGGCACATTTCATCCCTCTTCCTGGTCTTCCTTCAGCGCCTCAGTTGGCTAAACAATTTTTTGTACACATTTTTCGTCTTCACGGGTTGCCTACGCAGATCGTCTCGGATAGAGGCGTCCAATTTGTGTCTAAATTCTGGAGGGCTCTCTGTAAACAACTCAAGATTAAATTAAATTTTTCTTCTGCATACCATCCTCAATCCAATGGACAAGTAGAAAGAATTAACCAGATCTTGGGTGACTATTTACGACATTTTGTTTCCTCCCGCCAGGATGACTGGGCAGATCTTCTACCTTGGGCCGAATTCTCGTATAATTTCAGAATCTCTGAATCTTCCTCCAAATCCCCGTTTTTCGTGGTGTACGGCCGTCACCCTCTTCCCCCCCTCCCTACCCCCTTGCCCTCTGGTCTGCCCGCTGTGGATGAAATTTCTCGTGATCTTTCCATCATATGGAGAGAGACCCAAAATTCTCTCTTACAGGCTTCTTCACGCATGAAGAGATTCGCGGATAAGAAAAGAAGAGCTCCTCCCATTTTTTCCCCTGGAGACAAGGTATGGCTCTCCGCCAAATATGTCCGCTTCCGTGTCCCTAGCTATAAGTTGGGACCACGCTATCTTGGTCCTTTCAAGATTTTGCGCCAGATTAATCCTGTCTCTTACAAACTTCTTCTTCCTCCTTCTCTTCGTATTCCTAATGCCTTTCATGTTTCTCTTCTTAAACCACTTATCATTAACCGTTTCTCTCCCAAATCTGTTCCCCCCACTCCTGTCTCCGGCTCCTCGGACATCTTCTCCGTCAAAGAAATTTTAGCATCTAAAAAGGTCAGAGGGAAAACCTTCTTTTTAGTGGATTGGGAGGGTTGTGGTCCAGAAGAGAGGTCCTGGGAACCTGAGGACAATATCCTGGACAAAAGTCTGGTCCTCAGGTTCTCAGGCTCCAAGAAGAGGGGGAGACCCAAGGGGGGGGGTACTGTTACGCCGAGCGCTCCGGGTCCCCGCTCCTCCCCGGAGCGCTCGCTACACTCCTCTCACTGCAGCGCTCCGGTCGGTTCCACGGACCCGGGGCGCTGCGATACCGCCTCTGGCCGGGATGCGATTCGCGATGCGGGTAGCGCCCGCTCGCGATGCGCACCCCGGCTCCCGTACCTGACTCGCTCTCCGTCAGTTCTGTCCCGGCGCGCGCGGCCCCGCTCCCTAGGGCGCGCGCGCGCCGGGTCTTTGCGATTTAAAGGGCCACTGCGCCGCTGATTGGCGCAGTGGTTCCAATTAGTGTTTACACCTGTGCACTTCCCTATATCACCTCACTTCCCCTTCACTCCCTCGCCGGATCTTGTTGCCTTAGTGCCAGTGAAAGCGTTTCCTTGTGTGTTCCTAGCCTGTGTTCCAGACCTCCTGCCGTTGCCCCTGACTACGATCCTTGCTGCCTGCCCCGACCTTCTGCTACGTCCGACCTTGCTTCTGTCTACTCCCTTGTACCGCGCCTATCTTCAGCAGCCAGAGAGGTTGAGCCGTTGCTAGGGGATACGACCTGGTCACTACCGCCGCAGCAAGACCATCCCGCTTTGCGGCGGGCTCTGGTGAAAACCAGTAGTGACTTAGAACCGATCCTCTAGCACGGTCCACGCCAATCCCTCTCTGGCACAGAGGATCCACTACCTGCCAGCCGGCATCGTGACAGTAATAGACTTACAGTTCCGTTGTTCAATTCTCTGCAGGCTCTAAGCTGTAAATCTTAATGCATACATCCTGCAAAAACATCATACACATTCATTAACAGAGAGTCACTTCTCATCTTTCTTCAGTGGGTTATTTTATAGATTCAGACGGAGCAGTTCTTTTCAATATTCACCTCCTCCTCTCTACCAATGCCTTCAATTAACACGTTTTTGTTTAACCTTGTGGGTGGCTGAAAGTTCTTTCCCCCTCCGTCCCCTGTAAATCCATATACAGACATCATTTAGAGGCTTTTATTTATTTATTTATTTATTTTTATATCCGATATCAGATAATCAACTTATATAATTAGTCATGCAGTCTGCAGATCATATTCACATATACTCCTATAATTTTAAGATCTCTCCACAGGTGTTCAATGATATTTAGATCTGGACTCCACTTCAGAACTCTCCAGTGCTTTGTTGCCATCCATTTCTCGGACGCAAAGCTAGCTTTTAGACACTGGGCTGTACAGTGCAACCCAAAATCTGTTGAGCAGCAAAACAAACCCTAAACATCATTGACCCTCCACCATATTTCACTGTAGGTACTGTGTTCTTTTCTTTGTAGGCCTCATTCCGTTTTTGGTAAACCGTAGAAAGATGTGCATTACCAAAAAGCTCTATGTTGGTCTCATCTGTCCACTAAACATTTTCCCACAAGGATTTTGGCTTATTCAAGTTCATTTTGGCAAAATGTAGTCTTTCTTTTTTATGTCTCCGTGTCAGCAGTGGGGTCCTCCTGGGTCTCCTGCCATAGCGTTTCATTTCATTTAAATGTTGACACTGATGCTCCCTGTGCAGGACAGCTTGAATATCTTTGGAACTTGTTTGGGGCTGCTTATCCACCATCCAGACTATCCTGCGTTGACACCTTTCATCATTTTTTCTATTTAGATTAGCTACAGTTCCATGGGTTGCAAACTTCTTGTTAATGTTGCACACTGTGCAAAAAGGCAAATCTAGATCTCTGGAGATGGACTTGTAAACTTGAGATTGTTGATATTTTTCCACAATTTTGTGTCACGTATGGGCAGGGAAGGAGTGCACACTATTCTCGCCCACTCCCCTATCCCTGCCTACTTACGTGCCTGCCCTAGGCGACAGCTCCATAGCCACGGTGACAGTCCCTCCCTAGACAAGTGAGGGACGTAATTGTTAAAATAATAAAATACAATAATACAGACTCAGGTCAAGGAACAGTAGGGAACAGACAGACTAACAAAGCAAAATTACATTATGGTTCTCAAGTCCTCAGACAGTTCTCTTCTCTTTCTGTTGTCCATGCTTAGTGTGGCACACACAGACACACAATGCAAAGACTGCTTTCAGGTGTGATTTTTATATTGCCCACACCTGTTACTTTCTCCAGGTGAGTTTAAAGGGGCATCACATTCTTGAAACAATCTTATTTTTCCACAATTTTGAAAGGGTGCCAATCATTTTGTCCAGACCATTTTTGGATTTTGGTGTGACATTATGTCCAATTTGCTTTTTTTCCTCCTTGTTTTGGTTTAGTTCCAATACACACAAAGGGAATACACATGTGTATAGCAAAACATGTGTTACTGCAATCCTTTTCTGTGAGAAATACTTCATTTTCTTAAATACTTGACTGTCCAGCAAACCTTTCAAGACGGCATCCATCAAAACCAGGTTCAGTGTAGCAGCTAGTACAGCTGTGCTTGGCCACCATAGACCTAAACAATAAACAGAAGCAACCAATTGAGTGACAAGAAAAAGAGATCCTTAACCCCTTAAGGACTGAGCGTTTTTCCATTTTTGCACTTTTGTTTTTCCCTCCTTACCTTTTAAAAATCACAACCCTTTCAATTTTGAACCTACAAGACCCATATGATGGCTTGTTTTTGCACCACCAATTCTACTTTGTAATGACATCAGTCATTTTACCCCAAAATCGACGGCGAACGTGAAAAAAAATATTTGTGGGACAAAATTGAAAAAAATAAATAAATGCCATTTTGTAACTTTTGGGGGCCTCCGTTTCTATGCATTGTATTTTTCGGTAAAAATGACACCTTATCTTTATTCTGTAGGTCCATATGATTAAAATGATACCCTACTTATATAGGTTTGATTTTGTTTTACTTCTGGTAAAAATCATAACTACATGCACAAAAATTAATAAGTTTAAAAATGTCCTCTTCTGACCCATATAACTTTTTAATTTTTCCGCATACGGGGCTGTATGAGGGCTCATTTGAAGTTTTTTTTATCGGTACCATATTTGTTTTCATGGCATTTTTTTATCGCTTTTTATTAATTTTTTATGGTGTAAAAAAGGACCAAAAATATGCCATTTTGGACTTTGGATTTTTTTTTACGTGTACGCCATTGACCATGCAGTTTAATTAACGATATATTTTTCATAGTTTGGACATTTATGCATGTGGCAATACCAATATTTTTATTTTTATTTACATAGTTTTTTTATGGGAAAAGGGGAGTGATTCAAACTTTTATTAGGGAAGGGGTTAAATCACATTTATTAACAATTTTTTTCACACTTTTTTTGCACTGTTATAGCCCCCATAGGGAACTATAACGTAATAGTCTGATTGCAGACACTGATCAATGCTATGCCATAGCATTGCATTGATCAGTGTTATCGGTGCTCCACTGCTCCTGCCTGGATCTCAGGCACGGAGCAGTGATCCAGCAATTGGACAATGAGGAGGCAGGTAGGGACCCTCCTTGTGTCCTAACAGCTGATCGGGTATTAGCCAGGGGTCCCCGCCAGGACCGACCCGATATGATGCGGGGGCACCACGTATCGGGGGAGCAGGCGCAGGACGTACAGGTAGGCCCTGCATCCTTAAGAGGGGAGAAATTATATAGGAAGCATGTTAGAAAATGGCAAACATTTTTATTTAACTACAAATAAGCTTTATTTGCTGAAGCCAAAATACCCCTGCAATATTTTTTCTTTTCAATTTTTTTCACTATTTAAAGATTTTACCATACTTTTCGTTGCGGCACTGTAGCATTTACACAGTGCTCTTTAACTAATCTTGATGATACTACTGTAGTTAAGTGGAATTACGGAAGCGTCATATGTGCCTACTGTTTCCATCATCTTTGCTTGTCTCGTCTGGTTGCAACCGGTATATTTTGGTACCTTTATGCAAAGCAGTATTTCTTGGAGGCATTTGAGCTATTGTTTTATTGGGGTCACTTTTATTTATATGTTTATGTCAATTTTTTTAAGAGAAACATGTTGAGACCTCTATGTATGTTTGTTTATAAGACTTGAATAAGACACCCATGTTTTGCATGGTTGGATATTTTTCTTGTGTTTTTCATTCCCTCTGAGCCAAAACTTGGCTGAGTTCAAAATGAAGAGAAATTTACTGCATGTGCGTTCAGTTAGAATGAAACACGCATTTTTGAAAAAAAAAAAGTTTTTTTATCTGTTTTAATCATTTCATCATAATGATTATGATTTTTGCACCATTTAAATTTTTTTTTATGTATTAACTGTATTTTTGTGGAAAAAAAAAGTCTGAAATGTTTAATAATTTGGCAGCTTCATTTGCAAAGTAGTTTACGCACCCACTTGGCGAGTACAGTCAAGCATGATGCAGGAAACTCTAAAACGTTATGCATTCTCTCAAAAAATTGGGTGGAAAGTGTGTGAGCAAAATTTTTGGCAGAACTTGTAAACACCATGACACACACAGTTTTCATATATTCCTTCCTGTGTGCAATTTTTTTTTAAAGAAATCATTCAGTGTTACTTCTCTACAGTAGTGTCCCGTCTTGACCAGTAATTGGGCAGGTCTTGCACCTAGTGCTTGTCTCTGAAGCAACAAGAAGACAGAAGCATTGGGAAAACGGAAGGAGAAGAACGAGAGCTGTGGGGGACCAGTGAGGACTGGAGGAAAGGTAAGTATGTTTTTTTTTCTATTTTTTTAATGACCAAAGCAGCATATGATTTTTTATGCAAATTTTTGAATATCCTTTTAAAAGCCAATAAACCCTAAAACCATGATGGTATTATGGGCTGCAGAATATGAGAAACAGAGCCAACAGTGTTTTCCATAGCAGAGGAAATATTTGTAATGTACCTTTATTAGTATTGACACAAATAAAGTTAACATAATGTCACCATATATCCTGCCCTTTTTGAGTGTCACTGGGTGAGCAGGGAATAGACAGAGGTAAAGTGCTTAAGTGTTCCGCCAATAAGCTATGAGCAGGGTCCTAAGGCAAAAACTTAAAGTAGTAGTGTGACTTTTGAAGATTGAGCAAGAAACCTGGAGTGTGTGACTCTTTCTCAGCTGCCCTGGACAGTTTCTTTCTATTCTCCATACATTTTCTGGGGTGACGGAACACAGCCTGCCCATCCTGTGTATTCACTCCAAAGTATGCAATGTAAGTGATGACAGTTATAGGTGTATTATTTTAATTTTTTGTTGTGAGCCATTATACAAATAATGTATTTTTTAAAATATTTGTAATATTAATGTAGGTAGATTATTGGGTAGTATAGTGACTATGTGGTTAGCACTGTTGCCTTGCAGTGCCTGGGTCCTGGGTTTAAATCTGGCCAGAGACAACTTCTGTATAGAGTTTGTGTGTTTGCATGGGATTTGTATGAGTTCGTATGAGTTTTGCTCTTTCAATCCAAAAAAAACAACAACACATATTGATAGGTTAGTTTGAGCCCCAGTGACTGGAGACAGGGACTAATGTGAGTGGTTATAGTCTCTACAGTATTGGAAAATAAGTTAGGACTATATCGACAAAATAAAAAAAAAATAGAAATGGTAACTGGAGATTAGTCATAGATTAAGGGATTTAGTCAAATGCCATATATATATATATATATATATATATATATATATATATATATATATATAGTTGGGAATACATTTCCCTCCTAATCTGAGGTAATTGGTAACTTTTTGTAGTTTTTTTTTCTTTTTTGCTATCCTCTAGATTAACACTGTAGTTTTTAGGTTAGTGTTAATTTATTTGTGTCTTTTTTTAGCCTTATTGATGGTTGAATATACAGTAATGCCTTGTTCAGGGTTTTATATTTTAACACCTCAACAAAATTACGTTTCATAAGGGAATGAAGTTGCAAACCACTAAATACTCTATGTGTATTACATGTAATTATAGCTAAATCACAATTATTCACTTCACTGTATCCCATGTTCCTCTTTTCAATTTCCCTAGCACCTATTCCTTCATTAATTTACAATGGTTAAACCTGACATTCACATATGTACTCTTTGCTGAATGGACATTGCAATGCGATCTTTTCCATTCAAGTAGTTGTACTTAATTTCACAGCAAACTGCTAGTGGGAAACCAATATTTGCACTGTGAAAAAGGGCAGCGGACCCTTACAATGGCTGCTTGTGTGTTCGATGGGCTTTCTGCTAACCCTAAAGCAAATCAATTTAAACAAATTAGCTTTTGTATTTGTCAATGTCCATTCTAGGAGCAGCTTTGATGACCTGTACATGAAGTTCTAGTAAACAGCTTGGTTTACTTGGAAAGTCAAATGACTGTACAGAAAGGTAGACATCATGCCAAGACTTAAGTCCTAATGGCTGTAATGGATTTTATTGTCTTAAAAGTTATTGGCCTAAAGGACTTTGCTACAATGTTATTACTTTTAAAACCCAATTTTTATTGAACAGCAAGTAATTCTCAGCCGGGCAGTTTTAGTCCTTCCAAAATGCTGTAACTGTAGTCTTCATGAGTAGATCAAGCTGTTTAGCATTTGACAAAATACATCCTAAAATGTCCTTCAGCTCTATGTAACCAGTTCTATTAAAAAGTAGAACATGTCTCACAAAAGTTAGACACTATATAGCTCTATTAATGGAAAAAGTTATGGCTCTTAGAGGGTGATGAGGAAAAAGACATACAGTAGATGAAATAAAAATCACTTCAGCAAAAATATTCTGTTACATCATTTTCTTAAAAGGGAATATCCATTAGAGTCTTCAAGAAGAAATATTGTCAAGCTAGGATTATATTTTATTGAAAAAATGTGAATTAAAAAAAATGTTGAATAACTTTAACACATTTTACGTCATTATTTGAACATATTCTGTTACTCTTGGAAGACAATAGTTTATCTCGACCCTGCTATCAGCCATGTGGATTTTACAGCTTAGTTCTGCAGTATGTAACTGTTAAAGATTATGAGGCAGATTTAATAAAGACCAGTACATTACACATCGGTCTTTATCTTTAGTACATTGTGAGACACAGGCCTCTTAATAGATTTGTTGGATCTGTGGCTGTACATCACAAATTTAAATCTATGCCAGGTCTGAGGTAAAATAGAGTTCAGCTATAATTTTTACAAATTTGTGACATAAGTTATGGTAAATCCATTGGGCCATAGGAGGCCATTTTCCTTCGCACTAAGCCACATCCACTTTTTAAGAAAGTACAATTAGAGGCACAAAAGGAAAAGTGACTTTTTAACATCAGAATTTGGCATAGGTAGCTCAGTAAATTCTTCCTATTTTGTAATTTTAATGCTCCGCCTAAATGAAAAATGAAACAACTTTTTGGTTTTGGTTGTAAAGTTTTGTTTGCAAAATTCTATTAATATTTTGTTTATACAGCTTTTCTATACTTAAAGGCTACTACAGTTATGCCACTGCTCCTCCTTCCTAATCTATTATCTGAAAAAAAAAAATGGTTGCTATAGTGCACATAACGTCTAAAAAGCCTTTTGCAAAAACACCCAACAAATGAGCATTTACCTAGGATTGTTTAGCCCTAAAAATCATTGTTAGCTGCACATCTCCCTCAAAATGTATGGCTGACCATGATGCAAGTGAACGGCTACCTAAATGATCCTGCAATCGCAGGCGTGGCACTGGCGGCACAGTCATTTAGCTGTGTAAAAGCCTAATTTAAAGGAGCGCCAATCTGGAATGGCATGTGTCTGCCCATATAAAAGGACCCAAATAGAGAAAACAAACATCACATAACTAAGAATCAGTACAAGATAAGCAAAGAAAATGCTTTACAATTTACATTTAGATAACGTATCTGATGTGTTTTTAGGCTTGATGGTTGTACTTTTTTGGATCGGTATCTGAAAAAACAAACACATTTTATCATTTTATTTCCAAAAACATTAACATTAGATTACTCTCTAAATTTCAGGTATTGTTGCCAGTATGACTCATATAGTGCTCTTATTTTTTAGATTCATGTTATTGGAAAAAGAGAAGATGACATTTCCCAGATTCTTTTGTTTTCTCACTTTGTTAAGCATTGTAAAATGCCAGGAATCTGCTAACTCTGGTAAGTCAAGTCTCTTCTAAAGTACATTATTGCAATTCCCCAATAAATCCCTATACTACAGGATAACATTGTGTCAAATGAGATGAAAACAACCAACAAATGCACAAGGAAAGTTCATATCCACCAACGAGTCATTTGTTTAATCTATAAGTTGTTTTAAGTTTCAAGAATCGTAACAAAAAGAATAAAAACAAATATAATAACAGCTGCAAAGGAGATCCATAAATGTCTATATTTGGTTCAGTAAAATTGTGGAATATCTAGATGTTACCTCAGGAATATGGATAGCTAAACAAGGTAGAATATGCCTGTTTAAAGGAGAACTTCAGCCAAAGGAAATTACCTTCATATAGCTGCACATGTTCAAGTTATATAACTTTGCAATGTAAAGTGGAATCTTTGCTGAGCACATACCCTATTTCTCTCAGCTTTTCCTCCAGGCAGGAAGTCCAGTAGATCTTATCACACAAGATAAATAGTGTCTACAGTATACTACACATAACACTCCCTTCTGCTCAGGTCAGAGGAAAAGAAAACCTTAAGGACACAGCACATTTTGGCCTTAAAGGGGTACTCCGGTGAAAAACATTTTTTTTTAAATCAACTGGTGCCAGAAAGTTAAACAGATTTGTAAATGACTTTATTAAAAAATATTTACTCTTCCAGTACTTTTTAGCAGCTGTATGCTACAGAGGAAATTCTTTTCTTTTTGAATTTCTTTTTTGTCTTGTCCACAGTGCTCTTTGCTGACATCTCGGTCCGTGTCATGGGAATTTTCTCCTGCTCATGACTATTCCTGATATGGGCATCAGTTGTCAGCAGAGAGCCCTGTGGACAAGACAAAAAAGAAATTCAAAAAGAAAAGAATTTCCTCTGTAGTATACAGCTGCTAAAAAGTACTGGAAGAGTACACATTTTTTAATCAAAGTCATATACAAATCTCTTTAACTTTCTAGCACCAGTTGATTTAAAAAAAAATGTTCCCCTTTAAAGGCACAGCCAATTTTATTTTTGTATTTTTGTTTTTTCCTCCTCGTCTTCTAAAAATCAAACCTCTTTTATATTTCTATCCCCAGACCCATATGAGGGCTTGTTTTTTACTTGACCAATTGTCTGTGTGATATCATTACCTTTATAATGACATCACTCATTTTATCATAAAATGTATGGCGCAATCAAAAAAATATTATTTGTGTGCGGAAATTGAAAAGAAAACCGCAATTTTGAAAATTTTGGAAGGTTTTGTTTTCACACTGTACACTTTAAATTTTTCTGTGGGTCAATATGAATAAAATGATACCCATGGTTACACGCTTTTCTATTATTGTACTGCTTTAAAAAAAATCTCAAACTTTTTTTTTTTTTTTCTTTTACAAAATTAGGATGTTTATATCCCTCTATTTTGAAAGCCTATAACTTTCTCATTTTTCCATATACAGGGCTGTTTGAGGACAATATTTTTTTTTGCCAAGATCTGTAGCTTTTATTGGTTCCACCTTTGTGTATATGTAACTTTTTAATCGCTTTTTATTAATTATTGTTTGGTATGTGATGTGACAAAAGAGAACCAATTTTGGACTTTTTTTTACGTTTACGCCGTTCACCGTATGGGATCATTAACATTATATTTTGATAGTTCAGGCATTTACACACACGGCAATACCAAATATGTTTATTTATCATTTACACTTTTTGGGGTAAAATGGGAAAAAGAGGCCATTAAAATTTTTTGGGGAGAGGGGCTTTTTCACATTATTTTTAAAAACTTTTTTGTTCAATATTTTTTTTTACACTTTTTATGTACCCTTAGTGGACTATTTATATTTTTATCATCATTAATTATCATATTTTTTCATTAGATTGCTAATGCTGTTAAGTGCTATGCATAGGCATAGCACTGATCAGTATTATTGGCGATCTTCTTCTCTGGTGTGCTCAATGTCAGACCAGAGAAGAAGACCCCATGATGATGGCAGGAGCAGGTGAGGGCACCTCCGGTCACCATGTTGGTGATCAGGAAGGCCCCCGATCCTTCCCTCTGCAATGCTTCATACCTAATCCATGCCATTGCTTTCTTCCATATCAGATCATGAAACAGGCCCTGAATTAAAAACAACTTAGTGGGATTCATATTGGAGAGTTCTGCGAAAAATATAGCACCTGCGGCAGAAGGATAATTTTTGATAGATTTGTGTATATTACCAATAATACCAATATACAAGGAGGAAATGTGATCACCATACATATTACCATCATACTGTTACTGACCAAATCCTGCATACTGACCAATATTACCAATAATACTATTATACAAGGAGGTAATATGATCACCATACATAATACCATTATATTATTATTGAACAATTCCAATATACCAAGTCTTAGTATACTGGAATTGGTACCCTCTTATAATATCATCACTCATTAATAATGCCTTAGTACCCCACTCAGTAATTATGCTTTACTTACTGACCTCACTCACTAATGAGGGATGTGCACAGACATTTTGGGGGCAGAAGCTGAACATGATATATATATATATATATATATTTTTTTTTATCCACATGATGATGCCAGACTGCCCAGCATTGTCCAGTATCCCACAGTAAGCTATTAGACATATAGATGCTGTTTCTCTCAGCTGCTTACCAAGGGAGCACACTGGATTTAATCATAGGTTGGGGTTTGGAAACATAAAATAATACCTTCACTCCAGGACAACATATTACTACTTCAGTGACCTAATAATACCATCCTAGTGTTAGGAAATAAGAACCACTTTACAGACACCAATTTCACCAGTAATACCACAACACAAGGGATAAATAAAACAAATAACTGCACCAAGCCATGACCATTAACATTACCATCACATAGTGACTGGATAATACCATCATACTGATACAGAATAAGGACCACTATACACAGACCAATATAACTTATAACCACTCTATAAAAGACAAATAATTCTGTCACACCATGACCATGATAATACTACCATACTGATACTGAATAAAAACATAGACTGTACACTGTAAATATAGACTAATGTCCCCCATACATAGCACATGTAGTGGGTTAAATAAATACGGTAATATATAACACCTCCAAAAAAAATAAATAAAAATCCCACTTACCTTCCCACTGATCCCGCGCTGATGCCATGCCCTCTGCATCCTCCTCTCAGGGTTCTGTCACCCAGAGGAGCTCAGGGCCATCTCCTGCAGGCTGCATGTGATGACATGATGTGGTACAAGACCTGAAAGTCCTCTTATATCTAGACTCCTTTCTCCTGTACAATAGTGAGTGGTCATTTTATGCATTTCTACTAATTTTATATTGTTAAGGGGAAAGTAAAATGTGCTCTGCAAGTTAAGCTGCACTTAAGGCTAGTGCCTCACACATCACACCCTTGTTATGGCCCTTTGACTTAAAGGGGTACTCCGGCGCTAAGACATCTTTTCCCCTATCCAAAGGATAGGGGATAAGATGCCTGATTGTGGGGGTCCCGCCGTTGGGGACCCCCGTGATCTTGCACGCAGCACCCCGTTACAATCAGTCCCTGGAGCATGTTTGCTCCTGGTCTGATTACTGGCGATCATGGGGCCGGAGCATTGTGATGTCACGGCCCTGCCCCCATGTGACATCACAGTCCGCCCCCTCGTTGCAAGCCTATGGCAGGAGGCATGACAGCTGTCACGCCCCCTCCCATAGGCTTGCATAGAAGGGGCGGAGTGTGATGTCACACGGGGACGGGGCCTTGACGTCACAATGCTGTACAGTATGTAAAGGAATAAAGTAGGTTTGCAAGAAGCAGGGCAGTTATACATGACTTCAGGGTGAACATATACACAGTATTGTTTGCAGTCTGTAACCACGGTGCTGCAGCTTAAAGAGCAATGTCTACATTATGGCTGTATACATTAAAGTTATTGTTATTAAAGATGCACTACAACATGTAATAACAATTGCAAATGTACAAATAATCATTAAATTAGGTAATGTTTTACAACAAGTCTTTACTATAACATGCTATTTGACTTTTCCTTAAAGGAAAACTGTCACATGTTCACTCCCGCCCTAACCACAGCTACTGCTGGATAGTGCTGGGGACGCTGATTCATATGATCCCCACCTTGCCCGGATACGTCCGGCCGTTCGCCTGCAATCTTAGTTTATCTATATATGCAAATGTCACTGTAACTGGCACGGGTGGGGTTTTCAGGAGCACCGCTCCTAAATGGTCTTCACTGTCCATGTCAGGAAGCAGCACATGCTTAGTTAAGACCAGTTAGGAGCGGCGAGGAGAGGGAGAGCCAGAGGGAAGGGGGATGAATATTCTTAAGCGGGCGGCTCTACTGACAGGCGGCGCTGACGTCACAGTGCCACTAGGCTCCTGAAACCCCGCCCGTGCCAGTTACAGCAAATGAAAAACTAAGATTGCAGTTTAACGGCTGGACAGATCTGGGCAAGGTAGGTATCATATGAATCAGCGTCCCCCGCTCTATCCGTCAGTACATGTGGTTAGTGTGGGAGTGAACATGAGACAGTTTTCCTTTAGCTCTTTAAAGACCAAGCGTTTTACTGTTTTTGCACTTTCGGTTTTTCCTCCTTACTTTTTAAAATCATAACCATTTTAATTATGCACCTAAAAAAACCATATGAGTGCTTTTTTTTTTTTGCACCACCAATTTTACTTTGTAATGACGTCAGTCATTTTACCCAAAAATCTACGGCAAAATGGAAAAAGAAAATCAAGATGACTTGGATAGACTGGGCATCCACTTGGCAAATGAGGTTCAATGTGGATAAATGTAAAGTTATGCATCTGGGTACTAATAACCTGCATGCGTCGTATGTTTTAGGGGGGATTAAACTGGCAGAGTCACTGGTAGAGAAGGATCTGGGTGTACTTGTAGTTCACAGACTACAGAAAAGCATGCAACTTCAGGCTGCTGCTTCCAAGGCCGGCAGGATATTGTCATGTATACTGCCGTTTTTTAAAGCATTGGTACGGCCTCACCTGGAATATGCTGTTCAGTTTTGGTCACCAGTCCATAAAAGGGACACTGTGGAGCTGGAAAGGGTGCAGAGACACGCGACTAAACTAATATGGGGCATGGAACATCTTAGCTATGAGGAGCGATTAAAGGAGTTACAATTGTTTAGTCTTGAGAAGAGACGTTTAAGGGGGGATATGATAAATGCATATAAGTATATTAATGGCCCATACAAAAAATATGGAGAAAAACTGTTCCAGGTTAAACCCCCCAAAGGACAAGGGGGCACTCCCTCCGTCTGGAGAAGAAAAGGTTTCGTCTCAAAGGGTGACACGCCTTCTTTACCATGAGAACTGTGAACTTATGGATTAGTCTACCTCAGGAACTGGTTACAGCAGGAAAAATTAACAGCTTTAAAACAGGGTTAGATACATTCCTGGAACAAAATAACATAAATGCTTATGAAGAAATATAAAATCCCATCCCTTCCCCAATATCGCGCCACACCCCTACCCTTCAATTCCCTGGTTGAACTTGATGGACATATGTCTTTTTTCAACCGTACTAACTATGTAACTATTGTATGACAAAATTGAAGAAAAAATTCCATTTTGTAAATTATGGGGGCTTCTGTTTCTAAGCAGTACATTTTTCGTTAGAAATGATACCTTATCTTTATTCTGTAGGTCCAAATGATAAAATTGATACCCTACCCTGATCTGAAGTTGTTATGATCAAACTTTTTGATTGCTTTTTATTAAATTTTTTATGGTATAAAAAGTGACCAAAAATACGCTATTTTGGACTTCGGAATTTTTTTGCGCATATGCCATTGACCCTGCGGTTTAATTAACAATATATTTAAATAGTTCGGACATTTATGCACGTGGCGATACCACATATGTTTATTTTTATTATGTTGATATATTTTGTATATGGAATTTGGGAAAAGGGGGGGTCATTTAAACTTTTAATAAGGAAGTGTGTGTGTTTTTAAACTTTTTTTTAAGCTTTTTTTATTTTTATTTTTACACTTTTTAGTCCACTTAGGGGACTTTTAGGAGGAATCCTTTGATTCCTCATAATGATTCCTGATATTCCTCTGCGCTCAATTGATAAAGCCTGGTCCTGCCAGGCTTTATCATTCTGAGTGCAGGAGCCGCCACTACAGGAGAGATAAGGCCTCTGGCTACCTCAGCAGTGGATCGCCCCCCCGTGATTGCACTGTGGGGGGGGGGGGGGGGGAATGGGGGTGATACACCCCACTGGACCACCAGGGACTGGATGAAGGCACCTTTAGACGCCGCTGTCAAAGTCAGCGGTGACAGCGGTGATCCAAAGGGTTAATAGCCAGCAGCGGCGATCGTCATATGTTGGCTATTAACGCCGGCCCTGAGCTACAGGAATCAGCTGGGGGCCAGCCGTTATGTGTCATACCCCGTTTACGGCACATGGATGAGTATAGACATTAACAGGTTAAAATGTCATGGGTAAATTGCTGACATAGTGTAACTTTTTTTACGGCACCTTTTAAGGGGTACTCCGGTGGAAAACTTTCTTTTTTTAAATCAACTGGTGCCAGAAAGTTAAACAGATTTGTAAATTACTTCTATTAAAAAATGAATCCTTCCAGTACTTATTAGTGGCTGTATGTTACAGAGGAAATGCTTTTGTTTTTAGATTTCTCTTCTGTCACGATTTCAGTGCTCTCTGCTGATCTCTGCTGTCCATTTTAGGAACTGTCCTGGAGAAAATCCCCATAGCAAACATATGCTGCTCTGGACAGTTCCTAAAATGGACAGCAGAGGTCAGCAGAGAGCACTGTGGTAGTGACAGAAGAGAAATCTAAAAAGAAAAACTGTAACGCCAAGCGCTCCGGGCCCTGCTTCCCCTCCGGAGCGCTCGTGGCGTCACTTCCCTGCTTGCAGCACCCCGGTCAGCGAGTGTGACCGGGAGCGCTGCTCTGTGTCCCTCGGCGGGGATGTGATCCCCGTGGCGGGACATGCCCGCCCGTGGGTCGCATCCCTTGTCACTCACCGGCCCCGTCCTTCTGCTCTGTCCCGGCGTGCGCGGCCCCGCTCTCTAGGGCGCGTGCGTGCCGCGTCTCTCAGATTTAAAGGGCCAGTGCACCATTAATTGGTGCCTGGCCCAATTAGTTCCTACACTCCCTACACTATATAAACCCCCTTCCCCTTCCTGTCCCTGCCGGATCTTATTGCCTTGTGCCCTGAGAAAGCGTTTCTGTGTGTTCCATTGCCTGTGTATCCAGATCCTGGCCAGTGCCCCTGACTACTAACCATTGCTGCCTGCCCAGACCTTCTGCTACGTCCGACCTTGCTCTTGCCTTGTCCTTGTGTACCGCGCCTGTCTGGGGGTTACCTGCCGCTGCAAGTCCATCCCGTTTTGCGGCGGGCTCTGGTGAAAACCAGTAACCCCTTAGATTCCGTTTCCCTGGTACGGCCCACGCCATCACCTCACTGACACAGAGGATCCACCACCCGTGTCCTCTCCGCATACCAGTCCGGATCCTGACAAAAACATTTCCTCTGTAGTATACAGCCCCTAAAAAGTACTGGAAGGATTAAGATTTTTTAATAGAAGTAATTTACAAATCTGTTTAACTTTCTGTCACTAGTTGATAAAAAAAAAAAAAAAAAAAAGTTTTCTACTGGAGTGCCCCTTTATCTATAAATCTATATGTTAAAATGATGATGATATAAAATTTACATTGTTTACAACTACGATAGTTTTTGCTTCATTTTACAGTGTATGATCTTATTGATGAACTTCGATACTCTACAACTTCAGATGTGAGAATAGTCAATGGTTCGAAACCAAATCTACAGGCTATCCGGATAAGCTCTGTAGCCCATTTGAAGAATAAAAAAAGGTATTACTAAATATAACAATATTGTTTGTTTCACCTCTTTGTTAGTGTCTCTGCATTCTAGGTGCTCTTAGCCCTTGGATTGGACGCTGCAGATTAGCTGAGGTGCGGGCACCACCTTTGTTGGGGTTCAGACTCACACTGACTGTGATCTCCACTAGGACCTCTGGTATCAGTCCATTTTTCCCTGAAAATAACCCTATGCCTCTGACTGAACTCTTGCACCATACAATTCCATGTCCACAGAAACCATAGGGGGAGATTTATCAAAACCTGGGCAGAGGAAAAGTTGCTTAGTTGCCCATAGCAACCAATCAGATCGATTCTTTCATTTTCTACAAGGCCTCTGCAAAATGAAAGAAGCAATCTGATTGGTTGCTATGGGCAACTCAGCAACTATATCTTTGCACAGATTTTGATAAATCTTCCCCATGGCATGTGCCTGAACAAGAATAGCTGTGATCTCCTCCTCTGACCTGACCTGTACAGTCTGGCCATGTGTACATGTTAGTTACAGTATATATTTTTTTTACGTTAGACTATCCATGTATTGCTTTTGTTTTCTAAAATTATTATAATAGAATATATATTTGAATTCATTATGAATTTTCATTGATTTAAATAGATTAATGTCCCATAATAATGTCCCATAGTTGGTTGGCACAACAATAAGACACATGCCAATCTTACTTACATGCATGTCTAATTGACGGACCACATGGGTAGTAACTGCAAACACAGTTCTCGACAAATTCAAAGCTCTCTCTTTTTAGTACCAATCTATACTGATGTAAACTACCTAAAGATCCCCAAAAATGCTGTATGGCTGTGGAGAGATGCTAGACATCACCCCTTCTCTCCCAGAATGCTGAAAGTGGGTTTGGTGTTTTTTCCCTTGACCCTGGTGTTTTTCTGCGATCTGGCAGTTTTTCCAAATTGCAGCATGCTGAGACTATGGCGTTTTTTTTTTAAGCAAAAAAGCCATCATTTCAGCATTCTCGGAGAGAAGGAGTGATGCATCCCTACTTCCCTCTGCAGCCATACAGCATTTTGCAGCGCAGCATGCTGCACCGTAAAATGTCCTTGCATAGATCGGGCCTTCAGCTGTGCTGCGGCTACAGAGCTGGGAGAACAGCTGATGCTGAGCAGTAGATATACTGTAGTAGAAGTAGCAGTAGATATAGCGTATATCTATTGCCCAGCAAGAACTTACAGTGAGCCTGCAATGTGCATACAGTATGCACATTGCTGGCTCACTTAACACCTTGCTGAGCTGTGCTATGCGACAGCCCAGCAAGGAAAAAATGTAAAGGGGTATTCCAGGAAAAAAAAAAATTCTATATCAACTGCCTCCAGAAAGTTACACAGATTTGTAAATTACTTCTATTAAAAAATCTTAATCCTTTCAAAAATGTTCTGCTGCTGAAGTTGAGTTGTTCTTTTCTGTCTGGCAACAGTGCTCTCTGCTGACATCTCTGCTTGTCTCAGGACCTGCAGAGTAGAAGAGGTTTGCTATGGGGATTTGCTTCTACTCTGGACAGTTCCTGAGACAGGTGTCATCAGAGAGTAGTGATGTTGCAAACATAAAATTTTCAGTTCGCGAACGGCGAACGCGAACTTCCGCAAATGTTCGCGAACCGGCGAACCGGGCGTACCGCCATTGACTTCAATGGGCAGGCGAATTTTAAAACCCACAGGGACTCTTTCTGGCCACAATAGTGATTTAAAAGTTGTTTCAAGGGGACTAATACCTGGACTGTGGCGTGCTGGATGGGGATCCATGGCAAAACTCCCATGGAAAATTACATAGTTGATGCAGAGTCTGGTTTTAATCCATAAAGGGCATAAATGACCTAGTATTCCTAAATTCTGCCCTCCTTTAGGCATCACATAGTTAGATCCCCCCTTTAGGCAGCACATAGATTCCCCCATATTAGGCAGCACATAGTTAGAGCCCCCCTTTAGGCAGCGCATAGAGCCCCCTTTAGGCAGCACATAGTTATATCCCCCCTTTAGGCATCACATAGTTATATCCCCCCTTTAGGCAGCACATAGTTAGAGCCCCCCCTTTAGGCAGCACATAGAGCCCCCCTTTAGGCAGCACATAGATTCCCCCATATTTGGCAGCACATAGTTAGAGCCTCCCTTTAGGCAGCACATAGAGCCCCCTTTAGGCAGCACATATTTAGATCCCCCCCTTTAGGCAGCACATAGATTCCCCCTTATTTGAACAACTGTCACACCAAATGTGATTTGCACTAGTGTGACAATGAGCAAAAAAGGTTGCCAGCGGAGTTCCACTTTTAAGCAGAGGTCCCCAACCAGGGTGCCTCCAGCAGTTGCAAGACACACAGACTGAACTTATAGCCCTTTTAATACTGTAGTTAGTTGCTTGAAGGAAGTTTTACACTGGAGTACCCCTTTTAACCAGCGGTTCCCTCCCAGCCAGGGTGCCTACAGCTGTTACAAGACACACGGACTGATATTTGAGCCCTAAAAAGGGCTTTTTTTGGTGCTGTTCTTAAAGCAGATGTTAGACTAGTGCTTTAGGAGTAAAGTGGACCCTGAATACACCACCTAGCAGCAACCTAGCTATCGCTTTCCCTATTACAGCAGGAGCAGCTTCTGAGGCTAAAATGGCGTCCGTGCCTGAGGTAGGGAGGGACTGCTGCTGATTGGCTGTAATGTGTCTGCTGACTCTGACTCACAGGGTCAAAGTTTACCTCAATGTTAAAGTATAGGGGGCGAATCGAACTTCACATATGTTTGCCCGGCAATGCGAACGTGAACATGCCAAGTTCGCCGGGAACTGTTTGCCGGCGAACAATTCGCGACATCTCTATCAGAGAGCACTTAGACAGAAAAGAACAACTTAACTTCAGCTGCTCATAAGTACTGAAAAGATTAAGATTTTTTTCATAGAAGTAATTTACAAATCTGTTTAACTTTCTGGAGCCAGTTGATGTGTAAAAAAAAGTTTTTTCCTGGATAACTGCTAAACAATGTAGGTTAACTCTTTGTGCGATATACACTATATACCGTTATCTATAACATAAGGTAACATCAGGCTGTTGCTGCTTGGTTGGTATCTAGCTGAGAATGAAAATATGGGGAACCCTATGCATTTTATTTTTATAAATAAATAGATAAATACAAAAAATGCATAGGGTTCCCTGTATTTCATTCTCAGCCAGATACCAACCAAGCAGCAACAGCCTGACGTTACCAGGGTGGGTGAGGACCATTGTTACTGGCCCTCCCCAGCTTACATAACGTCAGCCTGTCACCGCCTAGGCCCAGGAGCACCATTTTTGACCCCTGTGGTGGTGGGTATCGGGGTAATAATTGGGGTTTAGCGCTAGCTGTTTTTGGGGCTAATGCTAAGCCCAGACTTAGTTATGGATTCCGAATATAAGACAGCCACTACTAAGCGGGAAAATTGAGTTAAAAAAAACATGACACATTGGAAAAATTATTTTATAAAAAAAAAAAACACTCACCCACAGCCCCCTTTAACCATTTTATTAAATTAAAAGAATCCAGTTCATCGCCATAGTCCACGAATCCACCGTAATCCTCTGCATACACGGATCTGAAACGAGAGGAAAAAAAAAAATATTTGGTTATTACATTTTTGGCGCTCTCCACTGCAATGTCTTCCCAAACAGGGAGCCTGCAAAACTACAACTCCCAGCAAGCCCAGCTGAAAGTTCTAGTTTAGCAACAGCTGAAGTCTCCCTGTCTGGCAAAACACTGCCAGAAGGGTCTGTTCACATTATACAAAACATATATGCTAACAGAGCCTCACACTTACCAACCTGGCTCCTGTATGTATCCCGGCCCCTAATAATTTCATCCCTAGGGGTGGAGCTACACTGACCCAGCGGTGACAGGAGCAAGGGAGGTAAGTGGACGTCCTCTTCTGTATACAGTATATACAGCTATCTATAGATAGCTGTATATAGTGTATACTGCCCAAAGGGGCTATAGGAGCAGGGAGTCCTGTGAGAATAGTGATAGTATAGTATACACGGGTACACTATGCCCCGTTGTGTACTATACGGCTGGGGAAGTAAGTAGTTATGCTGTACATCACTCCTCATCTCCTTACACTCTGTGGACCGGGCGCTCAGCATCTGACCCACAGAGTGGTACCCAAAAGGCAGTTAAAAACTGCCACAGGGTACAAAACTGGCTGTTTCCACACACCAGAAAAACGCCAGAAAAAAATGCCAGAAAAACTGTCAAAAAACTGTGGCAGTTTGTCTGGTGTTTCTTCTGGGGTTTTGTTAGGTGTAAAAAAAAAAAACAAGTGGAAACTTAGCCTTAGCCCTTTCAATCTCACAGACAACCATGGACTCATATTGATTAATTCACTGCCCTAGAATAGAAGAAATACTGACCTTAACTTTTTTACAATCCTAAACCAGGCTTAAGGCTGTTGAATTAAAGCGTAGCCGTCAGATCCAACATTTTTTTTTTTAAATATATCACTCAGTGTCTAATCCTGACCATGTCCATCTAATTTTTATTTGTCTAGCACCTTTATTTATTTATGTTATTCCACTTTTAATTTAGCTTACTAGTCTGAATTCCTCTAAAAGGGAGGGGGCGTGGCCTCACTGTGCAGGTCTCCGCCCCCTCCCGCAGTATGCTGTCTGCTCACATCTCCCCTAGCATTAGCAAAACTACAACTCCCAGCTTGTCCTCACTGACAGTAGTGGGACACAAGTTGACAGTGGGAGGATTTTTCCTCCAGCTGTGAGCCCTGTGCTCACAACTGTCAATCAAGGAAGTGTGTCCATGACATAGGTGATGACGCATGGACACAGCAGGTCTAGTATATGTCCAAGCCGGCAGGGGGGGGGGGGGGGGGGGGCAGTTGTTTGACTGGCTTTTTTTTTGTATGAAATACTAATAAAAGCAATTGCAAAACCTATTGTATCTGACAGTGCCCATTTAAGCCTCTTCACTACCTGTTACTGACAAGAAATGATGCAAACAGAATACCATTCAATAGACTAACATAGATGTTGCCATTCATCCCTTCACAACCCAGACATCCAGGGGACTTGGCATTTAATTCACCACTACGCTAGACCACTGAGGATGTTAGTATTGACTATTTCCAGTACCTTAGATCACAGTGGATATTACAACTAACTACTTCTTTGATCTATACCAGCAGTTTCCAAACTGTGGCCCTCTAGATGTTGCAGAAATACCAGCATGCTCAGCCAGCCATTGCCTGTCCATACATGCTGAGAGTTGTAGTTTTGTAACATCTGGAGGGCCACAGTTTTATGTTTTGGCACTATATGAGAAAATGTATCTGCTGATTTTGTGGATTTGTGATATTAAAGGGGTACTCCACTGCTCAGCGTGTAACGCTGAGCAGCGGAGTACCCCTTTAATGTCCTGTTCCTGAGCTGCGATGTTCACAAGCTAAAAATACTTATATTGATGTCAACACTACAATTACACAAAAAAGAAGGTTGCAGCAGCACTCTTGGTCAAAAAATGGAGGCTCTTAGTGCACTTTTTGATCAAAACTTTACAATTATGTTTGTCCTCTCACCAATTTTTGCTTTGGCCACAATTTTCACTAACTACAGTGGTAAGCTGAAAATGTATGCAAGGTTCATGGTGTAAAAATAATAAACAAGCTATACTCACCTATCCCTTTCTCCTGCTGATCACTGCTTCTTCCTGGTTCCTGTGACATTCCATCCCCACAGGAATTATCTGCTCACCCACTCATTGGTCACTGTGGTGTCCCACCTCTGTCAATGATTGGCTGTGCAGTTCCTATGGGTTCATGATGTCACTGGAACTAGGAAGAAACGGTGACCAATGGGGGACTGGGAGTGCCAGAATAGCAGCTGCGGGCCCAGGTAGGTGACACCAAGGAAGGTGAGTATAGCTTGTTTATTATTTTTACACCATTCCCAGCTTTGTTGTTCCCAAGACAACCCATTTAAAGGTTTTGCCTACCTTTGTAAATAACATTTATTTATTGCTCAAATACATATTTAATGAAAAAAAGAAAGAAAGAAAAGAAAACAACTTTACAAATAGTCTTTTAGGCATGGTCAGACTAAAGAGAACTTGTCTGTTACCAGAGGCGTAGCATGGGTTGTCTGTTACAAGAGGCATGGCCCCACCAAACCAGCTTGTGAATGTAGGAGAGTGGTAATGCATACAGTTAATGCTTCACCACTCACCGGGAGGCACACACAGGATTTTATCACTATTCACATACCATTATTAGCCATAACACCATTATATAAGGAAGAAATATTTGTGCAGCACCATGATCACTACTAGTAGGTAGGAAATTCCCCACATCAGGTAAATTTTGCCTGTTGGTAGATAATTTACACCCCCATTAGGTAGATGCCCCCAATGCAATCCAAAAGTCTTCCACCCCCTTTTTTTTTTTTGTTCACATTATGGTATGTTGAGGTCTTGTTTTAAAATAAAATAAAACATGTTTTTCCCCATTAATCTGCTCTCAATATCGCATAAGAAGAATGTGAACTATGAACAGAATTTTAGAAATTAGGGGATCTCCTAATGAACATCCCTGTGACATTTCTACACCTTGACTGCAGTCACCTGTGGTAATATGCTTCTACTACTTCTGTGCGATGCTTTGTTCCATTTTCATGCACGAGACCCATACCCAAAAGTGCTGTAGTGCAAGACTTTTTATTTTACTGTTGTCTCTGACCTTTCCCAACATTCCATGTGACCAACAATAATATGCCATAAGTTACATGATCTTCAGGGGAGCGTGACTACCGTATATACTCGAGTATAAGCCGAGTTTTTCAGCACAATTTTTTGTACTGAAAACGCCCCCCTCGGCTTATACTTGAGTGAACTCTCCGCCTGTCAATCCCTTCATCAGTGGTCTTCAACATCCGGACCTCCAGATGTTGCAAAACTACAACTCCCAGCATGCCCAGACAGCCATCAGCTGTCCGAGCATGCTGGGTGTTGTAGTTTTGAAACCTCTGGAGGTCCGCAGGTTGAAGACCACTGCGGCCTTCATCATCATCCAGCCACCCCCCCCCCTATTGTTTTGTACTCACCTCTTCTCGGCAGGAAGTTAGAGTGAGCTGGTCCGGGCCATCTATGCTGCAGGGACCGTCCGGTGGGGAGCATTACTCGTTGCGTACTGTCCATCTTCACCGAGTGGGCCCTCTTCTCCGCGCTCCGGGCCTGCCCCGGACTAGTGACGTTGACTTGACAACGACACACAGGGACGTTCATTCGCAACGTCCCTGTGCATCGTGGTCAAGGCAACGTTACTAGTCCGGGGCCGGGCCCGAAGCGCGGAGAAGAGGCCCCCCCGGTGAAAATGGACAGCCCGCAACGAGTAATGCTCCCCACCGGACGGTTGGGCTTGGACCAGCTCACCCTAACTTCCCACCGAGGGGAGGTGAGTACAAAACAAAAGGCAATGGGGGGGGGGGGGGGGCGATGGCTGTCCGGCATGCTGGGAGTTTTAGTTTTGCAACATCTGGAGGTCCGCAGGTTGAAGACCACTAATGAAGGGATTGACAGGCAGTGATGATGAAGGGGGGGGGGATGATAATGGGGGTCTGGATGATTACATGCGGGGATGATGTATTTCCCACCCTAGGCTTATAGTCGAGTCAATAACTTTTCATGGGTTTTTGGGGTAAAATTAGGGGCCTCGGCTTATATTCGAGTATATACAGTATGCTGCTGTGGGTTGATAACAGGGGGAAATGGATATACTGAAGTAAGGCTACCCACACACCCACTGCAGCAAAGCATTTCTGTAAAACAACACTTGCAAGGAATAACATTATTGGGGGACACACTCTGTGGATTGTTTTTCTTGTAAGTGTATTTTAACGAATCCAAATATGCAAAACATGAAATAGTGAACAGATGAAACAATGCTTCATCCTTGGTCTTATCTTTCTTTTTTATAGTGTTTTCCCCCCAAATGGATTGCCTGCAGAATACTCCATCTTAGCCACATTTAAAATATTATCAAATACGCCACAAGATGCCTGGAATTTATGGCAGATCATCAATACTAATACAGATCAGAAGATTGGACTATATTTAAATAAAGATACCCAGACTGTAAGCCTATTGTACTCCTCGCCATCTAAGACTCTACATTTCCATACATCCAGCAATGTTACAACACTTTTTGATGGCAAATGGCATAAGTTATCTTTCAGTGTAACAAGAGAGGATGCGAAGATGATTTTGGATTGTATTGAAGTGAGTTCAGTTACAATAGCTGGTCAGAAAACACATGAAAATAAAATGGTTACTTCAAGCATGCACGGAGAATCACACTCAGTTCCTTTGGTGAGTAATAGCAAACGTGTTTCATGGACAGACATGATTTAATGGATACATGGCACAACATGTTCAATAAGCAGTATACTTATTATATATAAAGGCTTTCATGTCCAAAATGAAGTGTAGGCAGAAAATGGTGGAGATGTCAATAAAAACGGGCAGATCATTTCTTTCCTTTCACCACTTTTCTTGGCGTGAATATGAACATTGTGCAACTGTTACAACTTTTCTTTTTTATTGGTTTTGTACGTGAGTAAATAACACCATTTATACAACAATGTCTATGAAATAATATATGGAAGCACAGAAGATTGTCTGCAATGTCTGGTCCATCTAATCTATGCATCTATGGGGCTCGCCTTGTATAGTGAAGAGGGAGATGGGGTAAAGTTCTTAGCTGAGTGCTTTACCTGCCTTATTCTGGCAATTGAACACACAGACCTAAACCGATCAAAAAAACATTTTTTTACAGTTTTTTTTAAAGCTTTTTTTCTCTTTCAATGGGGCCTTTTATTAAAACTATTTTTTGCTATTGCATTCCTTATGGTAAATAAAAAAAATCTTTCTAAAGTACTTTGTTTTAAAAAAAAAAAAAATACCTTTTCTATGTTTTATTTGTGTTTAAAAAAGCTTCCACTAGGTGTCTCCCTTCTTGTTCAGAACATATTTTTCCCCATCTTTTGCACAGACTTTGGACTCCTGCTGGCCTGGCAGAAGTCCAAAATCAGGAAATACTGAGGGGGGGGGGGCAGCCTTAGCCAATCAGAGCTCATCTCAAACACTGAACTGCTCTGGGCTGCGTGTAGCAGAGTGAGGGAGGAAGTTCTCCCCTGTATGACTTCAGATGATATCACACCTGCTGGGTAACACCCCTTCACAGTCTGTGAATCTGACTGAGACTGAACAGAAAATAAAGAGCAATAGAAAAGGTAGAAAACTAACAAATAATAAAAATAAAGGCAGGGGTAGTTTATCATGATGGGGGCAGTGTACTGGGAGGATTATAACATTTAACAAGATCATGAGAGGTACTCTTTAAGTGACCGAGACACTTTTCTAACCACATCTGCTGAAAGTTTGCTCCAAGCATCTACTACATTTTTTGTAAAATAATATTATCTTAAATTTCTTCTGATGTCCCCACCAACTACCCTCAGATGACCTTGTAAGGGCAGATTTACACATTGGTCTGAAAGGGAGCGCAAAAATCCATGTGCTTGTCGCCAAAAACACCCAATTCAAATTAATTGAACTGATATTTAGTTTTAATAGCAAATCTACCACATGTGAACATACTGTACACATAGTACAAAAAGAAACAGGAAAAAGTCTGTAATGCTTCCATGACCGGAGGTGTCTTTAGCCTTCATGGCCAAAGCAATATTTTACATTATGGGATTTCTTATGCTACCCCCCCCCCCCCAATAATTTTTTTTCTGCATAGGGATTTTTCATTATTTACTACTATCAATTAATTATGTAGGTCTTATTTGGAGAAGAAAATCATTAAAACTAGGGCCATATAAAGACAAGATCAGAAAATAAATTTCTATATTTATACATATATATATTTTTTTAAATATTCTTGTTTTATAGGTTGATATTCAGCAGCTTGAAATCCACTGTGATCCCACGAAAGCTTTGAAAGAGCAATGTTGTGAACTGTATGATCAGGTGTGTTGATAGACTTGTTTGTGCTCAGCTCTGATTCTATAAGAAGTATTTTGGTTCCATTATTTAAATTAGTGGAATATATTAGAAATGGGTTTTATAGATTAGCATTATTTGGCTTTACTTGAAAGATTTCCTGCTATAGAATTTTATTTAACTAAGGCTAGGTTCACATTTGCGACAGAGGCTCTAGTTGGGGCTTTCATAGCAGATTCCATTCATGAAGAGTGAACGGAGCTCCATGATGGATATCAATGGATCCATAGAGACCCCATTGACTCTAATGGGGTCTGTTGGGTTTCTGTTGAGTGTCAGTCATTTTGCAAGATCTTAATGGTACAAGAAAATCTGCAACAGAGCCTGTGAGGCAGATATGAACATAGTACTCTGGTACTCTAGTGGAAATTTTATTTTTAAAATCAACTGGTGCCAGAAAGTTAAACAGTTTGGAATTTACTTCTATATAAAAAATCTTTACCCTTCCAGTACTCTTTAGCAGCTGTATGCTACAGAGGAAATTTTTTCTTTTTGAATTTCCTTTTTGTCTTGTCCACAGTGCTCTCTGATGACACCTCTGTCCAAGTCAGGAACTGTCCATAGCAGCTTAGGTTTGCAATGGGGATTTTCTCCTGCTCTTGACAGTTCCTGATACGGGCATCAGTTGTCAGCAGAGAGCACTGTGGACAACACAAAAAAGAAATTCAAAACCAAAAGAATTTTCTCTGTAGCATACAGCTGCTAAAAAGTACTGGAAGGGTAAAGATTTTTTAATAGAAGTAATTTACAAATCTGTTTAACTTTCTGGCACCAGTTGATTTAAATAAAAATGTTTTCCACAGGAGTACCCCCTTTAAATTGTTTCTAGTATCGCTGGTCAAATGTATAGCTTTTTATAATGTATGGGAAAATGCCACTATTCATGATGATGAGATGCTTGGAAAGACCGGGCTACATTAAAATCCTAACAGTGGCTTTGTAAATCTATAATACATCGGCAATATAAAATGTTCTGTGTTTTTTAGTGTGCTGGGTCTGCAGAGCTAAGCCTTGGAGAAAATTCTCCTCGGTGTTCCAAATGTGCACATGGAGTTTTAGGTCTTCAGGGACCTGCAGGAACACAGGTACAAAAAACTTTCAGAAAAAAAGTCAGAAAAACTGTACAAATTAATTAAATAAAAAAAAATGCTATTCCATTTTTAGGGTTATAAAGGGCATGAAGGAGAACAAGGAGAGTCTGGACGTGTAGGAAATCTGGTAAATTATGATTATATGACTATTATCATTTTGTAACATTATTATCTTGTGACATTCTCGGTGTGACTTTTTCTCAGAAAAATTTTAATTTAAAAGTTAAAATTATTATTTATGCTTTATTTATTGTATTATGTGTATAATATTTATCTTTATGACAAACATGTTTTCTTTGGTCTGATAAACTAGGGTGTCCGTGGCAATCCCGGAGCTTATGGAAGAACTGGTGACCCAGGAATCAGCGTAAATTGCACAGCTTTAAAATATTTTAATGAAATACTTTTTATGTTCTTACATAACGGATACATTTATATTTCAAATGTTTTTTTTTTTTTTAAGGGAGAACCAGGCATAAAGGGAGAAAAGGGAGAGAGAGGTATACCTGGTGAAAGGGTAGGTATAATCTCTTATACTGTATATGACATATCTATCCATCTATCTATCTACATTAACATAAATGTATTTATTTATTTCCAAAAGCATAAATATATTATAGAAACACATATTTCTTAGAAACAAATGAAAATAAACCATAATGTCTTAAGCAAGTATTTGAATTGAGGTATGACAACAGATGTATTATTTTTTTGTTATACTGAACAGAGCTAGATACTGAAATATGGTCCTTTTTATAACATGTTTCTATTTTCTAAATACATTTTTGATTTCATTTTGTACATAATTATGGGGGCAGCCATATCGTCTGAGCTTTCTACACAGCTTTCAGATAAATGCTTTACAGAAAGCCTAATGAACATAGGAAACAATAGACTGGAGCTGGTCCTATTGACTTCTAATAGGCTGTGTTCACATATATTAGGCGTCCTGCATAGTTTCCCCCCACCGTGCACCGGAGGGAAACTGATGCTAGAACTGATCCCATTCATTTGAATGGGACAGTTCACAATTATCCAGCGTCTCAATTTTGACGCCGGATGGTTGGACACGCCGGACAGCACAGCTTGCTGCATTCCGTTGTCAGGTGTCCAGAAACAATGGACACCAGATGCCATACAACTGATGCCAACTGATGCATACTGTCTTCAGTTGCGTCGAGATCTAGGCTGAGTTCACCTATGCGGGATGCAAATGTGAACCCAACCTTAAAGAGTTTCCAAGGGATGCACTATAACCTGTGTAGAGGTCATTGTGCAGGAGGAGGAAGATGCTGAGGTGTGACCATCCCCTATAGGGAATCTTATGGAATCCCACATTATCTATACACTGGTGTCCGTTTCACTGAAATTCAACAAAGCAAAAAGTGTGAGCTTATTGTAGGCTTTGTGGACAAACTTAAAACTGCAAGAACATTTTTAAATATTGAAAATTCTTAGAAATTGTAAGCTTAAAGGGGTATTCCAGTTGAAAGCAAATGTTTTCAAATCAACTAGTGCCAGAAAGTTAAACGGATTTGAAAATGACTTTTATTTAAAAAGCCGGTGTTCTCTGATGACACCTCTGTCCATGTCAGGAACTGTCCAGTGTAGGAGCAAATCCCCTTAGCAAACCTATCCTGCTCTAGACAGTTCCTGACATGGACAGAGGTGTCAGCAGAGAGCACTGTGGTCAGACAGAAAAGAACTACACAACTTTCTCTGTAGTATATAGGAGCTGATAAGTACTGGGAGGCTTAAGATTGACAAATAGAAGTATTTTACATATCTGTATAAGTATCCTTTAAGCAATTTTTCTCATTACACATTCCCTTTAAGTAGCTACCAAAGAAACTTATAACTATTAAATAAAAACATACAAATGTAACATTAACCTCTTAACTGTGCATGATGGATATATCCGTTATGCCGCGGTAAAGAGTGTATGTAAAGGCCTCAGGATGTAAGCCTGCTCCATACATAACAACAGAGGGCTGATGCTAATAGTTGTCACAGAGAGATCTCCATTGCCAGCTATTTACTGTTTAAATGCTGCTGTCAAAACTGTCATTATTAGGACTGCATTATTGGTGCTGTAGTGGCTGGATTGGCATCTTTTATATGTGATAAATCCGAAATGCTTTGTGGATTCTTCAAGCTGCATGATATTGATCTTTTAAGAAATTGACTATTCAAGAAGTACAAATACTTATGACATAGAGCCCTTATTAAAGTTCATCATTGACTGGAAATTCTTTTCTAAAGGGTGACCGTGGAGATCCTGGCTTCAAAGGACTACAAGGAGCAGATGGCTTTAAAGTATGTTATGTATTTACTATTAATTTAAATAACATCATATTGTTTATTGTTTCAAAAAATACTTTATCAATTTACCTCCTATTAACATAGTAGATGAATATATTGGTATGGCCTCATAATCTATATATTGAGGGGGCACCCTTATATTTTTACATGATGCTGCATTCAGAAAAATTAAACTGTGTCTATCTGGTGTCCTTGTATTGGACATCAACTCTCTCATAAAGGGGTCCTCCTCTATTCATATATTACTTCACCAGACTCTGGGCATACCACAGTAAGTCAGTTTCCCTTTCAATAAGTACCAAAACTACAAAATGCGCTTTCATCAACTGTAAAAACATAACTATCATACACTATGAATGTACTGTAGTGTATATACCATGGGTGAACTGATGCCTCTTGGGGCCGCCGGGCAATAGAAGATTATGGGGCCCTCATGTGCCCATCTTTTATAGACACGCCTGCTCACATACAATATAATATATTTCCCCTCCTGTACAGTCTGCTGGGGGTGATCATACTATGGTTGCTTTCATCACACTCCGGTCACTCTTAGGCAGCCTGTACATGCTAAGATCTCACACTGATAGGAATGTGGTGATGGCCATAACACTTCTACTGGAATTGAATCACCTCTCCGGTAATTGACAGCCAAAAGGGAGTCACAATGCTGGCACTTTGGCCTCACTGACGTACTTTTACTGGGGGAAGTGGAGTCAGAGCTGTCAGGCGTTAGGCACTAGAGAGACAGGCTTCCTGTTGTGCCTGAAGTTTGGCTGTGCTGACTTCTTCCCCACGGTAAGTGTAGGCAGTACAGCAGTGAGTACACACTGTAAGTACATCGGTGCGGTGCCCCTGTTCAGTACAGTACGACAGTGTCAGTTTTATAATTAGTGTTATGATTCATTATATTGTTATGTTCTGGTCAGATATAGTATGTCGATTTCTGTAATTATTTATTGCCATGTTTGAAATTTTAATAAAATATTTACAGTATAAGACAGCAGAATAGTAAGTGCAGCTCTAAAGGTGACAGGAGGATAAGATATGATGTAAAAACAGCATAGTAACTACAGCCCTGGAGGTGATTAGAGTATAAGATTCAAAAACAGAATAGTGAGTGTAGCTCTGGAGGGGACAGGAGGATAAGACATGGTGTAACGCAGAACAGAGTATGTATTTTTGAAGGTGACTGGAGGAAAAAACATGGTGTAACAGCAGAATAGTGTTGCTCGCGAATATTCGCACTGCAAATTTTATTCGCGAATATTGCATATTTGCGAATTCGCAAATATTTGCGAATATGGCACTATATATTCGTAATTACGAATATTGTTTTTTTTTTCCACAGTACACATCACAGTGATCACCCCTCTCTGCTGATTTTCACATATGTGAATTTTCGCTTATGCAAATTTTCATTAATGCTAATTTTAGCATATGTAAATTTTCGCATATGCGAAAATATAATGCAAATATTACGAATATGCGAATTTAGCGAATATATGACGAATATTCATCCATATATTCACGAAATATCGCAAATTCTAATATGGCCTATGCTGCTCAACACTACAGCAGAACAGTGAACACACACCAACACACCTTACTTCTCTCTACCTTCTTCCTTTGTGCAGTGAGACTTAAAGGGGTACTCCGGTTGAAAACTATTTATTTCAAATCAACTGGTGCAAGAAAGTTAAATAGATTTGTAAATTACTTCTATTTAAAAATCCTAATCCTTCCAGTACTTATCACCTGCTGTTTGCTCAAGAGGAAGTTCTTTTCTTTTTGAATTTCATTTCTGTCTGACCACAGTGCTCTCTGCTGCCACCTCTGTCCATGTCAGGAACTGTCCAGAGCTGGAGAGGTTTGCTATAGAGATTTTCTCCTTCTCTGGATAGTTCCTGACATGGATAGAGGTGTCAGCAGAGAGCACTATGGTCAGACTAAAAATAACTACTCAACTTCCTCTGGAGCATACAGCAGCTGATAAGTACTGGAAGGTGTCCCGTCGGGCAGGGATAGAGTGCAGCCCTGAACTTGCCCACTCCCTCTGTTCCTGCCTATTTGGGTATCCGCCCTAAACAGGTGGGTCCACAACCATGGTGTCGGTCCCTTCCTAAATAAGTAATGGACAGTCACAGGTCAAAACAGTAAACTACAAAACTGTCAAAGGTCGGGAACAGTTGGAGGCACACAAAACTAACAGGTAAAAAATCTAAACACACACACACTGAATACGAAGTCAATGAGTCAAAGCCAGGAGGGAATGGAGTACAACAACAGAGAGCCAAAGAGTAGTCAAAAGCCAAGCCAAAAAGTAACAGAACCAGATAGACAGTAAATATTCAGAGATTGCTAGTTTCAGTCATAAGAACTTTCACAGACAAGGCATAACTGAGAAAGACTTCCTTATATATCCCTTTGCTGCTAGCAGGAGGATTCTAATTGGCTCAGCAAGCTGAACCACACCCAGAGTACAGAGGCATAGTCCCAGCAACAGAATAAACAACATAGTTAGAAAGAATTAACCGTACGGGTTGTGGAGCCAGTCATCACAGGAGGATTGAGATTTTTAAACAGAAGTAAGTTACAAATCTGGCACCAGTTGATTTTATAAAAAAAAACTTGTTTTCCACTGGAGTACCCCTTTAAGGATCTATGGGTCATGTGACTCAGGCCCTTAAGCACTCTCCTACACAGATTGTGAAGGTGAGAAGCTCCTGCACTCTAGTAAGATAATGGTGATTCCCGCCTTCCTCTGTCCTGTCCCCCGCTAAGAACATATCCCCCCTTGTTATCCTCCTGCACTGGCTGTTAGAAGATCAAGGAACATCCAAGCTGGAGGTCTGTATATATCCAGCTTGCATGTTCCCATATCTTGTAAAGCAGCAAATGCTGCGGTGAGCGGGTCCCGGATCCTTGGGCAGTGCCTAAGTGCCCGACCTGTCAATCCGCCCCTGGTATATACTTAAAAAGACTAGCAATGACTCTTTTATTCTTGTACACAACTCTCTCTATATTATAAGGCTAAGAAAAACATTGGCTGTACCCACCTATTGGCTTTTAGTGGAATGCCTGGGATGGCTATATATGGAATTTCTTGACAGAACAGCACTAAAGGCCTGGGTGAATACAAAGTATAGTAGATGCACCCTTCTACTCGATGAGCGAATGTATATGATTCAACACTCTCATCTGATATTATATTTATTATTCTTATCATTTTGTAGGGCATTGCTGGTCCACCTGGAATCAGAGGTATACCTGGTTCAAAGGGAGAGGAGGTAAGAAAATTTTAAACATGCAGCACACTGTGCAGTCCTCCTGGCTCTGAAAAATACTATTACTATGTGAGCAGGAGGACCTTGTATGCTGCACTGTGGTGCAGTGGTGACTGGCTGACATTGCTAATTTAAGAATGTAAGCAGCCCCCACTGGTCACACATAAATCGTGTGGGCAGCAGGATGGCCACTGCTGGGCTACAAGGCAGGCGGCCTACTGGGAATTTTACTGGTATCCCGTAAGGCCAGTCCAGCCCTCTTAGTACAGGGTAACTTTGTTAGGGTGTGTATAGCATATGGTGAAGCAATAGATAAATCATCTTCTGTGGCATTTTTACAGATATGCTACTCTTCTCCAAAGAACACAGATAGAAGTGCACAGGACCATACCAACATGAGCTGCATCAATCACACCATCTAAATTAAGACTTTATGACTTTACTTTATTTATCAAAGCAAATCCAAGAAAACCCTTAAACCCTAGTATTCCGAATTATTAGTCTTGTAAATGTGTACTGTGACGGTTTGACATTCATAAATATTTATTAATTATCTATTTATTTTGTTTATGCCACATTTATTATATTCTAATACTAGCTGAGTACCCGGCGTTGTCCGGTTTTTCCTTCCTAATCCTTGTTGTGGAGGATAATCAACTGAGGAAGCTTTTGACTTCATATCCCATCCTTATATATTGTTGTCATATCCCAACCCCATATCCCGACCTCCTATCCCGATCTCCTATCCCGACCTCCTATCCCGTCCTCCTATCCCGTCCTCCTATCTCGACCTCCTATCTTGACCTCCTATCCTGACATTCTATCCCGACCTCCAATCCCGACCTCCTATCCCGACCTCCAATCCCGACCTCCAATCCCAACCTCCTATCCCGTCCTCCTATCTGTCCTCCTATCTCGACCTCCTATCTTGACCTCCTATCCTGTCCTCCTATCCGTCCTCCTTTCCCGTCCTCATATCTCGACCTCCTATCTCGACCTCCTATCCCGTCCTCCTATCCCGTCCTCCTATCCCATCCTCCTATTCCGTCCTCCTATCTCGTCCTCCTATCCCGTCCTCCTATCTCGACCTCCTATCTGAACCTCCTATCTTGACCTCATATCTTGACCTCCTATCTCAACCTCCTATCTCGACCTCCTATCTTGACCTCATATCCCGACCTCCTATCTCAACCTCCTATCTGGACCTCCTATCCGGACCTCCTATCCCGACCTCCTATCCCGACCTCCTATCCCGACCTCCTATCCCGACCTCCTATCCCGACTTCCTATCCTGACCTCCTATCCCGTCCTCATATCGCGACCTCCTATGCCGACCTCCTATCCTGACGTCTTATCTCGAGATTCTATCCCGACCTCCTATCCCGTCCTCATATCCCGTCCTTCTATCTTGACCTCCGATTTCGACCTCCTATCCTGACCTCCTATCCCGACCTCCTATCCCGACCCGTAATATGTGTACCAGGTATTGAAATATCTCCAGCCGTACGGAAGTTATGTGGGAACATACATTTCCCATAGATTTGCATGGGACTTTAAACAAAAACCCCAACCCTCACAAATGGGGGTAGTTAAGGGTTAAATTAACTATCCTATATTTTAAGTGGACATATAAGTAACATGTGACCAAGTATTATCGAAATATCTCCAGCCGTTTGGAAGTTATGCAGTAACATATATTTCCCATAGACTTGTATGGGACTTTAAACAAAAACCTAGACCCTGGCAAATGGGGGTGGGTAAGGGTTAAATATATATATATATATATATATATATATTATATATTAAGATAAGGTAAAGCAATCTGTGTCTTAAACATAAGAACATACTGTAACTGATTCTTTCTACAATACATCAATCAACTTCCATATGCCTCCACATCAAAATCCAAGGTATATGAAGGTACAGTAAGGACTCATGAACTTCTATATAGCAGTGAATGAGGTCTAATGCTGTTTTTATGTATAGTATACATATCCTAATGTTTTAAATTTTTAGGGAGAACAAGGAGAAACAGGATACGAAGGAATTCCGGGGTTCCAAGGAGTTAAGGTAATTATATATAACCATTATTAGTGGTCTGTAAACCAGTGTACATATTGCTACTTGACATTCAACCCTTATCCTGTCTGGTCCACATGAATATTGTTTATATATGTTTATTGTGAATTTTTTTTTTTTTTACAGTTTTAGAAAATATTACCTAGTTCCATAATTCTGGCATTTTGTGCCTAGACTATCTTTGCTGTTTTGATTATGTTCATAAATGTTTTATTAATATATATAGTCAGTGTGTAACTATAGGGGGTGAAGCGGTAGTAGTTGCACCAGGGCCCTGATGAGGCCCCAAGGTGCCACTGCCCCATAAGAAAATTCCCTATTGCATGTTTTGCACTGGGACCCAGAAGCTACAAGTGATATCACTGAATATAGAGCATTATTAGCGTGCTGTACGTGTATGCATTATTCCATTATTTTTAACTGTTTCAATTTGTACATGCTTTAATATTTTGCAGTACTGCATTATTTTGCTAATTTTAAGGCTCTTTATTATATTATTCATCTAATGTACAGTATAACTGAAGTAGTTAATAAAATATGAATAGCAGTTATACATGACTCAACAACAATATGACTTTTTTACATTCCTAGGGAGATGATGGTTTCCCAGGAGTTGAGGGTCGTCCAGGCAAACAAGGGCAAAAGGTATTATGAAATGTCATTTCTAATGTGTTGCATAAATTGCATTGTTAAAGCAATTGTAACACTCAAGTTTCAGTAGACTGGAACACTGATGATAGTGGATCCGCTAGACCTGTGTGGTATATGACTCGGACAGTACCAGAGAGCGGAGTCTAAGGTGCCGCTGGTTTTCACCAGAGCCCGCCGCAAAGCTGTGGGCGAACTGTCCTTGAGAAGGTGCTCCGGGCTACCACAATACAAGCACAAATTCTGACTGCGTGGTCGTGACCTGTTGCGTAAGACAAGAATGATCCACTTGCATAGCCTCTTCGGCAAGAGGCGCAGGAAACTGAAGAGGTGGACGTTGAAACATGGCTGCCAGTCGAGGATATCTCTGTGTTCGAGCAAGTTCCCTCTCTAAGCGCAGTTCCTCTTGTCTCTCAGCAAAACACACATCAATGCGTGTGGCCAAGTGGATAAGTTCAGTCAAAGAAGATGGAGGATCACGTGCTGTGAGGGCATCTTTAATCCTGCTTGACAGTCCTTTTTTGAATGTGGCACACAAGGCTTCATCATTCCCTGCACGTTCTAAGGCTAGAGTGTGGAATTGAACCGCATAGTCACCAACGGAAGAATTTCCTTGACAGAGGTTCAGCAAAGCCATCACAGCAGAAGAGGCACGTGAAGGTTCCTCAAAGACATTGCAAAATTCTGCCAAGAAAGCCGATAAATTGGAGGATACCGGATCACCATGGTCCCAAAAGGGTGTAGCCGTGGCCAGGGCTTTTCCGGACAGTAGACTAATGACAAAGGCCACCTTTGCACCTTCCATTGGAAACTGTTCAGACATGAGCTCCAAGTGCATGGAGCATTGTGTGACGAAACCTCTGCATAAATTGGAATTCCCATCATATTTAGAAGGTAAAGGCAAATGTAGCTAGGAGCCAGAAGACACTGCAGGAACTGGTGGTGGGAGTGGGCCAGGTTTTGGTACCTGCTGCTGTGGTTGCTGCAAGGCCAATAGCTGTTGCATCATAGCAGTTGGGTAAGTTGCTGTGCCTGTCGGGCCAATTGCTTAGACTGACATACCACAACGGAGGGAAGATCCTCGACTTCAGACAGGGGTACCTCAGCGGGATGCATGGCTGGATCTTACTGTAACACTCACGTTTCAGTAGACTGGAATACTGATGATAGTGGATCGGCTGGACCTGTGTGGTAGAACCGTACCAGGGAGCAGAGTCTAAGGTGCCACTGGTTTTCACCAGAGCCTTCTGCAAAGTGGGATGGACTTGGTGAGGCAGGTGGCACCCAGGTCGCTACCCCTGGCATGTTTTGACCACACAGGCGGCTGAGGAGATTCGAGGCACAGGTGGGATAAGGCAACTCGTGGTCAGGATAGCAGAACGTCAGGGCTGGTGGCACAGTAGCCTAGTCAGGAACTTAGCAAGTGGTCAGTAGGCAGGCGGCAAAGGAGCAAGGTCAGGTCATGGAGCAAAGGGTATGATACACGGCATGGCAACTCTCAGGCACTATGGCAACAAAGAGATGGCAGAGAAGTGTGGGAGGTGGAGGAATTTATCAAGGAGCCACAGGTGTTACTTCACTAATGGGCACACTGGCCATTTAAATCTTAAAACTCCAGCGTGCGCGCGCCCTAGGGGATGGGGACACGTGCGCTGGAGCAGAGAGGCAGAGGTAAGGGCAGGAGAAGCACCAGGTGAGTGAGGGCTGGGATTCACATGCAGGTGTGTCCCGCAATGCGAGTACCAGCCCCGCCGGCAGGAGCAGGTAGCAGGAACATGCATGCGCTCACGGCCAGCGTGTGCGGCCAGAGCGCACACCGTAACAGGAATACTGTAGTGGAACAGGGACGTGCACACAGACTCAAAAGGGGCATTGAGCCCCTCCCCTTTCAATGCACCTGCCCTATAATGCCTTCACTGACTGCACTTCCGTGGGGTGATACGGGTCCCATTCAGCTGACATGACTGCCTATGTGAGGTTTTTACAAACATTTTTTTTAATTAGAAGTGCCCTTTTTTCGACTTGAGCCCCTGTCCTTCAAAATGTCTGTGCACATCCCTGTAGTGGAATATAACTTATCCCCTATTCGAAGGATAGGGAATAAGTTATAGATCTCAGGGGGACCGACTGCTGAGACCCCCCTGCGATCTCTTGTACGGGGCTGTAGCATTCTGTAGAAAGGGGGCGTTCCATCCTCGCATGATGCGGCAGCCGACATGCCCCCTCCATGTATCCCATAGAGATATATTGAGGGGGCATGTGTGCCATATGGAGATCGCACAGGGTCCCAGCAGTCGGACCTCCTGGGATCTATAACTTCAACCAATGCTTCTGATAGGGGATAAGTTATATTCCACTACAGTACTTCTTTAATAGCAATAATCTCATTAATGTTTCAACACATATATCATAGTATAAGTATAGAATCTTTTAGAGTTATATCACCTTGGCAAATCCTTGCTGTTCATTAAAAAAAACATGAAAGAATATAAATGTTTGACTACCTCAGCAAAAGGAGTTTTTTTGTTTTTTTTCTAAGAATTTAGAAACAGTAGCTCATAGGCCATGGTTACGCTCCATGCTCAGATTAGGTCCTTCAATCATTGGTTATTGGTTCTTCAGTATAAGTAGACATTGCTATGTGTTTAGCTAGTGATTCATTAAAACATATGTTTCTCATATACCATATACATTCCTAAATTGGAATATTTATACACAAAACAGTTTCTCTATTTATGATTAAAGATGTTTTTTATTTTTTTATTTTAAACATTCTTCGCTGTATTGAATTATTTAATCTTGATCTACATTCTCATAGATTTTTTTGTGTTTATATTTGTCTTGATATATATAAAGAAATACAAGGAAGTATGTTGGAAGTGTTTGGAGGGCCTCTGTGCAAAAACAATGTTTTAGGGCATTAAGTAGATCAATGATGACATCTCTGGTTATTTCCAGTGATGAAGTGGTAAATAACAATGGGGGAGATTTATCAAAACCTGTCCAGAGGAAAAGTTGTCCAGTTGTCCATAGCAACCAATCAGATCACTTCTTTCATTTTTCACAGGTCTCTTTAGAAATGAAAGAAGCAATCAGATTGGTTGCCATGGGCAACTGCACCACTCTTCCTCTGCACAGTTTTTGATAAATCTCCCCCAATATCCCTGGTGGCCTAGGGCAGTAAAGTAGTTAATTCTGGTGAAGTCTGTACAACTCTTTCCTATTGGTCCTCCATCTAATGTCATCCAATCACAGAGCGGCTCGTACAATTATAAAGACTCGGATGACTGGGTTTAAACATTTTTTTAAGAGTGTGAGCAGGGGGAAGGGTCAGGCAAAACAGAATACTTTCTGTGATGAGAGTTGAAGCTCTCTCCCTATGGACCCCACTGAACAGGCCGTATGTCTGCCCTTGATGAAAATGTCCCAAAATAATCAATTTTAGCAGTAAACAAAAGTAACCAAAGAAATTTACTTACTTAAATTCATATTTATTTTTCAGGGAATTGGTGGTGATCCAGGAGAACCAGGAATTGAAGGAAATAAAGGCGAGCCAGTAAGAACCATATTAAATTTTATGTGCTCTGTTCAAATTTGGATCTGTATGAAGAAAAAAACAGTATTTCCCATAAAAAATAAACTAGATAAATAAAATACAATGTAAGAATGGATCATTTAAAAGTGTGGTGAGGCATAATGACTAGCTGGCTTTTACATTATGTTGCGCAATTGCACAAGTTTTTGACACCAGAAGTAGGGTTGTGTATGTGAATGATAGTGAATGATAAGGGTTGTATTATGACGTGGCAGGAGTGGTGCAACCCTGTGTTTTGATGTGGAATGCCACAAAACCATTACTTCAAAAAAGCTGTATTGCGTACACAAAGCCCAGAGAAATAACACCTCTAAAGCCAGGGTTTATAGAAAACAACTTACATTTGACTTCAGATGCAATTTTAACACAGAAGAATAACACTTTGAGATGCTTCAAATTTGAGAAGCAGTTTTTAGACATACTCTTTGTTTTTCAGAATCAATTGGTTGTTTGTCACTGACCACAGTCCAGGAGTAATTTGCAGAATTGATTGAGACTTGTAGTTCTACTGAAATTTGGTATGTGTTAGACTCTGAGGCTAGGTGTAATTTTGGTGATATGTGTTCCCTTGGCGTAACCCAGCTTGTTTTTTACTACACTTTGGGTGAGACTTAGTTAAAGGATTTAAACTTGACTTGTGAGTGGAACTTTGCATTAGCTTTATGTCCTATTTATCTGAGCAAGCTTTTGGGGTCTTCACGTGAGTGGTCCGTGGTGAACTGTGCAAGGACCCCTTCTCTCACTTATGTTAACTCGGGTAATTTTAAACACAACTTTCTTTGAGAACATCCAAAAAGGATATCCTCAGACATAAGTCTGTTACTCACTAGACCGGGTCCATAGAAATAGCACACTTAGTCTTCCTTTGCAATCAGGCCTTATACGTTTCTCTTGAATGCTACCTCTTATAGCACCTCTGTAGTGGGGCCCATTAGACAGAAAAGAAATGTACTGGAACAGTGCTGGAATGTTGAAGATGTAGGCAGACTCTCTCTGCTCTGATGGTGAGATAGCTGCAGGACAGGTGGAGACAGGACAGACTTCAGCCCTAATTGGCATGTTGGACATGTGGATTACCAAAACTTTCACAATGAGAACAGTAAATGTTAATTTCTTACACTCTATTATGCCTCATTGGATGCATACAATATATTGAAACACAGAAATATACATTTATAATGTAATACAATTTAGAGAGATAGGCCTCAGCCTTAAAAGACAGACTTTAGACAGAGCACCTGTGGTGACGCAGTACAGAATCACGTGTTCTACTGTATTCCTGCCCATCCTGTGTGGCAGATGCTGCTTTAATGTCGTCATGGGCCCACTCTCCTAGAATTATCTTTATATCATAGTCTAATGTAATGTTACATAAGGGTTACTATTGTATTGTATTTTCTATGCACCTGTTGCCTTAAATATCCTGTTGTTAATAACCTTGTTGTTAAGGGGAGTATGCAGTGGTGAAAATGTGACTTAGCTTCCCAATGGGAAGGCTCTAAATTTTCCCCTTATATACTGTAGCTAGAGTTCAGTTCTCTCAGTCTAAGTCTTTGCTGAGGTACAGTTTGGTGAGAAGTGAAGTCTGTCTGTGAGGTGAATATGAAAGGAGGCCTGAGGCCTAGTCCAGCAACCACGCATTACCTACCAGTTAACCCCACTACCCAGGTGAAAGTCAAACCCTTGCGGTAAGCCTTACAGTCCGGGGATATCAAGTCAGCAAGTTAGTCAAGTCCAAGTAACTCTAGTAAAGCATGGGTTGCATACAAGTTACCATTTTCTTAAAAGTATGGAGCATGGCACATGCTAATTGACTGAATGGGCATCTTTTAAACACTTGCTTTGATGTACTGTACACTACACTCATGATAATGAGACTTTTTGCTGTAGAGTAGAGCCCCTGAATCTTTGGACGGTTGCAAGCCTCTTTCAAAAAACAACAAATGGTGTTTAGCCACCCTGAGTATTACAATGGTGTTTAGCCACTCGGAGTATTAAAATATGACTTATGGCTTTTACTTTAGTGTTAGCTGAAAGTAATACAATTTTGACACTAGTTCCAGCTGTGCATAGACATTTTTGGTGCCACCAAAGCACAATAGTATTTGCAGCAAAGTCACCTGCAGAACATTGGTGCAATGGAATATATCTGTGAATGTTTTGAATCATCATAAGCGAAGAAGATAAAAGTAACACAAATAAACTCCAATAACTTTGGCATTACTTACCAAGTCCTATGCTTTTTGTATAATGGATTGACTGATTACTCTTTGTAATTCTTAGGGTATACCAGGACCAAAAGGAAGAAAAGGATCACATGGTCTACAAGTAAGTTGGCGCGTATTTTACTTTGGAATGTCCTTCAATGTGTATTTGAATGGCAGTATTTCTGTGACCTGCCTCTTCTTCTCACTGTAGTTTTGTGCTATTGTTTCCTATCTCTAAGTAGTGTTTTAACATACTCTGTTATTTATCTGTAATTGTCTATTATTACATCTTCTTTAGCAGAATAGATGTGACACTCAACAATTTTTGCAAGGAAAACAACTTTTATTTAAATTTAGTACACATAGTTAGTACGGTCGAAAAAAGACATATGTCCATCAAGTTCAACCAGGGAATTAAGGGGTAGGGGTGTGGCGCGATATTGGGGAAGGGATGGGATTTTATATTTCTTCATAAGCATTAATGTTATTTTGTTCCAGGAATGTATCTAATCCTGTTTTAAAGCTGTTAATTGTTCCTGCTGTGACCAGTTCCTGAGGTAGACCGTTCCATAAATTCACAGTTCTCATGGTAAAGAAGGCGTGACGCCCCTTGAGACTAAACTTTTTCTTCTCCAGACGGAGGGAGTGCCCCCTCGTCCTTTGGGGGGTTTAAGCTGGAACAGTTTTTCTCCATATTTTTTGTATGGGCCATTAATATACTTATATATGTTTATCATATCCCCCCTTAAACGTCTCTTCTCAAGACTAAACAACACTGAAGGCTAAGTTTTTTTTTAACTGCAGTTTTTGAGCAAAAGCCAGAAGCGGATTCAAAAGGAATGGGAAATATAAAGGAAGGACTTGTACTTCTTCCTCCTTATGGATCCACTATTGTCTTTGGCTCAGAAACACCAGTGGCAGATTTCCAGAAAACTACCAAGTGGAAACCCAGCCTTATAAATTGCACTCGGTGGTGGAATACTGCAAAAATCACCTACCATGGTAGTTTTTAGTCAGCTCCACTGACTGCTGTTCCTCTGTGCAAGTGTATAATCTATCAGTTCTATGCTACTTGTATCTATCCGTGAATTAGGTATGTTAGAAGACAGTCTGTAATAACTCATAAGCTAAAATCTGCATTGAATACTGTAGAACACTTGTAATATGAGAGATCTGTTTATTCACATACATGTGCAATGACATAATATATCCAAAGTGGAGCTTAGGAATTTCAACATTCCTGTAGATAATGGTAGGACTTACATGTTGAATCACCACTGTAGGCAGTAGAAATATACAGTTTGTGTACTGTTCTCTTTCGGACTCAACAGCACAACCTTATGTATATTTTACTGTAATATGTACAGTGGTGCATAAAAGTTTGTGAACCTTTCAGATTGTCTACATTTCCATACAAAAGCGAGCAGCACATGGGAGAAAACCCACCAACATAACAGAGTTGAAACTGTTTTGTGCGGAAGAATAGGCTAAAATCCATTCCAACCGATATGCAGGATTAATCAACAATTACACAAAACGTTTAGATGCGGTTATTGCTGTACAAGGGGGTCATACCAGATCCTAAAAGTAAAGGTTCAAATACTTTAGCTACTCACAGATATGTATATTGGATCTTGTTCCTCTATATTATATGTCCAAGGCTTTTATTGTTTTCTCATTTGTTTGATTTGGTTTTCTTTATACACATTTTTTGACTTGTGTGAAAATCTGATGTCGTTTTATGCAGAAAACTTCTCAAAGGTTCATAGACTTTCAAGAATTATATATGTTCTTGTTCCTCACTGACCCTTATAACCCTTATAAGCGGTTGGATGACAGCTGACAGTGACATGGAGAAGAGCTGGGTTATACTCAAAGCAACAGCCTTCTCCTTATCTTGCACTTTATGCTTCTCATTTGGTCCCTGCCTGCCAATAACTTTTAGTAGTACACATGAAGGAAAATTGAGGGACTAGAAGCTGTGCTGTGTCTACTGAGGAGGCTATTAGAATGTTTACACAACATATTGCAATATACTTTAACCCCTTCCTGCCCCAGGACGTATACATATGTCCAAGTTGCTAGCTTGTTAGTGCAACTGAACGTATGCATACATCCTAGCGATCTCCTGCTCTGCACGATGCGCTGCAGGAGATTACCGGCAGGACCCGGCTGTCAATCACAGCCGGGGTCCCACAGCAGCTGCCGAGATCGGGATCGCGCAGATCTCAGCAGCATTAACCCCATAGATGCTGTGATCTGTCCTGATCACGGAATCTATGGGGTTGACAGATACGATCACGGGATCCGGTTGGTTGCCGTGGCAGCAGGAGGCCAGCTGCTGGCCTTCTGTCTGCCTAGTACGGCAACCTGTGAGATCCAGCCATAGGCTAGATCGCAGAGGCTGAATGTCAGTGTACACTGGCAGCTATACTGTGCTGCAGTACAGTGGTACTGCAGCATAGTATAACAGGTAAAAAGTGAAAAGTAAAAAAATAAATGTTAGGAAAAATAATAATAAAATAAAACATTTCCCAATAAAACCATATATTGTCACAAAAAAAAAAACATAATAGGTATTTCCACGTCCGTAATGACGTAATGATTTGTACAATAAATTGATAATTATATTTTCCCCGCATGGGGAAATCCGTAAAAAAAAAAACATGAAAAAAAATGCTAAAAATTGTAACTTTGGTCCAAAACGTGGAATAAAAAAGATCAAAAGGTATCATAAATCACAAAAATAGTACCAAAAAAAAAAAGCCCTAACAAAATGTTGTGTGGACAAAAAATAAAAGAAGTTATGGCTGTCAGAACATAATAACACAAAAAAGGGGAAAAAGGATTTTGTAGAGAAAAAGGAACATTAAAAAAGCTAAATAAATTGGGTATCTCCATAATCATACCAACCTACAGAATAAAAATAACATAATTTGACCATACAATGAATTCCATAAAAAATATAATTTAAAAAATGCCAGAAATTTTAACATTTTTTACAATATTTTGGAGTTAAAAATTATTTTTTTTGCATGAATCAACAAAGATTTGCCACTAATGTAAAGTACAATAGGTTATGAAAAAACTATTTCAGAAGCGCGTCGCTAAGTAAAAGCATGTCACAGGTATTACCACTTAAAAAGACACAGGACAGATTTGAAAAATTGGGCTTGGTCATTAACCCTTAACGACGAGCGCCATAAATGTACGTCCTGGTGCATTGGTACTTAACGCACCAGGACGTACATTTACGTCCTAAGCATGACCGCGAGCATCGGAGCGATGCCCGGATCATGCGCGGCAGGTCCCGGCTGCTGATTGCAGTCAGGGACCCGCCCGTAATGGCGGACACCCGCAATCCCGCAGATGTCCGCCATTAACCCCTCAGATGCTGTGATCAATACAGATCACGGCATCTGCAGCATCGCGGTCACTTCAATGGATGATCGGATCACCCGCAGCGCTGCCGCGGCGATTCGATCATCCTGCATGGCAGCCGGAGGTCCCCTCACCTGGCTCCGCTGCCTTCCAGGAGTCTTCTGCTCTGATCTGCCTTCCCGGAGACCAGAGCAGAAGATGACCGATAATGCTGATCAGTGTTATGTCCTATACATAGCACTGAACAGGATTAGCAATCGAGTGATTGCTATAAATAGTCCCCTATGGGGACTATTAAAGTGTAAACATAAAAGTAAAAAAAGTAAAAAAATTAAGTACAAAAAATTTGAAAACCCCCCTCCCCCAATAAAAACATAAATAGTCCCATTTTCCCTATTTCACCCCCAAAAAGTGTTAAAAAAATATTTTATATACATATTTGGTATCGCCACGAGCGTAAATATCCCAACTATTAAAATAAAATGTTAATGATACCGTACGGTGAACGGCGTGAACGTAAAAATAAAAAAAGTACAAAATAGCTGCTTTTTTATAACATTTTATTCCCAAAAATGTTTTATAAAAAATAGATTAAAAGTTCTATATAAGCAAATATGGTATCAATAAAAAGTACAGATCACGGCTCAAAAAATTAGCCCTCCTACCGCCGCTTAAACAGAAAAATGAAAAAGTTATAGGTCTTCAAAATAGGGGGATTTTAAACATACTAATTTGGTTAAAAAGTTTGCGATTTTTTTTAAGTGCAACAGTAATAAAAAAGTACATTATCATGGGTATTATTTTAATTGTATTGACTCAAAGAATAAGGAACACATGTCATTTTTACCGTTCATTGTACGGCGTGAAAATAAAACCTTCCAAAATTAGCTAAATTTCGGTTTTCTTTTTACTTTCACCACACAAATAGTATTTTTTTGGTTGCGTCATACATTTAATGGTAAAGTGAGTGATGGCATTACAACGGACAACTGGTCGCACAAAAAACAAGCCCTCATACTAGTCTGTGGATGAAAATATAAAAGAGTTATGATTTTTTGAAGGCGAGGAGGAAAAAACAAAAACGTAAAAATGTAATTGTCTGCGTCCTTAACCCTTTAAGGATGGAGGGTTTTTCCGTTTTTGCATTTTCGTTTTTTCCTCCTTGCCTTTAAAAAATCATAACTCTTTCAATTATGCACCTAAAAATCCATATGATGGCTTATTTTTTGCGCCACCAATTCTACTGTGTAATGACATCAGTCATTTTGCCCAAAAATCTACCGCGAAACGGGAAAAAAATCATTGTGAGACAAAATTTTTAAAAAAATACGCTGTTTTGTAACTTTTGGGGGCTTCCGTTTCTACGTAGTACATTTTTCGGTAAACATGACACCTTATCTTTATTCTGTAGGTCCATCCGATTAAAATTATACCCTACTTATATAAGTTTGATTTTGTCATACTTCTGGAAAAAATCATAACTACATGCAGGAAAATTAATACGTTCAAAATTGTCATTTTCTGACCCCTATAACTTTTTTTATTTTTGCGCGTATGGGGCGGTATGAGGGCTCATTTTTTGTGCTGTGATATGAAGTTTTTAGCAGTACCATTTTTGCATTGATAAGACTTATTGATCGTTTTATTCATTTTTTTCATGATATAAAAAGTGACCAAAAATGCACTATTTTGGAATTTTTTTGGCGCGTACGCCATTGACCGTGCGGTTTAATTAACGATATATTTTTATACTTTGGACTTTTCCGCACGCGGGGATACCATATATGTTTATTTTTATTTTTATGTACACTGTGTTTTTTTTTATGGGAAAAGGGGGGGGGAGTGATTCAAACTTTTAATAGGGAAGGGGTTAAATGATATTTATTCACTTTTTTTTCACTTTTTTTTTTGCAGTGTTATAGCTCCCATAGGGACCTATAACACTGCACACACTAAACTTTTACATTGATCACTGGTTTCTCATAGGAAACCAGTGATCAATGATTCTGCCGCTTGACTGCTCATGCCTGGATCTCAGGCACTGAGCAGTCATTCGGCAAACGGACAGCGAGGAGGCAGGTAGGGACCCTCCTGCTGTCCTGTCAGCTGTTCGGGATGCTGCAATTTTGCCGCGGCTATCCCGAACAGCCCACTGAACTAACCGGCATACTTTCACTTTAGTGAACGCTGCGTCTAAAGGGTTAATAGCGCGCGGCACCGCGATCAATGCCGCGCGCTATTAGCCACGGGTGCTGGCCTTTGCTAGGTGCCGGACCCGACCCGGTATGATGCGGGGCCATGCCGTGGACCCGCGTTATAGATCGGGAGCGGAAACATGATGTTCCAGTACGTCATGTGTCCTTAAGGGGTTAAAGGGGTACTCCGGTGAAAACCTTTTTTCTTTTAAATCAACTGGTGGCAGAAAGTTAAACATATTTGTAAATTACTTCTATTAAAAAATCTTAATCCTTCCAGTACTTATTAGCTGCTGAATGCTACAGAGGAAATTCCTTTCTTTTTGGAACACTGATGACATCACAAACACAATGCTCTCTGCTGACATCTCTGTCCATTTTAGCAACCATGCATAGCAGATGTATGCTAAGGGCAGCATGGTGGCTCAGTGGTTAGCACTGCTGCCTTGCAGTGCTGGGGACTTGGGTTCAAATCCCACTAAGGGCAACAATAAACAAAGCATTATTATAATAACATCAGCAGAGAGTACTGTGCATCAGAGAGCATTCCAAAAAGAAAAGAATTTCTTCTTTAGTATTCAGCAGCTAATAAGTCCAGGAAGGATTAAGATTTTTTAATAGAAGTAATTTACAAATATGTTTAACTTTCTGCCACCAGTTGATTTAAAAGAAAAAGGTTTTCACCGGCGTACCCCTTTAAGGCCCAAATGGGCTGCATCCTTAAGGGGTTAAGATGAAAACAGGCGGTGTCCTTAAGGGGTTAAAACTCATTTCGAATGTTGTTCTTTTGCAGGGGATCATTGGTGACCCAGGCCAATTGGGACGAGATGGAGATGATGGAATTGAGGTAAGTTAAAATTTAAATCTTTTATCAACCCATGTTAATTTTGGTCATACTATGCTGCAAGAATTATTTTCATAATGAAAAACTTTTAACATGTTGTGCAAACATGTCAAATGTTTTGAATGGTTGGGGTCTGAGTGTTGGTCTTTACAGTTGTGGCAATTCAAATTAATTGTAGTTTTTTTTCAATAACAAAACATTGTGTAAGAAAAAAAATATTTATATATTTTTGTAAACACTTTATTTGGCTTGGAAGGATCTGTGCAGCACTAGGAGCATAGTTATGTCATTCATGCATCCTGCTCAAACACTTTTTGTACTACTCTAGTAAAAAACACCATTGCACTGATTATTTTGCATTGTTCGTTTGTTTCCTAAATAAAAAGATTAAAAAACTTTCTAATCAGTCTTCTTTAAAAAAACAAAACAAAAAAAAAAACTGTTTTGCTATCTGTCCTCCAAGTCGAAAACCCCCTTAGAGACCTGTGCCTGTTTCTGATGGATTTCTACCCCACACTTACCTTCCTTTATTGTTAAATATAGCAACAAAAGAAGGTGTTACAAAGTGGTAGTATGGAAAATAGGGATAGCCCTATACATGGAGAACAGCTCACACATGCTGTAGATAGAGAGGAAAGAACAAAGAAGGCAGTTAACAGGGAAGCATCACAGAGGCTGTGTATATTTGTAGAGATAGCAGAGCACCCACAGCAAACTTTAGACCCATATGGGGAGATTTATCCAAACCTGTCCAGGGGAAAGTTGACCAGTTGCCCCCAGCAACCAGATTGCCTCTTTTATTTTCAAAAAGGCCTCTGAAAAAAAAGAAATGATCTGATTGCTATGGGCAACTGTTAACTTTTCCTCTGCAGAGTATTTGATAAATCTCCTCAATATACATTACATCCAGCATGCATTACTGGGAGACGCACCATCATGAGAAAAGTTTAAATCAAAGGGCAGGCAACAAACTGCATATTAGGGGGTCTGATATGGAATGAAGACTGCGGACTGAAAAATAGTGCAACATTTTAACTCAAAGTAACCACTGACACGTAAAAAAAAAATGTATGTGTCAAAAGTAACCAATGACCATAGCCTTTAAAGGGGAACGCCGGTGGAAACATGTGGAAAAGAAATGTTTTCAAATCAACTGGTGCCAGAAAGTTAAACAGATTTGTAAATTACTTCTATTAAATTTTTTTTAACCCTTCCAGTACTTATCAGCTGCTGTATACTACAGAGAAAATTGTGCAGTTCTTCTCTGTCTGACAACAGTGCTCTCTGCTGACACCTCTGTCTGTGTCAGAAACTGTCCAGATTAGAAGCAAATCCCCATAGAAAACCTTTCCTGCTCTGGACAGTTCCTGACACGAACAGAGATGTCAGCAGAGAGCACTGTTGTCAGACTGGAAAGAACTTCACAAATTTCTCTGTAATATATCTGTAGTATACAGCAGCTGATAAGTACTGGAAGGGTTAAGATTTTTAAATAGAAGTCATTTACAAATCTGTTTAACTTTCTGGCACCAGTTGATTGGAAAACATTTTTCTTTTACTGGATTTCCCCTTTACGTTGTTGTCACATATACCAAAAGCCACTAAATTTGTTTTTCGAACAATTTACCCTGAGACACAACCATCCAGGGACCTTTGATAACTGGTTTACTATTATCTGTACTCCTATAAACCTTCTACTGGTTTATTCACTAATCATTAATCTTACAATTGCTAAGGTTCTGATCAAACTGGTATTACTGGAATGGCTCAGTCTGCAACAATATTCTCAACAGTAAAAATACTACAATAAAGTGGAATTGATCAGTATTCATTACGGGAACCTGTCACATGGAAACTACAGTCTAATCTACAGGCAAATTGTTATAGAGCAGGAGCAGCTGAGCAGATTGATAAATAGTTTTGTTGGAAAGGATCTAGAATAACCTATAGTTCATTCCTGGGATAATGTGCTCATTCTGGGCTAAACAGTCAAATGGGAGTGGTCCTTATTGAGTGACAGATTTCTGTAAATGAAATAATTCTTTCTCATATTATTCTTATGGCCGTCTGGCCAGTAGCTTTACATATTTGGTGAGCCAAATAAATAGTGGACCGTGCACAGGTATTTTAACATTATTTGTGTAGTTTTCAATAAAGTTTATAAGGGAATTTTAGTGTATGGTAAAATTAGGGTACCATTTTTGGATAACGTTCTGTCAGGGGTCTATTGGATTTTGTAGCTCTCTCTAAATGTAAAGAAATGGCTGTCAATCACTAAATAGGACCACCCACATGACTACTTAGCCCAGAATGAGCAAATATTTACATAAATAGAAGAAAATACCAATTATCCAGGAACTTTTTTTGCTCTTATCATTGCTACTTCCTCCTAGTGGACAGGAAACACACACAGTCGTGTTTTGGCAGAAATAAATAGAAAATACAATAATCTATGGAGGAGAAATTCCAACATTCCAGTAATCCAGAATAGATATAAAACTTCCAGCTTTATTCAAATTCACATAAACAAATGACCAAATGGATTTCAAAAATTTTTGGTAAAAAACAACACATTTTGTTATCCTTTATTAAAGGGGTACTCCGGTGAAAACCTTTTTTCTTTTAAATCAACTGGTGGCAGAAAGTTAAACATATTTGTAAATTACTTCTATTAAAAAATCTTAATCCTTCCTGTACTTATTAGCTGCTGAATACTAAAGAGGAAATTCTTTTCTTTTTGGAATGCTCTCTGATGACATCACGAGCACAGTTCTCTCTGCTGACGTTATAATAATAATAATAATGCTTTATTTATTGTTGCCCTTAGTGGGATTTGGACCCAAGTCCTCAGCACTGCAAGGCAGCAGTGCTAACCACTGAGCCACCATGCTGCCCTTAGCATACATCTGCTATGCATGGTTGCTAAAAACGGACAGAGATGTCAGCAGAGAGCACTGTGATCGTGATGTCATCAGTGTTCCAAAAATAAAGGAATTTCCTCTGTAGCATTCAGCAGCTAATAAGTACTGGAAGGATTAAAATTTTTTAATAGAAGTAATTTACAAATATTTTTAACTTTCTGCCATCAGTTGATTTAAAAGAAAAAAGGTTTTCACCAGAGTACCCCTTTAATCCTTCCAGTACTTATTAGCTGCTGAATACTACAGAGGAAATTATTTTCTTTTTGGAACCGAGAGCTCTCTGCTGACATCATGAGCACAGTGCTCTCTGCTGACATCTTTGTCCATTTTAAGAACTGTCCAGAGTAGGAGAAAATCCCCATAGAAAACATATGCTGCTCTGGGCAGTTCCTAAAATGGACAGAGATGTCAGCAGAGAGCACTGTGCTCGTGATGTCAGCAGAGAGCTCTGGGTTCCAAAAAGAAAATAATTTCCTCTGTAGTATTCAGCAGCTAATAAGTACTGGAAGGATTAAGATTTTTTAATAGAAGTAATTTACAAATCTGGCACCAGTTGATTAAACAAAAAAAAGTACCCCTTTAAGGTTTTGATAAAGGCTAATGATTAATTTAGTTTTTTTTCCCACTTGTTTTGTTTTTTTGTAGTCAACTTGAACATGTGAATTTGAACAAAGCTGTGACTTTTATATCCTTAAATAACCTCAATGATACCATCTCAAAACATGTAAATGCGGGTATTTCTGTGCATGGTGCTTATACTCAATACTTAATAAATTGCAATGTTTTTAATATTTTGCTTCCATATTTTTTATAATTTGCTTACCATTAACATGTAAATTTTTTGAAACTTGAAGGCAGGTCTACTAAGTTTCTAAACAATTTAGCACTGATTCTGAAATACATTAGAGAAATTGTGAAGTAGATCCTAGAAAAATATATAACATTCAACAAGTCTCTTCAGGGCATAACTAGCCAATATAAGACATATGATTTTTTATTTATTTTGCATTAACAGGCATTTCAAGGTCCTCAGGGTAAAGTAGGACGTCTTGGCACTTTGGGATTCAAGGTAAAAGCAATATGTAATGATATTTACATTTATATATGACATTAATACTTTCATTAGACATTTTTTTCAGCTATTTTCTTAAAAACAACTTTAAAATTACAAAAAGATAGTGAGCAACACACAGTAGGTAGGAATAATCTTCTTTTATGTAGAGTGAGATGCCAGTTTAGCAAACTTACTGTACTTTAAAATTCAAAGTCTTAGGTTATAGATATATTTATGATAATTTAATATTTCACATTGCAAATATTTATCTTTAAGGGAGAAAAAGGATTCGTTGGACAACGAGGCTCTGAAGGTCCACGAGGAAAACCTGTGAGTAAACAGATATATATATTATATGCAAGTTTTTTTTCATTGTTTTTCAAAAATAAATTTAAACTTAATATATAAATAATTGGCACACACAAATAAGTTTGTGGAATGAGCATTTTTAAGGGGTTAAGACACTGAGGTTTGAGAAACAAGTGGTTTTGCAGTGCTTGGCTGTCCTGGAGCAGAAGGGTTACTTAAAAAACCCAAACTACACATCCGGTTCTTAACATTATTATTGACTATATATTTTGTCATATTATAATCTGTTTATTTTTAGATTCCCCAAATAATCTTATATGTTTTTTTTTTTAATAATGTTGTAAAAAGGGACCTCCAGGACCAAAAGGTGAAGCTGGACGCCCTGGAAGACCTGGATTTATTGGACCACCTGGAGCAACTGTGAGTAGTCTCAAGTTTTCTTTATGTTGGAGATGCTCCTTATTGTGTAATATATAATGTTGTTCGATGATGATTGATCCTCTAGACCTTTCAGCTGTGAAGGTTATTTGCAGACATGGACAAAATTGACAGCATGTAAAATTACATGTAAAGACTTACAGATCATTTTTATTATTTGTAGGGTCATGTTGGACTTCCTGGTGCACCTGGTCTAAAGGTACTGTATAACTAGGCATCTAATTGTCTTCTTTTCCTTGCCTCCATGCCAGGGATGGTAAGGGTTGGGGTGGGTAAAGGTTATTCCTTAGTTTTTCTTTGTGATTTAGAAAATGTGAATAAGTAACAACATAAATTGTCTGTCAAGGAGATATATAATGTAGCTAAGGTAAAAGGGGTTATCCAGAAATAGAAAAACAGAGTTGTCTCCTGGTTGGATGTGGTATTACAACTTGGCTCCATTCACTTCAAAGGGACTGATCTGCAGAATAGGACCACACCCAACCTGGAGACAGACAGGGAGAGGTGTATGAAAGAAATTAGCTCTGTTTTAGAATCCTGGATAACCTCTTTAATGAATACCACACTTATGAGGATACTATTCACTAACCAATCTCTTGCTAAATACGTTGATGAACCCTGGGGAAGTGATTTGAATTAAAATCATCGAAACTGTTATTATAAAATAAAAATATATATATTTTCTTCAACAGGGCAATGCTGGAATTCAAGGACATAAAGGTGTAGAAGGACCGAAGGTATTATCAAGTTTATTTATTCATTATTACCCAATGGTCACAAGTTTTACATCTTATGGAGAAAGAAAAAGTTTTTTTTTTTTTTTTATAAATTATTCTATATAAATTTATAAATTCCTGTATTCTAAGAACAAAAGTAAATGCAGTATGTATGAGAATGTTCAACTTAGAAAGTACCATATTTATCAGCGTATATCAAGCACTTTTAACACTTAAATTTAGGGCAAAAACCCTACCTGCGTATTATAAGCCAATAAATGTGCTGCCCACTGATTTAAAGTGCTTGTTAAAGATCAGCAGCCCAGCCGTGGCCACTTTAAAACAGTTGCTGCGATCCCGGATGCAACACTTCTCCCCTTCTTTTAATTTTCTCTTATCTGGCTGTGCTCCGGCAGGCTCAGGTCAAGCGGAGGGTCTTGCAGGCTGTACGGCCAGTAAAGCATGATGAGTGACGTCCCCTACCAACTCCCCTGCGTGGCGTCAGGGACGTTGCCTGTCATTCCCTGCAGATGTCGCTGGTCGCTGTAATAGAGTGGTCGTGGCCAGGCTGCTGAACTTTAACAAGCAGCCAGCGCTGCGGCCACTTTGACCAGCCTGCAAGACCTACCTCCTGACCTGAGCCTGCCAGAGTGCAACCAGGCAAAGGGATCTAAATAATATAAAAAGGGGGGGGGGGGATTGCTGATGAGCGGGGGGGTGGGGGGGGGGGAAATGATGAGGCAGGGAGTAAATGATGAGACAGGGGTAAATGATGAGGGCAAGGGGGCGGAATGATGATACAGGGGGTAAATGATGAGGCTTGGGAAAGGATGAGGCGGGGGAATCACAGAGGAAAGGAGGAACAAAGGGAAAATAATGAGGCACACAGGGAATCGGGGAGGGGGGGGGGGGTAAATGTAGCACAGTTCCCCCACATTAGGTAGGTAGCATAGTTCCCCCACATTAGGTAGGCAGCATAGTTCCCCCACATTAGGTAGGCAGCATAGTTCGCCCACATTAGGTTGGCAGTATAGTTCCCCTACATTAGGTTTGCAACATAGTTCCCCCACAATAGGTTCGTATCTGCTATTGGGAGTGTCCCCAATTTGGAGGGTGCACATACATTAAGTCTTATGGGACTCTGCCGGGGAATTAAAAACTGTCTGCTATTGGGAGGTGTCCGCTAAGGGAGGATTTGTGGCTTTGTACTATGAGTTCTAATTTTGCTAGTTTTTTTTTTACCATTAGTATTAGCAATCTGAATATACCAGCCTAGAGATAATACATATTGGGGGACATTTATCAATGTTTGCTTATGTATTCCTTTTTTTTGTTATTTTTTTTGTTACTATGTTTTTGCTTATGTACCACTTATTTATATACTGGTTTCAGCCTGTTGATAAATTTCTTTCACGTAACCAATTATTATTATTTTTTTCTTTGGTAGCGGCTTTTTATGCTCCATGTCTGAATGGGAGTAAATTTAGTAGGTTTTTCATCCAATGCAACTTTTTTTGCGACTTTTGCACTTGATAAACCTCTGACCACAGCAAGTCAAAAATCACTTTTTGCTTTGGTAAGCAAGTTTCTTTTTTTTGCTTAGGGCACTGCACAAACAAAAAGTCGCGTTGAGTACTTTTTTTATGCAAAAACTTTAAGCAAAAAAACCCTACTAAATGCTTTGATAAATGTCCCCCATTATGTTTTCTCTTTAAAATACATTGTAGGAAATTTACTACTTAACCTGTTCAGGACCCAAGACGTATGCATACGTCTTGGATCCCTGGTATTTAAGGACCCAGGACGTATGCATACGTCCTGAGTCATTCCGGTCCACGCCGCTCGCCGGGCGGAGATCGGAACCGCATGCCTGCTGAAATCGTTCAGCAGGCATGCCGTGCAAATGCCGAGGGGGGTCCCGGGACCCCCACATGTCGGCGACCGGTGCAGATTGCAAGCGAATTCACGCCAGCGATCTGCGCCGATTCTGGTCATTTGGGTCAATTGTGACCCGATGACCCGGTAATAAATGGTGATTGGCGGTGTACGATACACCACCAATCACCTGCCGTTGCTGGGGAGAGGTGACAATACTGTCACCTTCCCAGCAACGCTGCTATTGGCTGGCGATCGTCCAGCCAATAGCAGTGCGGCAGAGGAGGGGTTAACTGCTCCTTCTCCCCGCTCTGCGCGCTTACTGAGTTCAGTCAGCGGGCAGTGCGGGAAGATAAGGACCGGGATCCCCCCTCAGAGCATCGGAGACCCCCAGGAAGAAGAGGACCCCATTAGATCAGGGTGAGCTTTTTTCCAGGGACAGGTAGGGAATCAAAAGAAAAGAAAATTAAAAAACAGTAAAAGTGAAAAAACAGAAAAAAAAGTAACCCCCCCCTGACCCCCTAATAGGTCCCCAAGGGTCCGCTGTCACCTGATCCGTGTGACCCCGGGCCCAGGGTGCTGCGAGTGCCACCCATTTTTTGTTTGGCCGCAGCTTTTTTTTTCCCTGTAAGTTTACACCAAGCACCACACACTACACACTTCCCTGCCCCCCCCCCCCCCGCAAACACACCCTCCCCACCACCCCCACCGTAGAAAAAAGGTGATGGCCCGCCGGGCGTTTTCGGCAGCGGAGGCTTACGCTTTTTTAGCCTCCGACTCCGAATCTGCCTGTGAGGACGAGGAAGATCCAACTTTTTTGTGTTCTTCCTCGTCCTCCTCATCATCTAGCAGTGATGATGAGCCCCCTGCATGGCGGCGGAGATGCCGCCAGGCGAGGCCACGCACCCCCCATGAAAGTGACCCAGTGGCCGACACTAGTACGAGTGGCAGTGCCGCTCGTAATAGGAGTCCGGCCCCCCAGACAAGTGCACCAGAGCCCCCTTCCGATGACCCTATCTGGAGCCCCCCAGAGGGTTATTAGCCACGGTTCCGGAGTTTGTTGGCGACTCCGGAATCTGGATTGACCATGCTGGATTCACTGATCTAGACTTTTTAAAGTTTTTTTTCAGTGACAGCCTGGTCAATCACATGGTGGAGCAAACAAACTTGTATGCCCAGCAGTTCATTGCCCACCACCCCGATTCGTTTTTGGCCAGGTCCAATGAATGGCGCGCCATTGATGCAGCGGAAATGAGGACATTTCGGGGCCTGGTCAAAAAACCAAGTGCTCGTCAGTACTGGAGCGGGGACATCCTCTATCAGACCCCGCTTTACAGTATGGTGATGACGCGGAAGCAGTTTGAGGTGATTCAGAAATGCCTGCATTATGCAGATAATGCGGCATGTCTGCCCCGATGTGATCCCGCCCATGACCGGATTTACAACGTGAGGCCGGTCATCGATCACTTTGGGGCCACATTTTTGTAGGCCTACGCACCGCTCAGGGACCTCTCTGTACATGAGTCTCTCATCAGTTTTAAGGGGAGACTCATCTTCTGCCAGTATATTCCCTTGAAGCGGGCGCGGTATGGCGTGAAGCTCTATAAACTTTGTGAGAGTACCTCCGGGTACACTCTCAAGTTTAGAGTGTATGAGAGACGAGATTCCTGTATTGAACCCCCAGATTGTTCCCCCACTCTGGGTGTTAGCGAGAAAATTGTTTGGGACCTTATGCACCCATTGCTGGATAAGGGTTTCCACTTATACGTGGACAACTTTTATACCAGCATCCCTCTGTTCAAATCCCTTTCCGCCAGATCCACGTCCGCTTGTGGGACCGTGCGGAGGAACCAGAGAGGCCTCCCTCTAAATTTGGTCCAGGCGCCTATCCCCAAGGGTGAGTCCCGTGCCCTCACCCATGATAACCTGTTGTTGGTGAAGTATAAGGATAAGAGGGATGTCCTTATACTCACCACTATTCATGGGAACGGCAGCACCCCTGTCCCTGTGCGAGGTACCGTGGGACCGGTCCTCAAACCCGATTGTATTCTGGACTACAATCGGTATATGGGGGGAGTTGATCTCTCAGATCAAGTCCTCAAGCCATACAATGCAATGCGGAAAACACGGGCATGGTACAAAAAAAGTTGCGGTCTACATGGTACAGGTTGCCATGTACAACGCTTTTGTACTATCCCAGTAGGCTGGCAACACAGGGACATTCCTCCAGTACCAAGAAGAAGTCCTAAGGTTCCTGATCTTTGCTGACTGGGAAAGATCAGGCAGGACTTCCCAAGGGTCTGGAGTTATAGGCGCCAGGATCGTCCCAGGCCAACACTTTCCAGGTGTGATCCCCCCACTGGAAAGAAGGGATGAACCCAGAAAAAATGCAGAGTGTGTTTCAGGAGGGGGATTCGGAAGGACACCACACATCAATGTGACACTTGCCCAGATAATCCGGGCCCATGCATAAACTGCTTCAGGGAGTATCACACTTCCATGGAGCCCTAAATTTTCCCTTTTTATGTAAATTTTCCATAATTTGACCAATGTACCAAGTCCAGAGTACATTACAAATTTTTAACCCCATAAATCTCTAAATTGCCCCAAAAACCTAAAAAACAAAAAACAAAAAAAAAAAAAATTATAAGACCTCTGGGGGTGTTTTTTTTAAAAAATGGGTCATAGGTCACTGAGTCACTATCATCGGGGACTTTTTTTATGTTGCCTCAAATGCGCAGCGCTCTCTCTCCACCTGAGCGGGTGCGAATCACATTCCCAGAATGATGATTCAGAGCATAGGGTTTGGGGCAGGCATATTTTTTTTAGTTTTGGCTATGCTCTGGGTCATCATTCTGGGAATATATCCTTTTTTATTATAATTTTCTGGCCCACCGTACCCCATATTACGGGCCTCTGTACCCCACCTGTATACCCCAGTTACGGCCCATTGTCCCCCATAGTGTTCCCCTATTTTAGGGCTCAGTGCTCCCCCATTAACGCTCCTTGAGGGGGGGGGTCCCACATCCTGGCTCCATATGAAGCTCAAGGCCCCTGACTGCCCTCCCACTCCAGCAAGACCTGCTGTGCATCCGCCGAGCCATTATCATCAAAAAATAAGGTATGTCCTTACTCCAAAGAAATGTATTCACAAATTGTGGGGGGTCTTTTCTGCTATTAACCCTTGTAAAAATGTAAAATTTTGGGGAAAACTCACATTTTAGTGAAAAAAAACATTTTTTTTTTACATATGCAAAAGTCGTGAAACCCCTGTGGGGTATTAAGGCTTACTTTAACCCTTGTTACATTCCTCAAGGGGTCTAGTTTCCAAAATGGTATGCTATGTGTTTTTTTTTTTTTTGCTGTCCTGGCACCATAGGGGCTTCCTAAATGTGACATGTCCCCCCCCCCATTTCAGCAAAGTTTGCAAATGTGACTCCTTCTCTTCTGAGCATTGTAGCGTCCCTGCAGTACACTTCAGGTCCACTTATGGGGTACTTCCATACTCAGAAGAGATGGGGTTACACATTTTGGGGGGTCTTTTCTGCTATTAACCCTTGCAAAAATGTGAAATTTGGGGAGAAACACACATTTTAGTGAAAACATTTTTTTTTCTATATGCAAAAGTCGTGAAACCCCTGTGGGATATTTAGGCTCACTTTATTCCTTGTTACATTCTTCAAGGGGTCTAGTTTCCAAAATGGTATGGCATATGTATTTTTTTGCTGTCCTGGCACCATAGGGGCTTCCTAAATGCGACATGCCCCCCGAGCAAAATTTGCTCTCAAAAAGCCAACTATGACTCCTTCTCTTCTGAGCATTGTAGTTCGCCCGTAGTGCAATTCAGGTCAACTTATGGGGTACCTCCATACTCAGAAGAGATGGGGTTACAAATTGTGGGGGGTATTTTCTGCTATTAACCCTTGCAAAATGTGACATTTGGGGGGGAAACACACATTTTAGTGAAAAAAAATGCTGGGAGTTGTTGGCAGCAAACAGCTGTTTGGGCATGCTGGGAGCTGGAGGGCATGCTGGGAGCTGGAGGGCTGCAGTTTGAGACCACTATATAGTGGTCCCTAAACTGTAGCCCTCCAGATCTTGCAAAACTACAACTTCTAGCATGCCCAAACAACTGTTTGCTGTCAGGGCATGCTGGAATTTGTAGTTTTGCAACAGCTGGAGGGCCACAGTTTGGAGATCACCTTGCAGTGTTCTCTAAAACTGTAGCCCTCCAGATGTTGCAAAACTGCAAATCCCAGCATGCCCAAACAGCAAACAGCTGTCTCGGCATGCTGGGGGTTATAGTTGCGTACCTCCAGCTATTGCATAACTACATATCCCAGCATGCCTTTCGGCGATCAGTACATGCTGGTAGTTGTAGTTTTGCAACAGCTGGAGGCACACTGGTTGGAAAATACTGAGTTAGGTAACAGAACCTAACTGAAGGTTTTCCAACGAGTGTGTCTCCAGCTGTTGCAAAAGTACAACTCCCAGCATGCACGGTCTGTCAGTACATGCTGGGAGTTGTAGTTTTGAAACAGCTGGAGGTTTGCTCCCCCATGTGAACGTACGGGGTACATTCACACGGGCAGGCTTACAGTAAGTTTCCTGCTTCAAGTTTGGGCTGCGGCAAATTTTTCACCGCAGCGCAAACTCCTAGCGGGAAACTCACCGTAACACGCCAGTGCGAATGTACCCTAAAAACACTACACTACACTACACTAACACATAATAAAGAGTAAAACACTACACTAACACATAATAAAGAGTAAAACACTACATATACACTCCCTTATACCGTCCCCCCCAATAAAAATTAAAAACGTATTGTATGGCAGTGTTTCCAAAACAGAGCCTCCAGCTGTTGCAAAACAACAACCCCCAGCATTTCCGGACAGCCACTGACTGTCCAGGCATGCTGGGAATTTAGCAACAGCTGGAGGCACCCTGTTTGGGAATCACTGGCGTAGAATACCCCTATGTCCACCCCTATGCAATCCCTAATTTAGTCCTCAAATGCGCATGGAGCTCTCTCACTTCGGAGCCCTGTCGTATTTCAAGGAAACAGTTTAGGGCCACATATGGGGTATCTCCGTACTCGGGAGAAATTGCACTACAAACTTTGGGGGGCTTTTTCTCCTTTTACCCCTTATGAAAAGGAAAAGTTGGGGTCTACACCAGCTTGTTAGTGTAAAAAAATGTACACTAACATGCTGATGTTGCCCCATACTTTTTATTTTCACAAGCGTTACAAGGAAAAAAATACCCCCAAAATTTGTAACGCAATTTCTCCTGAGTACAGAAATACCCAATATGTGGGCGTAAAATGCTATGTGGGCGCACAACAAGGCTCAGGAGTGAGAGCGCACTATGTACATTTGAGGCCTAAATTGGTGATTTGCACAGGGGTGGCCGATTTTACATTGGTTCTGACATAAACGCAAAAAATAAATACCCACATGTGACCCCATTTTGGAAACTACACCATTCACGTAATGTAATAAGGGGTACAGTGAGCATTTCAGCCCCACAGGGGTCTGGCAGATTTTTGGAACAGTGGTCCGTGAAAATGAAAAATTAAATTTTTCATTTGCACAGCCCACGGTTCCAAAGATCTGTCAAACGCCAGTGGTGTGTAAATACTCACTGCACCCCTTATTAAATCCTGTGAGGGGTGTAGGTTCCAAAATAGGGTCACATGTGGGGGGGGGGGGGGGGTCCACTGTTCCGGCACCACGGGGGGCTTTGTAAACACACATGGCTCCTGACTTCCATTCCAAACTATTTTTTTTCCCAAAAGCTCAATGGTGCTCCTTCTCTTCTGAGCATTGTAGTTTGCCCGCAAAGCATTTTACGTCCTAACATGGGGTATTTCCATACTCAGAAGAGATGGGGTTACAAATTTTGGGGGTCATTTTGTCCTATTATCCCTTGTAAAAAACATTTAATTTGAGGGAAAACTAGCATTTTAGTAAAAAAAAAAATCATTTTCACATCCAACTTTAACGAAAAGTCATCAAACACCTGTGGGGTGTTAAGGCTCACTGGACCCCTTGTTACGTGCCTTGAGGGGTGTAGTTTTTGGCACCATAGGGGCTTCCGAAATGTGACATGCCCCCCAAAAACCATTTCAGAAAAACTCACTCTCCAAAATCCCACTGTCGCTCCTTCCCTTCTGAGCCCTCTACAGCGCCCGATGAACACTTGACATACACATATGAGGTACTTTCTTACTCGAGAGAAATTGGGTTACACATTTTAGGAAGATTTCTCTCCTTTTACCCCTTGTAAAAATTCAATAACTGGGTCTACAAGAACATGCGAGTGTGAAAAATGAAGATTTAGAATTTTCTCCTTCAATTTGCTGCTATTCCTGTGAAACACCTAAAGGGTTAACAAACCTTTTGAATGTCATTTTGAATACTTTGAGGAGTGCAGTTTTTATAATGGGGTCATTTGTTGGGTATTTCTAATAAGAAGGCCCTTCAAATCCACTTCAAAACAGAACTGGTCCCTGAAAAATTTTGATTTTGAAAATTTTGTGAAAAATTGGAAAATTGCTGCTATACTTTCAAGCCCTCTGATGTCTTCCAAAAGTAAAAACATGTCAACTTTATGATGGAAACATAAAGTAGACATATTGTATATGTGAATCAATATATAATTTATTTGGAATATTAATTTTCCTTATAAGCAGAGAGCTTCAAAGTTAAAAAAAAATACAAAATTTTCTATTTTTTCATCAAATTTTGGAATTTTTCACCAAGAAATTATGCAAGTATCGACAAAATTTTACCACTAACATAAAGTAGAATATGTCACGAAAAAACATTCTCGGAATCAGAATGAAAGGTAAAAGCATCCCAGAGTAATTAATGTTTAAAGTCACAGTGGTCAGATGTGCTAAAAACTGGCCGTGTCCTACAGTGAAAATTGGCTGGGTCCTTAAGGGGTTAAGGGGTACTCCTATGGAAAACTTATTTTTTATTTTTTATGAACTGGTGCAAGAAAGTTAAACAGATTTGTAAATTACTTCTATTAAAAAATCTTAATACTTTTGGTACTTTTTAGCAGCTGTATGCTACAGAGGAAATTCTTTACTTTTTGAATTTCTTTTTTGTGTTGTCCACAGTGCTCTCTGCTGACACCTCTGTCCATGTCAGGAACTGTCCAGAGCAGCATATGTTTGCTATGGGGATTTTCTCCAGCTCTGGAGAGTTCCTGATACAGGCATCAGGTGTCAGCAGAGAGCACTGTGGACAACACAAAAAAGAAATTCAAAAAGTGTAAAATACAGCAGTTTGAACTGTATATACTGCAGTTTTACAGTATGTCATAAAAGAAGAGCCTAAACTACCTCTTAAATGCAAAAATCCACATTTTTCTAAATGTCCAGATGTGATATATATGTATTCTTCCTTAAAGGGGTACTCCGGTGGAATTTTTTTTAAAAAATAAACTGGTGCCAGAATGTTAAACAGATTTGTAAATTACTTCTATTAAAAAATATTAATCCTTCCAGTACTTATTAGCTGCTGAATACTACAGTAGAAATGGTTTGCTTTTTGGAACACAGAGCTCTCTGCTGACATCTCTGTCCATTTTAAGAACTGTCCAGAGTAGGAGAAAATCCCCATAGCAAACATATGCTGCTCTGGACAGTTCCTAAAATGGACAGAGATGTCAGCAGAGAGCACTATGGTCATGGTGTCAGCAGAGAGCTCTGTGTTCCAAAAAGAAAAGTGTTTCCTCTGTAGTATATGGACCCCAATAAGTACTGGAAGGATTAAGACTTTTTAATAGAAGTAATTTACAAATCTGTTTAACTTTCTGGCCCCAGTTGATTTAAAAAAAAAAAATCCCTTTAACTTATTTCTCAGCTCTTGATATGTATGGTATGAGATTACCAGATTTCAACAACATAATTTGGCCACACTCCCTTATGTATTTAGTGACAGAGTGTGGCCAAATTATGTTGTGGGGGGGGGGGGGGGATTTATTAAAGGAATTAGAAAGAAAGCTATAGGGGTCAGCAATGCAATATAGCAACATGCAGCACTCATCACAGACACTTAATTTCACTGTAAAATTGACTGTGCTGAAGTAATTTTACCTGGCTGTCTTCTGCTCAGACATATTTATCATATACTGTGCGCCATTTTATAAATTTGACACATGTCAGCACTTTCACAGCAGAAAATTATTGCACATAAAATTCCATATGATGGCTTATTTTTTGCGCCACCAATTCTTCTTTGCAGTGACATTAGTCATTTTACCAAAAAATCCACAGCAAAACGGAACAAAAATTCATTGTGCGACAAAATTGAAGAAAACATTTTGTAAATTTTGGAGTCTTCCGTTTCTACGCAGTGCATTTTTCGGTAAAAATGACAACTTATCTTTATTCTGTAGGTCCATACAGTTAAAATGATACCCTACTTATATAGGTTTGATTTTGTCGTACTTCTGAAAACAATTATCATAACTACATGCAGGAAAATGTATACATTAAAAATTCTCATCTTCTGACCCCTATAACTTTTTTATTTTTGTGAAGTTTTTATCGGTACCATTTTTGTATTGATCAGACTTTTTGATCACTTTTTATCCATTTTTTCATGATATAAAAAGTGACCAAAAATACGCTATTTTGGACTTTGGAATTTTTTTGCACGTACGCCATTAACCGTGCAGTTTAATTAATGATTTTTTTTTATAGTTCGGACATTTACGCACGTGGCAATACCACATATGTTAATTTTATTTTTATTTACACAGTTTTTTTTATGGGAAAAGGGGGGGGGGGGGGTGATTCAAACTTTTATTAGGGAAGGGGTTAAATGACCTTTATTAACTTTTTTTCACTTTTTTTTCACTGATCTTTTACCCTGATCCCTGCAAAGCCATAGCTTTGCATGGATCAGCGTAGTAGGGGGTTGATTGCTCAAGCCTGTAGGTCAGGCTTGGAGCAATCAAACGCTGATCGGACGTGACGGAGCAAGGTAAGGGGACCTCCGCTCATGTCCTAGCTGTTCAGGACATTGCGATTTTATCGCAATAGTCCCGATCAGCCCGACTGAGCTGCCGGAAAGCTTTTACTTTAGTAAACGGCGTTACCCCGTTTTAAATACTGGGACCGGGGGTGCAGGGCGTACAGGTACGCCCTGCGTCCTTAAGAGGTTAATAAAAAAAAAAGCAATCCTTAACTAAACTTAAGGCAAAGTATAATAATAGTATGTCTAAAGTAAATAATAATGTATTAAACTGGTAAGTAGAATGAAAGGACGGCACCCACCATATGCTCCAAACATGCTTTATTCGTGATCATAGGCAGGTACAAAGAGGGGTGCAGTAAGCGACAATTGTTTTGCGCTGGCACTTGCTTCTTCTCAGCTGAGAAATGCTGGCAGACGCTTCTTGGAAGCGTGTGCCAGTGCAAAACAATTGTCGCTTACTGCACCCATCTTTGTACCTGCCTATGATCACGGAATAAAGCATGTTTGGAGCATATGGTGGGTGCGTCCTTTCATTCTACTTACCAGTTTATTGCTTTGGACCATTCATACGCTACACCGTGGAAGTGACTGAGCCCAATAGTAACTTCACTTGTTCACCATTAAACCCTCGAGCGAAGCCAGCAGTACTCACTCACACCTGTTGCTTAAGCATTACATAATTATGTATAGTTGCTTACTAATAAATTTTTATCAATTCATATATATTTAGGGAGAAAAAGGAGGAAAAGGACCCAAAGGAAAAGTAAGTGTTGGTGCTTGTTTTTGTGTGTTTGGTTTGAAGTTTTTATGTTATTTGATGATCTCTTTTAACTAATATACTATGATAATTTAGGTTGGAGACAGTGGTCCAGTAGGTCCTGAAGGGCTTTTTGGTAGGAGAGGGCCTCCAGGAGAACTTGGGGCACGCGGTCCACCAGGAGAGCAAGGTCTTTCTGGTGATCCTGGGATCCCAGGAGATATTGGGCCAATGGGATCCAGGGTAAGAACAAGTTAATAATACAATTGTAAATGTTTTTTTTTTTTTTAAAAAAAAAGGATATATCACTAGTTATTTTATGACATAATAGGCTAGGTTCACATATGCATTGCAGATTCTGTTCAGCAGCTGGAAATGGGGCTGGCCAGTCCGCTGTATGAAGGACACCAACAAAGCCCAACAGACCCCATTGTCCCTTACTTTACTAGATTATAACTAATAAAAATTACTATATTATTTTTTGTCCTAATATTCAAACAAATTCTGTAATGGAAGCCCCAAACAGAGTCTCCAATGCAGATGTGGACATAACCTTAGCCTACACGAATAATGGCTTCATGCATACTAGAACAAAGATATCTGCTTACCCTCCAATACCAGGGATAAAATACAGCAAAATGTCTTTGAGAAAACAACATAAAATTGCACAAAAGTTGGTCTTTTAATGTGATGGTCTTCTCAAAGAATGCATAAGTTTTTCAGCACGATTTTTCGTGCTGAAAACACCCCCCTCGGCTTATACTCGAGTGAACTCTCCACCCGCAGTGGTCTTCAACCTGCGGACCTCCAGAGGTTTCAAAACTACAACTCCCAGCAAGCCCGGGCAGCCATCGGCTTGCTGGGAGTTGTAGTTTTGAAACCTCCGGAGGTCCGCAGGTTGAAGACCACTGCGGCCTTCGACATCATCCAGCCCCCTCTCACCCCCTTTAGTTCTGTACAGTACTCACCTCCACTCGGCGCTGGTCCGGTCCTGCAGGACTGTCCGGAGAGGAGGTGGTCCGGTGGGATAGTGGTTCCGGGCTGCTATCTTCACCGGGAAGGCCTCTTCTAAGCGCTTCGGGCCCGGCCCCAGAATAGTCACGTTGCCTTGACAACGACGCAGAGGTACGTTCATTGCCAACGTACTTCTGCGTCATTGTCAAGGCAACGCCTCTATTCCGGGCCAGAAGCGCGGAGAAGAGGCGCCCCCAGTGAAGATAGCAGCCCGGAACCACTATCCCAGTACTGTACAGAACTAAAGGGGGGCGAGAGGGGGCTGGATGATGTCGAAGGCCGCAGTGGTCTTCAACCTGCGGACCTCCGGAAGTTTCAAAACTACAACTCCCAGCAAGCCTGGACAGCCAATGGCTGCCCGGGCTTGCTGGGAGTTGTAGTTTTGAAACCTCTGGAGGTCCGCAGGTTGAAGACCACTGCGGGCGGATGATGACAAGAGGATGATGAAGGGGGGGGTGTGGGATGATGAAGGGGGGGTGTGGGATGATGAAGGGGGGTGTGTGGGATGATGACAAGGGGATGATGAAGGGGGGGTGTGGGATGATTACAAGGGGATGATGAAGGGGGTGGGGATGATGACAAGGAGATGATGAAGGGGGGTGGGGATGATGAAGGGGGGTGTGTGGGATGATGATGAAGGGGGGTGGGGATAATGACAAGGGGATGATGAAGGGGGGTGGGATAATGACAGGTGATGATTATGAGGGTCTGGATGATGACAGGCGGTGATGATGATGAGGATGTTAATGACGGGGGTCTGGATGATGACAGGGGGGGATGATGTATTTCCCACCCTAGGCTTATACTCGAGTCAATAACTTTTCCTGGGATTTTGGGTTGAAATTAGGGGTCTCGGCTTATACTCGGGTCGGCTTATACTCGAGTATATACGGTAATTAATGAGGAACTAAAAATATGTCACAGGAAATCTGGTTTGGGTAAGGAGGTGATCTTCTCAAAGAGGTGGTCTTTTGGAGAGGTTTCACTGTATTTTTGGTCTGATCATTTGCATTTAAACAATATCAGAAGTGTTTTTTCCCTAAGCAAAAATGGCAATATTTTAACATATTTCCTTTGACATCCTAAAATAATCTCCCCATATGTGTTTTGTAAAAACAATTAAATATTTTACATTTTTCTTGTAACAGGGACCATCTTTTCCAGCATCCCATGTAATAGAAGTTTGTCAGAAATTTGTTCTTGAACAAATGTCATCATATGCACAGTCTGTACGACGTCAGTGTGCTAGTGCATGCCCATTGTTTGGTGAAGTACCAATGGGTGCACCAGGTCCAGTAGGACTGCCCGGACCACCCGGAGCACTAGTAAGTAGCCTTTGTAACACTTATGTCTATTAACATACTTACTATAGGCACAACACTGATGTTGACCTTGCATATATATATATATATACACCTAGGGAAATTCCAGCATCCAGACTGTGTATACCAGCATCCTAAATGGTAGAAAAAGATCCAAAAGTAGGAGCAAATCCAGCTACAAGAAATAATGCTGTTTAGCCACGAACCCGCAGAAACAGTGTTAATGGTAACCAAATTTATGAACCAGAAAATAATAAACAATAAAACTATTTTATTGCAACCTACACAGACAATGGACAACACAATTTGAGGGGATAGCACCCCTTTGTGCCAGGTCCTTCCCTCGTCACACTGCTTCTGTGGGTTAGTGCCTAAAGAGCATAGTTTTTGCAGCTGGACTTGCTTCTCCTTTTGGATGTCCTTTTGGACAGTTTTATATGAGCGTTACACGGTCTTATTTTATGTCCACATAATGGCCGCATGCCCCAACTTGCTGCATGGTTAGACTAATCTTTGGTTCATGCAATGTGCAAAAAGTTTTCTTGAGTTATGATGCTAGCCACTTGTTCCCATGTTTCAAGCTATTGAAGAAGTAGTCCAGTATAAAAAAAAAGTATCCCCTATCTGCAGGATAGGGAATAAGTGTCAGATTGCAATGGGTCCGACCACTTGGAAACCCCTGCGATCTCCCTCCTGACACTCTGGTTCTCTACATGAATGCAGTGTGTTGACCATGGCACGAAGCTGTGGCAGACACTTCCCCTCCATGCATCTTTATGGGAGAGCCGCAGATACCCGAATGCTGTATCTCTGGCTCTCCCATAGAGATGCATGGAAGGGGACTAGCTGGCCACAGCTTTGTGCGGTGGTCGACACACTGCATTCATGCAGAGAGCCTGGGCACCGGGCAGCAGATTGCAGGGAGTCCCAGCGGTCGGACCCCCCTGCAATTTCACACCATCCTGTGGATAGAGGATACGTTTTTTTATACTTCAGTGGTCCCTCAACATACGATGGTAATCCGTTCCAAATGGACCATTGTTTGTTGAAACCATCGTATGTTGAGGGATCCGTGCAATGTAAAGTAGAGGACAGTGCTCTACAACCTGCGGACCTCCAGATGTTGCAAAACTACAACACCCAGCATGCCCGGACAGCCAATGGCTGTCCGGGCATGCTGGGAGTTGTAGTTTTGCAAAATCTGGAGGTCCGCAGGTTGAAGACCACTGGTATAGGAAGTTATACTCATGTGTCCCCGCCTCTCTGGACCGTCACCGCTCGTCACCGCTGCCCTGGATGTCGCCTTCCATCGCTGTCGCCACGTCCCCGGGGTGTCCCCGACGCTCTGGTAAGGCCTCTGCTTCCCCGGCATCTTCTCTCTCCGTCGCCGCCATCACGTCGTTACGCACGCTGCTCCTATTGGATGACGGGACGCGACGATGCAGGGGATCCCGAAGAGGACGCGCTTGAGCCCCGAGGACAGGTAAGTGACCATCACTGGAGCACACGGGGCACCGTAAACAGCTATCCGGTGGCAGCTGAAGCAGTCTCCGCTTCTGGATAGCCGTTTATGCAATGGCCCCGACATAGAAAAGCATCGTATGTTGATGCTGCCTTCAACATGCGATGGCCTCTGAGAGGCCATCGCATGTTGAAAGTATTGTATGTCGGGGCCATCGTAGGTCGGGGGGTCACTGTACATAACTCCGTAAGCAGCTACAGTATCAGCAATAGGCACCTGAGGGTCTGTTTCAGGGGCAGCACTTACCTGCAGGATTTGTTACATTGTGGATTTGTGGTTGATTTCACCACTTTCTGTGTATAAGGGTGATATCCACAAATCTGCTAAATAAACTACATATAACATATATGCAGCAGATTTGCATGAAAAAATTCGGTTATGTGGAATCATCCTAATGGGGTGTATTTATTCCAAGTGCCTAGGGCAGTATGGGTTGTAAAAATCATGCTTTGCCTTAAAAATGTACTGTAGGCCACATTTAAACTTTTCTGAACAGGGTCATGCCAAATATAGCTTTTCACAGCAGCAGCTACATTATTAAGTAAAGAAATGTTCATGTATATCTTTGATCATTTTTTATAAAAGCACTTTTGGCCACTCTTTGTAACTGCAGTTGCATCACAAACATAAAATATATGAACAGCGACAGTATAGTACCTATAAGGACTAATTTACTTTCAGCTGAAGTCCCTTATAATCCCTTATAACTGAGATTTAATAATTGGGCAATATTATTTGGTAAATATTAAAGGGGTATTCCAGGCCCAAACTTTTTTTTATATATCAACTGGCTCCGGAAAGTTAAACAGATTTGTAAATTACTTACATTAAAAAATCTTAATCCTTCCAATAGTTATTAGCTTCTGAAGTTGAGTTGTTGTTTTCTGTCTAACTGCTCTCTGATGACTCACGTCCCGGGAGCTGTGCAGTTCCTATGGGGATATTCTCCCATCATGCACAGCTCCTGGGACGTGACATCATCATTGAGCAGTTAGACAGAAAACTTCAGAAGCTAATAACTATTGGAAGGATTAAGATTTTTTAATAGAAGTAATTTACAAATCTGTTTAACTTTCCAGAGCCAGTTGATATATAAAAAAAGGTTTTGCCTGGAATACCCCTTTAAGTTTACAATTTTAATAAAAAAATGAATGCAGGCATTGGACAAAAATTTCAGAATCAGGATTTCTGAATCCTCGATCTGGATTCAATTTACTGTGGTCTTTTAATAGTCTATGCATTAATAAAAATTATTGTTATAAAAAGCCTTTAACTGGTTTTGTGGTAATATTGCAAACAATCTGCCAAACCATATTTTGTTTTGTTAAGCTTTTATTCCTTCCTGTATGTTTGATCCAAATATTTTTATTTTCTTTTTAATTTAGCGTAAGATTTGACTCTCATATATGTCAGTCAAAGCATTTTTCATGTCTTTTTTTTTGTACTTTTTTGTTGAAGTATGTTTTTTGATAAATGTATCTACTGATGCATGACATTTAATATATTTGTTACAAACTAAATTGGAAGTGGTTTCAATCTGAGATTTACCCTTTAGGCCAGCCTGCTGACAGACAGCAAACTCTGTCTAAAACTGAGGTTACATAGTGCATGGAGATTTTCTTTTTGTCACAAAAAAAAATGAATAAACACACAAAACACATGTTTATTAAGCCTAGCATATATTATGCTAGTCTTAAAGGGGTATTCAAGGAAAAAACTTTTTTTTATATATCAACTGGCTCCAGAAAGTTAAACAGATTTGTAAATTACTTCTATAAAAAAATCTTAATCCTTCCAAAAATTATCATCTGCTGAAGTTGAGTTGTTCTTTTCGGTCTGGAACAGTGCTCTCGGTTGACATCTCTGCTTGTAGAGTAGAAGAGGTTTGCTATGGGGATTTGCTTCTACTCTGGACAGTTCCTGAGACAGGTGTCATCAGTGAGCACTTAGACAAAAAAATAACAACTCAACTTCAGCAGCTCATAAGTACTGGAAGGATTAAGATTTTTCAATAGAAGTAATTTATAAATCTGTTTAACTTTCTGGAGCCAGTTGATATATATAAAAGTTTTTTCCCTGGATAACCCCTTTAAGTAAGAAGATAGATATAATAATGTGTGACATTTGTTAAAACACACAAGTTTTTAATAAATGTGTGATATTTGGAGGGGGGGGGGGAAACTGTGAGAAAATTCAAAAAAATTTGAGAAAAAAAGAAATCTAATCCTAATATGAGCTGACATATAAATTCTTGCCAATCTCAGGCTTTCTTTCTAACATATGTGACCAAAAATATGTGTCCATGGACACCAAGCCCACTCTTCTTGTTACATTTCTTGAGCAATGACAAAAGTCACACCTTTTTGTCATCATTTATGTAAACTGTTTATTTAATTCAAGCCCAAAGGTAAAATTAAGAGTTGTCAGTTTTCACTATACAAATGCACAAAAATAAACAAATAAATTAAAAGTACACAGCACCCATTTTCTTTCCTTTTCACTAGTCTATATAATTGTTTAAATACTGTTTTGTCTTTGATAAATTCTGCATTATTTTTAATACTGATGTTTCATACACCTGACCACCTGAATATGATATTGTTGTATGCAGGTAATGTTCAGGCCTGCTTATATGATGGAATGATCAGAAATAATCCAGGATATGAGGGGTCTGAATATAGTAGAATGTATCAGCATAAAACATTATTTCCTCATATTTGGACCATATAATTTAACGTTAAACAATCCTAAAGTTACAATTACATGTGAATACTCAAAGCACTGATATTTATTTGGCAGGCAGGTTTTATACATGACCATTTTCTTAGTTTGAATAGACTTTCAATATATATGGTAAGGTAGGAGATAAAACAAAAGATTCCTTTATCTTGGCTAATTGCCTAGATATAAAATGGTGTTTTTTTTTTATAAGCGTGTAAAGCCATAGATGTGAACTGCAGCATGCATGCCTCCTTCCTTCCCACCCCTCCCTGGATGAAGCAAGACCCGGTATATTAATCATGCAAGAAGGGAAGAGGTGCACATGCTGCAGCTCAGCCTAGCCTATATGATTTTTGAGCTTGGATGGAAAACATGATTTTATAACTTTGCAGCTGAGAAGTAAAAAAAAAAAAAGTATCCTTTGTTTTTATCAGCTATCCACCTATGTCTGTAGCTTTAAACGTGATATAAAAATGACAGATTCCCTTTAAAGTTTATTTCTGCTCTATAAGCCAAAAGACATAAGCTGTTACTGAAAAGTTAATTTAAAAAAATATTTACATAGGGTAAACCTGGACTGAATGGAATTGATGGTGAAGATGGTCCAGAAGGATTTTATGGTGAATCTGGAGATCTTGGAAAGCAAGGGCAAAAAGGTAATATTTTTTGAGAAATTTTGGCACTGTAGATTAAATTATATTATTGTTTGTTTAATCCTCTTCATTTAATACCTTCTTCACTGTCTATAATACAAGTAAAAGGAAGACCTAAATATTGAACACTGGCACATTGAAAAGTTAATGTGACATGTAAAAAGATGTGCTGCACTGTCTGCTCAGCAATTTTAATTCATCATTGTCTTTAGGCCATTTTTGATGATTTCTTGTGGTAAGATACTGTTTATAGAATTGCATGTGATTGTAGTCTATATTTCATATTGAAATATGCAGGTGAATCTGGAGAAAAAGGAGACAAAGGTCCAAAAGGATATGGCCTAGTAGGACATCAAGGAGATGAAGGAGAAAGAGGTAAAAAAATATATTTACTGTACATTTGAGAAATTTTCTTTTGTTATCCAAAATACAAGAGAAATAAATAATTAAAGGAAATACAACTATGTTTTTTGTTTTGTTCAAATGTGTTTTAGGTAAAAGAGGAAAACCTGGTCAAGCATTTGATGGAGAACCTGGTTTAATGGGTCCTCGTGGGCACAGAGGTCAGCTTGGCCTTATAGGTTATACAGGAGTGAGGGGACCACCAGGACCATGCTTGGCAGCTGTTTGTGAACAAACTGAAGAAACAAGAGAATCTACAGAAAACTCCTAAACATAACTTAACCAAAGTGTTGAAGAACTGACCATTAATAATCAAACACAAGAGGTGGCAACAACTTATCATAGATTTCCTAAAATCTCGTATGAATGTTTTAAAATCATGAGATTATACTCGATTTTGTAAATAAAGTTTATTAAGTTTTGAAAGGATAAGGACTGAGAAGTAAAAAATAAGAAATCATTATATGATTTATCAGTCAGATATTTATTGAAGAAAAATATAAAAATAAAGAGCAGAATCAGCCATAAGGTTAAAACCTAATAACATGCAGGTCCCCCCTGTTGCTGACTAAGACAGTTATATTGAATCACAGATTCTACAAGACTTCAGAAAATATCCATTAGTTATCTGGGGCCAAGATGGTAGCAGCAAATCCAGTAAGTCCTGTAAATTGCAGGTAGAGAGCGAATTTACAGTAAATTCGATTTGTCACGAACTTCTCGGCTCGGCAGTTGATGACTTATCCTGCATAAATGAGTTCAGCTTTCAGGTGCTCCCGTGGGCTGGAAAAGGTGCATACAGTCCTAGGAAAGAGTCTCCTAGGACTGTATCCACCTTTTCCAGCCCACCGGAGCACCTGAAAGCTGAACTAATTTACGCAGGATAAGTCATCAACTGCCGAGCCGAGAAGTTCGTGACAAATCGAATTTACTGTAAATTCGCTCATCTCTAATTGCAGGGTTAGATCTCCAAGAAAGCTAACTTGTTTCACCAACACATTTAATGGATGAAGAATAAGATATGAGGAATCTGGAGGTAAAGTCAGCACCTTGGACACTTAGGCATGCTAATTAAAGGCAGCATAGGCACTTTGACTGGTTTTCAGCTAGGTAACCTTATACAATTAAGCTGTAATGCACTATGTATTCTGACACCTTTCTATCATAGCATTAACTTTTTTTGTAGCAATCTGTGCCATAGCTCTGCTTTAGAAGCTTTCACTCCCCACACATATCAGTGAGTCTTGGCATTTTCCCTTGCCCTGTTACTGGTTGATCAATTGGCCCTCCTTGTTAACTTCGCCTATCAGCGGTTTTAATGTTATGGCTTCCTATACTATGAGAGAGCAGCATATGAGACAGGTATGGGTAATGAACTTTGATACAGTTTTATTAGTATTTTTTTTAGGAAAACGGTTTACATGCTGCCATGATTCCCAGAGAGAGTGTGTTCTGCTTTCCCCAACTGCACAGAGTGGTTGAGAAATGTTTCGTATACAAACTCATGCATAGTAAGTTGTCAGTTAGTCCTGGCAAAACATAAACAGTTAAACGTCTGCCTCCCCCTGTAGTTTTCATTACTTACTATTTTCACTGTATTGCAATAACAGATAATTGTGCAATTAAATCTGATGATTGGAATTAATGTGTCTGTCTGGATGGTAATTGCTCTTTATAATTTTATGTTCTCAATACAATGATAATATATAAGTGTGTTCTTTGTCGCATCAGAGCAAATTATATCAGGTTGAGCCCTTGGAGACCTTTTTCTATTGAGTAACCAAAACATGTGCAGGACTTCCCTCACCAGAGAAATTACATTATAGCTAAACATGGGCATGGACTTAAGGGCTCAATGGCCCTGGAAAGGTCATGAAGGAAGGAGACAAACAGGAGGCCCTTCTGTTTTGGCTTTGATGGTAAAACCCAACACAAAAAGGATTGGTGATTGAGGATTGCGTCTCCTTTACTGTGGTTTTCAAGTAGGCTAACCATACAACCCTTTTTTGAAAGGGACAGCATGTTTTTTTTTTTTTTATTGTTTGGGACGGACCTGTCTTTTGAAGATATAAAAACATATATACATAAATGTAAGAGGTGTTCTCATTTATGTGAAACACTGTCAAGGGGCACAAAAAAATAATAACATATATAGTGGAGCAAAAAAGTATTTAGTCAGCCACCAATTGTGCAAGTTCCTCTACTTAAAAAGATGTGAGAGGCCTGTAATTTTCATTATAGGTATACCCCAACTATGAGAGACTTAATGAGAAAAAAAACAATCCATAAAATCACATTGTCTGATTTTTAAAGAATATATTTGCAAATTATGGTGGAAAATAAGTATTTGGTCAATAACAAAAGTTCTTCTCTATACTTTGTTATATACCCTTCGTTGGCAATGACAGAGGTCAAACGTATTCTGTAAGTCTTTACAATGTTTTCACACACTGTTGCTGTTATTTTGGCCCATTCCTCCATGCAGATCTCCTCTAGAACAGTGATGTTTTGGGGCTGTCGCTGGGCAACACAGACTTTCAATTCCCTCTAAAGGTTTTCTATGGGGTTGGGATCTGGAGACTGGTTAGACCACTCCAGGACCTTGAAATGCTTCTTATGATGTGTTTGCGATCATTGCCATGCTGAAAGATCCAGCCACATCTTCATCCTCAATTCCCTTGCCGATGGAAGGAGGGTTTCACTTACAATTTCACGATACCGGGCCCCATTTATTGTTTCCTTTAAACGGATCAGCCTTCCTGGTCCCTTAGCAGAAAAACAGCCCAACACATGATGCTTCCACCCCCATGTTTCACAGTAGGTATGGTGTTCTTTGGATGCAACTCAGCATTCTTTCTCCTCCAAACACGACGAGTTGAGTTTTTACCAAAAACTTCTACTTCGGTTTCATCTGACCATATGACATTCTCCCAATACTCTTCTGGATCATCCAAATGCTCTCTAGCAAACTTCAGATGGGCCAGGGCATGTACTGGCTTAAGCAGGGGGACACATCTGGCACTGCATGATTTGAGTCCCTGGTGGCGTAGTGTGTTACTGATGGTAGCCTTTGTTACTTTGGTCCCAGCTCTCTGCAGGCCATTTACTAGGCCCCCCCGTGTGGTTCTGGGTTTTTTGCTCAACATTCTTGTCATCATTTTGACACCGCGGGGTGAGATCTTGCGTGGAGCCCCAGATTGAGGGAGATTATCAGTGGTCTTGTATGTCTTCCATTTTCTAATAATTGCTCCCACAGTTGATTTCTTCACACCAAGCTTCTTGCCTATTGCATATTCAGTCTTCCCAGCCTGGTGCAGGTCTACAGTTTTGTTTCTGGTGTCTTTGACAGCTCTTTGGTCTTGGCCTTAGTGGAGTTTGGTGTGTGACTATTTGAGGTTGTGGACAGGTGTCTTTTATACTGAATACAAGTTCAGACAGGTGCCATTAATAGAGGTAACGAGTTGAGGATAGAGGAGACTCTTAAGAAGTTACAGGTCTGTGAGAGACAGAAATCTTGCTTGTTTGTAGGTGACCAAATACGTATTTTCCACCATCATCTGCAAATGAATTATTTAAAAATCAGACAATGTGATTTTATGGATTTTTTTCTCATTATGTCTCTCATAGTTGAGGTATACCTATGATGAAAATTAAAGGCCTCTCTCATCTTTTTAAGTGGGAGAACTTGCACAATTGGAGGCTGACTAAATACTTTTTTTGCCCCACTGTATGTATTTATAATTTATACACAATCCATATAAATATGTGGGCACAGAGCCGGGGACCTTTAACTATGGGGCATAGAGAAATGGGGGCCAGTGGCTCTTCCCTACAACTGTATAGGAGCACAGAAAAGCCAGGGGGCCTATAATATCTAATGTATGAATAAATTATTATACATGTGATAGCCTGGGGGATGTAGGGTATGTGGAGCGTAGCTGTGTGGTAATTAAAGGGTGGTTGTTAACCCTTGCTATTCGTGACGCCAGGGTGAGGGCTCCTCAGTAATGCTTGTCCTACCGCTTCCCTTCACAAGAGCGATAGGGAGGTATATAATAATAGATTTTCCACAACCGGATAGTTTTCTGAAACAGGATTAACTTTTACTGAAGATTTTCTGCAAGCTTCAATAACAGAACAGTCTCTAAGCATAGCAACTGCTTTCCTTGGAGATTGACAAAGGTTGGGACTTTAGCATTTAGAGTCTTTAGGTATTGTGCGCTGTTCCACTGGATTTAGGGGATTTAGTTGCGGTCCAGTAGTCACGCTAGCATTAGCGGGGGTTTAGATTAAAACTCACGGTTTTGGTTCAGCTGAGAACGGTAGGTTTTCAGGCCTAGCGTGTCTTTGAAAGTTGCACAGAACCTTCCTGTTAGTCCGGCATCCACGAGAGCAGCAACCCAAGAGAGCGATAATTGGACACAGCTCCCTTATATGGGCAGGGGCTGGAGTAGTGCTAATTGGTCCATACTGATGTCAATCACCATTACAAAGGTTTGTGGGTAACACATGACCCAAGGACCTCCAAAGGTCCTCCAACATACCATAGAGGTTATTAACATGGTCACATGACCGAAGGTCCTGCGACGCTAAACAAGGTAAGTACTATACATTATTATAGAATATATATATATATATATATATATATATATATATATTACACAGAGCCCAGGGGCTATAACTATATGTATTATATACGATGGGGGACACAAAGGGGGCCTACAACTATATGGGGAACAGAGGGACCTACAACTATCTATGGTGACAGCATGAGGGCCAACATTTATATATGGGGGCAGTATAGGAGCCTGCAACTATATATACAACTGCCCTGTTGCTTTCCAAATGTCCTTTTTTTTGTCTCAAGAAAATATGGTCAGCCTATTCCCAACAAAACACTGCCTATCTGCACGTCACATGAGTCTGGTTCTCTAGCTCAGCCTTATTGAGGTAACAGAGCTAAGATGCAGTACTATACATAGCCACAAATCTATGGACTATGCTACAGGGGCTGTAAAGTTAGTGTAGTTCATAATATAGCATCTATACTTATGTTTCATGGTGGTCTTGAAATTCTTTTTGTGATTTTTGACCCATTTATTTTTAACATCATACAAAATGACTTGTCTCAGGTTTTTCCAGGTTGCAGTGCGGCACGAGACCTTATATCACTTGTCAGGTTTTCAGTCAAGTAGAGCGACTGCTGGGTGGGAGATCAAGAATTTGCAACAGCTGGAGGCACCCTGGTCAGAAAACACTGGTCTCTTGCATTGAAGGGAGCACATGTGTGTTTCAATGGGTGGGGTGGCTTATGTGTGGGAGGAAGAAAAGTGACCTCACACTTACAAACAAAGAACTATGGTGTTTTTAGTTTGAGAGAACAAACTCCATCAGGAAATAGCCATTTCACAAAAAGATAGCCTCAGCATTATGGTAATATCACAACATAGCCATTTAACCCCAAGACAAGCACAGATACTTCCTGAGCATGTATATTACTGTCTGGCAAGTACGTACTAAAATCACTTTATAGTGAATAAACCCTTTAACCCCTTAAGGACCTAGGGTGTATGGATACGCCCTGGCTCCCTGGTACTTAAGGACTCGGGACATATCCATACGCCCGTGGGAATTTCGGTCCCCGCCGCACACTGGGCGGGGACCGGACCAGGATGCCTGCTGAAATCATTCAGCAGTCATCCCGTGCAAATGGCGAGGGGGGTCATCAGACCCCCCCGTGTCGGCGATCGTGGCAGATCGCTGGTGAATTCACACCAGCGATCTGCCGCGATTCGGGTCATACGGGTCACGTGTGACCCGATGACCTGGAGATACAAGGTGATCGAGGGTGTACAATACACTCCCAATCACCTAATGTGACTTGTATGCAAATATCAGAAACAAGATCTGGAAACATGGCTCAGAGCTGGAAGCTGAGTCATGACAGTCAATGGAGCACACACAGTGATAGATGGGGGAATAAGGAGGAATTCCAGCTCTCAGGACTTTAGTGGCTTGGGATTTTTGGCATTCCAGCTCTCAGGACTTTAGTGGCTTGGGATTTTTTCTTTTACTCTTTGAAACAGAATTTTTTTTATTTTTATTATGGAAGCACAGACAGATATATGAATGGTGGTATGTGTATTATTGTCCCACAGCAGTTTGGAATGTGAATTGTAGACAGAATCCCTGGCACCTAAACAATGTTTTTTCGTTTTTAACCCCTTAACGACCAAGGACGTATATTTACGTCCTTGGCCGGCTCCTGCGATATAATGCGGGTTCACGCGGTGACCCAGCATCATATCGGGTCGGTCCCGGCATGTATCTGATGCCGGGACCCGGGGCTAATAGCGCGCGGGAGCGATCGCGGTGCCGCGCGCTATTTACCCTTTAGACGCGGTGCTCAAAGTTGAACGCTGCGTCTAAAACGAAAGTGTAAGCTGCCCGGCTGCTCAGCGGGGTTGATCGGGACTACCGCTGTGAAAATGCGGTGTCCCGATCAGCTGCGACATGAGCGGAGGTTCTGTTACCTGCCTCCGGCGTGTCCCCTTGGCGATTGATTGCTCCAAGCCTGAGATGCAGGCTTGAGCAATCGACCGCTGAAAATGCTGATCATTGCAAAGCTATGGCTTTGCAGTGAACAGTGCTGGCAATCAGTGTGTGCAGTGTTATAGGTCCCTATGGGAGCTATAACACTGCAAAAAAAAGTGTAAACAAAAAGTAAATTTAACCCTTTCATTAATAAAGGTTCAAATCACCCCCCTTTTCCCATAAAAAAAAACACCATGTAAATAAAAATAAATATAAACATATGTGGTATCGCCGCGTGCGTAAATGTCCGAACCATAAAAATATATCATTAATTAAACCCCACGGTCAATGGCGTACACGCAAATTCCAAAGTCCAGAATAACGTATTTTTGGTCGCTTTTTATATCATGAAAAAATTTATAAAAAGCTATAAAAAAGTCCGATCAATACAAAAATAGTACCTCTAAAAACTTCAGATGACAGCACAAAAAATGAGCCCTCATACCGCCCCATATGCAGAAAAATAAAAAGTTATAGGGGTCAGAAGATGATAATTTTAAACGTCTACATTTTTCTGCATGTAGTTATGATTTTTTACAGAAGTACGACAAAATCCAACCTATATAAGTAGGGTATCATTTTAATCGTATGGACCTAGAGAATAAAGATAAGGTGTCATTATTACAGAAAAATGTACTGCGTAGAAACGGAAGCCCCCAAAAGTGACAAAATGGCGTCGCACAATTATTTTCTTTCCCATTTCGCCATAGATTTTTGGGGAAAATCCCTGATGTCACTGCAAAAAAGAATTGGTGGCGCAAAAAATAAGCCATCATATGGATTTTTAGGTGCAAAATTGAAAGGGTTATGATTTTTAAAAGGTGAGTAGGAAAAAATTAAAGTGCAAAAACGGAAAAACCCGTGGTCCTTAAGGGGTTAATAACAACTTTAACAGATAGTTTCATTTTAAAACTCCTGGATAACCCCTCTAATGTAAATTAAACATTATATTGATGACATGTCTGGAGGCCGCATCGCCAGCCACTGACTAATGGATTATGTGGCCTCTGCAGAAAGTAAAGAAGAGCCAACAGAAGGTAAAACACTACTGCCATTTTTAGTGGCTTTCGTAGTCTATTCTAATGGTATGATATTATTGCCTCTCTGGCGCAACTCCTGTAACAAGTAAAAAAAACTGTTTAATTGAAATATCTACTCTATTTTCCATAAATGACAAAAAATATATATATAAGTAAATCTTATTAACCAATACTTGCTTGCACAAAAATCCACCCTGGTTTACATTTTGTACTCTTTATTAGACTAAGTATTACACATATGTTATTATTATTATTATTGCATTTATACATACAGTAATACAGGAACAAATTACAGCAATATAACACAGTAATGTATAACAGTAATGTATAACAAAAGTTCCAGCTAAATTAACTAGAGGATACTAATGCTACAATTCTCTTTTAAAATACCTAGGATTTTAGACAAACTTTAGTGATATAGAAGGAGATTTATCATTCTTTTCAAACGTATGGCTTTTATATAACAAATTTATACTTACTTTTGCTTACATGCGACCTATTTATCAAATGGGTGTTAATGTCCTTTGGTGTTTATAAAGTGGGTGTTAATGTCCTTTTCTGCAGACGTATGCACTTTCTGTAAGCCAGGTTGGACCTGGAATACATAGGCGACTTTTAAATGGAGATGCAACTTAATTTCTTCATAAATAGTGACTATCGCATTTGATAAATACATGACCACTGCGAAGTAAACAAAAAAAAATTACTAGATGAGCAGATTTCAGAAATGTGCATTGGAATAAGCAAAAATCAAAAAGTCACAGCATGTATAGAAAAGTTGCATGTGCGCAAGTACATGAGACTTTTTTTTACTCAAATAAAATCTACTACGGAGCTTGATAAATCTCCTTCATCATTATTTTGTCTGTAATATACAGGTTACTTGTTCTATTTTAATTAATTTGTGGTGATGGCAAACTAGTGTAATAATATATTGATTCCAATAGTAAAAATACATAGACACACATTGTAGTTGGAAAGCTTTAGTAGGCATGCACAAAAATTCCACTAGGTGGCAGAATATGACCGGTAAAATCAAGCAAATCTAAGATACTCCTGCTATTGTTGGAATTATAGCAATAATATGTCCGCTGCATGGAGGAAAAACATGATTGCATTCATCTTACTAGTATAGGCTTCAATTGAGACCTAATATATATATATATATATATATATATATATATATATATAAATACATATATATATATATATTAACTTGATTTTCCAAACAACAACTGAAGATCTACCTTAAATGTAATTAACTCCTTGGGGACGGAGCCCATTATAACCCTAAGGACGGGAGCATTTTTTGCAATTCTGACCACTGTCACTTTAAACATTAATAACTCTGGGATGCTTTTAATTTTCATTCTGATTCCAAGATTGTTTTTTCGTGACATATTCTACTTTATACAAGGGTTGGTGTGAGACAGCACCGGGGACCAACCTTCGTGCATGTGAAACACCCAGGCAGCCAGCCTGGTGTTAATGTGTGCAAAGTCCAGGAATCACAGCACCAATAGGTCTAGGATCTTCATAAGCTGGTTTCTTTATTCACCCCAAAAATACTTTATATTCTACATTATGTTAGTGGTAAATTTTTGTCGATACTTGCATCATTTCTTGGTGAAAAATTCAAAAAATTGAGGAAAAAATAGAAAAATTTGCATTTTTCTAACTTTGAAGCTCTCTGCTTGTAAGGAAAATGGATATTCCAAATAAATTATATATTGATTAACATATACATTGGGGGATATTTATCAAAGTTGTCTATGTCCCGCATCAATATAGACCAAACTATAGAGGGTTAGTCTGGTCTATTGTGCACCTAATTTATCAAATGGCGCACAGCTCTTCATAAATTCTGTGCACAGACTGCATGATCTATGCTTTAGTCTATATTTAAACCTGCTCCAACATGGTCTGACATTTCGGCGTACTTTCAGCCTATGCGACTTGTCGCTGAAAAGTCGCTTTTGATAAATTCAGCACCAATGCATTTTTCAATGCATTTCAGTCAAAAATAGACTTGCATGCATCATGTTCTAAAAATCCTCTAGAGCAAAAGTCGCAGAAAAGTCGCACAGATTTAGACTGCGACTTTCTGTGCGACAAATTTAGGCAAGAAAAACCGGTCTAAATCCTTTGATAAATCTACCCCAATATGTCTACTTTTTGTTTGCATCATAAAGTTGAGATGTTTTTACTATTGGAAGACATCAGAGGGCTTCAAAGTTCAGAAGCAAGTTTCCAATTTCACAAAATTTTCAAAATCAGAATTTTTCAGGGACCAGTTCAGTTTTGAAGTGGATTTGAAGGGCCTTCTTATTAGAAATACCCCACAAATGACCCCATTATAAAAAATGCACCCCTCAAAGTATACAAAATGACATTCAGAAAGTTTGTTAACCCTTTAGGTGTTTCACAGGAATAGCAGCAAAGTGAAGGAGAAAATTCAAAATCTTCATTTTTTATTTCGCATGTTCTTGTAGACCCAGTTTGTGAATTTTACAAGGGTTAATAGGAGAAAAAGCCCCCAAAATTTGTAACCCAATTTCTCTCGAGTAAGGAAATACCTCATATGTGTATGTCAAGTGTTCGGCGGGTGCAGTAGAGGGCTCAGAAGCGAAGAAGCGACAATGGGATTTTGGAGAGTGAGTTTTGCTGAAATGGTTTTTGGGGGCATGTCACATTTAGGAAGCCCCTATGGTGCCAGAACAGCAAAAAAACAAAAAATAAAAAAAAACATACTATTTTGGAAAGTACACCCCTCAAGGCATGTAACAAGGGTTTCGCTGAGCCTTTACACTCCACAGGTGATTGACAACTTTTTGTTAAATTCGGATGTGTAAATAAAAAAAAAATTTTTTCACTAAAGTGCAGTTTTTTTCCCCAAATTTACCATTTCTACAAAGGGTAATGGGAGAAAAATCCCCCCAAAAGTTGTAACACAGTTTCTCCCGAGTACGGAGATACCCCATATGTGGCCCAAAACTGTTGCCTTGAAATACGACAGGGCTCTGAAGTGAGAGAACGCCATGTGCATTTGAGGCCAAAATTAGGAATTTGTAATAGGGGTGGACCCGGTTACAAGGATGGGGCTTGTCTCCAGCAAAACCCTACAGCAGTGTTTCCCAAACAGGGTGCCTCCAGCTGTTGCAAGACTCCCAGCCTGCCAGGACAGTCTATGGCTGACCGGCAACACTGGAAGTTGTGGTTTTGAAACAGCTGGAGGCGCCGTTTAGGAGTCACTGCCGCATGAGACGTTTTTCATTTTTATTGGGGGAGGGGGGGGGGGGGGCGACGTGTAAGGGAGTGTATGTGTAGTGTTTAACTTTTTATTATTTGTTAGTGTAGTGTTTTTAGGGTACATTCACACAGGCAGGGGTTCACAGTAAGTTTCCTTGAAGGAAACCCACTGTAAACCCGCCCCTGTGAATGTACCCTGTACATTCACATGGGGGGGGTGCCCCAAACCTTCAGCTGTGGCAAAATGACAACTCCCAGAATGCGCTGACAGACCGTACATGCTGGGAGTTGTAGTTTTAAAACAGCTATAGGCACATTGGTGGGGAAACACTGACTTAGAAAACAGACTCTAGCTCAGTGATTCCAACCCATGTGCCTCCAGCTGTTGAAAGACTACAACTCCCAGCATGTATGGTCTGTCAGTGCACTCTGGGAGTTGTAGTTATACAACAGCTGGAGGCACACGGGTTGGAATCACTGAGTTAGGAAACAGACTCTAGCTCAGTGTTTCCCAACCAGTGTGCCTACAGCTGTTGCAAAACTACAATTCCCAGCACGGCCAGACAGTCAGGGATGCTGGGCATGCAGTTCTGCAATATCTGGCCCTTCAGATGTTGCAGAACTACAACTCCCAGCATGCCTGGACAGTCTGGGCATGCTAGGAGTTGTAGTTATGCAACTACTGGGGAAGAACAGTTTGGAGACAGCAAAGTAGTGGCCTTCAAACTGTAGCCCTCCAGATGTTGCAAAACTACAACTTCAAGCATGCCTAGAATGTTCAGGCATGCTGGGAGTTGTAGTTCTGCAACATCTGAAGGGCCAGATATTGCAGAACTACATGCCCAGCATCCCTGACTGACTGGCCATGCTTGGAATTGTAGTTTTGCAACATCTGGAGGGCTACAGTTTGGAGACTACCATATAGTGGTCTCCAAACTATGCCACTTCAGATGTTGCAAAACTACAACTCCCAGCATGCCCAGACAGTCAGTGCATGCTGAAAGTTGTAGTTTTGCAACATCTGGAGGACCACACTTTAGAGACCACTACACAGTGGTCTCCAAACTGTGACCCTCCAGATGTTGTAAAGCTACAACTCCCAGCATGCCCAGACAGCCTTTGGCTGTCTGGGCATGCTGGGAGCAGTAGTTTTGCAGCTTTTAGAAGGCCACAGTGAAGATCACTTATCGCGATCTTCACTGCAGCCTTCTCCGCCGCACTTTCAGTCCGCCGCTCACCCTGCTGCAGCCGCTGCTCCGGGATGCCGCCTCCGCCACCTCCGAAGGTCCAGGTAAGCCGGTGTGTTTCACCTCACACCGGACCATGCTCCCCCCTCGCCGCCCCTGTTCCCCCCCGCTCTGTACCGACTTCGGTCGGTGGGCAGAGTGGGGGGAAATGAACTCTAACCCCTCGCCCCCCTCCTGCCATTGGTGGTCAGCCTGACCGACCAATGGCAGGGAATAGGAGGGGGTGGCAAAACTGCCACCTCGCTCCTATCCTTTAGGCTTGTCGGAGTTGTCTCTGACAGCTCCGATCATGCTTATTTTCCGGGAGATTCCGGGAGATTTTCCGGGAGATTAGCCCGGATCGCCGACATGGGGGGGTCTCAGGACCCCCCTAGGCATTGCCACGGGATGCCTGCTGATAGATATCAGCAGTCATCCCGGTCCGATCACCGCCCGGTGAGCGGCAGTGATCGGAAATGCCGAGGGCGTATGGATACGCCCTCCGTCCTTAAGTGACGGGACGCGAGGAGTTAAAAGTGAATATTACCAATTATCAACAAAATTACCTTATAGATTCCTAGATATTAGGGTATGTTTCAGTCCACACACTCTTCTTATACACAATCATACAGACATTAATAGAAGGATCAACAAATAATTTATTTGTGGTATGTTTAACATTTATTTGTAAAACATACCATGTAAAAAACTGCTATAAATAGCGACCATTGCAATAGTATCTTCAGCAGGGCCCTTGCAAGAAAAGATCAGACATGGCTCTAGTAGCTAAACAATCACACGTATGTTAATAAATAATCAACATGCATAAAAGTTAAGTCCAATTGAGTCCAATTATTCAAATTAATGTTAGTAATTCATAGAGATAATAAAATGCTGTGCTTTCCATAGTTCATTCACACTAATGCAAAGTCACTTTCATTAAACAATGATAGAGAAATAATGATATAATTCTCCGAATCTTGTATATAAATTGGTTTATATTTAATATGTGGTACTTTCCAAACAATACTGTAATACTGATTTCCAAATACTATGTATCAACTGATTAGTGTTCTGTATCAGTTGGTTGATATAATATATGCTGCAGGCAAATGTCATAGATGGACTGTTGTAGCGGTACCAGTGTACCAAATCAGACTTCAGCTCTTGTATTATTGTAGGAACCTGGTACCCAGAGCTGTTCCAGTTATTTGTTGCTAGAACACAGACCTGAATCAATAATAATTATGATGTAGCATGAAGCTGAGAGCTTGCACTATAAAATGCTATTTGCTTGTCATCTAGGTTACCTGTTTATGGGGCACTCTGCAATTTAGGGATGCAATAGGAAACTGTTGTATATTGTGGAGTGTCTAATTGAATAGTTTGGCTCACCGTATGACAGGGACCCAGAATCTGCTTATCTAACAGCCCTGTGGACAAATATCTAAACATTAAAATTTCTGGGTTCTCAACAGGTTTGATCATGCAAATGAAAGGGAATCACCAGTCACCAGTGCTACCTTCACTAACACTAACACAACAGGTAGTACAGATAACACTGATGACAACGGTACTCACCTTGTCCCAATCCGTGGCGGTGAGCTCCGGTAATCTTGTTTGTTAGCTCCAGCTCTGGGAACCCGGCTTGGGGTACGGGCGGAGCTTAGGGACATCACCGCTGCTGCAATACCCAATAGAAAGCAGCAGGGGCATGGGCGGAGCTTAGTGACATCACCACTGCTGCTCCCTGTTGGGTCCCACTGCTAGAGAACAGCAGTGGTTACGTGACCAAAAAATAAATAAATCCATGAAATCACATTGTCTGATTTTTTAAGAATTTATTAGCAAATTATGGTGGAAAATAAGTATTTGGTCAATAACAAACGTTCATCTCAATACTTTGTTATATACCCTTTGTTGGCAATGACAAAGGTCAAACATTTTCTGTAAGTCTTCACAAGGTTTTCACCCACTGTTGTTTGTATTTTGGCCCATTCCTCCATGCAGATCTCCTCTAGAGCAGTGATGTTTTGGGGCTGACACTGGGCAACACAGACTTTCAACTACCTCCAAAGGTTTTCTATGGGGTTGAGATCAGGTGACTCCAGGACCTTGAAATACTTCTTACGAAGCCACTCTTTCATTGCCCAGGTGGTGTGTTTGGGATCATTGTCATGCTGAAAGACCCAGCCACATTTCATCTTCAATGCCCTTGCTGATAGAAAGAGGTTTTCACTCAAAATCTAACATTACATGGCCCATTCATTCTTTACACAGGTTAGTTGTCCTGGTCCCTTAGCAGCCCCAAAGCATGATGTTTCCACGCCCATGCTTCACAGTAGGTATGGTGTTCTTTGGATGCAACTCAGCATTCTTTCTCCTCCAAACATGACAAGTTGAGTTTTTACCAAAAAGTTCTACTTTGGTTTCATCTGACCATATGACATTCTCCCAATACTCTTCTGGATCATCCAAATGCTCTCTAGCAAACTTCAGACGGGCCTGGACATGTACTGACTTAAGCAGGGTTACACGTCTGGCACTGCATGATTTTAGTCACTGGCGGCGTAGTGTGTTACTGATGGTAGCCATTACTTTGGTCCCAACTCTCTGCAGATCATTCACTAGGTCTCCCCGTGTGGTTTGGGATTTTTGCTCACCTTTCTTGTGATAATTTTGACACCACAGGGTGAGATCTTGCGTGGAGCCCCAGATTGAGGGAGATTATCAGTGGTCTTGTATGTCTTCCATTTTCTAATAATTGCTCCAAGCACCAAGCTGCTTGTCCATTGCAGATTCAACCTTCCCAGCCTGGTGCAGGTCTACAATTTTATTTCTGGTGTCCTTCGACAGCTCTTTGGTCTTGGCCATAGTGGAGTTTTGAGTGTGACTGTTTGAGGTTGTGGACAGGTGTCTTTTATACTGATAACAAGTTCAAATAAGTGCCATTAATACAGGTAACGAGTGGAGGAAAGAGGAGACTCTTAAACAAGAAGTTACAGGTCTTGCTTGTTTGTAGGTGACCAAATACTTATTTTCCACCATAATTTGCAAATAAATTCTTTAAAAATCAGATAATTTGATTTTATGTATTTTTTTCTCGTTATTTATCTCATATTTGAGGTATACCTATGATGAAAATTACAGGCCTCTCATCTTTTTAAGTGGGAGAACTTGCACAATTGGTTGCTGACTAAATACTTTTTTGCCCCACTGTATGAGACAGATAGATAGTTATGAGCTATGAGCTGAAATGGGTTCCTCTAGTTAGTGAAGATGGAGTATTTATAGAAAATAGGAAGTCATACGCCCCCAAATAGTGCTATAGTGCTGGAGGAACAGTATAGTGTACAGTCTGACATGCACAATGATAGACAAGTAGTGTGGACTGCTGTGGATACGGAACTGAGCCTCCATTACTAATTACACACACGCTGGTGCAAATAGGTTTATATCTATTACTGCGGTATATGCAAATCTTAGGAGCATCCGTTTCTATACAGTGCACTTTTCGATAAAAATGGCATATAATATTAATTCTGTAGGTCCATACAATTAAAATAATACCCAATTTGTACAGGTTTTGTTTTAATCTACTATTTTTAAAAAATTATAACTTTTTGTATGAAAATTTATATGCTTAACCCCTTAACGATGAAGGACGTATATGTACGTCCTCTGCCGACTCCCGCGATATGCTGCGGGGTCACGCGGTGTCCCCGCGTCATATCGGGTTGGTCCCGGCGGCTATCAACGGCCGGGACCCGTGGCTAATACAGGACATCACCGATCGCGGTGATGCCCTGTTTTAACCTTTCAGACGCGGCTATCAAAGCTGACCGCCGCATCTGAAATGAAAGTGAAAGTAACCCGGCTGCTCAGTCGGGCTGTTCGGGACCGCTGCGGTGAAATCGCGGCGTCCCGAACAGCTTACAGGACATCGCGAGGGCCCTTACCTGCCTCCTCGGTGTCCGATCGACGAATGACTGCTCCGTGAGATCCAGGCAGGAGCAGTCAAGCGCCAATAACACTGATCACAGGTGTGTTAATACACGCCAGTGATCAGCATGAGAGATCAGTGTGTGCAGTGATATAGGTCCCTATGGGAGCTATAACACTGCAAAAAAAAAGTAAAAAGTGTTAATAAAGGTCATTTAACCCCTTCCCTAATAAAAGTTTGAATCACCCCCCTTTTCCCATAAAAAAAATAAAACAGTGTAAATAAAAATAAACATATGTGGTATCGCCGCGTGCATAAATGTCCGAACTATAAAAATATATCAATAATTAAACCGCACGGTCAATGGCGTACAGGCAAAAAAATTCCAACTCCAAAAAAGCGTATTTTTGGTCACTTTTTATACCATTAAAAAATTTATAAAAAGTGATCAAAAAGTCTGATCAAAACAAAAATGGTACCATCACGGCGCAAAAAGTGAGTCCTCATACCGCCCTGTACGTGGAAAAATAAAAAAGTTATAGGGGTCAAAAGAGGACATTTTTAAACGTATAAATTTTCCTGCATGTAGTTATGATTTTTTTCCGAAGTACGACAATACCCAACCTATATAAGTAGGGTATCATTTTAACCGTATGGACCTACAGAATAATGATAAGGTGTCATTTTTACCAAAACGGAAGCCCCCAAAAGTTACAAAATGGCTTTCTTTCTTTGATTTTGTCACACAATGATTTTTTTCACGTTTCGCTGTGAATTTTTGGGTAAAATGACTAATGTCACTGCAAAGTAGCATTGGTGATGCAAAAAATAAGCCATCATATGGATTTTTAGGTGGAAAATTTAAAGGGTTATGATTTTTAAAAGGTAAGAAGGAAAAAACGAAAGTGCAAAAACTGAAAAACCCTGCGTCTTTAAGGGGTTTAAATTGGCCTTTTTGACCCCTATAATGTTTTTATTTTTCCGTATGCGAAGCTGTATGAGGGCTCATTTGGTGCCACGTGATCTGTAGTTTTTATTGTGATTATTGTATTTATTTTCGTTGTGATGGGACTTTTTGATTGCCTTTTTATACATTTTTTATGATATATGAAGTGTCCAAAAATACGCAATTCTGGACTTTTTTTTACATGTACGCCATGGACCGAGCGGTTTAGTAAACAATGTATTTTAATAGTTCGAACATTTACACACGCGATGATACCACATATGTTTATTTTTGTTTACATTTTTTTTATTTAAAAAAAATATGAAAAGGGGGGCCATTCAAACTTTTATTAGGGAAGAGATTAATTCACATTTATTAAAGGAGTAGTGTGGCAGACTTTTAAAGCTCTTATTGTGCTCGGGCTGCAAAAAGTAACAAAACAAACAACTCACCTTCCGCTGTTCCTCCGTTGTGCCGCTATTGGTCTTCGGTCCTCTGGTCCCAGTCTCCTTCTTAATTCCGTGTGACCGGATTGTCACACTGCGGTCAGCGTATCGTCTGCCGCAGGGATGTCCTGCCTCAGCTGGTGATAGACTGTACACAGTGTCATGTAAGGGGCCCGGGCAGTAGGGAGAAGGCGAGGCACAGGCTCCTTTCATGAAACTGTGCTCAGCCTATCTCCGACGGCCGAAGATGCGCTGACCGCAGTGTGATGATGCGGTGGAAGAAGGAAGGAGACCAGGACAAGAGGATCGAAGACCGATAGTGGCGCAACAGGGGGAACGGCAGTGTTACATCTTACGCTCTGGCCAGACACGCTGGCCGTGAGCGCATTCCCCCCTCTCATTTCCCCTCGTGCGAGTCCCAGCCCGTCTCTAACCTCCGTGCCCATCTCCTTCCTCTTTCTTCTCCCAGCACCGGCGCGTGCGCACTGGAGCTCTTAGAGTTAAAGGTCCAGTGTGCCCGTAATTATTGTTTGCACCTGCAATGTTTTTTTTTTTTTAAATAAATTTCCGCACCTCCCATCACTCCCTGCCGGATCTTTGTTGCCCTAGTGCCTAGTGAAAGCGTTTTCTGTGTTGACTAGCCATGTTCCAGAATATTGTATTCCATGCCCTGACCTTGCTCCTTGCTGCCTGCCTGTTGACCTTCTGCTACGTTTCTGACTATGCACCTGAGCCACCAGCCCTTACCACCTGCTATCCAGACCACGTCTTGCCTTAACCCTCCTGTACCTCGCATCACCTCAGCCGCTTGTGTGGTCGAGTCAAGCCAGGGGTAGCAACCTGGGTGCCGTCTGCCGCAGCAAGACCATCCCACTTTGCGGCAGGTTCTGGTGAAAACCAGCGGCACCTTGTGCTCTGCTCCCTGGCACAGCCCTTGTCATCTGCCACACAGTTCCAGCGGATCTACTACCACCATGTGAGTCTTGCCTAGTACCGTGAGTCTTACAGGCGGAAGGTGAGTTAATGTTTTTTTTGTTACTTTTTGCAGCCCAGGCACAATAGGAGCTTAAAAAGTCCAGCCACAATACTCTTTTAGGGTCTATTTACATGGATTTCTGCTTCCGCTTCCTTGAGGGGTTTCTGGATTGTGCCGATTTTGTGTGGAATTGGTACGAAAATTTAGAAGTGTGGAATCCCATAGAAGTCTATTGGGCTTTCATTTGAGGCGGAATTCCGCAAAGGAAATTCCGCCCATGTGAATATACCCTTAATCATTGGATTGCATAAACCGTGCAATGCTATGCCATTGTATAGCATTGATCAGTGTTACCCGTGCTCCATTGATCCAGCCTGCCATGGCTGCCTGGAGCCTCGGAGCACCAATCAAACGACGAGGAGCCAAGTAAGGGCCCTCCCACTGTCCACGCTAATAGTGATGCCACGATTTTGCAGCGGTGGTCCCGATTAGCCCACTTAAGATTTGTTGGGATTAGTTTTCTCCCAATTTAGACACCGCTATCAACTTTGATCACAGCATCTAAAGGGTTAATGCTGGACATCAGCCTGATTGGTAATGTCCAGCATTAGCCAGGGATCCTGGTTACTGATAGCAATCGGGACTCACAGGGTATGAAGCGTACTCAGCACGTCCATTGTCCTTAAGGGGTTAAGTAAGCGTATTTGGTTCCTCCTATTGATATGGGAGGTCTTGGAGTACCAAATTTCTACTACTATTATATATACATGCACAATAGGGGACGAAAGGGGATGAAATGAAAGAAGCGATCTGATTGGTTGGGCAACTGATCAACTTTTCCTCTGCACAGGCTTTGATAAATCTCCCCCCAAAGACACAATGTACATGCTACTTATTATTTTGCAAATGTGTTGTTACGCCGAGCGCTCCGGGTCCCCGTTCCTCCCCGGAGCGCTCGCCTCATCCTCGTTGCTGCAGCGCCCCGGTCAGATCCACTGACCGGGTGCGCTGCGGTACCGCCTCCAGCCGGGATGCGATTCGCGATGCGGGTGGCGCCCGCTCGCGATGCGCACCCCGGTCCCCGTACCTGACTCGCTCTCCGTCGGTCCTGTCCCGGCGCGCGCGGCCCCGCTCCCTAGGGCGCGCGCGCGCCGGGTCTCTGCAATTTAAAGGGCCAGTGCACCAATGTTGGTGCCTGGCCCAATCTTCCCAATCACCAATTAGTGTGATCACCTGTGTACTTCCCTATATTACCTCACTTCCCCTGCACTCCCTTGCCGGATCTTGTTGCCTTAGTGCCTAGTGAAAGCGTTCCCTTGTCTGTTCCTAGCCCGTGTTCCTGACCTCCTGCCGTTGCCCCTGACTACGATCCTTGCTGCCTGCCTCGACCTTCTGCTACGTCCGACCTTGCTTCTGCCTACTCCCTTGTACCTCGCCTATCTTCAGTATCTTCAGCAGTCAGAGAGGTGAGCCGTTGCTAGTGGATACGACCTGGTCACTACCGCCGCAGCAAGACCATCCCGCTTTGCGGCGGGCTCTGGTGAAAACCTGTAGTGGCTTAGAACCGGTCCACTAGCGCGGTCCTCGCCAATCCCTCTCTGGCACAGAGGATCCACCTCCTGCCAGCCGGCATCGTGACAGTAGATCCGGCCATGGATTCCGCTGAAGTTCCTCTGCCAGTTGTCGCCGACCTCACCACGGTGATTGCCCAGCAAGCCCAACAGATTGCCCAGCAAGCCCAACGGATTGCCCAACGAGATCAACAGCTGGCATACTTGACCTCCGAGGCACTGCGTATTCAGTCACAGATACAGCAGCTGCAGCCGCAGATACAGCAACAGCTACAGCTGCAACTACCATCTCCTCCGCCGGCTCCTGCAACTCCCCCGCAGCAACCGGTCCTTCCTAACCCCTGCTTGTCCCTGCCGGACAAATTTGGCGTAAAGATCGCCCAACGAGATCAACAGCTGGCATACTTGATCTCCGAGACACAGCGTCTTCAGTCACAGTTACAGCAGCTGCTGCCGCAGATACAGCAACTTCAGTCACAGCAGCTGCTGCCGCAGATACAGCAACTTCAGTCACAGCTACAGCTGCAACAACCATCTCCTCCGCCGGCTCCTGCAACTCCTCCGCAGCAACCGGCCGTTCTTAACCCCTGCTTGTCCCTGCCGGACAAGTTTGATGGGGACCGCAATGATTCTGCCACAGCCACAGTCCAGTCCTTCTTCGCTGAGGTCCGTGGTGTCTTCGAGGAGCCTGCCCGAGCTTCTTCTGCCAAGACTGCCCTGCTGAACCTGGCCCAGGGTGTTTCTTCCGTTGGCGAGTACGCCATTCAGTTCCGTGCTCTTGCTTCCGAGTTGTCCTGGAATAGTGAGATTCTCTGCGCGACCTTTAAAAAAGGCCTATCCAGCAACATTAAAGATGTTCTGGCCGCACGAGAGACTCCTGCTAACCTGCATGAACTCATTCATCTTGCCACTCGCATTGACATGCGTTCTTCCGGATGGCGTCTGGAGCTCCGCCTGGATATGGACTTTGTTCGCACGAGGCGTTTTTTCTCCCCGGCTCCTCTCTCCTCTGGTCCTCTGCAATCCGTTCCTGTGCTTCCCGCCGCGGAGGCTATGCAAGTTGACCGGTCTCGCTTGACACCTCAAGAGAGGACACGACGCCGCATGGAGAATCTTTGCCTGTACTATGCCGGTACCGAACACTTCCTGAAGGATTGTCCTATCCGTCCTCCCCGCCTGGAAAGACGTACGCTGACTCCGCACAAAGGTGACACAGTTCTTGATCTCAACTCTGCTTCTCCACGCCTTACTGTGCCTGTGCGGATATCTGCCTCTACCTTCTCCTTCTCTACTATGGTCTCCTTGGATTCCGGATCTGCAGGAAGATTTTTTTTGGCCTCTCTTATCAACAGGTTCTACGTCCCTGTGACCAGTCTCGCCAGACCCCTCTACATCTATTGTATTAACAATGAAAGATTGGACTGTCTCATGCGTTTCCGCACAGAACCCCTCCTAATGTGCATCGGACCTCATCACGGAAAAATTGACTTTTTTTTCCTCAGGTTCTTTGGCCCCAAGAAGAGGGGGAGACCCAAGGGGGGGGGGTACTGTTACGCCGAGCGCTCCGGGTCCCCGTTCCTCCCCGGAGCGCTCGCCTCATCCTCGTTGCTGCAGCGCCCCGGTCAGATCCACTGACCGGGTGCGCTGCGGTACCGCCTCCAGCCGGGATGCGATTTGCGATGCGGGTGGCGCCCGCTCGCGATGCGCACCCCGGTCCCCGTACCTGACTCGCTCTCCGTCGGTCCTGTCCCGGCGCGCGCGGCCCCGCTCCCTAGGGCGCGCGCGCGCCGGGTCTCTGCAATTTAAAGGGCCAGTGCACCAATGTTGGTGCCTGGCCCAATCTTCCCAATCACCAATTAGTGTGATCACCTGTGTACTTCCCTATATTACCTCACTTCCCCTGCACTCCCTTGCCGGATCTTGTTGCCTTAGTGCCTAGTGAAAGCGTTCCCTTGTCTGTTCCTAGCCCGTGTTCCTGACCTCCTGCCGTTGCCCCTGACTACGATCCTTGCTGCCTGCCTCGACCTTCTGCTACGTCCGACCTTGCTTCTGCCTACTCCCTTGTACCTCGCCTATCTTCAGTATCTTCAGCAGTCAGAGAGGTGAGCCGTTGCTAGTGGATACGACCTGGTCACTACCGCCGCAGCAAGACCATCCCGCTTTGCGGCGGGCTCTGGTGAAAACCTGTAGTGGCTTAGAACCGGTCCACTAGCGCGGTCCTCGCCAATCCCTCTCTGGCACAGAGGATCCACCTCCTGCCAGCCGGCATCGTGACATGTGTCTTTATAATATACAATGCTGCACATTGTATTATAAAATGCTGCACATTGAGGACTGAGAAACAGCGGACAGCTGCAGCAAAGTGCACAACAGACCTCCCATGCTGTCTAATGTATCTGGGCACCCCAATGCGGCAGTAAGTAGGAGGGTCTCCAGGAGACCTAATAAATAAAATAGTGTTTAGCGCGAATAATCGAAATGCAAATTTTTACGGCGAATATTGTCACTTTGCGATTTCACGAATATTTAGAATATAGATATAAATATTTGTAATGACGAATATTTGTTTTTTTTGTTTGTGAATATGTGAATATGCAAATATGCAAATGTTCATAAATATTGGCACTTCCAGTCAGAGGACACTGATCCCTCCTTTCTTTTAGGTGAAAGATATAATCCCACATGCGCACTATGTGACTTTCATTACGAATTCTTGCATGAAAAAAAAGGGAACGAACATAGCGAATATGCGAATTTCGTGAACATAGGACGAATATTTGTCCATAGATTTGAGAAATATTGCAAATTCGAATATGCCCCCTTCCGCTCATCACTATAAATAAACAGTTTCTTTGACTGCTACTCTATGAGCTTCTGAAGATTTTGGTCCTGATTTACTAAGAGTGGAGTGTAGTTTTCTTTGTGAGTTTTTTTCCTTACAGGTATTTTTCCGCAGTATTTACTAATGTTTCCCTACATTTTGCACTTTTCCCTACGTTTTGCTTTTTTTCACACATGCTCTGATCTGTAGGGTTTTCCTCAGCTCAAATCCACCACATTTTCTGTGGAAACCTAAGTAAATATGTAGGTTTTCTAAAATGTTGGGGACACGCCCCATTTTTGGTGACCACACCCCCTTTCCTTACAGCAGACATGCCCCCTTTTCAGGTTTTCTCACTAAAATGGAGAGTTGGCCAGGTTTTTTTTTTATTTTGGTGCAAATTCTGGCGCAAATTCTGGCGAACAACCCGACAAAATAGGTCGGGTTTACAATAGTAAATCAGGGCCTTTGTCTCTGTTTTGTGAATAGGCAGAAACTTTAGGAGCAGCAGTCACACAGAAGCTCTGCTCTGTACCTACCATTTTCTGTATTTTCTGCTTCCCCACCACTGTGGTCTGTATCCTCACTTCCTCCTCATTCACAGCACACAGAAGACATTGCCTTGAGGAGAGATGAGGGGGTGGCCACACACTGACTATGGGGGTGTGGGGGTGTAAGGGTTGTAGCAGCTTTTCTTGTTTTTACTATGGACGGGCAGAAGATTTGGCCAATCCTGCAAGACACCTGTTTAAAGGAAAAAATGGGCCTGCTGTGAAAGGAAACAAAACAGAAACACTAATCTCTAACTAACCCCCATTCAATAATAAAAAAAAACCTAAAAAAAAATAGTGACAACAATTTTTTACTTCATAGTTTTAATTTGTCATTAAAATAGCTATAATTTTTTTTAAAGATGTTATCCAGCCTGTAAAAATTGATGGCCTACAGCCCAGATTGCCCATCAATATTAGATTGGCAGAGGTCAGACTCCTGCCACCTCTGCCAAGTACCTGTGGTGTTTTGGGGAGTGCTGCAGCCTTTTCATTGTTTTGTGTCCCTTCTCCTTGCATTGTTGCGCAGTTAATAGCTGTCAGGTACTGCAATCAGGACTGGCATCAGAAATTGTGGAGTTCCTTACACGGTTCAAGGCCTGGGCCCCGGCCCACCCAAAAGTCCGCCCCAGGGCCCACACCTGAGTCTGCTCCCAGGGCCAATTTTGTTATACCGGTATATAAGGAAGACATTTTATGACCATATTCATTACTTATACTGTTACTGACCAAATCCTGTATACTGAGGCCAATATTACCAATAATACTAGTATACAATGAGAAATATTATCACCATACATGCTACATCATACTGTTATTGACCAAACCCTTTACAGTGGTCTCTCAACATATAATATGGAAATATTTCTATGCCCTGTAATGTATACATACAGCACAGTACCAACTTAACCCTTCTGCCTCATATATAGTGTACAGTATTGCATAAGGGGCAGGGGATAAAGGGGCAATGTTTTAACACTTCTATTTTGCAGCACATTCTGTACAGTACTCACTGCCTTAAATCCAAAAGGAACTGCTGCACACACTAGAGGTACACTGGGACCTCTAATGTGTAAAGGAAGAAGAGGGGAGTGCTGACTGGATGCCTGCAGCACAAGGCCAACTGTAGATCTCTGGGGGCGGCATCACTGGGGTCTGTGTGGCGGTGTAATGGGACAGATTAAATGGCATGCGGCAGCTGCAGCAGTCAGCGCCGCTTGATAGCTGTCCTGCACAATGACCCAAACATTCACAGTCATTTTAACTCTCAGAGCCCATCATATGTTGAAACTTTCGTATGTCGGGGGGAATCTTCTCAGGGTTGTTCGCTTATACTTTTCTATTAGGAATTGACGGCCATCAAGATTTCTCCTGGACAAGACTTGTCTCCATAAAACCTGCCAGACATACATTTTAGATGGCATAATCCTGTGTATTGCCCCACACAGTAAAGGTGCCTGCTTTGGGCCTCCATAGTTGTTAGCCCATTCTGTTCCCCAATATGGTTGTAGGCCCCATACTCCTTCCATATCGTTGTAGGCTCATTCTGTGCCCCCATAGTTGGAGGCCCCTCTGTGTCAGCTTTCTCCCATAGTTGTTGGGCACCCTGTATGCTTGGAGCCCCTTAATGGCACATGGTTACAGTAAGTCCCAGGCCACCACATGCTCTGTCATACTGCCCCCAGCGTAGCCATGTGCTTATTATGCTCCACTGCTCCTCTGGTGTAGGGTTCTCTTTACCCCCCCTGATAGTTGTCCTGACTGCAGTGTTTCATCCTGCACTTGAATGGGACAGTGCTGCATTTTCTTGCACCATCACAACTAATGTTATAGCAATACTTTGAGTTGAGCAATAGTAAATATTTATTGGCTAAGTAACAGTAAATATTAATTGAAGAGATTGGCTCTCCAGCACATGTGTTTAGTGGCGGTGTCATGAATCGAACACCCCTGATCAAGCAGTAAGTGCCTATTCATAGGAATGGCCAATACTTATTACAGGATGGATAACCCCTTTAATGTTAATTGCTTACTCCAAATTGTCTTTGTCAGATGGTAATATTACTAGTGAATCATGAAGCACTGCACCGAAAGTGCCCAGTCCTGGGTAAGCTTTGACTTCTGCTTGTTTCAACACACAATAAATGCCAACTCACCAGCCACTCACCAGCCTGAGCACAAACATCCCTTTTAAAAAGGATCTTCTGAAACTATTTTAGTGCCAGATACCACAGGACACCTTCAGAGCGCTTGTGGAGTCTATGACTCAATGGTCAGAGGTAGAGATGAGTGAACTTTTCAAAAATTCGATTCGGCCGATTCGTCGAATTTTCCCGAAAAGTTAGTTTCGATCCGAATTTGTTCACGGCGAATCAATATTAAAAAAGGCTATTTCTAGCTTACATACAGCCTCTATAGGGGTATAGAACACTTTGCTGTGACCTGAAATGCATATGTAGTGTGCTGGGGTAGTGAAATAATATTGTTATTCAGAATAGCATGCAGATTACCGGCATCGCTCTTAGAATCACTGCCGCACAGCAGCACAATGACAGAGCCTGGTGGTGGCATCAGTGTCAGGAGACCATATAGTGACTGAATGACATAGCATGGACATGTTCGCAGCATGAGGAGACCATTTAGTGGCTGAATGGCACAGCGTGGAGTTGGCTGATGCACTAGTACACTACACACCAGGGCTTTACAATCCCCCCCAAAATACAACACAATATATGACATTTTTGACAAAGATTTCCCATTGGTAGCACCCGCTATCCAAAAATGAGACATTTCCAGACCCAGGCCCCCCCTCTACGGCATCAGTAACCCATATATTGCCTGAAGGACACAGCCTGGAGTTGGCTGATGCACCAGTACACACCAGGGCTTCACAATCCCCCCTCCAAAAACAACACAATGAGACATTTTTGTCAAAGATTTCTTATTGGTAGCACCCGCTATCCAAAAATTTGAAATTTCCAGAACCAGGCCCCACCCCTGCGGCATCAGTAACCCATATATTGCCTGCATGACACAGCCTGGAGTTGGCTGATGCAAGAGTACACACCAGGGCTTCACAATCCCCCCCAAAAAACAACACAATATATGACATTTTTGACAAAGATTTCTCATAGGTAGCACCCGCTATCCAAAAATTTGAAATTTCAAGACCCAGGCCCCACCTCTGTGGCATCAGGAACCCATATATTGCCTGAAGGACACAGCCTGGAGTTGGCTGATGCACCAGTACACACCCGGGCTTCACAATCCCCTCCAAAAAACAACAACATTTTAGAAATTTTTTAAAGAAATACCTTTGTGTAAGAACAAGCGCATATCCAACAGTTCACAAGACTCTATAATGCAGGATGGTGGACCACCCAAAGACATTCTTCTCAAAAATAATAAACCACACAATGTTTGACATGTTTTACAAAAACTAATTCAATATGTGTGTAAGCGCATCTGTCTCCAAAAGATCAGATCACCAAAGGACTTTTTTTGCCCAAAATGATGAAGCAGAGTTAATCCCTGTCCGTTTTTTTTCCATTAAAAAATCACACGCAACAAGCGTTCCATTGTGTAACGATTAGCATTCTGGAAAATTCAATTTTATTACCGATAAAATTATCAGTAAATAAAAATAAAAAAAAACACTACCCAAAAGTGTTTAATTACACCAGGAGCAGTCAGGAGTAGGCCTCAGCAGTACCAAAGAGGCTTTAATAACCCCCTACCTTTGCACTATCAATTGCAAGATCGAACAATACCAGGTGTGTTATGCCCTCAGATTTCCGCGTGCTCCACTGAACGGATTAGCGTGTCTCTACCTTTCATTGACCGGTGCTGGTAACCCGCTAACTCCCGGAAAGGTAAGCTGCCGCGAAGCAGGTGGTCTACCCCGGGCACGTTTGGCTCCGGAATTTCCACTACTGCCACACCACGCTGACTGCCATCCGTGCTACCCCCTTGCTGACTCAAGGGCAACCTGCAACTCTCTTCTCCCGATGATGAACCCCCCTTCTCCTGAGATCGAGCAATAACAGGTGTGTTATGCCCTCAGATGTCCGGGGCCACAGGCGCTCTCCACTGAACGGATTAGGGTGTGTCCATCTTTTTTGATAGCACCCGCAATCCAAAAATTTTTTATTCCCAGACCCAGGCCCCTCCTCTGCGGCATCAGGAACCCATAAATTGCCTGAAAGACACAGCGTGGAGTTGGCTGATGCACGAGTACAAACCCGGGCTTCACAATCCACCCCAAAAAAACGCCAAATTTTATTGAAATTGTCTGACAAAATACCTGTTTTTTAAAAACAAGCGCATATACAGCATTTCAGAATACTCTATAATGCAGGACGGTGGACCACCAATAGACATTCTTCTCAAAAATAATAAACCAGACAATATGTTCAAGTTTTTAAAAAAATTGAAATTCCAAGACCAAGGCCCCACCTCTGCTGCATCAGTAACCCATATATTGCCTAAGGACACAGACTGGAGATGACTGATGCACGAGTACACACTACACACCTGTCACCCGGGCTTCACAATCCACCCCAAAAAAACGCAAAATATTGAAATTGTCTAACAAAATACCTTTTTTTTTTTAAAACAAGCGCATATACAGCAGTTCAGAAAACTCTATAATGCAGGATGGTGGATCACCAAAAGACATTCTTCTCAAAAATAATAAACCACACAATGTTTGAAACTTGGTTAAAAAAATTATTACATGTGTGTAAGCGCATCTGTCTCCAAAAAATCAGATGACAAAAGGATTCTTATCGACAAAAATGATTAAGCAGAGTTAATCCCTCTCCATCAAATTTTTTTTTTCATTAAAAAAATCACACGCAACAAGCGTTCTGTTGTGTAACGGTTAGAATTCTGAAAATTCTATTTTATTACTGATAAAATTACCAGTAAATTTAACAATAACACTACCCAAGAGTGTGTAATTACCCCATACATTGCATCAGGAGCAGTCAGGAGTAGGCCTCAGCAGTACCCAAAAGGCTTTAATAACCCCTTACCTTGCCCGATCAATTGCGAGATCGAGCAATAACAGGTTTGTTATGCCTTCAGATGTCCGGGGCCGTAGGCGCGCTCCACTGAACGGATTAGCGTGTCTCTGTCTTTCAAGGACAGGTGCGTGTTGCACGCTGAAACCAGTTCGTGATAGGGATCTGGCATTGCAATTATTTAACCTTAAAATGAGGAATTACCAGTAAGTGAGGGTTAGTCCCTGCCCTTTGTACACACCGCCCGTCGCTATAAGCAATTGGATTAGTTTGTGAGAGTTGGTTAGTGAGGTCCTCGGATTGGCCCAGCCGGGTAGGAGAAGGCCCTGGCAGAGCGCCGAGAATTTAACGATCATTGTTGAAATTTGCATTAAGCATGTATTTAGCTACTGCTAAACATCCAAAAATTTAAGGCCAGAGGCACCAGGGAGGCAAGTAGTTTGTGAAAGACACAGAATGAGTCTGGAGCAGTCATTCGCAGTACCCAAGAAGGTTTCATAAGATCAATGTTGACATTTGCATTAAGCATGTATTTAGCTACTGCTAAACTTCAAAAGATTATAGGCCCAAGGCCAGAAGCATCAGTTTTCCCCATATTAGGAGCATAGTTGTCCCCCAGATTAGGCAGCATAGATGTCCCCCAGATTAGGAGCATACTTGTTCCCCAGAGTAGGCAGCATAGATGTCCCCCAGATTAGGAGCATACTTGACCCCCAGATTAGGCAGCATAGATGCCCCCAGATTAGGAGCATAGTTGTCCCCCAGATTAGGCAGCATAGATGTCCCCCAGATTAGGAGCATAGTTGTCCCCAAGAGTAGGCAGCATAGATGTCCCCCAGATTAGGAGCATACTTGTCCCCCAGATTAGGCAGCATAGATGTCACCCAGATTAGGCAGCATAGATGTCCCCCAGATTAGGAGCATACTTGTCCCCCAGAGTAGGCAGCATAGATGTCCCCCAGATTAGGAGCATACTTGTCCCCCAGATTAGGCAGCATAGATGCCCCCAGATTAGGAGCATAGTTGTCCCCCAGATTAGGCAGCATAGATGTCCCCCAGATTAGGAGCATAGTTGTCTCCAAGAGTAGGCAGCATAGATGTCCCCCAGATTAGGAGCATACTTGTCCCCCAGATTAGGCAGCATAGATGTCACCCAGATTAGGCAGCATAGATGTCCCCCAGATTAGGATCATACTTGTCCCCCAGAGTAGGCAGCATAGATGTCCGCCAGATTAGGAGCATACTTGTCCCCCAGATTAGGCAGCATAGATGTTCCCCAGATTAGGAGCATAGATCTCACCCAGATTAGGCAGCATAGATGTCCCCCAGATTAGGAGCATACTTGTCCCCCAGAGTAGGCAGCATAGATGTCCCCCAGATTAGGAGCATACTTGTCCCCCAGATTAGGCAGCATAGATGTCCCCCAGATTAGGAGCATACTTGTCCCCCAGATTAGGCAGCATAGATGTCCCCCAGATTAGGAGCATACTTGTCCCCCAGATTAGGCAGCATAGATGTCACCCAGATTAGGCAGCATATATGTCCCCCAGATTAGGAGCATACTTGTCCCCCAGAGTAGGCAGCATAGATGTCCCCCAGATTAGGAGCATACTTTTCCCCCAGATTAGGCAGCATAGATGTCCCCCAGATTAGGAGCATAGTTGTCCCCCAGATTAGGCAGCATAGATGTCACCCAGATTAGGCAGCATAGATGTCCCCCAGATTAGGAGCATACTTGTCCCCCAGAGTAGGCAGCATAGATGTCCCCCAGATTAGGCAGCATAGATGTCCCCCAGATTAGGCAGCATAGATGTCCACCAGATTAGGAGTTTAGTTGTCCCCCAGATTAGGAGTATAGTTGTCCCCCAGATTAGGCAACATAGATGTCCCCCAGATTAGGAGCATACTTGTCCCCCAGATTAGGTAGCATAGATGTCCCCCAGATTAGGAGCATAGTTGTCCTCCAGATTAGGCAGCATAGATGTCACCCAGATTTGGCAGCATAGATGTCCCCCAGATTAGGAGCATAGTTGTCCCCCAGATTAGGCAGCATAGATGTCACCCAGATTAGGCAGCATAGATGTCCCCCAGATTAGGAGCATAGTTGTCCCCCAGATTAGGCAGCATAGATGTCACCCAGATTAGGCAGCATAGATGTCCCCCAGATTAGGAGCATACTTGTCCCGCAGAGTAGGCAGCATTGATGTCCCCAAGATTATGAGCATACTTGTCCCCCAGATTAGGCATCATAGATGTCCACCAGATTAGGAGCATAGTTGTCCCCCAGATTAGGAGCATAGTTGTCCCCCAGATAAGGAGCATAGTTGTCCTCCAGATTAGGCAGCATAGATGTCACCCAGATTAGGCAGCATAGATGTCCCCCAGATTAGGCAGCATAGATGTCCCCCAGATTAGGAGCATAGTTGTCCCCCAGATTAGGCAGCATAGTTGTCCACTAATCAGCGCGGGCCGGTCAGAGCCAATCAAAGGGCCGTATGTGGCAAGCGGGCCGTACAATGCCCAGGTCTGCCCCAGAGGGTTTCATAACAACCACAATAGAGAAAATGTTGTTGTAGGAGCATGGTCAATCTACTCAGACCCATCTGTCATTGGTGGCTGGAAATCCTGGCTGATCCATCCCTGATTCATCTTGACAAACGTCAGTCTCTCCACATTTTTAGTGGACAGACGAGTTCGCCTTGGGGTGACTGTGGCCCCGGCCGCACTAAACACCCGCTCTGATGGCACACTACTGGCCGGGCAGGACAGCTTTTCCAGGGCAAACTCCGCTAGTTGCGGCCATAAATCGAGTTTGGCTGCCCAGAAGTCCAGCGGATCTTCAACGGTTGTTGGCAGGGTCATGTAGAGGTAAGCCACCACCTGCTGGTTCAGGTTCTGCTCCATGTCCACCTGCTGCTGATGAGTAGCTTCACTATGCGGCTGAAGGAAGCTACTCATCAGCGACTGTAGACTCAGGCTGCTGCTGATTGAGCTGGTACTGCTCCTGCCACCCCTCCCCTCCCCAGCAGCCGTGGCAGTGGAAGGTGAGCGCAGAGGGCCCCCTGAGTCAGACCTGCGAGTGGATGGACCATGTGACCGACCAAGTAGAAAATCCCTGAAGAAGGTCAGTTTGTCCTCCCTCTCAGTGGGTGTAAAAAAGGCCCCCATTCTGGGCCGGTAGCGAGGGTCTAATAAGGTGGAGATCCAGAACTCAGCATGCATCGTGCCATTTGTGACAGTGACTCGCTGGGACAACCTGCCTCCATCTCCACTGCATACTGCCACGGTGTGTCTGGGTCCTCTATCTCGCCTCCCTCGTAATAACCCTCCAGCTCCTCTGGCTGCTCCTGCTCCTCCTCTCCTGTACTATGACCAGAATCACCAGCCATCTCATGCACCGTAAACTGTGCTCCGCACAGCCCCTCATCATCCTCCTCCAGTTCATCCCCACAGGACTAATGTAGCCTTCTGATGTAGGCGCAACGTCTCCATTGCCGTGACCAGCCATGTTTTCAATCATTTTTTGGAGTAAATGTAGGAGTGGAATTACGTCATTCATGGCGTAATTCGAGCGACTAATAAAAAATGTGGCTTCCTCAAAGGGCCTCAGCAAACGGCAGGTGTCACGTTTGAGCTGCCACTCGTTCACATTGAAGTTACACAGGGGAGTACTCCTATCTGCTTGTATCATCAAAAAATCCGTGATGGCTTTTCTTTGTTCGTATAGTCTGTCCAACATATGGAGGGTGGAATTCCAACGTGTTGCAACGTCACAAATGAGACTATGTTGTGGGATACCGTTCTGACGCTGCAGCTCAAGCAAAGTGTGCTTGGCGGTGTACGAGTGGCTGAAGTGAATGCACAGTTTCCTTGCCATTGTCAGGACGTCTTGCAAATGGGGTGAAGACTTGATGAACTTCTTGACAACCAGATTCAACACCTGTGCCATGCAGGGCGAATGGTTCACACTTCCTTGTCGCAGCGCGGCCACAATGTTCTTCCCACTGTCGGTCACCATGGTTCCCATTTCCAGATTTCGTGGAGTAAGCCATACTCGGATTTCTTCCCTAATGAACTTTAGCAGTTCCTCCCCTGTGTGACTCCGTTCGCCAAGGCAAACCATGTGAAGGACGGCTTGACACCGCTGTGCCCTACACACGTGGTACGATGAAGGGCCACCGAGATTTGGACGTGCAGTGGAGGCCGAGGACACGGGGGAGGACGAGGAGGAGGCGTACACTGTAAAAGGACCAACTGCCTGGGAGTCAGAGCGTGGAGGAGGAAGCGGTGTGACCTGTCCAAGTTGGTGTTGTGGCTGTGCAGGAGCCACATTTACCCAGTGGGCCGTAAAAGACATGTATTGTCCCTGCCCGTAGTTACAGCTCCACACGTCGGTGCTGCCGTGCACTTTTGAACACACCGACAGGCTCAAGGACTGGCCCACCTTCTCTTGTACAAACTTATGCAGGGCTGGTACTGCCTTCTTCGCACAGAAATGACGGCTTGGGACTCTCCACCTCAGCTCAGCACAAGACATAAATTCCCTGAAAGCTGCAGAGTCCACCAGTTGGAAAGGGAGGGACTGCAACACCAGCAACTTGGACAGGAGTACATTCAGCTTCTGCGCCGTTGGATGAGTGGGCGCATACTGTTGTCTCTTGGGCATAGCTTCGCCGATCGATTGTTGGCGGAATGGCTGACTATGAGCGGAAGAAGCAGGAGCGCAAGAAGGAGGGTTTGACACAATGCTCCCTTCAGCTGAGGTGGTGGAGCCTTGGCTGGATGACGGAGGGAGTGGATGGCCACTGGGTGATGCGGCAGGCTGGACCACTACCTCGGAGCCACGGTTATCCCAGGCCGCTTTATGGTGGCGAATCATGTGTTGACACAGGGCCATGGTGCCGAGATTGGGACCCTGGCCACGCTTCACTTTCTGCCGACAGATTTTGCATGTGACTACGCTAAGGTCCTCCGGATTCTTTATGAAGAACAACCACACCGCAGAGTAGCTGATTTTCCCACCCGCAGTTTGCATTATTTCACTGCTATTGGCGCCGTCTCCAGGAACCCCTGTTCCACTACCTTCCTGAATGGTAGCTTGCCGCGAAGCAGGTGGTCTCCCCATGGCACGTTCGCTCCTGAATTTCCACTACTGCCACCACCACGCTGATTGCCAACCGTGCTACCGCCTTGCTGCCTCATAGACAAAGAGCAAATCTCTTCTCCTGATGATGATGAAGCCCCGGCTTCTGCACCCGGCTCCCAATTGCGATCGGCTTCATCATCATCAAAAGATGTGTGCACATCACTGATATCCTCCTCGTGTTCCACAACAGTGTCTGCCTAAGGACCCTGAGCAATTGAAACACCGCCTCCCACGTCAATCTCCGCATCAATACTTGCCCGCCTTGCTGAGCAAGCGACGCATGTCTCGTCACATTCTTGGCTGCCCATTAGCTGCTGACTTTCCTCTATTGGGTCGTCCTCAGTAAATAGTGGAGCTGAACCCAAAGCATGAGATACTTCTTTGGGAGAGGGAACAGCATAGGACAAAGGCAATGGGATTACGTGGACTGCTCCCGGGCCATACCAACTGAGGGTTGTGTCTGAGGAACCTACCGACTCTTGACTGGGGTTGTCAGATGTCGCTTGTGAGGATGGGGATGAGTGTGTAAACCAATTGACGAGGAGAGATGGGTCGACGACACGACCGCTGGGTGTTAGCGGGAGCTCAGGCCTATTGCTGCGATTCCTGCTGCTACTTGCCCAAAGTCTGCTGCCAACTCTGCCTGACGTATGTAGGCCTCTGCCCCTTCTCTGTGCACGTCCTGGCACTTCCCTGCCTGACATACTTAGTGTGTTTATGAGGGTATAGAACAGCAGCAGGCGATTACTTACGGCTGTCCTTTCAAAGTATATAGGCCCTAGACAGAATAACAGTTACTAAATAGTACACTCCTTTGTTGTATGTATGCCCTTTGCAATGATGAGTGCACTGTTATGCGTATTTCTACGCAGAAAAAACACATTTTTTTTTTTTAAATTACACCAGCAGGTGTATACTAATGTGTGGAATAGCACTGAATTTAGCACAGAGACAGAATAACAGGTAGTAAATAGTACACTACTTGGTTCTATGTATGCCCTTTGCAATGATGAGCGCATTGTTAAGCGTATTAATACGCAGAAAAAAACTCTTTTCTTTTGTTGTATACGCCAGCTGGTGTATACTAATGTGTGGAATAGCACTGAATTTAGCACCGAGATAGAAATGCAGGTACTAAATAATACACTACTTGGTTGTATGTATGCCCTTTGCAATGATGAGCGTATTTGTACGCAGGAAAAACTATTTTTTTTCTTTAATACACCGGCAGGTGTATAACATGTGGTATAACACTGAATTTAGCACAGAGACAGAAAAAAAGGTGGTATATAGTACACTATTTGCTTGTATGTAGGCCCTTTGCAATGATAAGGCCACTGTTAAGCGTATTTGTACTCTGGAAAAACTTTTTTTTCTTTAATACACCGGCAGGTGTATAACATGTGGTATAACACTGAATTTAGCACAGAGACAGAAAAAAAGGTGGTATATGGTACGCAATTTGCTTGTATGTAGGCCCTTTGCAATGATAAGGCCACTGAAAAAGCGTATTTGTACTCAGGAAAAACTTTTTTTTCTTTAATACACCGGCAGGTGTATAACGTGTGGTATAACACTTAATTTAGCACAGAGACAGAAAAAAAGGTAGTATATGGTACGCAATTTGCTTGTATGTAGGCCCTTTGCAATGATAAGGCCACTGAAAAAGCGTATTTGTACTCAGGAAAAACTTTTTTTTCTTTAATACACCGGCAGGTGTATAACGTGTGGTATAACACTGAATTTATTACAGAGACAGAGTAACAGGTGAAAAATGGTAAAAAGGCACTAAAGTCCACACTAATATGACTTATTTCTGAACAGCAGCAGGACCCAACAGTGCAGCACCACCCAAAAAAAAATCCAGGGATTAAACCCTAAATTGCACTCTGTCACACAATTCTGAGCAGCAGAAGATTTGTGGAACAAATAAAAATAAACTCAATTGGGCTGAACAATGAGGAGATAAGATGCTTCAGAAAGTTCAGGCAGCTTGGAGATCTGTATGAGGCAGCTGACAGCTATCTGCTCCTCTCTGCTGCAATGCTCAATAACGTGAATAGGAGGTTTAGCAATCAATAATCCTTCTCAGTGTAACAGCACAGCACTCTGCACTCCTGCCTTTCCCTAATGCTGATGTGACTAGCAGTTGCAGTGTAACGCTGTGGTATGAGCTATTCACACACACGCAGTCCCGTCCTCTCTATCTGAGTGCATAGACGAAATGAAGAGAGGCAAGATGGCCGCCGATTATATAGGGGCTGTGACATCACAGGGGTCAGTGAACACTGATAGGCTGCATCTCACATGTGGTTCAGGGTCAGCCCGCCTACCTTCATTACCCCCGCTGTTTCCCACCCTCCCATAATCCCCTGCCCCATGTACTCACATGTGGATCCGCCATCTTAGCTCTCCAATAGCCTGGAACACTGTAAAATGGAGTTTAATGAAGCGATTCGTGCGATAGAATCACGGCGATATTCGTATTCGTTGCAAATCAAATTTTTCATGAAATTTGTAATGAATTCGGGTTCATCAACTTCGATTCGCTCATCTCTAGTCAGAGGTTTGGTGGAATGAGGGGATTCTACAACTTATTAGGCAACACTGGTTTTAATGTTATGGTCGATCAGAGTATGTCATCTATATATTTTTGTGATACCAACATATATATATATATATATATATATATATATATATATATATATAAATTGAGAGTTATACACACATAATACAGAATACATATAATAAGGTAATCACATTTATCTACATTATATGTGTCTTTAAAACTCTGAGAGCCCATTTTGCAGCCCTAGAAACAATGAGTCATTCAGGATATGAGTTTGCCAATTTTGCACATTGTCTGTGGACTCTAGTCTTCAAGTGTTGCCAAAGATTTCCTTTTGGATAGCAGTCAGGACTTCGAGTAGGCCTTTCAAGGACATACACTTCTAACTTGCTATGTCTAGTGTTCAGAATTTTCTACTATGTGTTCTATGCAATGGATTTGTGTTCATGGATATTATAGGGAAATGGTTAAAGGAAATCTGTCACCAGTGTCACCTGCACTAACCTGTCGGTATTGACAGGTAGTGCAGGTGACACTAAAAACAACGGTATTTACCTTGTCCCGGTCCGCGCAGTCGTTCTTCGGTAATCTTTTCCGGTATCTTCAGCTCCGGGCCCAGGTTGGAGCACGGGTAAAACCAGAGAAGATTACCAGAGAACGACTGCACAGACCGGGACAGGGTAAGTACCGTTGTCATCAGTGTTACCTGCACTACCTTTAGGTACCGACAGGTTAGTGCAGGTGACACTGGTGGCAGGTTTCCTTTAAACCATCTCCATAAGTCAAGGAAGCAAACAACAAGATAACAAATGGGAGCTACCCACAGGACACCTATCTACATTTTACTGGTGAAAACAAACAAAAGATGGTCTGGGATCTCCAACGAAAAAGAAAGCCAATTCAACCCTGCCAATTCATTGGATCTCCTCCACTCACAGATCGCTTGTAAGACAGGCTTAGCATCCCCTATTCAGTGCTCACTTCTTCTGTCAGGACACCACAGGTGCAGTAGACAGGCCATAAAGCCACAGCACATTGCTTTGTATGCACAAGCCTTTTCGTAAAAAGCATTTGTCTTACATTTTCTTATACAAATATGTAAAATAGATGGCTTCCTCTGTTGGGGACTCTTGTGACTTATTAACCAAGGTTGTACATATAATAATATATGTGGGCAATAGGTATATCCATCATGCCACATGCATGGAAATTGGAATTCTTTGGACAATACAATTACAGTACAGTAAAAATAGTTTACCATTGGGTACATTGAATATGTCCTTGAACATAACTATCTTTGGTGGGAGAACCACAGGTCACAGACATAGTAATGGAGGTAATGCTAGTGATGCTTCTACATTTATGAAGACAGGCAGGCAGGAGTATGATACCCACAGTAGAGTGCATGGAGACCCTAAAAAAAGATGGAGATATACCAATGATGGCATGACCGCCTGGATGGCGAACAGAAATTGGTTTATAAATTTATTCTGAATATTAATTAGAATGATTGGGAGGGGCACACACTTTACACTTTACATATGAGAATATTAGGTATTCCAATGGCATTTTGCAGTGACTGCCTTCAGAAAGGAGGGTGACCTAAAGGAAATATGTTATGAGAAAATTACCTATTGTTTAAATTAAGTTTTTATGTTAAACATATTTTTTTGTATTTTTCCAGATGTTTTTCTTATTTTCATTTTACTATTTATATTCTATAATAATCATGAAATCTTGCAGTTTTCATTCTCACCACTAAGTCTTAAACTAAGCAAGGACTTCCTGTTCTGTCTGTGAGAAAGAGGAGGCTGCTGGAAAGGGATTAGTAAAGCATTACAGTGAAAGATGACATCAGTAGATACAGAAAACAACAGATAAAGCTCACAGTTCAGCCTCCTCCTCCCTGTGAAATGACCCCATAAAGCATGCCTAGAAACCTTTCATGTCATTGGGACAGATCCTGTCGCACGAATCACTTCATTAAACTCCATTTAATGCGGTCCAGGCTCCAAGGCATCTAAGATGGCAGCTCCACATGTCAGGACATGGGACAAAGAAACTCTGGGAAGGCAGGAAGATGGGTAGGCGGGATGACCCTGAATCACATGCTGCATGCAGCCTATCAGCAGCCAGCCACCCCTGTGATGTCACAGCCCTATATAATCGGCAGCCATCTTGCAGCCAGTCACATCAGGGTTTCATTGCAGAGAGAGAGAGAGGGAAAGAGAGCAGTGTGTGTTGCACAAAAAAGCATTTTTACAGCACCGATTCACCTCAAGGCCAAATCCAGTCTAGAAGCACTGATAGGGAAGGGAGGGAGATTGAGAGAGAAAGTGCCATTTTGGGTGTACTACACAGAGACTGTGTGCCGCAGCACCAGTGTGTACCACAACTGAAAAGCTAATAGTAGCCAGCCTGTTAGGGTGAGCAGAGCACTGAAAGCCATAATCACCTGCTATTAGTGCCTAATACAGGTTGCGTGGCGGAGCGTATTGTCGTCTATTAAGTGTAACCTGTGCGTACATAGGTGGTGTACGATTTTGTTCCTGTTAAAGTCTTAAGGGTCTAGTTACTGTGAAAGGCCAGCCAAAAGTACACACTTGCTGCTGTTCTAGACAAATACTGTTTTAAGTGTAGTCGAGTGTATTGTACTCCCTCATAAGTGCATACCATGTATGTACATCTACGTGGTGTACCATTTTGTTCCTGTTAAAGTCTTAAGGGAGTAGTTACTGTGAAAGGCCAAGCAAAAGTACACACCTGCTGCTGTTCTAGAAAAACATTGAGTTAAGCTTAGTGGAGCATATGGTTCTCCCCTCATATATATGCACTAAGTATGTCAGGACGAGAAGTGCCAGGACGTGCAAAAAGGTGTGGCAGACGCCTAAATTCAACAGGCGCAGGCAGAGGTCGCAGCAGACTGGGGGCGAGTGGCAGCAGGAGTCACAGCGTTAGGGCTGAGCTCTCAGTTTAAGCTGGCGGTCGTGTCTAGACCAGCAACCCATCTGCCGTCATTGACTGGTTAACTTGGTCATCCACTTCATCCCAAGTGACATCTGACACCCCAGTCAACAGTCCGTGGGTTCCTCAGAAACAACCCTCAGTTGGCATGGCCCTGGAGCCATCCCTGTCCTCCAATTGCCTCTGTCCTATGCTGTTCCCACCCTCATAGAAGTATCCTATGCTCTGGGTTCAGCTCCACTTTTTAGTCAAGAAGATCTATTGGAGGACAGTCAGCAGCTACTTCCCACCCAAGAAGTGGAGGACACATCCCACGCTTCCTTTGCTAGACGGGCAAGTAGTGATGAGAAGAGTGGCGTGGTAGGTGGTGTTGGGAGCATTCAGGCTCCTGAAGCACACACTGTTGAGGAACCTGAGGAGGGTGCAGAAGGGGCTTCATCATCATCATCATCATCATGAGAAGAGGGTGGCAGGTTGCCCGTGAGGCAGCAGTTGAGCCAGAAAGGTGATAGCATGGTTGGGAGTTGGCATTGTGGCAGCAGTGGGAAGTCTGGAGCCAAATGTGCCCGTGGTAGATCACCTGCTTTGCGGCAGCCTACCTGTCCGGGAGATTGTGGAACAGGGGTCCCTGGAGTCAGCGGCAGTAGCAGGCTGTTGGGGGGAGGGGAATCAGTTACTCTGCGGTGTGGCAGTTTTTCATCAAGTATCCGAAGGATGTTAACATGGCCAAGTGCTATTTAAAAGATATCTTTAATATTTTCAATTGTGAGACCCTATGGTTTTGTCAGGCTGCTGCCATCTCCAGGCTTGGTCATTCTGCCACATTTTGGTCTCCTCATGCTGGTGCCACCTCCAGCCTGTGTCATTGTACCGCCATGTGGTATCCTCATGCTGCTGGCACATTACATAACATTTTTTATGTTAATCTATTTAAAATCTTCAATTTAAATTTTAAAATATATCTTTAATCTTTTCAATTGTGAGGCCCTATGGTCTTGTCAGGCTGCTGCCACCTCCAGGCTTGGTCTATCTGCCACATTTTGGTCTCCTCATGCTGCTGCCACCTCCAGGCTATGTCATTGTACCACCACATGGTCTCCTCATGCTGCTGGCACATTACATAAATGGTCTCCTCATGCTTCCGCCTCCTTCAGGCTGTGTCATTCATCAAGAAATCGAATCATGAAAACTTGAAATGGGAACCATGGAAACTGACAACGGGAAGAACATATTTTTCACAGCAGCCACTTCTAGCTTTATGCGCCCACTTATCCAATGGCACAGAAGCTGAATGTGCTCCTGTCCAAGTTGCTGGTACTGCAGTCCCTCCCTTTTAAAGTGGACACTCAGAGCATGGGGGTGCACTGAGAGGCAGGGGCTTGGACAGGCAGTAGCTGGCCTCACGGCAGACCACCAGCTCAGTTTTCAGATACAACTAGGAGCTTTTCCATAGTTTACACTGCATCAATTATACTCTATTGTAGCTGGAATTACCGTGGCTGCTGGCACCAGACTTGCCCTCCAATGGGTCCTCAATAGAAATGAGCAAATCAAATCTGACAAATCAATTTTTTTTAAAATTCACTCCTCTCTAGTCGTCGTCATATATTACCTCTGGAATTACCACAAGAATCCAATGAAACAGGTTGTAGTGATAAAAATGAACCATAACTGATTAAATGAAACATTCGCAGTTCCACACAGAGTAAGACAATCGGTGGGGCAGGGTCGCTGAGAGGCAGGAGCTGGAACAGGTGGTAGCTCGCCTTGCGGCGGACCGCCACCTAGATGCTCACTAAAATGGGTCCTCAAAAAGGCATTCAAAAATCAATTTAAATTAAATTAAATAAAAATTACATTAAAAAATCTCTTTAATATCTTCAATTGTGATGCCTCATCCGGACGCTCTATGGCAGCGATTCTAATAACGAAGACTGTAATCTGCATGTCAAACTGAATAACACCATTATTTCATTAACACAGCACACTCCCTATGCATGTTACGACAAGGCAAAGTGTTCTACACCCCTATTGAGGCTCTCTGTAGGCCAGAAATAGCCATTTTTAGTAATGATTATTACTAATAAATTTGGACCAAACTGAATTTTTTCAGAAAATTCTTGAATCGGCTGAATTAAATTTTTCTAAAATTTGCTCATCTCTAGATATATCATTAGTCTTTACAAAAAGGTGAAAAGGAGCTTTAACTCCTTTAAAGAACTGTGCTGCACAAATTATGTCTCTTCAGCTGATCTCCTCAGAAGTAAATGAGGATTGGTAATGCTCGGCAGCGCTGTAGGTACAAATAAATTGTACCTCTGTAGATCCTTGGCTCAGAGAGCACTGGGCCTTTTGGACACTATGGGGGACATTTATCGAACTGTTTAGACCAGTTTAGATGGTCTATATTTGTCTCTGCGAAAGTCTCGTTTTTTTGGTTAAGACTTTTATGCGGCTTTGGCTTTAGAGCCCTTCTCTGCAGAAATAGTATAGTGTCTACAATAGAGGATAAAATGCAGTGGTCAGGAATTTATCAACTGAGACTTTTATTGAAAAGTCTCAAAAAAAGTAGCATTAACGGAAAATACGCTGAAATGTCAGACCATGTCAAACCCGGCATCTAAATAGTTTATTAGAAAGCCTTTTAGTAAAGGCGACACAGTGCAGTTTGCATTTCAAATGACATTTTAGCTTTAATCTGAAGGGTAATCTAATCTAATAATACATAAAATTAAAAAATAATACAATTTAATCCCAATGATCCCTAATTTTTTTAAATCATTTTTGTTATCCTTTTACATGTCCGATGCAAATTTTTTGTTTTGGCTTTCTATATTTTAGTGCTCCAATTTCACTTTTGTGGCTTATTCGAAGAAAGCATATGAATTTACGCCATGCACATGGTGCAATTTTGTCTCTTTGGAGATTTCTCAAATCATGTGCAGTGGAAGCGTGGTGCAGTTTCCCATGGCAACTAATCAGATTCCTTTTATTATAAAAATTTTGTTGCGACCTGTGAAAAAATGAAAAAGCAATCTGATTGGTTTCTATGGTCAACTGCACCACTCTTTACACAGGTTGTCATCAATCTCCCCCTTTTCATTTCCAGGACACTATGCTGCTGAATCATGACTGTGCTTAAGGCTATGTTCTCACGACAGAATGTCCACACAGAGAATCTCTTAGCGCACATTCCGTACAGTGTGTGCGCTGGCAGAATATTCTGAAGCTTAGACCGCATAGGAATGTGCACTCTCATAGACAGTTATGCATTCTGTGAAGCTTCTGCACAAAGAATGACCGCGTTCATTCAGTGCAGACAAGAATAAAGGAATTTCCATTTAGGAAATATCTGGCATGGAAATTTTACCATGTGCACCGAGCAGCAGAGTCATGTTGAATTAAATGTGACTCTGCTGAAGCGGAGTCTCTGTCCCAATTTCCTATCTAGAATTTGGAATTGAATTTCCATTGTGTGAACCTAGCCTACAATTCTGGCTGATTACTACATGGATGATCCTCCATTTGAACTTAGACTAACAAGAGTAGTGTTTCTCAATTTCGTTTAGATAATTGTTTCAGGCTGTGTGACTTTTTTGAGACTTTTCTCGTGCGACTTTTTAGCTAATTGTCTCAGGCTGTGCGACTTTCGTGAGACTTTTCTGGTCTAAAATTTACTAAATGACGTGTGACGTTTCATAAATTTCACAGACAATAGACTCATGCTCAGAGATTTTTTTTGTCTAAAGTACTGCAGAGAATAGACAATGATAGTAAATATCCCCCAATTGGTCCCAACAAAAGCATACCACGCTATAGTAAACTGAAAGTAAAACAGTAGTTCTCAACAGCACTGGAGATACAGGTAAGTTAGACCCCTGGAATGGTCTGGACGGCGCCGGACCTGTTGACCCTGTGTGTCGCAAAAGTTGGTACAGGGTACCTCTTACCTGACCTGGGTAAGATTAGGCAATGCGGGCAAGCCAGCCGCCTCTGTGCAGGTTGCAGGAGAAGTCCCAAGTAGACGTGTAGGAGATGTCTGGCATTCATTGTGATATCCTGAGCACGTGCTCTAATGCTGTAAGAATTAGTAGTTCAATAGCCTGGGCTTTTGGCCGTGCTGTAGTTATTCACTTGAGCTTTGGCTGGGGTACATAATTAACAGATGGGTAGTGGGGGAGACCCCTTCTTCAGTAGCCTAATGTCTAATGTTGTCTATGTCCATGTGACTTGCTTTAAATCTTACCTCTTAATGCTGTTAAAGTGTACCTGGCTTTTGCAAAACATTTATATATTTTAGGGTGAAAAAATGCTGTCCCTTCAGCTATTGCCTGCATGTCTCTATGAGGTGTCCAAATACAGAAAGTGAGAGCGGGAAAAGTAGGGTTCTGTGCATGCTCCTGGCTTTTCAATCAGCCTGATATGTGATCTGGGGGCATGTCATAGAGCTTCAGTGTACAGAGTCCTGCTTGTCCTCAGTGCGCAGAGCCCTGCTTGTCTTCAGTGTACAGATACCTGCTTGTACTCAGTGTACAGAGCCCTGTTTGTCCTCAGTGTACAGAGCCCTGCTTGTCCTCAGTGTACAGAGCCCTATTTGCCCTCAGTGTACAGAACCCTGTTTTTCCTCAGTGTACAGAACCCTGCTTGTCCTCAGTGTACACAGCCCTGCTTGTCCTCACTGCACAGAGCCCTGCTTGTCCTCAGTGTACAGAGCCCTACTCGTCCTCACTGCACAGAGCCCTACTTGTCCTCAGTGTACAGAGCCCTGCTTGTCCTCAGTGTACAGAGCCCTACTTGTCCTCAGTGTACAGAGCCCTACTTGTCCTCAGTGTACAGAGCCCTGCTTGTCCTAAGTGCACAGAGCCCTACTTGTCCTCACTGCACAGAGCCCTGCTTGTCCTCAGTGTACAGAGCCCTGCTTGTCCTCAGTGCACAGAGCCCTGCTTGTCCTCAGTGTACAGAGCCTTGCTCGTCCTCACTGCACAGAATCCTACTTGTCCTCAGTGTACAGAGCCCTGCTCGTCCTCAGTGCACAGAGCCCTACTTGTTCACAGTGCACAGAGCCCTGCTTGTCCTCAGTGTACAGAGCCCTGCTTGGCCTCAGTGTACAGAGCCCTGCTTGTCCTCACTGCACAGAGCCCTGCTTGTCCTCAGTGTACAGAGCCCTACTCGTCCTCACTGCACAGAGCCCTGCTTGTCCTCAGTGTACAGAGCCCTGCTTGTCCTCAGTGCACAGAGCCCTGCTTGTCCTCAGTGTACAGAGCCTTGCTCGTCCTCACTGCACAGAATCCTACTTGTCCTCAGTGTACAGAGCCCTGCTCGTCCTCAGTGTACAGATCCCTACTTTTCACAGTGCACAGAGCCCTGCTTGTCCTCAGTGTACAGAGCCCTGCTTGGCCTCAGTGTACAGAGCCCTGCTTGTCCTCAGTGTACAGAACCCTGCTTGTCCTCAGTGTACAGAGCCATGCTTGTCCTCAGTGTGCAGAGCCCTGCTTGTCCTCAGTGTACGGAGCCCTGCTTGTCCTCAGTGCACAGAGCCCTGCTTGTCCTCAGTGTACAAAGCCCTGCTTGTCCTCACTGCACAGAGCCCTGCTTGTCCTTAGTGTACAGAGCCCTACATGTCCTCAGTGTATAGAGCCCTGCTTGTCCTCACTGCACAGAGCCCTGCTTGTCCTCAGTGTACAGAGCCCTACTCGTCCTCACTGCACAGAGCCCTGCTTTTTCTCAGTGTACAGAGCCCTACTCGTCCTCACTGCACAGAGCCCTACTTGTCCTCAGTGTACAGAGCCCTGCTTGTCCTCAGTGTACAGAGCCCTGCTTGTCCTCAGTGTACAGAGCCCTGCTTGTCCTCAGTGCACAGAGCCCTGCTTGTCCTCAGTGCACAGAGCCCTGCTTGTCCTCAGTGTACAGAGCCCTGCTTGTCCTCAGCGTACAGAGCCCTGCTTGTCCTCAGTGTACAGAGACTTGCTTGTCCTCACTGCACAGAGCCCTACTTGTCCTTAGTGTACAGAGCCCTGCTTGTCCTCAGTGTACAGAGCCCTGCTTGTCCTCAGTGTACAGAGCCCTACTCGTCCTCACTGCACAGAGCCCTACTTGTCCTCAGTGTACAGAGCCCTGCTTGTCCTCAGTGTACAGAGCCCTACTTGTCCTCAGTGTACAGAGCCCTACTTGTCCTCAGTGTACAGAGCCCTGCTTGTCCTAAGTGCACAGAGCCCTACTTGTCCTCACTGCACAGAGCCCTGCTTGTCCTCAGTGTACAGAGCCCTGCTTGTCCTCAGTGTACAGAGCCCTGCTTGTCCTCAGTGCACAGAGCCCTGCTTGTCCTCAGTGTACAGAGCCTTGCTCGTCCTCACTGCACAGAATCCTACTTGTCCTCAGTGTACAGAGCCCTGCTCGTCCTCAGTGCACAGAGCCCTACTTGTTCACAGTGCACAGAGCCCTGCTTGTCCTCAGTGTACAGAGCCCTGCTTGGCCTCAGTGTACAGAGCCCTGCTTGTCCTCAGTGTACAGAGCCCTGCTTGGCCTCAGTGTACAGAGCCCTGCTTGTCCTCACTGCACAGAGCCCTGCTTGTCCTCAGTGTACAGAGCCCTACTCGTCCTCACTGCACAGAGCCCTGCTTGTCCTCAGTGTACAGAGCCCTGCTTGTCCTCAGTGCACAGAGCCCTGCTTGTCCTCAGTGCACAGAGCCCTGCTTGTCCTCAGTGTACAAAGCCCTGCTTGTCCTCACTGCACAGAGCCCTGCTTGTCCTTAGTGTACAGAGCCCTACATGTCCTCAGTGTATAGAGCCCTGCTTGTCCTCACTGCACAGAGCCCTGCTTGTCCTCAGTGTACAGAGCCCTACTCGTCCTCACTGCACAGAGCCCTGCTTTTTCTCAGTGTACAGAGCCCTACTCGTCCTCACTGCACAGAGCCCTACTTGTCCTCAGTGTACAGAGCCCTGCTTGTCCTCAGTGTACAGAGCCCTGCTTGTCCTCAGTGTACAGAGCCCTGCTTGTCCTCAGTGCACAGAGCCCTGCTTGTCCTCAGTGCACAGAGCCCTGCTTGTCCTCAGTGTACAGAGCCCTGCTTTTCCTCAGTGCACAGAGCCCTGCTTGTCCTCAGTGTACAGAGACTTGCTTGTCCTCACTGCACAGAGCCCTACTTGTCCTTAGTGTACAGAGCCCTGCTTGTCCTCAGTGTACAGAGCCCTGCTTGTCCTCAGTGTACAGAGCCCTACTCGTCCTCACTGCACAGAGCCCTACTTGTCCTCAGTGTACAGAGCCCTGCTTGTCCTCAGTGTACAGAGCCCTACTTGTCCTCAGTGTACAGAGCCCTACTTGTCCTCAGTGTACAGAGCCCTGCTTGTCCTAAGTGCACAGAGCCCTACTTGTCCTCACTGCACAGAGCCCTGCTTGTCCTCAGTGTACAGAGCCCTGCTTGTCCTCAGTGTACAGAGCCCTGCTTGTCCTCAGTGCACAGAGCCCTGCTTGTCCTCAGTGTACAGAGCCTTGCTCGTCCTCACTGCACAGAATCCTACTTGTCCTCAGTGTACAGAGCCCTGCTCGTCCTCAGTGCACAGAGCCCTACTTGTTCACAGTGCACAGAGCCCTGCTTGTCCTCAGTGTACAGAGCCCTGCTTGGCCTCAGTGTACAGAGCCCTGCTTGTCCTCAGTGTACAGAGCCCTGCTTGGCCTCAGTGTACAGAGCCCTGCTTGTCCTCATGCACAGAGCCCTGCTTGTCCTCAGTGTACAGAGCCCTACTCGTCCTCACTGCACAGAGCCCTGCTTGTCCTCAGTGTACAGAGCCCTGCTTGTCCTCAGTGTACAGAGCCCTGCTTGGCCTCAGTGTACAGAGCCCTGCTTGTCCTCAGTGTACAGAGCCCTGCTTGTCCTCAGTGTACAGAGCCATGCTTGTCCTCAGTGTGCAGAGCCCTGCTTGTCCTCAGTGTACGGAGCCCTGCTTGTCCTCAGTGCACAGAGCCCTGCTTGTCCTCAGTGTACAAAGCCCTGCTTGTCCTCACTGCACAGAGCCCTGCTTGTCCTTAGTGTACAGAGCCCTGCTTGTCCTCAGTGTATAGAGCCCTGCTTGTCCTCACTGCACAGAGCTCTGCTTTTTCTCAGTGTACAGAGCCCTACTCGTCCTCACTGCACAGAGCCCTACTTGTCCTCAGTGTACAGAGCCCTGCTTGTCCTCAGTGTACAGAACCCTACTTGTTCACAGTGCACAGAGCCCTGCTTGTCCTCAGTGTACAGAGCCCTGCTTGTCCTCAGTGTACAGAGCCCTGCTTGTCCTCAGTTCACAGAGCCCTGCTTGTCCTCAGTGCACAGAGCCCTGCTTGTCCTCAGTGCACAGAGCCCTGCTTGTCCTCAGTGTACAGAGACTAGCTCGTCCTCACTGCACAGAGCCCTACTTGTCCTTAGTGTACAGAGCCCTGCTTGTCCTCAGTGTACAGAGCCCTGCTTGTCCTCAGTGTACAGAGCCCTACTCATCCTCACTGCACAGAGCCCTACTTGTCCTCAGTGTACAGCGCCCTGCTTGTCCTCAGTGTACAGAGCCCTACTTGTCCTCAGTGTGCAGAGCCCTACTTGTCCTCAGTGTACAGAGCCCTGCTTGTCCTAAGTGCACAGAGCCCTACTTGTCCTCACTGCACAGAGCCCTGCTTGTCCTCAGTGTACAGAGCCTTGCTCGTCCTCACTGCACAGAATCCTACTTGCCCTCAGTGTACAGAGCCCTGCTTGTCCTCAGTGTACAGAGCCCTGCTTGTCCTCAGTGTACAGAGCCCTGCTTGTCCTCAGTGTACAGAGCCATGCTTGTCCTCAGTGTACAGAGCCATGCTTGTCCTCAGTGTACAGAGCCATGCTTGTCCTCAGTGTACAGAGCCATGCTTGTCCTCAGTGTACAGAGCCCTGCTTGTCCACAGTGCACAGAGCCCTGCTTGTCCTCAGTGTACAGAGCCCTGCTTGTCCTCAGTGTACAGAGCCCTGCTTGTCCTCAGTGTACAGAGCCCTGCTTGTCCTCAGTGTCCAGAACCCTGCTTGTCCTCGGTGTCCAGAACCCTGCTTGTCCTCAGTGTACACAGCCCTGCTTGTCCTCACTGCACAGAGCCCTGCTTGTCCTCAGTGTACAGAGCCCTACTCATCCTCACTGCACAGAGCCCTGCTTTTCTCAGTGTACAGAGCCCTACTCGTCCTCACTGCACAGAGCTCTACTTGTCTTCAGTGTACAGAGCCCTGCTTGTCCTCAGTGTACAGAACCCTACTTGTCATCAGCGTACAGAGCCCTGCTTGTCCTCAGTGTACAGAGCCCTGCTTGTCCTCAGTGCACAGAGCCCTGCTTGTCCTCAGTGTGCAGAGCCTTGCTCGTCCTCACTGCACAGAGCCCTACTTGTCCTCAGTGTACAGAGCCCTGCTTGTCCTGAGTGTACAGAGCCCTGCTTGTCCTCAGTGTATGGAGCGCCACTTGTCCTCAGTGCACAGAGCCCTTCATGTCCTCTCTGCACAGAGCCTTGCTTGTCCTCAGTGTACGGAGCGCCGCTTGTCCTCAGTGTGCAGATCCCTGTTTGTCAGCCCTCACTTCCTGTATTTTGTCTCCACACAAACTATGCACATTTTTAACAATCTACATATTATATATATACATATAGGGCCTCATTTACTAAGAGTTTCGGGTTTTTACTAGTGGGAAACGTTGTTTCAGACATGCAGGATTCTTCTCTATTTACTATTGGGAAAAGTTGGGAACATTTTCTGACCCGCTGTTTCTAGGTCGATATTTCCAGCCATTTACCCACAGGATTTTCTGTTAATTCCATAGTAAATCGGCTGGGTTGTGAAACCACTCCCCCTTTTGACAGGTCACGCCCCCTTTTGTCGGGTTTGTCTGGTTTTTCAGGCGCACACTGTGGCACACTGGCGCACACTGGCGCAGACATGTCTGTGACAAAATAACCACACAAAAACTGGTCGGTTTCAGCTTAGTAAATGAGGCCCATAATGTTATTTTCTACATAATATACAAGTTTAATGACAGGTACACCATAAAAAAAATTATTTCAGCAATTACAATCAGAAAATAGAAACTGATTAGAATCAGTAAGAATAAATCTTAGCGATACATTACTTTAAGAAGTAGCTGTATTGAAAGAAGCAGCTGAACCTACTTTTGGCCATTGTATTATTTTTAGCCAACCACACCCACAATATTTTTTGTCATTCGCTTCAGATTAGTGTTATCAAATTTGATTCACAGAAAAGATATGTTAAAGTATATGGCAGATTTTTTGGTAAGCCTGAAGTGAGCAGCATAGTTATCTAAACCAATGAGTCACCGGACAGTTTGTGACATATGGGCAGCCAGGACAAATAAATGTCATGCCTTTGGAACATCTTATTTCATATGGTTTTTATGGGAAGTGATGCCTACAGTAAAGATGGCATTCATTTCAACACTTTTTTGGATTTGATTTTATGAAGGGCGCAGCGTGGCTGTTGGAAAATTTTGGAATCTTTTCCATGTTTAAGTGTTCTCACATGTCTTACTGACACAACTGCTGTTTCTGGTAGTATAATGTTAAGTATAAAATGTTTTGCTTTAATGGATTATGCCTGCTAAGCTATTTATATTTATGTTTAGTGTAAACAAAATAAAATAAGAATAAGAATCTGAAAGGGAAGTCTGCTTGATTTTTTTTCCTTTGTACTAAACATAAATATAACTAGCTTGGCAGGCATACCAGGCTGGTACCAAAGACAGATTTCTGAACACACCCATGTGTGTTAACAGTAAAGGATACCTTACTATTGTGCTTTATTTAAACCACTTTAACCCATGAAGGACACATTTTTGCATTTTCATTTTTGTCCTTCTTTTTAGAGCCACAACTCTTTGGTTTTTCCATTCACAGACCCATATGAGGGCTTTTTTGTGCAACCTATTGTACTTCGTAATGATATTTTACCATAAAATATATGGCTCAACCAAATATATATATTTACAAAGTACACCTTCATGGTACAATTGACGTCCTTTTTATTTTATTGGTCAATACGATTAAAATCATGTTGACATGCTTTTCTATCATTGTACAATGGTCCCTCAACATACGATGGTAATCCGTTCCAAATGAACCATTGTTTGTTGAAACCATTGTATGTTGAGGGATCTGTGCAATGTAAAGTATAGGAAGCTGTACTCACCTGTCCCCACTGCTCCGGACCCGTCACCGCTGCCCTGGATGTCGCCCTAAATTGCTGTCGCCGCGTTCCGTGGTGTCCTCGACACTCCGGACGTCTCTGCTTCCCTGGGATCCTCGTTCTCCACTCTCTGTCGCCGTCATCACGTCACTACGCACGCATGCCGCTCCTATTGGATGACGCGACGGCGTGCGCGCGATGTGATGATGATGATGGAGAGCGCCGGCGATAGAGGGGATCGTGAAGATGACACTCCGGAGCCCCAAGGACAGGTAAGAGACCATCACCGGAGTACACGGGGCACCGTAAACAGCTATCTGGCAGCAGCTGAAGCAGTCTGCTCTGCCGGATAGCAGTTTGTGCTATGGCCCCGACGTGCAAAAGCATTGTATGTTGATGCTGCCTTCGACATGCAATGGCCTCTAAGAGGCCATCGCATGTTGAAATTATCGTATGTCGGGGCCATCGTAGGTTGGGGGGTCACTGTACTGCTTTTTTTTAAAGTCAAACTTTCCCTTTTCAAAACCCTAAAACTTTCTTACTTTTCTCAAATATGGGGCTGTATGGCGACTCATTTTTGTGCCGTGATCAGTAGTTTTTATCAGTGCCACTTTTGCATACATGTAATTTTTTTAATCACTTTTTATTACATTTTTCCTGGGATATGACCAAAAATCAGCAATTGTGGCCATTTTTTTTTTAAATGTGCACTTTAATGTTAAGTTCAGATATTTTTACATGTGGCGATATCAAATACGTTTATTTTTTACATATTTTTTGGGGTAAAATGGGAAAAGGGGAGGGGGGGAGGGTGATTTTTCCCCCTGACTTAACTTTTTGTAAAGGCCCCATAGAGGACTATTAAGAGCAATCACTCAATTGCTATTACTCTGCAGTGCAATCTCATAGTTCTAATTAGTAATATTGGCAATCCACTTGTATAGCCTGCCAGTATTGATTACCACATTTGAAAGGTTAATTGTGGGCATCAGTGTGATCGCTGATGTCCGCCATTAGCAGTGAGGTCCCAGCTGCTGATATTTTTTTGCGCTGTGATCTGTACTGTTTTTCGATACAATCTTTGTTTTGATGGGACTTTTTGATCATTTTTTCTTCATTATTTTCTGACATATGATGTGACCAAAAAAAAAAAAAAAAAGCAATCCTGTGGTTTGGTATTTTTTTTTACATTAACCCTGTTTACTATGTGGGATCATAAACATTATATTTTAATAGTTCCAGAATTTACGAACACGGCAATACCAAATATGTTATTTTTCAACATTTTTTTTAAAATAGAAAATAGGGGAGTGATTAAATTTGTATGTGTGTGTGGTAGGGGGGCTTTGGTATATTTTGAATATGCAATTGTAAGAGATATATATATATATATATATATATATATATATATATATGTATATATATATATACAGTACAGACCAAAAGTTTGGACACACCTTCTCATTCAGGGTTTTCTTTATTTTCATGACTGAAAATTGTAGATTCACACTGAAGGCATCAAAACTATGAATTAACACATGTGGAATTATAGACATAACAAAAAAGTGTGAAAATATGTCATATTCTAGGTTCTAGCCACCTTTTGCTTTGATTACTGCTTTGCACACTCTTGTCATTCTCTTGATGAGCTTCAAGAGGTAGTCACCTGAAATGGTCTTCCTACAGTCTTGAAGGCGTTCCCAGAGATGCTTAGCACTTGTTGGCCCTTTTTGCCTTCACTCTGCGGTCCAGCTCACCCCAAACCATCTCGATTGGGTGCAGGTCTGGTGACTGTGGAGGCCAGGTCATCTGGCACAGCACCCCATCACTCTCCTTCTTGGTCAAATAGCCCTTACACAGCCTGGCGGTGTGTTTGGGGTCATTGTCCTGTTGAAAAATAAATGATGGTCCAACTAAACGCAAACCGGATGGAATAGCATGCCGCTGCAAGATGCTGTGGTAGCCATGCTGGTTCAGTATGCCTTCAATTTTGAATAAATCCCCAACAGTGTCACCAGCAAAGCACCCCCACACAATCACACCTCCTCCTCCACACCAGCACACATGTGAAGTGAAAACTACCTCTTGAATCTAAACAAGAGAATGCCAAGAGTGTGCAAAGCAGTACTCAAAGCAAAAGGTGGCTACTTTGAAGAACGACACATTTTCAGTTGTTTCACACCTTTTTGTTATGTATATAATTCCACATGTGTTAATTCATAGTTCTGATGCCTTCAATGTGAATCTACAATTTTCATAGTCATGAAAATAAAGAAAACTCTGAATGAGAAGGTGTGTCCAAACTTTTGGTCTGTACTGCATATTGTAATGATTTCTCCCTGGGGATAGCTCTGGGATCATCCTTGACACCGCCACAGGACACATTTCCACTTCAATAAACCTGCAAACAACAGTACTTTATGCAAGTCCGGCCCCTCGCCAGGTTTATTAGACAGGTTGCAGGATAAATAAAAACATAACACAGGAACAAAACAAAACCCTAGACCGTCCAGTCACTAACTAAACAATCCAGCATGCCCTGTCTATCAACTGGTGGGATTTTCCCGGCAAACACTTATGCCTCCTGCAACCTTCTACTCACTGTTCACACACAGCATTTGCAACCTCTTGCTGTGTGTCTCATCCACACTACCCTTTGGGGCCATTCAAAGCTCGGTCTGTATGTTCCTCACTAGGACCCTGCCTCTCCCTACAGCCACCTTGCTGTCTTCTAGGGAAAGCCCAGATTATTCTGTTTGACTTCCTTTTAAACACACTTCCCCTTTCTGCTACCTCATTAATTAGGCCACAGGTGGAGGTTTCTCCAGCGTTAGCTAGGGAAATACACCCTATCCTTGCCACGCTGTCACATATCCCCCCCACTGCTCAGACCACCGGGAAGGAGCACTTGTATTGAAATAGCAGAGTCCAACTGCCTTTCCTTGAACAACTTCGTCTAACAGGTTTTTAGGCACGTGGCTTACTTCTTCATCAGATTTTATATGCACCACTTCAATTATTTCATTCACACTTTCATCAGCCACCAAGCACAAGACTTTTGGTCACCTTTGACAAATGCCACCTTTCCAACACCAGGTTCTTCACTTTGATCTGTGCGGTGCTCTGGACACTAGGTGTGGACAAGACAGATGCCTGTATCACCCATTTGCAGTACTTCTGCAGTTATCTCTGGTTTAGCTTCTGCCTCAGAGAACTTCTCTGGCTCAGCATTTTCACCATCCAATGTCCATATCTCTGCAGCTTCAGAGGACCTTTCATAGGGTTTCACCTCAGTCTCAGCTTCAGAGGACTTCTCATATGGCTACCTCTCATGGTCTTTAGACTCTGCCGTTTCTTGAGTCCATTGCTCAGACTCCGCCACTTTTATAGAAAGCATCTGTCTCCAGTAGCTTTAAATGTTTCTGCTGCTCACTCTTGAGCTTAGCAGAGTTCACCTTCTCACTTTCCAGCAATTCTGTCAAGTTTTTGACAGTATCCTCCAGGGACAGGAATTGTTCTATCATCTGCTCATTGTCTTTATTCAGCTGCGCCATCTTGGACACTTTCTGCTCATAGACTTTTAGCTGAGCCTCTTGTTCAGAGAGCTGCGTTCCAAGTGAATCCAAGGTAGCTGCATTAGACTAGATGTGCGTTTCGTTCGGCGCCTCCAGGCTCTGCACCTTATTAGCCATTACTACTTTCTCCTTCTCCAGCTCTTCCATGGCTACAAACCTAGCCTTATGATCACTTTGTACAGCCAGATATGCCTCACACAGAACATTCACTTCTTCATCCTTGAATGAGACCTGTTTGGCCAGACTCTCCAATTCTCTCTCCTTGCTGGTCACAAGATCCTGGGAGTGGGACAGTTCATCCTGCAGAGCCGCAAGCTCATTTTTCTGCAGCTGAAGCTTTGCTTCCTGCTCTTTCAAGCCAACTTGTTCCAACTCTTCACCTCCTTTAGGGGTTGTCATCCCCTGTGCTAGGATTCTGACAGTCACCTGTCCTTGGCCTGTCTCTTCCTTTAAGCCAACTCGTTCCATCTCTTCTCCTCCTTTAGGGATTTTCATCCTCTTTGCAATGTTCTTGGCCCCTTGGGCCTTAGGGTAGTCCCCGGACAGTCTCTCTGGATTGTTTCTCTGCTCTCCGGCAGACTTCTCTTTCACTTCACCATCGTCTCTCCGCTCATTCGCAGAAACGTCAAGAACTCCTGGGTCTGCAACAACAACATCTGGTCCAGTGGTTTGACCTTCCTGGTCACGATCCATCTCTGGTCCAGACATCCCATCTCCTTCACTCAGGACTCTGTCTGTGACAGTAAGCGCAGCACCCAGCTCCACGTGTACTCTCTTCAGTACTATCCACAGACACCTCTGTAGCTTCTTTTCCGGTCACCTCTTCCAGATGACCGCTCAATTCTAGCCCCACCTTGGGTTCATCTTCAGTTGGCGGATGGAACCCATGTTCCTGTACCTGATCCCTTTCTGGTTTTACTGAAGGTTCTGTTTGAATCAGAGGCACACTTGTCACTTGAGTCTCTGGATCCTCTTGGACTTTAATCACAGTCTGTTCTTCAGCTCTCCCAGCAGCCAGGCAGACCCCTATCTGACATATATCTAGTGTCTGGTGACACTCCCTATCCTCAGCCTCTGTTGAGTAACTCTCAACTAGTGTGTGGTGCAAGTCAGGTGTTGTGAGCCTATTAGGTGTACCAGCTCTAGTTATCTGACAGTCTTCTCATAACTGCTGAAAAAATGGAAAATCCATCCACAGTACTACATCATACTCCAAGGAGGGCTCTATTGCAATCTTGTGACTCTCAGTACCATAGGGGGTAGAAAAACAGACATTAACAGTTTCACAACCCCAAATAACTGCCTGTATAGACACTATGACTGGATCTGGCTTCACCAGACTTATTGTACTCCTAGGTTCTAGCAAAGCAATCATCTTTTTACCATCTACTACCAGCTCACACAGGTTTTCTTTTGTCCCGTCAGAGTTGGCAACAGTACACATTACTTCAGGATACATAGGCATGAATATTTGACAAAAAACATTATCACACTGCATAGGTGAAATATGTACAGGACAGTTCACACAGTCAAGTAGTGACACACCACCCATCATTCGCTCAGGAACCTTTGTGTGCAGTTTCTCTGGCACACTCTCCTCATTCCACAACTGCCAAAAATATGGGAAGTCTCTGCCCAGTATAAACTCCACATTAAGCTCTGCATACACCTCCAGCTTATGGCTTACTGTCCCACAACATGTTTAAAAGTCAATTAAAACAGTCTTTCCAGATTCTGGTCGAATCTTCACAAACGGTATTATGTCTGGCATGACTCTGGATACAGCCTGGTGACATTCCATATCCACAAACAGTGGTATTCCACCCACCAGTAACTCACGGGTCCTCACATCCATCTTGGCGACAACTGATTGCTGTCCACGTCGGTTGCTCCTAGCAACGGCATTTCAACGTCGACTCATTTTTCAAAACAAACAACATGGCTTACTCCTGTTGCCCTGCGCAGGTGGCCCGTCCACCTGTCTCCTTAACTGAGAGAGCGCTCACTCGCTTGACACGATCCATTGCCCCATGCAAAGCTTTCACCACAGGCTCAGTCCTGCTCTTGTACTCCACAGCTGGGCTTGTTCGACTTGCAACATGCAGGGTGGGTTGCTCCTAGCAACAACTTTACTGAAACTCGCCTGTTGGTTGCTCTTAGCAACGTGCTGCCTGCATCGTCCACCAATTGTAAGGATTTCTCCCTGGGGATAGTCTCCACAGGACACATTTCCACTTCAATAAACCAGCAAACAACAGTACTTTATGCAAGTCCGGCCCCTCATTAGCTTTATTAGACAGGTTTCAGGATAAATAAAAACATAACACAGGAACAAAACAAAACCCTAGACCGTCCAGTCACTAACTAAACAATCCAGCATTCCCTGTCTATCAACTGGTGGGCTTTTCCTGGCCAGTTAAACTTATGCCTTCTGCAACCTTCTACTCACTGTTCACACACAGCGTTTGCAACCTCTTGCTGTGTGTCTCGTCCACACTTGGGGCCATTCACAGCTCGGGCTGTGTGTTCCTCACCAGGATCCCTGCCTCCCCCTACAGCCAGCTTGCTGTCTCCGGTGGAGAGCCCAGAGTATTCTATTTGACTTCCTTTTAAACATCCTTCCCCTCTCTGCTACCTCATTAATTAGGCCACAGATGGAGGTTTCTCCAGGGTTAGCAAGGGAAATACACCCTTCCCTTGCCACACTGTCACAATATATCTATCTATCTATCTATATATACACTATACTATATATATATATATATATATATATATATATATATATATATATATACTGTTCAGTCCTATGTAATTACATAGTACTGATTAGTACTATCATCAATCTTCTTGTACAGCCTGCCTACAAGAAGATTAGCCATTCTGCATGCCAGAGGAGGGTAGGAGAACTCCGTCCACCATTTGCACTCATGAGTCCACCACGATTGCACTGTGGTTGTCTAATGAGTCCACCCAACCCACTGGCACCTCTATTTTCCATATAGATGCTGTAATCAGATTGATCATGGCATCTAAAAAGTTGAGGGCAGATATCAGTGTGATTTTTGATGCCTGCCATTAGTGAAGAGACCACAGCTGTTGGTGGAAGTCGGAACCCACCTGATATGAAGCAAGCACAGCTTCTGTACTCGCTTTATAGTTAGGTTATAAATCTATGCATGAAGTATCTTGCTGCAGCACCGTACATTTACGGCACATCTCCTTAAGGGGTTAACAGTAGATTCTTTATAGGGAATGTAATACCTTTATCTATAGATACAACCATAAAGGAAAACATTCTTTTTTTCAAATAAGTTTGAAAGGCTTAATTTCCGATTCAAATTTTTAATTTTTTTTTCTGTACATGCCTATGGGGACAACCATTTACTCTGAGCTGTTGCTCTGTTAACCCCTTAAGGACCAAGGACGTATGAGTACGTCCTTGGTCCCGCTCCCGTGATATAACTCGGGGTCCCACGGTGACACCGCATCATATCACGGTGGGCCCGGCGTCATAGTGAAGCCGGGACCCGGCCGCTAATAGAGCGCGGCACTGATTGCGGTGCCGCTCGCTATTAACCCTTTAGCTGCGCGCTCAAAGCTGAGCCACGCGGCTAAAAGTGAAAGTAAAAACTGCTGGTTAGCTCAGTGGGCTGTTCGGGATAGCCGCGGCGAAATCGCGGCATCCCGAACAGCTTACAGGACAGCCGGAGGGTCCCTACCTGCCTCCTCGCTGTCCGATCGCCGAATGACTGCTCAGTGCCTGAGATCCAGGCATGAGCAGTCAAGCGGCAGAATCATCGATCACTGGTTTCCGATGAGAAACCATTAATCAATGTGAAAGATCAGTGTGTGCAGTGTTATAGGTCCCTATGGGAGCTATAAAACTGCAAAAAAAAAGGGAAAAAAAATAAGTGAATAAAGATCATTTAACCCCTCTCCTATTAAAAGTTTGAATCACCCCCTTTTCCCATAAAAAAAAAACTGTGTAAATAAAAATAAACATACATGTTATCTCCGCGTGCAGAAATGTCCGAATTATAAAAATATATCGTTAATTAAACCGCAGGTCAATGGCATACGCGCAAAAAATTCCAAAGTCCAAAATAGTCCGATCAATAAGTCCTATCAATGCAAAAATTGTACCGTTAAAAACTTCAGATCATGGCGCAAAAAATGAGCCCTCATACCGCCTCATACGCGGAAAAATAAAAAAGTTATAGGGGTCAGAAGATGACAATTTTAAACATATTAATTTTCCTGCATGTAGTTATGATTTTTTCCAGAAGTGCGACAAAATCAAACCTATAAAAGTAGGGTATCATTTTAATCGTATGGACATACAGAATAAAGATAAGGTGTCATTTTTACCGAAAAATGTACTACGTAGAAACGGAAGCAACCAAAATTTACAAAACTGCGTTTTTTTTTTTCAATTTTGTCGCACAATGATTTTTTTTTCCATTTCACCGTAGATTTTTGGGACAAATGACTGATGTCATTACAAAGTAGAATTGGTGGCGCAAAAAAAAAGCAATCATATGGATTTTTAGGTGCAAAATTGAAAGAGTTATGATTTTTTAAAGGCAAGGAGCAAAAAACAAAAGTGCAAAAACCCCAAAAACCCCTGGTACTTAAGGGGTTAATAGCAGTTCAGATATCTGATTTAAAGGGGTACTCCGCCACTCAGCATTTGGAACAAAATGTTCCGAACGCTTAGAGCCGGCATCAGGAGCTCGTGATGTCATAACCCTGCCCCCTCATGACATCACGCCCCACCACCTCAATGCAAGTCTATGGGAAGGGCCGTGACAGCCATTATGCCCCCTCCCATATACTTGCATTGAGGGGGTGGGGCTATGACGTCACGAGCTCCCGACGCTGGCTCTAAGCGTTCTGAACATTTTGTTCCAAATGCTGAGCGGCGGAGTACCCCTTTAATGTATCCATATGGACACAGCCAAATGGAGTCTTGAAATGACTTTAGCTTTCATCTGCTAAAACTATCATATACATAAGTAAAGGAGATAGTTTGAGTGATTTTTTTTATGGAATTAATTTATTTATAAAGGGGATTCATTTAAAGGCATTTAAAAATAATACACAGTCATTGCTTTCCACTTTGATATGCTCATCACTTTTTTAAATTTCACTAATTTGTTGTAATTCATCATTTTTTTTAAGTTTAATTAAAGCATGTACAAAATATATGGAACATGTTTAAAAATAACATAAAAACTGACCTTAAATTATCTGATGCATTTCAAGGATACCCCTTTCTCAAGGACTATAGATAGATGCGTACACAAATTAAAGGGGTACTCAACTGGAATTTTTTTTTAAATCAACTGGTGCCAGAAAATTAAACAAATGTGTAAATTACTTCCATTAAAAAAATCTTAATCCTTTCAGTACTTATCAGCTGGTATATGCTCCACAGGAAGTTCTTTCCTTTTTGAATTTCCTTTCTGTCTGATCACAGTGCTCTCTGCTGACACCTCTGTCCATTTTAGGAACTGTCCAGACTAGGAGCAATTGCCCATAGCAAACCTATCCTGCTCCATACAGTTCCTAAATGGACACAGGTGTCAGCAGAGAGCACTGTGGTCAGACAGAAAGGAAATTTAAAAAGAAAATAACTTCCTGTGTAACATACAGCAGCTGATGAGTACTGGAATGATTAAGATATTTTAATAGAAGTAATTTACAAATCTTTTTAACTTTCTGGCACCAGTTGATTTAAAAAGAAAAATCTTTTCCAGCCGAGTACCCCTTTAACCCCTTAAGGACCAGGCCATTTTATACCTTAAGGACCGGAGCGTTTTTTGCAATTCTGACCACTGTCACTTTAAACATTAATAACTCTGGAATACTTTTAGTTATCATTCTGATTCCGAGATTGTTTTTTCGTGACATATTCTACTTTAACTTAGTGGTAAAATTTTATGGTAACTTGCATCCTTTCTTGGTGAAAAATCCCAAAATTTGATGAAAAAAATGAAAATTTAGCATTTTTCTAACTTTAAAGCTCTCTGCTTGTAAGGAAAATGGATATTCAAAATATATTTTTTTGGGGTTCACATATACAATATGTCTTCTTTATGTTTGCATCATAAAATTTATGAGTTTTTACTTTTGGAAGACACCATAGGGCTTCAAAGTTCAGTAGCAATTTTGAAATTTTTCACAAAATTTTCAAACTCACTATTTTTCAAGGACCAGTTCAGTTTTGAAGTGGATTTGAAGGGTCTTCATATTAGAAATACCCCATAAAAGACCCCATTATAAAAACTACACCCCCTAAAGTATTCAAAAAAACATTCAGTAAGTGTATTAACCCTTTAGGTGTTTCACAGGAATAGCAGCAAAGTGAAGGAGAAAATTCAAAATCTTCATTTTTTACACTCGCATGTTCTTGTAGACCCAATTTTTGAATTTTTGCAAGGGATAAAAAGGAAAAAATTTTAACTTGTATTTGAAACCCAATTTCTCTCGAGTAAGGACATACCTCATATGTCTATGTTAATTGTTCGGCGGGCGCAGTAGAGGGCTCAGAAGGGAAGGAGCGACAAATGGTTTTTGGGGGGCATGCCGCATTTAGGAAGCCCCTATGGTGCCAGGACAGCAAAAAAAAAACACATGGCATACCATTTTGGAAACTAGACCCCTCAGGGAACGTAACAAGGGGTAAAGTGAACCTTAATACCCTACAGGTGATTCACGACTTTTGCATATGTAAAAAAATATATATATTTTTTTTACCTAAAATGCTTGGTTTCCCCAAAATTTTACATTTTTAAAAAGGGTAATAGCAGAAAATACCCCCCAAAATTTGAAGCCCAATTTCTCCCGATACAGAAAACACCTCGCATGGGGGTGAAAAGTGCTCTGCTGGCGCACTACAGGTCTCAGAAGAGAAGGAGTCACGTTTGGCTTTTTGAAAGCAAATTTTGCTCTGGGGGCATGCCGCATTTAGGAAGCCCCTATGGTGCCAGAACAGCAAAAAAAAAACACATGGCATACCATTTTGGAAACTAGACCCCTCGGGGAACGTAACAAGGGGTAATGTGAACCTTAATACCCTACAGGTGTTTCACGACTTTTGCATGTGTAAAAAAATATATATTTTTTTTACCTAAAATGCTTGGTTTCCCAAAATTTTTACAATTTAAAAAAGGGTAATAGCAGAAAATACCCCCCAAAATTTGAAGCCCAATTTCTTCTGATTCAGAAAACACCCCATATGGGTGTGAAAAGTGCTCTGCTGGCGCACTACAGGTCTCAGAAGAGAAGGAGTCACATTTGGCTTTTTGAAAGCGAATTTTGCTCTGGGGGCATGCCGCATTTAGGAAGCCCCTATGGTGCCAGGACAGAAAAAAAAAACACATGGCATACCATTTTGGAAACTAGACCCCTCGGGAACGTAACAAGGGGTAATGTGAACCTTAATACCCTACAGGTGTTTCACGACTTTTGCATATGTAAAAAAATATATATTTTTTTAACCTAAAATGCTTGGTTTCCCAAAATTTTTGCAATTTTAAAAAGGGTAATAGCAGAAAATACCCCCCAAAATTTGAAGCCCAATTTCTCCCGATTCAGAAAACACCCCATATGGGTGTGAAAAGTGCTCTGCTGGCGCACTACAGGTCTCAGAAGAGAAGGAGTCACATTTGGCTTTTTGAAAGCGAATTTTGCTCTGGGGGCATGCCGCATTTAGGAAGCCCCTATGGTGCCAGGACAGCAAAAAAAAAACACATGGCATACTATTTTGGAAACTAGACCCCTCGGGGAACGTAACAAGGGGTAATTTGAACCTTAATACCCTACAGGTGTTTCACGACTTTTGCATATGTAAAAAAATATATATTTTTTTTACCTAAAATGCTTGTTTTCCCAAAAATTTTACATTTTTTAAAAGGGTAATAGCAGAAAATACCCCCCAAAATTTGAAGCCCAATTTCTCCCGAGTACGGCGATACCCCATATGTGGCCCTAAACTGTTGCCTTGAAATATGACAGGGCTCCAAAGTGAGAGCGCCATGCGCATTTGAGGCCTAAATTAGGGACTTGCATAGGGGTGGACATAGGGGTATTCTACGCCAGTGATTCCCAAACAGGGTGCCTCCAGCTGTTGTAAAACTCCCAGCATGCCTGGACAGTCAACGGCTATCTGGCAATACTGGGAGTAGTTGTTTTGCAACAGCTGGAGGCTCCGTTTTGGAAACAGTGGCGTACCAGACGTTTTTCATTTTTATTGGGGAGGGGGGTTGTATAGGGGTATGTGTATATGTAGTGTTTTTTACTTTTTATTTTATTTTGTGTTAGTGTAGTGTAGTGTTTTTAGGGTACAGTCGCACGGGCGGGGGGTTCACAGTAGTTTCTCGCTGGCAGTTTGAGCTACGGCAGAAAATTTGACGCAGCTCAAACTTGCAGCCGGATACTTACTGTAATCCTCCGCCCATGTGAGTGTACCCTGTACATTCACATTGGGGGGGGGGGGAACATCCAGCCTTTGCAAAACTACAACTCCCAGCATGTACGGTCTATCAGTGCATGCTGGGAGTTGTAGTTTTGCAACAGCTGGAGGCACACTGGTTGTGAAACACCGAGTTTGGTAACAAACTCAGTGTTTTGCAACCAGTGTGCCTTCAGCTGTTGCAAAAGCTACAACCCCCAGCATGTACGGACAGCGGAAGGGCATGCTGGGTGTTGTAGTTATGCAACAGCTGGAGGCATACTACTTTGGCTGGGGATGCTGGGGATTGTAGTTATGCAACAGCTGGAGACACACTGGTTTACTACTTAACTCAGTGTGCCTTCAGCTGTTGCAAAACTACAACTCTCAGCAGTCACCGACAGCCAACGGGCATGCTGGGAGTTGTAGTTATGCAACCACCAGATGCACCACTACAACTCCCAGCATGCACTTTAGCTGATTGTGCAAGCTGGGAGTTGTAGTTACACAACAGCTGAAGGTACACTTTTCCATAGAAAGAATGTGCCTCCAGCTGTTGCAAAACTACAAGTCCCAGCATGCCCATAAGGGCATGCTGGGAGTTGTGGTGGTCTGCCTCCTGCTGTTGCATAACTACAGCTCCCAGCATGCCCTTTTTGCATGCTGGGAGCTGTTGCTAAGCAACAGCAGGAGGCTGTCACTCACCTCCAACGATCCTCGCCGCACAGGTCAGTCCCTCGTCGTCTCCGCCGCCGCCGCTGCTCCTGGGGCCCCGATCCCAACAGGGGCGCCGGGGATCGGGGTCCCCAGCACCCGGGGTGCACGTCCCGCACCCGCTCACGTCCTCCGGAAGAGGGACGGAGCGGGTTGCGGGAGTGACACCCGCAGCAGGCGCCCTGATTGGTCGGCCGGTAATCCGGCCGACGAATCAGGGCGATCGTGAGGTGGCACCAGTGCCACCTCACCCCTGCTGGCTCTGGCTGATCGGGGCCGTCTCTGACGGCCCCGATCAGCCAATAATTCCGGGTCACCGGGTCACTGGAGACCCGATTGACCCGGAATCCGCCGCAGATCGCTGGACTGAATTGTCCAGCGATCTGCGGCCATCGCCGACATGGGGGGTCATAATGACCCCCCTGGGCGATATGCCCCGATGCCTGCTGAACGATTTCAGCAGGCATCGGGGACCGGCTCCGCTCCAGATGGTTGCGGGGGGCCGGTAAAACACATGACGTTCTCATACGTCATGTGTCCTTAAGGACTCGGAAATGGAGACGTATGAGAACGTCATGTGTCCTTAAGGGGTTAAAGGCTAACACATGCGTTGAGCTGTTCGGGATAGCCGCGGTACACAGAACTAATTCACACTTGAAACAAGAACCAAACTATGATAGGGACAAAGCGAAGCTCAGGAAACAGAACTAACCATAGGAGGAACAGAATTAAAGTGGAACTCCTGTGGAAAACAAATGTTTTAAATCAACTGGTGCCAGATATTTTATTTAAATAGATTTGTAAATTACTTCTATATAAAAATCTTAACCCTTCCAGTACTTATCAGCTTCTGTATTCTACAGATAACTACAAAGAAATTTGTGAAGTTCTTTCTAGTCTGACCACTGTCTGATCTACTCACGACAGTTCCTGACATGGACAGAGGTGTCAGGAACTGTCAGACTGGAAAGAACTGCACAATTTTCTCTTTAGGATACAGCGGCTGATAATTACTGGAAGGCTAAAGATTTTGAAATAGAAGTAATATACAAATCTTAAAAATAAGGTGCAGCTCACAACAGAAGGACCAAGGCAGTTAAAGCTAAAGCCGGACCCCACCGGCAACAATAATGTAAAATAATGAAAACCTATAGCTTATGCCTCTAGGACCTCACCAATGGTGCATAATGGTGTGGGCAAAGATAGATATAACAGCGTTTACTCAAAATTGTTTTTAATTCAGATTATAAAATATAAAATATAATATATAAATAAGTAAAACAGTAACAAAATATCACATTACACTGGCACTTATCTAGTGAAAATCTCACTGGGCCCTAGTGAGATATCCAAAATGTACAAAAGACATATGAATGAATTAATATTTAAATGAGTCCATAAATCTGCAGATAAAAAATAAAATAAAAATAAAAATAAAATAATTCCGCAAAAGGTGTTTGGATTTGTGGCAAAATGATTGTAACATAAAGTCAATAAAAAAATGAATAAAAAAGTTGATGAATGGATGATATCTCTCACCACTGCTTCTGACTTGATAAGTTGTGATAGATGAGTCGCAGCCTTGTGTTCCTCGTGTGCCCCAATGAGTAGAGGGGGGCACAGGTTGATATGTCTCCCTTAGCAGCCCCGTTGGCAGGGGGGCGCAAATAGATGTTGCGTACCGTGAGCTCCGATAGCGGGGGAGCATGCAGCAGTTTCAGTGCTGGGGACCTCGTTCACTGACCGGCTTAGCACAGATGGCACTAGTCTGGCACTCCGGCAGGAGTGTCAGTCGGCTCGGGTGCGACAACGGGTCTGATGATGGTGGTACGCCGGGAGCGATGGAAGGTCCGGGATTGGCGTCCCACGTGGAAGCAATCTAGATTCTAAAATCTAGAAATCTGGCACTATTCACACAGTTACTAT